>NC_066581.1:305295535-306495535 GCF_024323335.1 Lathyrus oleraceus
AGGCCGAATGGACCGACCAACTCTGATACCAACTATGTAACACCCTAAACCCCAAAAAACTCTTAATTAAATAAAAACATACAATTATCATATATAAATAGCAAGTGTGTCACACATCTCCCTCAAATAACCACGCTTCTCAAAAAGATTTTATATCAACCAACAAAAATTCAAGTCATATCATCATACTTAAATAATTCATAAATCTCAAAAAATAACAATTAACGAAACTCATCCTGATGTTACACTATCATTACCACACTGCATAAAATTAAATTCAAAACATTAAACAAAAGAAGTCGGCATCTATGCAATCATTCGCAACAAGCAGCATTTAGTACTCATCTACCTGAGTATTTGCATTACAAGCATAACGAACAACACAACAACAAAAAGGGGGTGAGAATAACTTCACAAATGTTATCAGTGTATTAAACAACAAGGATAATTTTCAAATAACAATAACATCAACACAAATAAAAATTCACACCTATAATCAATTGCAACACAAATGAAATGATATGTCATTTTCCTCCAATATGCATGTGGTACCAAGGTTTGGATTTCAGAGTTATGTTACTGAGTTATCCATGTCTTTGGTTCCTCTTTGAACCATGTTCCTCTTTGAACTTGAGATTGTCATTGGTTCCTCTCTGAATCGTGACCTCGTCAAACCGAAGTACTACATATCTCCGATATACATGAATCCATAAGACTCAACAATAACTTTCAAAACACATAATCAACAATCAACTCAAAAATCAAAGAAATAACATTCACATCTCGTACTCAACAAGGTTTTCTCTGAATCACAATTTATCCAATGTAAGGCCAACTCTGTAGTTCCTATATGAACTAATCAACTTAAAATATGCTATATAATTATAACTCAATCATATAAACATAAAATATTTACACATACTCATCAACAATGCAAAATTATTATTCATGTAAGAACGACAACAAGGTAAGGCAACATACATTCAAGGAAAACTCTAGCCTTATCAAAATAACTTTGAACTTGTTAGATTACTCAAATTTCAACTAAAACAATTAAATAATATTATTACAATTTACTCAACAACTCAATTTTTACTCCTTTGGCTTGTTAACCCTAAACAAATAAAAATATTACTCAAAAAGCAGCCTTATAATATCAAAAGGCTCCAAGCTCAATTCAAGTGTATCATATATTCTAATCTCAAACTCTAAGCAACTCAAAAGCAATTCTGACAACCCTAATGTAACAAATATAACTCTTAAACTTACCAAAAGGTAACGAAAAGTCATCGAACTCAAAATTGCTCAAAACTCGTCGACTGGACAGCGTATCCGAAACCGCTGAACTGCCCAAGAATTGGCCGAGCCGATCCTCCTGCGCGTTACCGCCCGCTGCGCAAGCGCTGTTGTAACACCTTATCCCCAAATACTCTTAAATAAAATAAAAATATACAATAATCATATTTAACAAACAAGGGTGTCACACATGTCCCTCAAATGAACATACTTTTGAAAAATCTTTTTATAAGAATGCAGTGGAAATTAACTTCAAACATGCTTTATAATATCTCAATAAAATAAAGCACTCGATTAATTAAATTAATCTAACAACTAAAAAAATCGAATAAAATGTCCCTACCAAATGTTATCAATCAGAGCACCGACAAAACTAAATAACACAAAAAATAACAAATAGGTGAAGATGCTTCAATGTCCTCCTCCATCTCAGCAACAACTACTCCTATACCTGATTATATGTATACCAGGAGAATACAAAACAACAAACAGGGGTGAGAAAAACTTTAAAGATGATAATGATGCATTGAACATTAAGAATAGTCATATATAACATCAATTATCATTCTCACACAATAATCCACAAAAATAACAACAACAACCACAATGCAAATGTACTAATGCAATATACTCTTCCTCCAATAATGCATGTGGTACCAAGGATTGGATTTCAGATGCATGTTATTGATTTATCCACGTCTGTGATTCCTCTATGGAACACGATATTCTCTCTAAACAATGAGACCATCATTGACTCTCTTTGAGCACTTCACCTCGTTGCACCGAAATCCTACCTATCTCCAATATACAAGAATGCATGAGACTCAACAACAATTCTCAAAACACATACGCAATAATTCAACTCGAAAATCAAAGAAACAACATTCATATCTCATACTTAAAATAATGTTCTCTCTGAACAAAATGTTCTCTCTGAACAAGGTTCTCTCTTAACAACAATTTTCCAATGCAAGGTCAACACGATAGTTCTATATGAACTACTCAACTCAAAAATATATTATACAATTATAGCTCAATCATATAAATATATAATATTCACACATACTCATCAACAATGCAAAATTATTAACATATTATCTCAATAATACTCACCCTCATAGTAATTCACATTATTACTTATGTAAAGTCGCCAATAGGGTAAGACAACAAATATTCAAGGCAAACTCTAGCCTTATCAAAACAACTTTAAATCTGTCATATTACTCAACTCCCAACTTAACTCAATAATATTATCATAATTGACTCAACAAATCAATTTTAACTCGATTGATTTAACAACCTTAAACAAATAAAAATATCACTTAAAATATAATGATTGACTTCAAAATAGCATCAAGGGTCGCATGACCGTCCGACGTCGTCGACGGGGGCATCACACCGCTTAGTCGCGCACCCCGATGCCGCTAACTGTGGCCTCCCGCTGTTGTGTCACACGTCAGCCGCTGTCGACCAGGCGTGACATCGCATCGCTGCCGCCGACCAGGCGCGACTCCACCGCGTGGCTACCCCTCCCCCGATTTCAATTTAATTTCTTATTTTTGATAAATTTCACCCTTTTAGTTGATTTTTTTATTTTATTTTTCAAGTTTTCGCCCAAAAATACATATTCAACAACATATCAATCAACACAAATAATGTATATATTATGAAGCAATTATTATAACAACAAGAATTTCAAGTACAATAATACAACAATACTCAAGAATCAATCAAAAGAGTTTAAGGCAAACCCTCTGGCCACAAACATACAACACATATAAGGAATTGATAATGAAAAAATAAGAGGGTTATGATTCCTCACCATCTGACTGCCTAATCACTCATATGTAAAAAGTTTCCTTTTACCTCGAAGTTGACGATTGATGAGAAATCTTTTGGCTCAAAGGTGTTAGTCCACGCTCTTCAATAGTTCTCATAAGTATGTACTTTTCTGCCTCTTCTCCAACTTTTGTACGCACAGTACAAAAGTCCCCTTACTTATCTATTTATATTAACATAGTTATCCCAATTGCCTCTCTTACCCTCAAATCTTCTCACATCCTCACCTTACCATTTTCTATTTTATTTTAATTTCTATATTCTATATTATTTGATTTAAATAATAGTACTCTAAATTTAATTATTTTCAACAACTTTCACCACACCTTCAACTCTTAATCCAATCATCTATCACTCCTTAATTTTAATAAAAAAATTATTTTATCTCAACCCTAAAATATCTCTAATATTAATTAAATTAAATAAATTACTAATAAATCAAATAAACAACATATATCACCCGGATATATATATATATATATATATATATATATATATATATATATATATATATATATATATATATATATATATATATTCAATTAAAAATAAATAACTAAAGTTGAGGTGTTATTGTTGGCACTAGATAAACTAGCCCTCTATCCCGCACACGGGTCATTGGGTCACAATGAACTTTGAAGAGATGAAAGAAAATGGTCAGAGAAGACCTCCCCTTGAAGTATTTACACCAACACTGAAAGACTTTCAAATACACCTAACTCGCAGGATGAAGTTGTGACAGAGCCACTACCAAATGCTTAAGAACTTCCATCTCAAAATCGTTAAAGGACAAGTGGAGGTTCAGGATCGAGAAGACACATTTCGTAAAATGGAATGATGCAATCGCCATATTCACTCATATGTGATCATTTTCACCAGGGGTCAAGTCACCCCAATCTGAAAATGGACTACCTCGAGAAAAACTCCATCAATATTACCATCTCTGAAAAAAACAAAAATGATTGAAGAATAAGCAGAGTCCACCGAAGATTAAGCATTCTTCAGTGATTTATTACCCATGATGTACTCATTTTTCTAGATACATGAAAATAAAATATCAAAAGGAAGGAAGATAACAACAAATTGGGAAAAACAACTCAAAGAAATGTGAATCAAACTCTTAAAGAATCGTATGCTAGCATGCAAGAGGAAGTAGAAAGAGAAAGAGAAAATATATTTTATAAAACGCTTCAAATCACTCACACGTAACACTCAAGTGTTATAACTTCTAAGGATCATAATGAGGATACCTTCGAAAAGAGGCATTTACTCTTGCTCTTCCGAAATAGATGATAAAGCAATCGGTCATCGATGTTAATACGACAAACCACTGCCTTGCTACGCTAAAACAAAGGCTTGTGGACAACTATTCTGGACTGACCATATCGGTCCGTGACTAACAATGCCTTGGTACGCTCAAACAAGATTATAATGATAATCTTAATCTAATTTTGTATACAAATCAACTAAATATTTTTTTTAAAATTAATTTATTACGAGATCATTTGCTCACTTTATTATGCCTTGAAGTTTCATGCAACACAAGGTATCAAGCCTATGCACAAGTGCTTAGTTTTGTGCTCTCTCACTAACAATGACTGACTTTCTCGCTATAAATCCACTTTCCATTTCAGCTGCAGACTCTCCACGCTCCCCCTTTCTCAATTCACACCCAACACCTTCAACCAGAACCCAACTCAACCCAATTTTCCTTTCCCCCTTCTCTCCCAAACTCTCCAAAACCACCTATGCTAACAAGAGCGTTTCCGCCGCCTTGAGCTCCAGGTCCAATGGAAGCTCAGGTCCACCACCATCAAGGGGTCATAGCTTTTACCAAGAACTTCAATTCGACAACACAACGGAGAACGATTTTGGGTTGGAGTTAGAAAGAAACCCCCTTGAGGAGGATGGGAATGATGATAAGGGAAGCGGAAAGAGTGAGGACGAATTGCGGGAAGACGATTTGATTCGGGTTCAAGGCGATGGAGAAAGAGATGATGGGGTTGATTTGAGAAAAGATGATAAAGTTGAGAAATTTGGTGGTAATCTTAGATTAAGGAAAGGTAAACAAGTGATAAGACGGTCGAATTTGTTGGCGAAGCAGGTGATCAGCATTCAATCTGCTCTTAGTTTGGGATTTGTCTCCCAGCTTTGGGTGGACACCACCTCGGTAAGATAATGGCAATTTGTTTGATTGTTTTTACGATGGTATTTGTTTCTGGGACTGATTAGTTTATCTGTTTGGTGAATTTCATTTTCAGTGGATTGTCTTGTTTGTAGAGGTGAGGTCAAACTTGCTTTCTGGGGATTCAGAAAAATTCCTTCTTGAGGATATCACTCAGGTAAAACTATAAGCTATTCTAGAGAGCTTATGGAAATAAGCTGAAAACTGCTTATGGACACGTCTTAAGTTGTTTCTATAAACTCTTCTGAATAGTCTCACAAGTGTTTTTGCTAGTAGGTAAGTCAAATTAGCCGATCCAAACAGGCTCTTCAGTGTTTTGCATGTTCCTTTGTTAGGTTGGGGATGTTGTTCTTGTCCCAGATGAAGGTGTAATAGACAATGGATATACAATGGTTGGATTGGAGACTCTGGTATGTTTTACTGTTTCTTGTGGATTAAACTTGTGCATTATTATTTTTTATATGATTTATGAGAGGATTTCATATAGTTGGTGAAAATATGCATAAAAAGTCTTCTTTAATATCATTTTTACATTAAGCTTAAACTTTGATTTCTTACTGAAACAATATAAGATAGTTATGTTTTATGCAAGACTAAACCATGCCTTATAGGGAAGTATAATATTGCTCAAAGTTTCAGGGCTTATAATACCACAGGATTTTCTTCCCATGGTTTGTGAATTATATGAACATAGTATTCTATTGGGCTTGCTACTGTTCCCTTGTATGTTGCAATGGGTCATTTCACAGGCTGTGCAATACCTAAATCACTCTCAAAGACAATGTCTAAATGCTTTATTTTCCTACCTTCTCATTTTTGCTTGAATAGAATCAGGACTTGTTTGGGGTAGAAAGAACCCGAAGATATCTATGATAACTGATAAGACCCTGATATAGTCAACAATAATTTCTTTTTTCCTTTTAGGAACATGATCTGAAATCGGCTTAACCCTTTTCTGGACCCCACGATTGTTGGAGTTTTATGTAACTTAGTTGCCCAATGTGAGAGGAAATAAAATAACAAATAAACTGGCATGACAGTAATTTCTTTTCTGATTCTTACAGCTATAAAACTTGTTGCCACTTGGTTGGACCAGCATCCCTAGCATGATCTCATGCTCTTTGTTGTTTATTTATGGATTTCGTAAGGAGAATGTGATCTCCATTCTTATGGATGCTTTTTTTCTTCTTGCTCAAGAGTAACTTCTTCATTTGAATATTTATGACTGGATGTCAAAATCTTATTTGAGAATGCTCAACATACTCTGACTGTCTCAAACTAGTTATCCTATAGCAGCATAGGGTTTTATTTTACAGATAACACTATGAGTGGCCAGTAGAGTTAGAGTGCTTTTCTACTCTGCAACTTGAACGAGTTTTTCATTTGACTTTCCTGCTAGGTAGCTTGAAATTATGATTTTTTTCATGTTATAAATGATAGTTGATTCGATTACTTACAAGTAGATTGAAGGTATCTTATTTCTGCTTAAGATACACGACTTGTTCTGACCAGTTATATATCCATATGAAAATCGGAAAGTGAGTTCTTGTGAAAATTAGGACTTTCCACACTTCTATGATATTTCATATCAACCATCTGTTTCACTGTTTTCAGTCATAGCAAGTGTTTCCATGGATTGTTTGGTGTCAATCTTGGCTACATTACCATTTTTCTCAAATTCATACAAATTAGAAGATTTCTTAATTCGTTTCTATTTCCTAGGTTGGATACAGAGTTGTAACGCCCTCTCTACGAAATATTGGAAAGGTGATTATATCTTTCTTACACCAAAACGCGTACTAATATTTACTGCTTTTTTAAATCTCTAATCATGTAAATACTGAAACCTTAACTCGTAGGTGCGTGGCTACAATTTCAGCATCAACTCCGGTGCTGTTGAAGAACTTGAGATAGACTCATTTGGACTATCCATCATTCCATCGAGTTTGGTAAGTGGTTACGTTGACGTACAGTCATTAGTAATACAGCATTTATTCTTCAGTACTTATATCTCCATTTAATCATTTTAGGTGAGTACCTACTCTTTGATGATCGAGGATGTACTGGAAGTGGTATCTGATGCAGTTGTTGTACATGAAGCCGCAGCTTTACGAATACAAAGGCTTTCAAAGGTACCTTTAGTTCAAAAATAAAACTGCCAAATGCCAGGTTTCAGTTGCTTCTGTCATTTTCATCTGAAATAGTTGATGCCATCTTTCTAGAACCTCTGATTTATAAATTGTGGCATTTTTAGTGTTATGGTAACAAGTAATTTATTGTCTATTTGCCTTCACCAGGGTTTTTTGGGCAACCAGAATGTGGGAATCTCAGTGGATGATATCGATGAGTATGAATCTGAACAACCTGCGACATATGGTAGAGTTTCAAGAAGAAGGAAAAGTTTTGGAAGAAAGAAAGCGAATCCAAGAGATTGGGATAATAATGAAGATAACTGGGAGCTTCCTATGGACTATCTCTAATCTCACAGTTTTTCTGCATTTATACACCTAAAGCTATGGTAATGGAGTTCTCATTTTCTTTTGAGAAAAAGAAAGAAAAAGAAGTTCCATACTCATAAATTTCATATACAGTTCAAATAAGGCTATTAGAAATGCTAGTAGTTTCGTATAAAAAAAATGAAATGCTAGTGGTCTTTTTTCTTTAATGGTAACAAGCTTTCTTTTGTATAGTTTATTTCCTTGAATTTATTTAGTTTTTAAATTTATTTTAGTTTTTAAATTTATTTTAGTTTATGTCCTTTATTTGTATTGTATCGCCTATTCCACGGTGAATAATGTTCTGTATGCATTATGGAATATAAACTTTCCGTATTTTGACATATTTGATATTAAATTTTTTTTTGATGAACAACTTAATAAATGATATTATAATACTTCAACCATATTTAATTCATTTTTAAAACATTTTATGGTGTTTTAAAAAAAGAAAAGAAAATCCCTATCCTATCTTTTAAAAATGAATTTTCAAACAAAGTCTAAAAAATGATGATTTATTAGGCTTAGTTATGAAACTAAGTATTGTTTTTTTAAAGATGTACATAATATTTTTTATTAAAGAGAATATGTTAGGTAACAAGTGAGTTGTGTTGAGAAACAAATGTGAGTTTTAAGTTTTATATTGCTTAGAAAAATGAAGATTGAACACTTTATAAGTAAGATGACCCATACACCAACCACCTTAAGGTTTTTTGGTGAATATGTGATGTCTCTCTCGTTTGTTTGGGTGAATGTTTGACTTTTAGGTGAATGTTTGATCCAATGTGTACGTTTTCCCCTCATGATGATCCTCAGTGGTATCAGAGTCTGGTTCGAGTAAGAGACTGACTCCTTGTGTTGAAAATCTTCCTGACATGGTGGTCAGGCGACATGTCATGTTGAAATGCCCATGAAGAGATAATGGTGTCTTTCAAAGGTGGTATAAATATGTGGATGAAAGAGTTTCACTTGAGGGGGAGCATAGTGGATGAACTCACACTTCAGAAGAAGATTGTTGGGAAACAAATATGAGTTGTGTTGGAAAACAAAGAAACAAATGTGAGTTCTAAGTCTCACATTGCTTAGAGAAATGAAGGTTGAGCACTTTATAAGTAAGAGGATCCATACACCTGGCACCTTAAGATTTTGGATGAATATGCGGTGTCTCTTTCACTTGTTTGGGTGAGTCTTTGACCTTTAGGTGAATGTTTGACCCAATGTAAATGTTTTCCCTCATGATGATCCATCAGAATATACAGAGCACGTTACTCTTGGGTAATTTTATTTCTCTCATTTTCTTCAAGATGAACACAAATAATCTTTTACTTGATTCATGTTTCTTTTCTGCATACTTTGTTCATCTTTTTTGAGTGATTATTCTCAATTTCTTGATGGAAGTTATGGAAGCACAACTTCAAAATCTCATATGCATTCATTATTTCGATCACCTTGATCTCGCGCTCGTTTTGCATCTCTTGGCGAAATACAATTATTCATCACAACGGCGTGCAATGCTTGTCACTCTCGATGCAAAGAACAAGATATTGTTTTTTGATGGCACTGTTCCTCATCTGTCTGATGATGATACTCAATTTTTAATATGGATTAGCAATGATAATGTCGTTGCATTATGGCTTATCAACCTCATTTTTAAGGAACTAACTGTAAGCATCATCTGCAAAACAATAGTCTAAGATTGTTCAAGTTGCACAACGACTTCATCATCTACACTTAAGTTTCCATTTGGTAGGTGCATACTGAAGGAGAATATCGATCCAAAACGCAGCGGAAACTAAAAATTTCTCCTTTAGTGATCCTTACGAATGTGCATGATCAGTGATAGAATCGTTACCTCTTGTGGCGATTGAAACCCTTGATGCAGATCGAATGAGTGATCACGGACATTGAATGGTAACAACGCCTCTACTCAGTCCACACGAACGGATTCCTTCAGTCTCATTGCTAGCTGCTACGAATGAAGGCTTTGAGTGAGTGAGAGAGAGAGAGAGAGAGAGAGAGAGAGAGAGAAACGAAATTTTCATCTGCACAAATGCTTCTGCACAAGAACTCTATTTATATAACCACTTGTGTGAGTTGTAAGCTAAAAGGCTCACTTAAGTGTATGTGCCCCATATCTTATGATATATCAAAATCACTTAAGCGCATGGTACCTTACCATATTTCGTATTCTACTTAAGTACACCGTACCTTACTATATCCTACAATTCACTTAAGCGCACTGTACCTTACAGTGTTCCTTATTTACTTTATCTCTCGTCAATTCATCCTTTTGTGTGTGATCCTGTAGGTTCGCGGCATTGACAATTATATTAAATCACGTATTTAACATAATAAGCAGTGAGCGGTATCTAGCAACACATCACTGCTACCCAAGACACGAAAATGTCATGTGATATGACAAATCCTTTTGTGATAATACTTATGTATACAATTACCCTTTTGCCCTTATGTCTATATTGAACACAAGGCATAAATCGTGTCATCCTTGTGCAGTTCAATATTGGGCCCGTAGACATTTATCCTGTTACGCAGGATGGGCAAATTCCGTCTAGGTCACTCATGTCCCTCAACATGTTTCGTGGAGTATCCATCAACTGTCTTTATGGTCATCTAATTACGGATAATGTTTGATCATCAATAAGGCACTCGGCTCTACATCTAGGATCCATAGTGGTTTCAGGTTGAAGGATGGTATACACCACTATCACCATGAGAATAACTTATGACACTTTGCATAACATTCTATATAGTATTCTCATAGCGGGTCAATCCAATATAAATATTACTCATAATATTCATACCTATGTTTAAGACTTGATAACTCCTTATCCATGATTCATGAGATGTGATCATCAGTCTACATAATAGTCTTAATGCTTAAATGTTATCCCACTTCACAACAAAGCTCGACTACGGATATTTTAAGAATAATGTCCTTATGTTTAATGGGATCTCATGATTAAGTCACACTTGATACATTAAACGAACTAGCTATTCTAGGGACTTTATTAAACAAACATAATAAAGGAAAAGCCTTTTATTATTAATAAATAATTTGATACAAGTATCAAAAGTATTGGCCTCTAGGGCTTACACCAACAATCTCTCACTAGCACTAGAGTCAATCAGGCATACCCTTAATTCCCATAGATCTAGTATGGCCACTATGCTTCTGCTGTGCAAGAGGCTTTGTCAGTGGGTCAGCAATATTGTCAAGTGTAGGTACTCTGCATATTTTCACATCTCCGTTATCTATTATCTCTCGAACAAGGTGATATTGCCTAAGTATGTGTTTGGATCGTTGGTGAGATCTAGGCTCCTTAGCTTGTGCGATAGCACCCTTGTTATCACAATAAATACCAATGGGATCCACAATGCTAGGAACTATGTCAAGTTCACTAATGAACTTTTTGATCAAAACAACTTCCTTTGCTGCACTTGAGGCAACAATATACTCGGCCTCGATTGTAGAATCAACAACTGTATCTTGCTTTGAACTTTTTTAGCTTACAACGCCACTGTTTAAGCAAAACACATAACCAGATTACGATCTAAAGTCATCCTTATCTGTCTGGAAGCTAGCATTGGTGTATACAATTACAGCAAGCTCTTCCTGACCTCCATATATCAAGAATGAGTCCTTAGTCCTTCTCAAATACTTAAGGATATTCTTGACGGCTACCCAATGAGCATCATTGGGATCAGATTGGTACCTACTCGTTGCACTTAAAGCATATGAGACATCTGGTCGAGTACATAACATGGCATACATGATAGATCCTATTGCAGATGCATATGGAATCTTATTCATGTGATTCATTTCTTCCTTAGTTGAAGGGGATTGTGTTTTTGATAGACACATACTATGTTGCATAGGTATGAATCCTTTATTGGAATCATGCATATTAAAGCATCTCAGCACTTTGTCTCTGTATGTACTATGACTTAGGCCAAACAGTTTTTGTGATCTATCTCTATAGATCCTGATTCCTAATATATAGGCTGCTTCACTCAGGTCCTTCATAGAAAAGCATTTCCCCAACCAAGACTTTACTTGTTATAGGGTAGGGACATCATTTCCAATGAGTAATATGTCATCTACATATAATACCAGGAAGACGATCATGCTACCACTAACCTTCTTGTAGACACAAGCCTCATCTTTATTCTTGATGAATCCATATTATTTTACTGTTTCATCAAAATGAAGATTCCAGCTTTTGGAAGCTTGCTTCAATCCATGGATTGATCTTTGTAACTTACATATATTTTGGGCTTCTTCTGGTATGTCAAATCCTTCAGGTTATATCACGTACGCATCCTCAAGAAGATTCCCATTAAGGAAATCAGTTTTGACATCCATCTGCCATATTTCATAATCATGATATGCAACGATAGCAAGTAAAATTCAAACATGTTAGACTATGGCACGGATCTAGAAGGGGGGGGGGGGGGGGGGTTGAATAGATCCCAAATAAAATTTGAGTCGGCGCTACCAATTAAAATTGGTTTTGAAAATTTATTTTAAGTGCGGAAGCGGCCGAGGAAAATATAGTCTAAAATGAACCGTTATTGGAAAACCGGATATGCGTCAAGCTTATGGATTTGTGATAATGTAGAATACGAATCACTACACTAGTCACACTATCAAAGATTTGTTTCACTTACTAGGATTCCTAGTTCCAATGATTTAAAGAGCCAACCAAACTAGATACACAACTAAGATAATTTTGGTTTAGGCAAATTATCAAACACTTGGTGTGCAACAACACTCCAAGTGATATTTATGTTGAGTAAGAGATTTCAATTAGTCTAGTACAATATTTTATTGTACTTTGAATTCAAAAACAGAGTTTTAACTTCTTACTTAATTAATATCAAGGTTTGATAAAAGTGCTTATACAAAAATCACTTAATTTTTAAGCTAAAAACAACTATGCTGAAAAATAGAGAAGACAAAGATTTGATGAGGCAGTTCCCCCGTCGTCCTCGCTTCGGGGTACGTCTGCCCTCAATTCTAAAACTAGAATTGAGATGATTTAATAGATATCACCTGTTGAATTTAACCGTTTATACAAGGATTGCAAAGCAAATATATAACAGAACTCTCAAGACGTTAAATGTTGCTTCCACTCCTTGTTCCTTGATTCAAGGTGAATCAAGTCCTTCGATTGTTGTTGATAGACCTCCGACTCCAACCCCTTTTTTGAATAACCCTCAGTTCTTCAAACCCTCGGCCCGACTGATCTCAACTACAACAAGTCGAACCCGAAATCTTCCCTTCAATTTCACTGAATCCGCTACTAGATTGACGAAGACTTCCTCTTCTCAATCACCTTCGCTCAGCTGAAAATTGATGAAGAATTCGTCCAAAAACCCCCAAACACAAACCAGTCTTGGAGGACAAAACCCTAATGGTTTTATTCAAGAAAAACCTGTCACAAGCTTCAACCCGAACCGGATTCCCCAATCTTGACTTCGAACCTTATCACCTTTAACCAATCACAAAGCACTTCAAAAATGGTTGTGTGTAGTTGATGTGTTGTGAGATATTGAAGATGAAGATTATGAATCTTTGACACCTATTTCACTTTTTCTTGTTTCTTTGAACACTTGAATCAATTTGACAAATGTTAGTTGATACAAGTAACTAAACTTCTATATATAGTAACCAACCTACCAACCAAACTTAACAGCTTTTCAAACAGAGTGGGAAGTACTCAAAAACTGAATTTGCGCACGAGCGGTCGACCATAGCAGGTCTATGCGTCGATGCATGGCCTGCAGGTTTGGACAGACTGAAGAATGCATCAGTATGCGTCGACCATAGGTCGGCGTGCGCTGACCCGTGGGAAGGTGAAAACTTCATGCGCCGACCCTGTGGTCGACTCAAGTCTCCATGCGCTGACCCGTGACCAACTGCACTATGTTATGCGCCGACCTGTGGTCGACTCAAGCCTCCATGCGCTGACCCGTGACCAACTGCACTATGTTATACGCTGACCCGTGGTTCATGCGCCGACTCTTGCGATCGACTCAAACCCTGCAAATTTGCAAAAATTCATATTTTTGTGGTTTTCATGCATTTTGTCATGACCACGTTTTATCCACATATGTTGTATGAAATATAGCAGTTTAGATGAGCATAGAAAAGGATATGATAGGTGATATGTTGCATTTGTTTTATAGAGGTGGAATCGACAATGCCGATTCATCCATGGTGGTCATTTGTCATCATCGAAACCTATGATCGTATGTTGTATGACAATTTGCCCTTACATACTCCCCCTTTTTGATGATGACAACCTGTGTAAAACCAAAGAGAAAAACAACATGCAATATTTACACACATTATGCACACTCCCCCTTTCTTTTGTAATCTAAGGTTATCTGCAAAACCAACTGTTAATTGTTGTGAATATTTTGGCTTGGCTTTGGTACATGCTCTTCATGCTCTTCTCCCCCTTTGACAACATCAAAAAGAGAAAAGGAACGATTATTCAACGTAACATAATGTTCAACAGGAGATAGGGAATCATATAACAATATCACACCAAATATTATTACTGAACAAATTAAAAGGAAGATAACATTAAATTGGATTTGCACAAACGAGCACAACAGAAAATTAATTCAGTTAAACAACAAAAAATTACAGATGCATATGCAGTTTTATGTCCTAATGGTCTCGTCCTCGATGGTAACAGATATCCGGGTTTCTGTAGGGGTCTGCCAGAGACGATATTTGGTCAGCAACACCACCTAGATACTTGAGACCCACGTCGACCGACCGCTCCTGGCGTTCAAATGTTTCGGTAAATGCTGCATACCGTTCATTCATGCTTGCAGAGAGGTTATCGAGCCTCTCATTTTGTGCTTGAAGTTGGCTGCTAATATGAGCATAGCGCTCATCCTGAGTTTGCATGAAGGATTGTTGAGCCAGCTGCATATTTCGCATCATATCCAAGAGTTCATAAGAGTTTGCATGCTGCGGAGGAGACAGAGGAGATTGTTCATCACCGTATTGATACGACTGATAGAATTGGCGTTGTGTTGACCAACCCGTATGTTGCCATTCACCCCAGCCACCCTGGTCGGGGGCATCTTCTGCATTTGAAAAGGTGTTCTGAACCCAAGCTGAGTTTGTGTAGTCGTGAGTGTCAACTTGTGGAGGACTATCATCTCCACCATGCTGCTCAAATGCTTGTCCTGCTCCTTCTTCTTCATTTTCCTCTTGGTCTTCTTCTTCACTTTCATCACTTTCATCATCTTCTTCAACAGTCGTAGGAACATACCCTCTGCGAACAAATTTGTATATTATCCGCTCATCACACCAAAAATATCCCATCATAGACAAAGTTTTTGGGCTGAATTCTTTGTCTGAGGAAATGGAAGTATACGGAAAGGACGGATAATCCACGTCGCCTGCAGTAAGAACCTCTTGAATAAAAGATCTGTAGGCAAGAGCCGTTCCTCGTCCGGAGTCTCGTAAACCGAACATTCTACTAGCAATGTAGTAGGGCCAGTTTATTTTGCGCAGATTCTTCAGAATGTATATGAGATGAACCTCAGCTTGTTCAACTCTGGAGAGACCACCCTTCTTAGGCCGTAGGATGCGTGACACAATCCACTGGAGAATGCGCTCACCTGTCTTCAGCTTACCGGCAGTGACAGTTCGTGGGAACGCGTCACTGTTCACAATGTTTTCTGGGTATGGTCGTTTCAGCATAGCGTTCAAAGCGCTTTTAAACTCATAACCTTCTATTTGGTGAGAGTCAGTTACCTCAGCAAGAGGATTTTCATCAGCACCCAATATCATATCAAAATATTTGTTCCAAACATTTGACTTAAAAGATACCTTCCTTGTGCCAATCCTGGAGTGAAACTTTTGCCCACGAAATTTGTCATGAAGGCAGGCGTAGAACACGCGGACCAGGTCTTTGCTATATTTGGCATTGCATTCCAGGAATTTGACAATGCCGTGATACTGTAGCAGAGACATGATTTCTACGAGATGCATGCGTTCTGCGGTGAGTTTGTAGAAGGCATGTTGCCTCACAACTCCTCTTTTACCAATATCTTTGTTGAAGGAGTCGACAAGAGCCGGTGGAACTAATGATACAGCAGTAATGGGTAAAAAGGCAGAGGATAATTCCCGTGATCTCTTACCGGTAGGTCTGCGGGATGAGGAAGCTGTAGCGGTGTATTCATCACTTTATGATTTATTGACTAAATCAAAAGCAAAGCATACAAAGATAGAGTCGCCACCGCACTTTTATTTATCCAAAGGAATGGCTAAAAAGCGAACAAAAGCCTAAGAAGTTTTACACATAGAAAACTAATGAAAGGTCAGAGATCTGGGTAAGGGGGTAATTATGCAAAGGGAAGGTGTTAGGCACCAAATGCATCCTAGGTACTCCTAGGGAACCCTTTTCACAACTTGTTGTATCAATTATTGTTTATGAAATATTTTTGTGCAAACATTGATTGGGAGGATGAGAAAAGAATATACAATTTTTATTATTTTTGTGTTTGGATGGATAACCATTGCCTACATACCTTTACAGGATCAAAACCTCGTAGTTCGGCTAAAAGATTTCCAAAAAGTAAGTGGATTGATTTTAAACAAAAGCCCTAAGGTCTTTCATTATCCACGGGAGAAAACTCAACCTATACAACCACAAGTCCACCATGTGAGAAAAGCTTCAACTTGCTAGTGAGGGACCATGCCCTATAATAAGCAAGGAAGTCTTACAATTCAATCACTAAGGACAAAAGGTGAGATTCACATCAACCACTAAGATAATTGAGATCTATGGCTAATGTATGAAAACTTGATGAAGAAGTGGACAAGGGCCACAAAAAGCAATTGAGTGAGTGAAATTAACCAATTATGAGTATTCACAAAAGCAAGTCAAAGTATGATTAGAATTCAATTCAGAAGAAGTATTGTGAAAATGAAGTTTGAAAATCAAAGGCCTAAAGCCTAGGTTTCTAATTTGAAAACAAGTGAAAATGTTTGCACAAAGTTTTCTGGTTTGGGTTAACATGCAAATGGAGGTTGTAAGAACAAAAAGGGTGGGAAGTTAATGGGAGTAAAACTTCTTAGGTGTTCACCTCTTGAGATCATATGTAGATGATCCAAGTGATTCCTTTGGAATAGGCAACAAGCACAAAGCCAATAACAGGTAAGCAACATAAATGGAAACCAGATGCCAATCAATGGACTTATACCAGACTCACAAAACAAAGATGGATACCAGAGGCCAATCAATGGACTTATACTAATCTCACAAGACAAAGAAAACATGGATACCGGATGCCAATCAATGGACTTACACCAATCTCACAAAGCAAAGATGGATACTGGATGCCAATCAATGGACTTACACTAGTCTCCAAGGAATGATCATAGGAAACAACTGCCAATAGCTGGACTTACAATTGACTCCTCACAAGAAACAAATAACAACTGCAATAAGCAAGAGGAAACAAGTTGCCAATAAATGGTCTTACACTCGACTCCAAGGAAATGGGATGCCAATCAATGGTCTTAGTCCCAATTCCTACCAGATCATAGGAAACAACTGACAATAAATGGACTTACAATTGACTCCTCAATGGACAAACAAAATGTCACAAAGTAATGAATAATGATCATGAAATGATATACAATTAATGCTCAAAGATAAAAACAATGCACAAGGGCACACACAAATAATTATGCACATATGGGCAAACAAGCAAACAAGCAGTCACTTATCACACACTATACTCAATCAAGAGGCTCAAGCAAGGTTAGGCTTTAGAAACAAGCCAACTGGAATGGGGTGTTCTGAGCTCTTAACCCTAACATTGAGAGTTAGGGTGAAGCAGATGAAATGGAGATGAGGGGTGTGCCTCATAGCTCTTATCCCTGGCCTGGGAGAGCTTTAATCAATAGAAAGTGTGGGAGTTCAGAACGAGGGAACTCTTCTCCACATATGGTTGACTCTATAAGATCTTGGGTTCTTATTCACAATGCATCAACACATGGTGTGAGCAAAGTGAATGACACAACTGAATAGCAGGGGATGGATTACACATCCCTTTTATCTGCCAATTGCCTCTTAAGAGGACTTTACCTGCTTGGCACAAAATTAAACAAACAAAAACATGGCCTCTTAAGGAGGGCTTCAGACAGGTGCCTGCCAATAACAGCAGGTCTTCCAGACTACATGAAGATTAGGGGTTATACCTAAGTGGTATGCCAACCACAAGCAAAAGCAAAGCAAAGTTCAAATGAACTTAAAGCAACTTAGGTACCTGTGTAAACAACTAAACAAATCAGTACAATACTCAGACAAACAGACAACAGTCAATAACAAATAGACAATCCCAATGTACAACAAATAAGCCATAGGGCCAACTCAAGTGAATTATCCTCAACCTACAAAACAACAAATGTTAGCAATCAAAAGCAAATATCAACATTCAAATGATGAAGCAACATCAACCATGGAATTTGGATGCTTGAACCTGAAATTCAAAGCTCAAATGTAAGTCCAAACCACTAGGTCAAAGCCTAGGGTCAAAGGAGAAGAAAAAATTCAAAACAGGAGCTGAAATTCAACACAATGCAACTTCAAACACATATTAACATGTCCTAAAAAGGATCACATCAAAATCATCAAGCAAAAGCATTTCATGATCAAGAGAAGTCAAAGGCCATTTCAAAGCTCAAATATGATCATCATGAATGAAAATTCCAAATCAAAACAGAAATTATTCAAATAATTATGGGAAAATTCATGAGCATTCAACACATCCAACATGATCAACATACAAAAAATCAGAAGCATCAAAGATCATTTGACATGGAAATGAAATTGTACAAGTTGATCAACCAAATGTGTGACACAAATTGTCACACCATGCAAACATGTGTATAAAACAGAAATGGTGAATGAGAAAAATACCAAACCAAGCCTAAAACATCCATCAATGTGTCTAGAACACTCATGCAAAATTTCATGTCCATTAGATTAAAATCAAGCATTTCACAATAGGAAGAGCAAGGCAAGGTCACAAATGTATATATGATCACATATTATAGCACAATCCAAAATCCAGCCATGCACAACTTCAAATTTTAACATCATTAAATTCTAGACATCCTAAGGATCAAGTAGCAAAAAACCAGGCATTTTTTGGAGCATTTTTCAATTTGTTATGAATTTTTGAAGTTGATGAAAAAAAAATAAAAATGAAATGAAGCATAGCATATGGAAATGGAGGGAAAGCATAAAATGAGAGAGCAATTTGAAAATATGCGCTCGCCAGGAATCGATCTGTGTGGCAATTTGAATGAGCGTACGCTGACACCAAAATGACACCGTTTTGGCAAAACCCTAGCAATTACCAGAACTGGACGCAAAACAGACGCTGCTCCGACGCTAACACGAAGATCTTCATCTTCTTCACGAAGAAGAAGATGAACAGTAACATGAACTTCAAGCCAATTTCCAGAATTTTCCAGAAAATCACAAATCATACATCATTTTAAAGCTCTTTCCATGGAGAACATAGATCAACTAACATCTAAGCACAAATCATCAAGAATAGAGAGAATCGAGCAAAATCATTTCAACATGTCAAACTTCAATCACACATATCTCATGTTATAGTGCATCATTTCACACGATTTTTTCACCAGAATTATCAGCAAACCTAGATCTACAAGAATATGTGCATAAATTGCAAAATTAAAAGGTTCGAAAATTGACCTCTTGAAGAGCATAACCTTTGAAATGCACGATCCACAACTTTAAAGTATTCAAATCCACTCTACAATGCTTGAAATGATGATTTTTGATGAAGAGATTGAAGTTTGAAAGGTGCTGGATCTAGCTCAAAACAGAATTTCCCTTTTCATCTTCATGAGCTTGCTACACTTGGTTCTTGCTCGAATTTCACAATCTAATGCTTGATCTGCACAGAATCAAAGCCAAGGAACCAGAATATGGAAATAAATTGCAATGTTATGAAGAGAAAATTTGAATTATGAATGAAAGAAAATTTTGGAGGAAGAGAGAATTTGGATCTTGAAATGTGAAAAAATGATTAACCCCCCTCAAATTCTGTTATGATTTAGTATATATATGCTTCCTTAATCATCTTGCTAATCCATACTTAACTTGGTTAATGGAAATAAGGTGTTTTGCAAAATCTCAAAAATGCATGGTGCATGTAGTAAACCCACGTGAACAGTACCACTTCCTTGATCAAAGTCACTTAAAATCATCTTTTAAACACATTGGCAATGGTAGAAAGTTCCCATGATGCACCATTTTTGAATTTTGCAATTTCCCTCCAAAAAAGGTGATCGGAAAAATAGCAAGTGTACTATTTTTACCGATGTAGTAATCAGGAGTTTATTTCCCAGTATCGATCTCGAGGATTGCGTAGGAATTACTTATTTTAATTCGATTCTATTAAACAAACGATAATGGTTGGGTTGTTGTGGAATTTAGAATAGTAACACGAAAATAGTAAAAAGAATTGATTAAGATAAAAGATGCTATGGTGAGTGGTTGAGTTAGCCGATTATGCATTTGTCCCGATTTCCTTACTACCTATGATACATTCAATCACCTAACCTCAGAATGTTCTTGCTTAAGTCTTTAAGGAAGAAACTATTAAACTACCAATTCTTACTCAAATGTCCATTCAATTAATCATTGGTTTTAATCATACAAAATATCAAGGTTTACGGTGATTTATGAAAGGTTCTAGTCCTAGATGATGCATTCATAAACCCAATTGTGTGAAAACCCTACCAATCACAATCCTGTTATTGGAAGTCATAGATTAATTCATATTTGTCCGATACAAAAACATAATAACATCACACAATTGAATTGAAATACATAACATAGTAGTCAAGAAATCATTGGTTCAAATTCATAGCATACGATAACATCAGGACCACCCCCCTAGCATCAGGGGGTTTAGCCTCTCATAGTACTTAAAGAATTCATAAAGTAAAGATTAGACATTACAAAGAATTAGGAGAGTTTGATCTTCAATGGTTGATACCCTTGAATCTCGCCGTCTTCAAATCCGTCGTATTCGCTATCTTCTCCAATGTAATGCTTTCGTTCGTCTGTCAAAAAGTCCCTTCTTGTTTCTCTTCCAAGCCTTCTTATAGTTTCAGATGACCCTCTTCCAAGTTAAAGGTCCAAACTACCCTTACTGAGCAGAATCGGTTCAAACAGCAAAAATTAGGTTTTCCAAGCTGCGTTCAATCAACACGGCCATGTGGTGGCACACGGGTGGCCGTGTTGTTCTTCAGGATTAATTTATTTCAGCATTAGTTACAGTAGCATCAACACGGGCCGTGTCCCTTCACACGGGCGCCCGTGTTAATGCACTGTTTTAATCAACACGACCGTGTGGTGGCACACGGGTGGCCGTGTTGATCTCTGTTTTCTGCTTCATCTTTTGCCCTGCTTGCTCAACAACACGGCCGTGTGGTGGCACACGGGTGGCCGTGTTGACCTGCTGTTCTGTCATATTTTCGTCCTTCAACGTGTCCAGAACTTCACCATTCTTGCTTTTAAACCTGGAATAATGACACTACCCAAACGAAGCATAAACGAGATCTTTTTGACATAAATTCATAATCGAATGTAATGTAATACCAAACCAACAAAACATGATACTTGACTCAAATGAAACTAAAAACAAACATAAATCTTACCAAGGTGATGAAAATATGTCGGATTAGCAGCGGGAATTCAACACGGGCCGTGTCCCTGCACACGGGCGCCCGTGTTAATGCACTGTTTTAATCAACACGGCCGTGTGGTGGCACACGGGTGGCCGTGTTGATCTCTGTTTTCTGCTTCATCTTTTGCCCTGCTTGCTCAACAACACGGCCGTGTGGTGGCACACGGGTGGCCGTGTTGACCTGCTGTTCTGTCATATTTTCGTCCTTCAACGTGTCCAGAACTTCACCATTCTTGCTTTTAAACCTGGAATAATGACACTACCCAAACGAAGCATAAACGAGATCTTTTTGACATAAATTCATAATCGAATGTAATGTAATACCAAACCAACAAAACATGATACTTGACTCAAATGCAACTAAAAACAAACATAAATCTTACCAAGGTGATGAAAATATGTCGGATTAGCAGCGGGAATTCAATGGAAATGGTGACCGATCACAACCCCAAATTTGTCTCATTGCTTGTCCTCAAGTGATGTATTGAGTCCAAACAAAGGTCACCCCCGAATTCGCTTTCCACAATGCAACCTAGTCTTTCACCATTCGTGTTCTACCTTTCCAATCGAGTTTCAGGTCTCTCCGATTCAGGCAGTTTACCATATTTCCACATCCGAAACCTCTTCACCTGCAAGCTTTTCACACACTCACAATATCTCTCAGGGTTAGGTGTGTACACTCACAGCACAGTATACAATATCAGACTCTTAACTTTGAATACATTCTAATGTCACCACCACAGCAGATTCCACACACTTTTTAAGGTCTTTTTAGGTTGTAACGGGGCTTGGGTACGGTGGGATAAACAAAAAATGGATAACAAAGGGTTTTTGAACTCGGTGGTCATGTTGTGTATTTTTTCTTTCTTTTCTCTTTTTCGTGCATCACGTATACTTTGGGGTAAAAACTCTTTTGACTCTTTTCTACTCAAATTTTCCGAGCATTTTATATTTGTTAGAGTCTAAGGTCTCGGCAAGTGCATTTTTCTCTTTTGTTTTTCTTTTCTTTTTTTTTCTTTTTTTTTTCTTAAAGAAGATACATACTATTTTTCTTTTTGTATGATCTCATCTTATGCACTTGCCTTCTCTTTCAAGATTTCCACCCCAAACTTAGTTTTATTGCACATTCTGCACTTCACACAATCATACCGAGTTATGACACAAAAGGAAATGGATGATTAAAAGTTAACAGGGGGTTTATGATGAATAATGCTTAACGTTAACATGGGGTTTACAATGAACAAAATGGCTAAGGCTCAACGGGGTTTTACGAAGGGAAGCATACATATAGGGATGGCTAGAAAGGCCCTGGCTAAACAAACAACTTGCCTCAATGTGTGTTGTCATGCTGTGACGTGTCAACAGAACATACGCAAAATCAGAGTGATAAAGTCATACCTGGCTGAACTCTCATGTTGATATTTCGTGTTTGGCTTTTTGTGATCTCACCATGTTGGTTAGCTTGCAAGCTCTGAAGTCTCTTCGTGTTATGTGGTTCTTTCCTGACTTGGTCTTTCCATACCGCTTTCTTGGTCCGGTGTCCCCAAAATGTGTCCGACTTCTTTTCTCAAGGTTGCATCAACTTCCGGGGTGCCTTATCAGCCTTAGTTTGAGGGGTGTCATTCATCCACTACCATTGACCCCGGGCTCGTCCAACCGTTTCTCATCACCCTGTACACACAGTAGGTCCAAAAGAACAGAAAACAAACAAAACAAACAAACATACTAATATAATGATAACATAACAAAAACAAAATAAATTGAAAGAAAATAAAACATGAAAAGCGAACCCCCCCCCCACACACACTTGAACTAAACATTGACCTCAATGTTTAAATTCAAACACGAAGGGGACTTACAGTGCTCACTGTTGAGGAGGAGGCGGAGGATCGTATGGAAAATGCAACATCAGACGTTGCATCATGGCCTGCATATCATCCATGACTGTCCCTTGCCGGAACAGTTCCACACTCTGTCTATCAAGTTCCGCACCTTGCCTGGTCTGCTCGGTGCGGAGAGTTCCCATCTCCGTCTGGATCCAACCCCACTGATCCTGCGACATAAAGGAAGAGCCTTCACCCGGTAGGCTCGAATCATGTGGGGGCGGCATACCGTGGGTCTCATCTTCTTCCATGTTCTCACCTGAGAGATCATGGTCCAACTGTGCATCTTCCCCTCCCGCTTGGGCTGAACCTGCGTACAACCAATTAGCAGCATTGGCTATGCAAATGGATCCAGGTGCCGGAAGTGCGAGCACTTCCGCATTGTGAATCATCAGCGCGTAATGAGTTGGCCTGATGGCAATCATTTGTTGATTGACTAGCGTGTGCATGTCAATCCTAGTCTTGCCCATTACTGCAGTCTCTTCCATCAGCAGTTGATCATATCCGAAGTGGCCCGCTATCTGTGTGATCATACCACCTACAAAAATATCCCCAGTAGTTGCATGGCCCACCTGTTTCAGATGATTGGCGGCGAAAGCCGCTGCATTGACTCGCTCATTGTGAGCCATGCAATACAAAAAATATAATTCTCTCTTTGCCGCAACCCCAGTACTATCACCCCGTCCGAACAGGGTGTATGCCAACCCTTTTTGTGCATACCGAAAGCACGGGTTGTGAATTCCAGAAGCCTTTCCTGAGCTGGGGTTATACCCCGTTTTACCTGTAATAGCTTGCCAGAAATCAACAGCAGAAAAAGTGTTCGGAGGGAATCCGGGTCCAGATACCGGGAGTTTCAGAATACTCCCCAGTTCCGCAACCGACAGCTCATGATCTTCATCAAACATGCGGAAAGTAATTTGCCCATAAAACTCCAACTCCGACCCTGTCCACCTTCTCCGCATCTTGAACTCAACCGTACTCAAAAATTCAAGGGTTATCTGAGCGAAGGTCGGTGCCTCAAATTGCATGTATTCCAACATACCAATGGTGTGGAACATGTGGTGCACTTCCTCTTTCAAACCTAACTCATCCAGGGTGGCATCACACATATATCTAGTCGGAATAAGCTTACGTTTGGCTAGAATGGCATACCTTTCTTGATGCTCCTGTTGGTCAAACAAAATGCCATGATTGTTTGTAGAGCGTCTAACCCGTTGCTTTGGTCGAGAGGACGTGGCTACCTCCTTTTCCTTGCTTGCACGCTTTGGAGGCATAATGTACCTGACAAAAATTTCTCAACAGTTCAACGAAAAGGTTAGTGAAATCTGCAACCGTCACTATGTAGAGGACGGCGAGGGGAACACTTTTTGTGAAGGTGAGTTGATGTGAAAGTGAGTGGAGCAAGGAGAAATTTGAAGCTTAGTATGATGGAACCTAGGTTAACAATGGAGGAAGAGGTAGAAAGAGGTTTCCAAAATCAGAAAAAGAAGGAATGAGTGGTGTGGAAGAGATATAAAAGCAAGTGGGGCCCACTATTGAAAATACCCAAAACCAAAAATTTTGAAATTTTTACCCGTTACCAACAACACGGCCGTGTCTATCCACACGGGCACCCGTGTGAATTTTCTGTTTTAATTCACACGGCCGTGTGTCAGCACACGGGTGTCCGTGTTAACTTACTGTTTTAAACAACACGGCCGTGTTAATCCACACGGGCACCCGTGTGAATTTTCTGTTTTAATTCACACGGCCGTGTGTCAGCACACAGGTGGCCGTGTTGATGCCCCTGTTTTTCACATTTTCTGAATTCGGAAATGCTTCTTTGGTCTAGCATCCTGTCACTGCGACGCGAGTATGACTATGGTATTCTTTCTCCTTACCTGCAACACATGTCACACCCCTACAAAAAAAAGAAACGACAAAAAACAAAATAAGTTAGCAATCGAACACGTGGGTTGCCTCCCACGAAGCGCTTCGTTTAACGTCGCATGGCTCGACGGTTGCCCACCTCATTAGGTGAGGCGCATCTGGTCAATCGAACCCGGTTGTTGGCCTCTGTAATATGGCTTCAGCCTCTGGCCATTTACCTTGAAGATATCTCCATTGTCTTGGTTCCTAATCTCTATTGCCCCGTGTGGAAAAACCTTATGCACGACAAATGGTCCGGACCATCTAGACTTTAATTTCCCAGGAAACAACTTGAGCCGCGAATTGAACAACAACACCAATTGTCCTTCCCAGAAATCTTTCCTGATGATTCTCTGATCATGCCACTTCCGAGTTTGCTCCTTATACATTTTTGCATTCTCATATGCCTGATTACGAAATTCTTCTAACTCATGAAGTTGAAGAATTCGGGATTCACCGGCTTTTGCAAGATCACAATTTAAGAATTTGGATGCCCAAAAGGCTTTGTGCTCCAATTCCAAAGGAAGATGACAAGCCTTTCCATAAATCAGCTGGTACGGAGACATGCCAATTGGTGTTTTGAAAGCGGTTCGGTACGCCCATAGCGCGTCATCCAGTTTGATTGCCCAATCTTTCCGTGAAGCACTAACTGTTTTTTCCAAAATCTTTTTAATTTGCCGATTCGACACTTCAACTTGCCCACTCGTTTGGGGATGATACGGTGTGGCAATTTTGTGCTTCACATTATATTTCTTTAATAAGTTCTCCATGAGCTTATTCAAGAAATGTGTTCCTTCATCACTGATAAGTGCTCGAGGCACACCAAACCTGGAGAAGATATTTTGCTTAAGGAAGCTTACCACTGCTCAAGCGTCATTAGAGGGGAGAGCTACGGCTTCCACCCATTTGGAGACGTAGTCCACATCCACCAGAATATAATTCTTCCCAAATGAGGGTGGAAATGGTCCCATAAAGTCTATTCCCCAGACATCAAATAATTCCACCTCAAGCATGCCTTTTTGAGGCATCTGATTCTTTCTAGAGATATTTCCTGTCCGTTGACATCTGTCACATTCTTTCACCACTACTTGAGCATCCTTAAACAACGTGAGCCAGTACAACCCGGATTGGAGGACTTTTGCGGCTGTCTTGTCTCCACTAAAGTGTCCCCCATAATCTGAGTCATGACAAGCCTTTAAGACTTCATTTTGTTCTTCCTCAGGGATACATCGACGAATTAGTCCGTTTTCCCTTTCTTATACAAGAATGGTTCGTCCCACAAATAAAACCTGCAATCATGAAGAAACTTTTTCTTTTTGTTATAATCAAAGTCGTCAGGAATTATACCACCTACCAGGTAGTTTGCATAGTCTGCAAACCAAGGAACACCCACCACCGCGAGGATTATTTCATCTATAAACTCATCCTTTATGGGATAGTCCTCTTCCGTCTCTTCAATCGGAGACATTCGAGACAGATGGTCAGCAACGGTGTTTTCACACCCCTTTTTATCTCGAATTTCCAGGTCAAATTCTTGCAATAGCAAGATCCATCTAAGCAGTCTTGGCTTCGAGTCCTGTTTAGAAAAGAGATATTTCAACGCAGCATGGTCAGTATAAACAATTACCTTCGTTCCCAACAAGTATTGTCGAAATTTGTCAAAGGCATAAACCACCGCCAGTAACTCCTTCTCTGTGGTTGCATAATTCACCTGGGCTGGATTCAACACATGGCTAGCATAGTAGATGACGTGGAGGCGTTTGTCTTTTCTTTGCCCCAAGACTGCCCCTACTGCTATATCGCTCGCATCGCACATTATCTCAAAGGATAGAGACCAATCATGCGAGATCACTATAGAAGCAGACACCAACTTATTTTTCAGAGTCTCGAAGGCTTCGTTACACTTCTTGTCAAACAGAAACGGAGTATCCTTCACAAGCAGGCTAGTCAACGGTTTTGCGATCTTGGAGAAATCTTTGATGAACCGCCGATAGAATCCTGCATGTCCCAAGAAACTCCGTATACCTTTCTCGTTCACAGGATGAGGGAGATTGGCAATCACTTCAACTTTTGCCTTGTTAACTTCTATCCCTTGATGGGAAATTTTATGACCTAGTACGATCCCTTCTCTCACCATGAAGTGACACTTTTCCCAATTCAGAATTAGATTTGTTTGTTTACACCTTTCCAGCACAAGTGATAGATTATACAAACAATTTTCGAAGGAAGATCCAAAAACCGAAAAATCATCCATAAATACTTCCATGTGCTTTTCAAGCATATCGGAAAATATGGATGTCATGCACCTCTGAAATGTTGCAGGTGCGTTGCATAACCCAAATGACATTCTTCTATAAGCAAAGATTCCGTATGGGCATGTGAATGCTGTTTTTTCTTGATCCTCCGGTGCCACTGCAATTTGGTTGTACCCTGAGTACCCATCCAGAAAACAGTAGAAATCATGACCTGCCAATCGTTCCAACATCTGATCGATAAAAGGATAGGAAAGTGGTCCTTCCTTGTAGCAGTGTTTAGTCTTCTATAGTCTATGCAAACTCTCCATCCTGTAACAGTACAGGTGGGGATCAACTCATTTTTTTCATTTTTGATCACAGTTGTCCCTCCCTTCTTTGGTACCACGTGAGCTGGGCTCACCCATGAACTGTCAGATATTGGGTAAATTAACCCCGCATCTAAAAGTTTCACGACCTCTTTGCGAACAACTTCTTTCATAGCTGGATTCAGCCTTCTCTGAGGTTGGACGACCGGTTTCTGATCATCCTCCACTAAAAGCTTGTGCATACACATTGTCGGGTTGATTCCTTTCAAATCGTCCATCGCCCACCCAATAGCACCTTTGTATTTTTTTAAGACTTTGATTAGCTCTCCTTCTTGTGTTTCTCTCAAACCTGAATTAATGATTACTAGACATTTCTCCTCATTGTCAAGAAAAACATATTTGAGATGTTCCGGTAATTGTTTCAACTCTATCCCCTTTTTTATATCCTGTTTCGATTCTGAAGATGTTTTAGGTCGAAGCTCTTCCCAACATTGCGGTCGGGAACGAGCCCAAAGCGGTTGTTCCTTTAACATTTCTACCACCTCGGATTCTTCCTCATCAATTCCTTCAGTATCCTCCATAATAGATAAACTCAAAACTCTCTCCAACGGAAGCCTGGGTGTTGTAATCTGCATAGATTGAGCAAAAACTGTATCTAACACTTCAATACTTTTACTCGCCCCTTCGTCTTCTTTGAATTTTATAGTATCTCTCACATCAATTTTGAGTTTTTCATCATAAACTTTGAGGGTCATGGTACCTTCTTCAATGTCTATCATGCATCTTCCAGTTTCTAGGAAAGGTCTTCCCAGTATGAGAGGAATCTCCTCATCTTCCGGCATCTCAAGTATCACAAAATCAACCGGAAATACAAATTTATCAATCTTCACCAGGACATCTGTTTCTATACCATATGGTCTCTTCATAGAATGATCCGCAAACTGCAATGTCATGCGAGTATCCTGCACCTTCCCTAACCCAAGTTTTTTGTAAATTGAGAGGGGCATTAGACTCACACTTGCTCCCAAATCTATCAGTGCTTTCTTGAAGGATCTATCTCCAATGCTACAAGGAATAGTGACTGCACCTTTATCTTTTTTCTTCATCGGAATTTTTAGGCCCTGCAAAATAGCACTACAAGTTTCAGTTAGCGTGACTGGTTCGCTGTTGATCGATCTTTTCTTTGATATGATGTCTTTCATGAATTTGGCATAGATCGGCATCTATTCCAGAGCTTTGGCAAAAGGTATGTTGATCTCGAGCTTCTTGAATAATTCTAAGAATTTCTCAAAAAAAAATTCATGGAGATCTTTCTTCTTTGTTCTTGTCGGGAAAGGGAGAATGATCTTTGGTTTTTGTTTCTCTTGCTGGCTTGTCGGCTCGATTAACACTTCTTCAGTCTGTTTTGGCTCTTCTCTAATCTCCAAGTCAACTTCCAACAATCCCTCTTCTTCAACCTGTTCGTCAACTTGTGGTTCCTTAGCCCTTCCTTTTTTTGGTGACCACAGCTTTAATGTGACTTTGATCACGGGGATTAACGATTGTCCCACTAGGAAGCGTGCCAGGTGCATGGGAATTTGACACTAACTGTTGGGCAATTTGACCCATCTGAATTTCAAGATTTTTTATTGATGATGTGGTGTTCTTCTGATTATTTCGAGTTTCTTCTTGGAATTGGATGTTGTGAGCTGCCATTTTTTCAATTGCGATCTCCCAATCTGCTTTCTTAGGTACCTGTTGTTGCGGCTGCTGATATTGATTTTGATATTGACCCTGTGCCGGCTGTTGCACGTTCCCTCTTTGATCTTTCCATGCAAAGTTGGGATGATTTTTCCACTCCGGATTGTACGTGTTGGAGTAGGGATTTTTCTGCTTTAAAAATTTCATATCTTCGATTTGTTGCGGTGTTGCAAAACAGTGAACAGTATTGTGTGGTCCAATGCAAATGTCACACACTTCATTCGGTGCCTGTTGCACTTGAGCAACTTTCTGAGCACCTATGTTTAGTGCTCTCAGCCTTTTCTCTACCTCTTCAGCAACAACTTCTTCAATTTTTACCTGTTTATTTGTTTCAAGCTTCAAGTCAATAACTGCAGATTTGCTTGACACCCTGTCATATAACTCTAAATGCTCGTTCGAACCAATAACTTCAATTATCTTCTTCATACCGGTGGCTGTTGCAAAGTTGGCTGAGCCACCAGCTGCTGAATCAAGGATTTGTCTTGTTTGAATTCGAAGACCATTGACGAACATTTGCATTTGTTCAGTTTCATCCATGTTGTGAGTAGGACAAGCCACTAGGATTCTCTTGAATCGTCTGTAGGCATCTCCTAGTGACTCACCCTCCTTCTGTTTGAAGTTTAGGATCTCATATCTTTTCCGCAATGACACAGATGCGGGAAAATACTCTTGCAAGAGTGCTGTTTCCATGTGCTCCCATGTAGTGATACTACCAGCAGGTAAGGAATAAAACCACCCTTCAGCCTCATCTGCTAAAGTGAAAGGGAACATACGAAGTCGGACTGCTTCTTCACTATGTCCCGGCATTTTCAGTGTTGTGCTCATGGTTAGAAATCTTTGCAGATGCTTGTTGGCATCTTCATTCACTCTTCTAGAGAAGGACCTTCTTTCGAGTTGGTTAATGGTGCTGGGATGCAGCTGGAATTGTTCCACACTAACTGGTTGGTTGACAATTGTCATACGACCACCCGGGGTGTTGGTTCCCCCATAGTCACCGAGGAGTCTCTCTGGTGGTGGTGGATTAGCAGCCATGATTTCAGGAATTGTTTCCGTATCTGAATCCGAATTCTCTGAGTGCACTGAAACAACTTCTTCCTCCGCTTTCTCTTCTAAATCCAGTTTCTTTCTCTTAGCTTGTCGGAGTCAGGCGCGAAGGGTTCTTTCTGGATCTGCGTCAAAAGGAAAATCCGCTGAGGCCTTACCTAGCATAAACAAGTTAGACAAAAATTAGACTTGAATAACAAAATTGTCACAGATACTATTTTGGGTGTCAAGCAACAAAAATTTCGATAGAATATAAATTAAAATATGTAGTTTGGCAATCCCCAGCAACGGCGCCAAAAACTTGATCGGAAAAATAGCAAGTGTACTATTTTTACCGATGTAGTAATAAGGAGTTTATTTCCCAGTATCGATCTCGAGGATTGCATAGGAATTACTTATTTTAATTAGATTCTATTAAACAAAAGATAATGGTTGGGTTGTTGTGGAATTTAGAATAGTAACACGAAAATAGTAAAAAGAATTGATTAATATAAAAGATGCTAGGGCGAGTGGTTGAGTTAGCCGGTTATGCATTTGTCCCGATTTCCTTACTACCTATGATACATTCAATCACCTAACCTCAGAATGTTCTTGCTTAAGTCCTTAAGGGAGAAACTATTAAACTACCAATTATTACTCAAATGTCCATTCAATTAATCATTGGTTTTAATCATACAAAATATCAAGGTTTACGGTGATTTATGAAAGGTTTTAGTCCTAGATGATGCATTCATAAACCCAATTGTGTGAAAACCCTACCAATCACAATCCTGTTATTGGAAGTCATAAATTAATTCGTATTTGTCCGATACAAAAACATAATAACATCACACAATTGAATTGAAATACATAACATAGTAGTCAAGAAATCATTGGTTCAAATTCATAGCATACGATAACATCAGGACCACCCCCTAGCATCAGGGAGTTTAGCCTCTCATAGTACTTAAAGAATTCATAAAGTAAAGATTAGACATTACAAAGAATTAGAAGGGTTTGATCTTCAATGGTTGATACCCTTGAATCTCGCCGTCTTCAAATCCGTCGTATTCGCTATCTTCTCCAATGTAATGCTTTCGTTCGTCTGTCAAAAAGTCCCTTCTTGTTTCTCTTCCAAGCCTTCTTATAGTTTCAGATGACCCTCTTCCAAGTTAAAGGTCCAAACTACCCTTACTGAGTAGAATCGGTTCAAACAGCAAAAAATAGGTTTTCCAAGATGCGTTCAATCAACACGGCCGTGTGGTGGCACACGGGTGGCCGTGTTGTTCTTCAGGATTAATTTATTTCAGCATTAGTTACAGTAGCATCAACACGGGCCGTGTCCCTGCACACGGGCGCCCGTGTTAATGCACTGTTTTAATCAACACGGCCGTGTGGTGGCACACGGGTGGCCGTGTTGATCTCTGTTTTCTGCTTCATCTTTTGCCCTGCTTGCTCAACAACACGGCCGTGTGGTGGCACACGGGTGGCCGTGTTGACCTGTTGTTCTGTCATATTTTCGTCCTTCAACGTGTCCAGAACTTCACCATTCTTGCTTTTAAACCTGGAATAATGACACTACCCAAACGAAGCATAAACGAGATCTTTTTGACATAAATTCATAATCGAATGTAATGTAATACCAAACCAACAAAACATGATACTTGACTCAAATGCAACTAAAAACAAACATAAATCTTACCAAGGTGATGAAAATATGTCGGATTAGCAGCGGGAATTCAATGGAAATGGTGACCGATCAAAAGGCATGGATATGCAAATGATCATGTGATAACAATTCATGCAATGTGGTGAATGTTTTGAAAAGCTCATGTCATGAAAATCAAAATGCAAAAAGAACCACCAAATTTGGAGTTATGGATCAAAAGATATGGCCATTTGAAGTTCCATGCACACTTGGCAATGATTGGATCATATCTCCTCAACCACACATCAGATGCTCGTGATCTTAGACTTTTTGGAAATGGGAGAGAGAGATCTTCAACTTTCGTGTTGGAGAAAATTTCATTTGAAGCTTCTTTGATGTTGGAAAGTTAAGTTGAAGTTGGATCAAAAACTTGCCATTTTTGGAAAGTTGAAATTATAGGTCACTTTCCATTTTTGGAAACTTTTGACTTGACTTCAAATTCTTCAACCTTGATCTTTGAAATGATGAATAAGCATGATTTGGACATGAATGGGATGAAGAAACTCAATTCCTCAATTCAAAATCCACAGTTGACTTTTCAGTTGACTGCATAGGCCCTTAGATGACCTAAAATTGTTCTGATGAATTTGGGGCCTCAACCACTTGGGAATTTGCTCCAAAATGAACCTATAGCTCACATAAGCTCAAAATAATGATCACATGATCCATATCTCAATGGAAATTTCATCTGCTCTTTGTACCATGATTCACTTGATTGTTGACTACTTAAGCTGCAAGTAACAAAGGTTAATGACATATTTTTGTACATTTTTGGTTAGTGATTTAAAAGAAAAGTAATGATACACAAATGCAAGCAATGCATGGTGATCAAGAACCACTCTCAAAGAATAGATATCCCCTACAGGGAAGGAAACAAGGTGTCCAATGATCCTTGAGGCAATGCAATGATATGATATGATGCCATGAGGGATCTTAGGGACAAAATTGGGGTCTTACAGATGCCTCTATTTAAGGTCATTCTAACCGGAGAAGTGAAGGTTAAAATCTTCATCTCGACGCGGTAGAATGGGCTTAAATAACAATAATGAGACAAATTTTTGGTCCCTAAGAGACCTCATGATGCAAATGTATGAATGCAAAAGAAACAAATTCTTGTGGGGAATATAGGTCCACAAAGAAGAAAAGACGATCCATCGGAGTAATACACTCACCAAGAACAGAGACTCTAATGGGACTCTCATGGGGATAAGAAAAGAAAAGAATGCGTGAGCAGGACACAACTCTGAATTAGGGGAAACAAGAACTTGACACTGTGCGAGCAAGACGCGACTCGAACGGAGACCTTACTGGGGAGTAAAGGACTCAAACTGGGGAAAAGAGATTTCCAAAGGGAACAAATCCAATGAAAAGACTCAAGCTGACTCGAAGATGCGTGTATTGGGGAAAACGCCAATACAGCAAAACTATCCACAAAGGATACTTCAGATGAAAATCTGGGCTCAGGCTGGGGAAAGATTCGCACAGAACCTCCCTGTCGGGGAAAATGCATATATTGGGGAGTTATGCCGATACAGCAAAAAGGGTAAAAATCACAACAGAAAACTCCGCCGGGGAACGTCTAACAAAGACTTTCCAGGGGAAGCAAAAGGATGAGGTGTTACCGGTTAGTGAGTAACAATCTCAGGAAGAATGAATATCTGAGACCTACGTACGGGTGAGAGATATCAATCAACCAAACATCCGAGGGAGACCTGAAAAAGGTACATCAACAGGGAGCAGACAGGAAGGAACACCAAGGATACCGGGTTGTAGGCATATAACAGGTGACCGACCAAGGCGTGAATTGGTGTGTGTTCCAAGACACTCATCATCCTGAAGAAAGCTGGAAAAGCAGACTTGTTTATAGGATGGACATTCGATTTTGTAAAGAATGCGAATCATACTCAATTGGGGAAACAAATAAAGGATTCAACCAAAGAGTGCATGAGATATATTATCTATAGCCGTCAAAACGTAGATAATATACTCGCATGGAAGATTATCCATAACCGAGTTGTAGGTTGTTAAAGGATAGATCGACCGAAAACGTGAATTGGTTTGTGTTCCAAAACACTCATCATCATGAAGAAAGCTAGAAAAGCAGACTTGTTTATAGGACGGACATTCGATTCCACAAGGAAATACGAATCTTACCCTGCTGGAGAAAAAATCAAAAGATTTGACCCAAAGAGTGCATGAGATATATTATCTATAGCTGTCAAAACGTAGATAACATACTCGCATGGAAGATTATCCATAACCGGGTTGTAGGTTGTTAAAGGATAAATCAACCGAAAAGAGAAACAATCGTTACCAACAACAAAAGGGTAGACGAGAGATGACTCACTAGGGATAAATTGCAAGCATACGGCAACTATCCAAACAAAAGGTGTAGAATATTCGACTCCGCAAAGGGACGACGAATCTTACTCGACTGGGGAAACACGAAAGGCTTCGACTGAAGAGTGCATGAGATATATTATCTATAGCCGTCAAAAAATAGATAATATACTCGCATGGAAGATTATCCATAACCGGGTTGTAGGTTGTTAAAGGATAAATCAACCGAAAAGAAAGGCATCGGAATACCAAACTAGGTATGATAATGATGACCAATAAAAAGGGACAACAAACATTACCGGCAAACGGTGAATGAAAGAGGACCCGCTGAGGATAGAATTGCTTACTCGGAGCAAATATCCACAAGGAAGGGAAAGACCCGCTGAGGATAAAATTGCTTAATCAAAGAAAATATCCAAAAGGGAAAAGGGAAATCAATACCGCCAACTGGGTAATGATAACCGCAAAGAGGGGATTACATCTACCGGTTAATAGGCAGAAAACCACTGAAAAGTAACCGTCATCGGTTGGGATGAACAAAAAGGTTAACTCTTGCAAGGAGAGAAATTAGGGTTTACAACTACCAAGGTGATGGGTAGAAAACCAAAGATTCCGCTGAGGAACAAAGCGAGAAAATAGGATTTACAACCACCGGTTAGTAGGTAGAAGACCAAAGACTCAGCTGAGGATCAAAGGATAGGATTTATAACTACCGGATAGTAGGTAGAAAACCACAAAATCCGCCATTAACCAGAATGAACCACAGAGGTTACCTCTGCTAGGGGATGTAAGTACGACTTATAACTACCGGATAGTAGGTAGAAAACCGTAAAGATAGGACTTACAACTACCGGTTAGTAGGTAGAAGGCCACAAGTTCCACTGGGGATAATATGAATGAGTGCCGGTTAGTAAGCAACTTATTCATTTATACCACAGGGAAGCACAAGAGACAGTTGAAAAGAGGCCAATTTAGGATCGAACTAAGAGGCAAGCTGAATCAAGACTCATCCTAATGAGGAAAGAACTCAAAAGGGAAAACCCATCCCATTATGTGTGCTGGGAGGGAACGGAAACAACCGTCATCCACGAGGATATATCTCAGTGGGGAACTGCAGAAGAAATGACAGACACTTTCTGCTTAAGGGGCTGACTCTATGTTGAGAGATTAAACACCCGACATCTGCTTGGGGAGATCTACTAGAGAGATCTATATCACCACTTAGCAGGAGACCACAATCAAAAGATATATGGAAAAAATGCAACATGAATATCTGAATGATATGATTATGCGTGAATATGCTTGATTTATGTTTGATGAATGCTGACAAAACAGACATTTCTAACACAAACAGGTCCAGGAATTAAACGCCTGGTACTACACTTCCAGAGGAAAATCCCAAGAAATCCAACTGGAAAACCAATCTGCTGGAGATCTGAATGGTAAAAAGCAAAGATCTGCTGGGAAAAATCCAGAGATATCAAGAAATCACAAAATTTCTGAGCGATGGATCATTAATCAACCCAACTGGGGATCAGGAGTTCACAGCAGGAAGAAACTGCCACGAAAGCAACTCTGTTGGGGAAGTGGAGAAATCACGAGATTTTTGCAGGGGGATCATCAGTCTCAACTGAAAAGAGCTCACTTCACGGGTGATAACTGCCACGAAAGCAACTCCAAACATCTCCACTGGGGGAGAAACCCACTGAGGGAGAAACGATCACACAAGTAGATTCTGCCACACAAGCCACTCTACTGGGGATCAGAGATATCAGACAATCACCAAAGCTCTACAGGGGAGAAAGCCTCAAGAGGTTTCCGGAGGGATCGTCAGTCACAACCGGAGCAACGAGTTCAATATACAGGCAGAAATGCCACAACAACAACTCACACTTAGGGATCAGAGATGTCAGGAAGCAACCAGATCTCTGATGGGGATAGACGGCATAGGTGAAGTTCATCATACCAACAACTCCACTGAGGATCTATCCAAGGAAATGACGAAATACTGGGATGTCAACCCACCAACTACTGAATCTTCCAAAGAAAAAAGCACCCATGCTGGGGAGAGAATAATGCTGGAGAGGAAAGTCGAAGTCTTCAACAAACACTCTGCTCGGGACTGGCCCACAAAAATGTTCAAACAACAACTTACTGGTGATGAAAACCACCATAGGGCTAAAACAGCACTCCACCGGGGATGAAAACCACCATAGGGCTAGTAGAGGCTAGGAGGAAGAATGTTGTACTGCGGGGGAAATGAAGCTGAACAACTTCAACCAGCACTGCACTGAGCAACCTTGCTGAAGAGAAACCATGAAAGGTTCTATAGGAAAAAGATACAGTTATTCTGGAGATATGAACAAATGTCTTACCCTATTGGAAATCATACCACCCTTGGGAGAGCACTGAGAATTTCCTGAGTATCCTTTGATCATTGTGAATGTTCACTTTGTTTAAAAGTTGTTTCTGTGAAAAAAATGTTTATTTTGAAAACAATGACATTTTTATCAATTAAAAAATGAAAAACATTTGTTGAATTGAAACAAATAAGAGTGCAAATAATTGGATAAAAGCTCAAATTTATTTGATGGAATGGTAGTCTGCAAATGGCAAGACTCCATAGATCTGTACAAATTTGAAATCGGTGATATATATTGGAAGAGGGCTACATTGAACATAATGATCCTTTCTCTACCAATTTGAATCCGATGTATTTGAAACTTCAGTTGATGATGACTGAGCGAGAATCTCTGACGAAAAGACAGCTGTGAAACAGAAAGTCTTGTTAGGATGCAGTTACTTGCCAAATCCCTAATTTTTTCCTAGATTGCCCCAGGGTGAGGTACTCAATCTAGCGGGATGCAAGTTCTCTTTTTTTCAATGTCTCTAACTTTTGCCTGGATCTCCCTTTCGGGTTTTCCACCGAGACGCTCATTTTTGCCTAAGCCGCCCTTTCGGGTTTTCAACTTAGCGAGCTATTCTGTTTTTCTTTTTAGGCGAAGTATTTCTTGACTGCATCTGAATTCACAGGACGAGTGAAATCCTCCCTATCCATTGTTGTGAGCATCAAAGCACCGCCTGAAAAGGCTCTCTTGACAACATATGGACCTTCGTAGTTTGGAGTCCACTTGCCCCTGGAATCGGGCGCGAAAGACAAGACTTTCTTGAGCACAAGGTCACCTTCTCGGAACACACGAGGCTTGACCTTCTTATCGAATGCTTTCTTCATTCTCTGCTGATATAACTGACCATGGCACATGGCAGTTAATCGCTTCTCTTCAATCAGATTCAACTGGTCATAATGACTCTGGATCCATTCAGCATCAATCAACTTGGCTTCCATCAAGACTCTCATTGATGGGATCTCCACCTCTACTGGGAGAACAACCTCCATGCCGTAAACAAGAGAGAAAGGGGTTGCCCCTGTTGAAGTGCGGACAGACGTACGATATCCATGCAAAGCAAACGGCAGCATCTCGTGCCAATCTTTGTACGTGACTGTCATCTTCTGGATAATCTTCTTGATATTTTTGTTAGCAGCTTCAACAACCCCATTCATCTTGGGTCTGTAAGGAGAGGAATTATGGTGTGCAATCTTGAACTCAGCGCACAACTCTTCCATCATCTTATTGTTCAAGTTAGATCCATTATCAGTAATGATCTTATCAGGCACACCATAACGACATATAAGTTGATTCTTGACAAACTTCACGATCACCTGCCTGGTCACACTCGCATATGATGCGGCTTCAACCCATTTGGTGAAGTAGTCAATTGCTACGAGAATAAACCTGTGTCCGTTGGACGCCTTCGGTTCAATCATGCCAATCATGTCGATTCCCCACATAGAGAAAGGCCATGGTGATGAAATCACATTCAGAAGTGTCGGAGGAATATGAATCTTGTCCGCATAAATCTGACACTTGTGGCATTTCTTCACATATTTGCAGCAGTCAGACTCCATTGTTAGCCAATAGTAGCCTGCTCTCAGCATCTTTCTAGTTATGGCATGTCCATTGGAATGAGTACCAAATGAACCCTCATGGACTTCAGTCATTAACAGGTCTGCTTCGTGTCTATCCACGCATCTGAGCAAAACCATGTCAAAATTTCTCTTGTAAAGCACTTCACCACTGAGGTAGAAACTGCCTGACAGCCTTCTCAAAGTTTTCCTATCTTTCACAGATGCCCCAGGCGGGTAGACCTGATTTTGGAGGAAATTCTTGATATCAAAATACTAAGGCTTGTCATCTTGTACTTCTTCAACTGCAAACACGTGAGCTGGTCTATCCAAGCGCATCACGGTAATATTGGGAACTTCATTCCAATATTTGACCATAATCATTGAAGCAATCGTAGCAAGAGCGTCTGTCATTCGATTATCTTCTCGAGGGATATGGTGAAAGTCAACTTCTGTAAAGAACGTTGAAATCCTCCTCGCATAATCTCTGTATGGAATAAGACTGGGTTGATTCGTTTCCCACTCACCCTTGATTTGATTGACAACTAAGGCTGAATCACCATAAACATCGAGATGCTTGATCCTCAGATCGATGCATTCTTCTAATCCCATAATACAGGCTTCGTACTCAGCCATATTATTCGTGCATTTGAAAGTTAGCCTTGCTGTAAACGGAATATGTGTGCCCTGAGGAGTAATGATTACTGCCCCAATTCCATTTCCGTACTGATTTACAGCACCGTCAAACACCATCGTCCATCTAGAACCAGGTTCTGGACCTTCATCAAGTGTAGGCTCATTGCAATCTTTCATCTTCAAATACAGAATCTCCTCGTCAGGGAAATCGTACTGAACGGACTGATGATCTTCAATCGGCTGATGTGCTAAGTGGTCAGCCAAGATACTACCTTTGATAGCTTTCTGAGCTCGATACTCAATATCATACTCAAATAACAACATCTGCCAACGGGCAATTCTCCTAGTTAAAGCAGGCTTCTCGAAGATGTACTTGATTGGATCCATTCTGGATATCAACCAAGTTGTATGATTTATCATGTACTGGCGTAAACGCTTAGCAGCCCAAGCCAAAGCACAGCACGTCTTCTCAAGCATAGAGTATCGAGACTCACAATCAGTGAACTTCTTACTCAGGTAGTAGATAGCAGATTCTTTCTTTCCCGATTCGTCTTGCTGACCAAGGACACAACCCATCGAGTCTTCAAGAACAGTCAGATACATGATCAGAGGTCTTCCTTCTACAGGCGGAGACAAGATCGGAGGTTCAGACAGATATTCTTTGATACTGTCGAAAGCTTTCTGGCAATCCTCGGTCCAATCATGGGATTGATCTTTCTGGAGGAGCTTGAATATCGGCGCACATGTGGCAGTCATGTGGGATATAAATCTAGAAATATAGTTCAAGCGGCCAAGAAAACCTCAGACTTGCTTCTCAGTTTTGGGCGCAGGCATCTCTTGTATTGCTTTGACCTTTGCAGGATCAACCTCAATACCTCTTTCGCTGATAACAAAACCCAATAACTTGCCAGAACGGACTCCAAATGTACATTTGTTCGGATTCAGACGCAGTCTAAACTTCCTCAGACGCTGAAAAAGCTTCAACAAATGCTCAACATGTTCAACTTCCGTTCTTGACTTAGCAATCATATCATCGACATAGACCTCAATCTCCTTGTGCATCATATCATGAAACAAGATAGTCATAGCACGTTGATACGTGGCTCCGGCGTTCTTCAAACCGAAGGGCATCACTCGATAACAGAATGTTCCCCAAGGTGTGATGAATGTTGTCTTCTCCATATCCTCGGGTGCCATCTTGATTTGATTATATCCGGAAAATCCGTCCATAAACAAGAAGACTTTGAATTTAGTTGTATTGTCTACCAACATGTCAATGTGTGGTAGAGGGAAATCATCTTTCAGACTAGCTTTATTCAAATCTCTGTAATCAACACACATACGGACTTTTCCGTCTTTCTTGGGCACAGGCACAATATTGGCCACCCATAGAGGATATGTGGAAGTCACCAAAAACCCCGCATCAATTTGCTTCTGAACTTCCTCCTTGATCTTCACTGCCATATCTGGATGAGTTCTTCTGAGCTTCTGCTTCACAGGCACGCACTCAGGCTTCAAAGGCAGGAAATGTTGCACAATATCTGTATCTGGACCCGGCATGTCTTCGTACGACCAAGCAAAGATATCGGAATATTCTCGTAGGATCAACCCTTTCTTGACAGACTCTTCAAGAAGTGCCCCAATCTTCACCATTCGAACACAATCTTCAGACCCCAAGTTGACTGTTTCCAGATTCTCGAGATGCGGCTGAATGATCTTCTCTTCGTGCTCAAGAAGACAGGTAATCTCATAAGGAATCCCTTCAACATCATCTTCCTCTGCTTCAAATACAGGGAATTCGAAATTGGGAGATGGCGTTGGATCATTATGTTCAATGGGTTTTAGAATCAACCTGCATAATGACTTTGGTTAATGAAAAACTTTAGAATTTAAACAAACAAATCATTATGCAGATGAAAAGATTGCTTTTATTCTTGTTTTTAGGGTTTTTTGTGATCACCAACTTCATGCAAAAAGCAAAAAGTGAAAACAAATGTTTAACATGCATTATTGAATGAAAATATCATTGTATATATGATGCCAACAATGTCATCACTTCTCCTTTTGGCATGGGAGAAGGGTTTTAAACAAGGTGAACATATTACGTTGACTTATGAATGACCGTAGGAACATCCACAGCGACCCAATTGTGGCAGATCCCGCCAGGGATGACAAAATTGCTAGTATCCTCTGCATCCTCTTCCAGAATAGCAGCAGCTTCCTCAGCTTGATCGGCGTGGATGAAACCTCCACTCTTGAACAACCCTTTCTCATTGAAGACCCCAGAAGAATAGCCAATGCCATCCCGGGACTTATCATCTTCAAGCTCAATCATCTTCCCTAAACCAGCAACTGCACCACATTCGATGGCCAGTTTCGCATCACGATAGGAAGCAAATGAAGGAGACTTCTTCTCAATTGGCTCAGCAATAGACAAAGCTTGGAAAGGGGTTCCAACTTCATCCTCAGCATCAATATATGAGAAAGAAGACAAGTGGCTAACCAGGAGAGCCTTTTCTCCCCCTACCACAACCAGTTTCTTGTTCTTAACGAATTTCAGCTTCTGGTGTAGGGTGGATGTCACGACGCCAGCCTCGTGAATCCATGGTCTACCAAGGAGACAACTATAAGATGGGTGGATATCCATAACCTGAAAGGTAACTTGGAAATTACTTGGTCCAATCTTGATTGGGAGATCAACTTCCCCAATCACAGTCTTACGCGACCCATCGAAAGCTTTCACAACAACACCACTCTGCCTCATGGGAGGCCCTTGAAATGACAATCTCGAAAGAGTGTTCTTTGGTAATACATTCAAAGATGACCCAGTGTCCACCCGCACGTTGGACATGGCGTCGTTCTTACAATTCATAGAAATATGTAAAGCCATGTTGTGGTTTTTTCCCTCCTCAGGGAGATCAGCGTCACAGAAACTCAAAGTGTTGCAAGCAGTGATATTTGCAACAATACTGTCAAATTGTTCAATTGTGACATCATGATCAACATAAGCCACGTCTAAAACTTTCTGCAGAGCCTCCCTATGGGGTTCTGAATTCAGAAGCAAAGATAACACGGAGATCTTGGACGGCGTTTGTAGAAGCTGGTCTACAACGTTGTACTCACTCTTCTTGATGAGCCTTAGCATCTCATCACAGTCTTCATTCACAATGCCACTAGGGCCAACAGAAGAAGCATGAGTCTTTTGTACAGAGGAGGGTTTAGCAACAACAAGTGCCGGATTCAGAGGATTAACAGCATTCCCAACCGGACGAACAACACAATCAGCCCTAGCCTGAGGCTTCGGGGGTGCAGAAAACACACGGCCGCTACGGGTCAACCCGCTCACATCAGCTATATTCACAACAGAGGATGAAGGCAACGACACTTCCTTCCCATCTTCCACAGCAACAGGGTTATAGCGGAATGGAACAGCTATATCTGAAGAATAAGGCACAGGGCCTGCAGGCTTGATAATCAGCGAAGGAGAAACCTTCTGCTTGCTACCATCATAACGGATGACAACAGGCTCAAGTATCTTGAACACAGGAGAAATCACATTCACCTCTGGTTCGTCTTCATCAACATTCCTGTTCTGAAGAATCTCAATAGTCCCATCATCTAGCAATTCTTGCAACTCTCTGCGCACTTGGCGACAACCCAGACGATTGACAGAGCAGATACGACATTTGTCATGGTCGTGCTCCATATGAATGTAATCACACAGCAGACGATGCAACTCAACCAATGACTGTCGAATATGGCTTACATATTTGACTTTATATTTGCCAGGGCAACCCTGGACCATGTTAACCGACTTCCCATGCTCGGGCAATGGGTTCTTCTTAACATTAGGACTTGCGTCCTCAAAGCTCAGAATACCGTATCTCATAAGGTCTTGAACCTTAGTCTTCAGCTGAAAGCAGTTCTCTACATCATGACCGGGAGCACCCGAGTGATAAACACAATGTTGATCAGGCTTATACCACCACTGTGGGTTGACCGGTATAGCTGGAGGGTCTCTCGGAGTAATCAGTTTCCGCTCTATCAAAGAGGGATACAGCTCTGCGTATGATACAAGAATCGGATCGAAAGTGATCTTTTTCCTTTCATAACTCGGACCAGCTGGATTACTGTTGCGAGGCTGATAAGCCTGTTGCTGAGGGAGATGCTGTTGCTGATACTGTTGAGATTGTTGATTATACTGATATTGCTGATTGTCACGGAAGACAGGTGCTATATGAGCCACCTGGTGCTGATTGCTGGCATGACGCACAGGCTTCCTCTTGACAGAGGGTCTTCTGGATTTGACATGGGATTGCACAGCATGCGCCTCCCCATCTTTCTTCTTCACAAACGCCCCATACCGCTTGCTAGAAGAGCCTTCATCCTTGGATAACCGTCCTTCACGGACTCCTTCCTCCAATCGCATCCCCATGTTCATCATTTCAGTGAAATCAGAGGGAGCACTAGCGATCATTGGCTCATAATAAAATGAACTCAAAGTCTTCAAAAAGATTTTGGTTATTTATTTCTCTTCCAGCGGAGGAGTAATATGAGCTGCCAGCTCTCGCCACCTCTGGGTGTACTCTTTAAATGTCTCTTTGTCCTTCTGGGACATGGCTCTGAGCTGATCACGGTCGGGAGCCATATCCACGTTCTACTTGTACTGCTTGACGAAGGCTTCGCCAAGATCATTGAAGGAATGGATGTTTGCACTATCCAGACTCATATACCATCTTAGTGCAACACTGGACAGACTGTCCTAGAAATAATGAATCAGCAGTTGATCATTATCCGTTTGAGTAGACATTTTCCTGGCATACATAACCAGGTGGCTGAGAGGGCAGGTGTTCCCCTTATACTTCTCAAAGTCAGGGACTTTGAATTTGACAGGAATCTTCACACCGGTTTAAGCAGAGTTCAGCAGCAGATTTGCCGAACAAATCCTTTCCTCGAAGGGTCTTCAATTCCTTACGGAGTTCAAGGAATTGGTCATTCATCGCATCCATCTTTTCATTAACATCTGGGCCCTTAGACGGCTCAGAATGATAGATGGTGTCGTCTACCCTAGGAACGGTATGCACGACAGGAGGAGGCATTGCAAGGACCAGGCTAGATGCCGGCATGGAAGCAAATGTAGGAGCTGGAATATCAACATATAACCAGGAGGCATCCCCCACGGGAACCCGGGTGGCATGGGTGTTGGCACAAAATGGGCACTGGCAGCTGGCACTGTCGAGGAAACTATCTCTGAAATAACCGTCCTCTGGGGAGGAGTTGCAAGTGGTGGAGACGGTTGGTTCTGAGCAGCTAGGAATTGCTCCATCAGAGCGCTCAATCTGGCGACCTCTTCTTTCAGCTCACGGTTCTCTTGCTCGAGATGATCCATTACTCTTGCAGAGTTGGCTCTGGTGTAGTACCGGTGAGTCAGCTTGTCTTCAAAATAAATGAAGAGCACAAAGTTAGGCCACAAACAAGAAGACCGGAACAACACCTGCTTATGCAAATGATGCATGCAATGCTCGTGCATATGCTTTCAAGGAACTTTTAGGGTATTATTTGCAATTTTGAATATTAAGCATTTATTCGCATATGGAAAATATCTCATCAAATATATTTGAACAAAGAAGTACAGCATTGTCAATTATTACAAGAGAAAAAGAAAATAAACATCCTATGGATCCCTAGAAGCTCGGGATGCCGGAAGATAAGCTGCACGAAGCCTCTTAATCTCTCTCTCATATGCTGCTTCCATATCCGCCTTATCTTTGGCGAGTCTGTCATACCTCCTTTTCCAGAACTTGGAAGACTGAGGAAGTAGAGAAGTCCAAGTATCATTCGGATCATCAATGACCTGATGCTCGAGGAACTCGATCAGAGTGCCCTTCTCCTTAAGCTGTTGAAGCAACTCTTCTCTTTCACGGATCCAGGCACGTGAAAGGTCTTCGTCTCTCAACTCCTCTACGCCTTGGTTAGGGAGGGTTGAAGGCCCAGCCACAACCAAAGGTGTAGGTCTCGGATAATCATATGGCATGAGATACTCTAATGCTCTCTTCCTTACCAAGTTGTATATGGCTCCAAAGCAATGCAGTTCTTCGGACCCAGCTCACTTCTACCCTTCTTGTGAATCTTGCGCCAAGCGCAGACCATCCTGGCTTTCAGGCCTTGGGGATCTTTACTCTCCTGAAAGAACACACCTTCTAACAGAATGTTATTAGGTTTATCCTTTAGGGGGAACCCAAGCTGACGTCGTGCTAACACAGGGTTGTAGCTAATCCCACCACATGTACCAAGAAGAGGCACATTGGAGAATTCACCACAAGAATCAATAATCTGGACACCATCATATGCACGATCATACCAAGAGATATCATCATTAGTGAGAGACATGAGTCTCGTAGACCACCGTAGACATCCCTTGTTCTCCTTGAAAGCGACCCTCTGAGGTAAGTGAGAAATAAACCACTTATACAACAGAGGCAAACAACACACAATAGCACGACCACCCTTTGCATTCCTCAGATGCAAAGAGACATAGGTATCACCCAACAGAGTCGGAACGGGATTAAGAACAGAGAAGATCCTAATAGCGTTCACATCCACAAATCTGTCGATGTTGGGGAACAATACCAGTCCATAGATGAGAAGCACGAATATAGCCTCAAAGGCATCCTCACTCATGGCCTTCCCATAAACAGTAGCTTGAGCGATGAGGAACTCAGAAGGAAGACCTTGAATTCCACCTTTGGTAGTCATATGAGCTCTAACCAAGGATTCATCTATGTGCAACATGTCAGCTATCTCTTGAGAAGTAGGAATACTCTCCAAGCCACTGAACGGCACCTGATCCAGAATCAGAATACCCACAAGATGAGCATACTCCTCAAGGGTAGGCAATAGCTGAAAGTCTAGAAAAGAGAAGCAGTGATATAGAGGATCATAGAACTGCGCCAAAGTACTCATCAACCCTTCGTCAACCTGAGTAGTCAACAGAGGCAGAAGCTTCCCATAACGAGCTTTGAAACCCAAGGGATCTAATACATAAGATGTCAGATTCCTTAACTCTTTCGGATCGAGTTGTCTAAAGTTGTACTTCTTTGTATGCCTTTTTTGTCTTTCCATATCTGAAAATTTTGCAAATAAACCCTTTAAGTTCCTTGAAAATTTTCTTTTTATCTGATGATATGGATGCAAATGAATGCATGAATGCAACAATCACACTCAAGGATCAAGCAAAGCACACCAGACAAAGGTCATGGGAAAGCTCATAGCATCCTTAATATCAATCATCCATTTTGGTGGATTATGGTTTTCACCTTATCGACACCCAAGTTCCATTGATATTAACGATACATGAACCGGCTCAATCATCCTTAATATCAATCATCCATTTTTGGTGGATTATGGTTTACACCTTATCAACACCCAAGTTCCATTGATATTAAGGATGTTTGAACGACTCAACCATGAATCACGGGTTTGTTGTGAGTCACGAGCATGGAGTCTCGGTTAAGAACCACCCAAAGGGAGTGTACTATGGTTTAAACTTGCCGAACATATTCTACCAGAGGTTCCCATAGTCATCATCCCATCTTTCGAATATTATCGGAGGAACGAATACTCGTATTCCAAAAATATTCTCAAGAGAGACTCTTATGAGTGTAGTATCGCGTAACAATCGCATCAGATCTTACATCTGAACGACCTCCGCATTACATCCTAAAAATAGGCCAAGATGGGCTTGGTAAACTAGGGTCCTTGGCTTCTACGGCACACATCGGAAGAATAATGCCTAACCACAAATAACTTGTGTGACATCATTAATCCAACATGACCTCCACCAAGTGAATGGGCTCGCAAGTCAACTTGCTAAGGAATAACTCCACACAAGTCGACGAGACTATGCCATTCTCCTATCATAGGGTGCACTCGAGTTTGGGTATAGAACTCATCTCACAGAGATCACCAAGCAAACAAGCAATTGATATATCAAGCAAATCAATCATTACAAGCAATACAGTAATCCCAAATTGTACAAAAATATGTCATAAACAATATATCACAACAATTGTGAAAAGTAGGCCAACCCACTAGGAATATCTCTATACTCCCCAGCAGAGTCGCCATTTTTCTGTAGCGGTGTATTCGTCACTTTATGATTTATTGACTAAATCAAAAGCAAAGCATACAAAGATAGAGTCGCCACCGCACTTTTATTTATCCAAAGAAATGGCTAAAAAGCGAACAAAAGCCTAAGAAGTTTTACACATAGAAAACTAATGAAAGGTCAGAGATCTGGGTAAGGGGGTAATTATGCAAAGGGAAGGTGTTAGGCACCCAATGCATCCTAGGTGCTCCTAGGGAACCCTTTTCACAACTTGTTGTATCAATTATTGTTTATGAAATATTTTTGTGCAAACATTGATTGGGAGGATGAGAAAAGAATATACAATTTTTATTATTTTTGTGTTTGGATGGATAACCATTGCCTACATACCTTTACAGGATCAAAACCTCGTAGTTCGGCTAAAAGATTTCCAAAAAGCAAGTGAATTGATTTTAAACAAAAGCCCTAAGGTCTTTCATTGTCCACGGGAGAAAACTCAACCTATACAACCACAAGTCCACCATGTGAGAAAAGCTTCAACTTGCTAGTGAGGGACCATGCCCTATAATAAGCAAGGAAGTCTTACAATTCAATCACTAAGGACAAAAGGTGAGATTCACATCAACCACTAAGATAATTGAGATCTATGGCTAATGTATGAAAACTTGATGAAGAAGTGGACAAGGGCCACAAAAAGCAATTGAGTGAGTGAAATTAACCAATTATGAGTATTCACAAAAGCAAGTCAAAGTATGATTAGAATTCAATTCAGAAGAAGTATTGTGAAAATGAAGTTTGAAAATCAAAGGCCTAAAGCCTAGGTTTCTAATTTGAAAACAAGTGAAAATGTTTGCACAAAGTTTTCTGGTTTGGGTTAACATGCAAATGGAGGTTGTAAGAACAAAAAGGGTGGGAAGTTAAGGGGAGTAAAACTTCTTAGGTGTTCACCTCTTGAGATCATATGTAGATGATCCAAGTGATTCCTTTGGAATAGGCAACAAGCACAAAGCCAATAACAGGTAAGCAACATAAATGGAAACCAGATGCCAATCAATGGACTTATACCAGACTCACAAAACAAAGATGGATACCAGAGGCCAATCAATGGACTTATACTAATCTCACAAGACAAAGAAAACATGGATACCGGATGCCAATCAATGGACTTACACCAATCTCACAAAGCAAAGATGGATACCGGATGCCAATCAATGGACTTACACTAGTCTCCAAGGAATGATAATAGGAAACAACTGCCAATAGCTGGACTTACAATTGACTCCTCACAAGAAACAAATAACAACTGCAATAAGCAAGAGGAAACAAGTTGCCAATAAATGGTCTTACACTCGACTCCAAGGAAATGGGATGCCAATCAATGGTCTTAGTCCCAATTCCTACCAGATCATAGGAAACAACTGACAATAAATGGACTTACAATTGACTCCTCAATGGATAAACAAAATGTCACAAAGTAATGAACAATGATCATGAAATGATATACAATTAATGCTCAAAGATAAAAACAATGCACAAGGGCACACACAAACAATTATGCACATATGGGCAAACAAGCAAACAAGCAGTCACTTATCATACACTATACTCAATCAAGAGGCTCAAGCAAGGTTAGGCTTTAGAAACAAGCCAACTGGAATGGGGTGTTCTGAGCTCTTAACCCTAACATTGAGAGTTAGGGTGAAGCAGATGAAATGGAGATGAGGGGTGTGCCTCATAGCTCTTATCCCTGGCCTGGGAGAGCTTTAATCAATAGAAAGTGTGGGAGTTCAGAACGAGGGAACTCTTCTCCACATATGGTTGACTCTATAAGATCTTGGGTTCTTATTCACAATGCATCAACACATGGTGTGAGCAAAGTGAATGACATAACTGAATAGCAGGGGATGGATTACACATCCCTTTTATCTGCCAATTGCCTCTTAAGAGGACTTTACCTGCTTGGCACAAAATTAAACAAACAAAAACATGGCCTCTTAAGGAGGGCTTCAGACAGGTGCCTGCCAATAACAGTAGGTCTTCCAGACTACATGAAGATTAGGGGTTATACCTAAGTGGTATGCCAACCACAAGCAAAAGCAAAGCAAAGTTCAAATGAACTTAAAGCAACTTAGGTACCTATGTAAACAACTAAACAAATCAGTACAATACTCAGACAAACAGACAACAGTCAATAACAAACAGACAATCCCAATGTACAACAAATAAGCCATAGGGCCAACTCAAGTGAATTATCCTCAACCTACAAAACAACAAATGTTAGCAATCAAAAGCAAATATCAACATTCAAATGATGAAGCAACATCAACCATGGAATTTGGATGCTTGAACCTGAAATTCAAAGCTCAAATGTAAGTCCAAACCACTAGGTCAAAGCCTAGGGTCAAAGGAGAAGAAAAAATTCAAAACAGGAGCTGAAATTCAACACAATGCAACTTCAAACACATATTAACATGTCCTAAAAAGGATCACATCAAAATCATCAAGCAAAAGCATTTCATGATCAAGAGAAGTCAAAGGCCATTTCAAAGCTCATATATGATCATCATGAATGAAAATTCCAAATCAAAACAGAAATGATTCAAATAATTCTGGGAAAATTCATGAGCATTCAACACATCCAACATGATCAACATACAAAAAATCAGAAGCATCAAAGATCATTTGACATGGAAATGAAATTGTACAAGTTGATCAACCAAATGTGTGACACAAATTGTCACACCATGCAAACATGTGTATAAAACAGAAATGGTGAATGATAAAAATACCAAACCAAGCCTAAAACATCCATCAATGTGTCTAGAACACTCATGCAAAATTTCATGTCCATTGGATTAAAATCAAGCATTTCACAATAGAAAGAGCAAGGCAAGGTCACAAATGTATATATGATCACATATTATAGCACAATCCAAAATCCAGCCATGCACAACTTCAAAATTTAACATCATTAAATTCTAGACATCCTAAGGATCAAGTAGCAAAAAACCAGGCATTTTTTGGAGCATTTTTCAATTTGTTATGAATTTTTGAAGTTGATGAAAAAAAAATAAAAATGAAATGAAGCATAGCATATGGAAATGGAGGGAAAGCATAAAATGAGAGAGCAATTTGAAAATATGCGCTCGCCAGGAATCGATCCGTGTGGCAATTTGAATGAGCACGCACTGACACCAAAACGACACCGTTTTGGCAAAACCCTAGCAATTAGCAGAACTGGACACAAAACGGATGCTGCTCCGACGCTAACACGAAGAAGAAGATGAACAGTAACATGAACTTCAAGCCAATTTCCAGAATTTTCCAGAAAATCACAAATCATACATCATTTTAAAGCTCTTTCCATGGAGAACATAGATCAACTAACATCTAAGCACAAATCATCAAGAATAGAGAGAATCGAGCAAAATCATTTCAACATGTCAAACTTCAATGACACATATCTCATGTTATAGTGCATCATTTCACACAATTTTTTCACCAGAATTATCAGCAAACCTAGATCTACAAGAATATGTGCATAAATTTCAAAATTAAAAGGTTCGAAAATTGACCTCTTGAAGAGCATAATCTTTGAAATGCATGATCCACAACTTTGAAGTATTCAAATCCACTCTACAATGCTTGAAATGATGTTTGATGAAGAGATTGAAGCTTGAAAGGTGCTGGATCTAGCTCAAAACAGAATTTCCCTTTTCATCTTCATGAGCTTGCTACACTTGGTTCTTGCTCGAATTTCACAATCTAATGCTTGATCTACATAGAATCAAAGCCAAGGAACCAGAATATGGAAAGAAATTGCAATGTTATGAAGAGAAAATTTGAATTATGAGTGGAAGAAAATTTTGGAGGAAGAGAGAATTTGGATCTTGAAATGTGAAAAAATGATTAACCCCCCTCAAATTCTGTTATGATTTAGTATATATGTGCTTCCTTAATCATCTTGCTAATCCATACTTAACTTGATTAATGGAAATAAGGTGTTTTGCAAAATCTCAAAAATGCATGGTGCATGTAGTAGACCCACGTGAACAGTACCACTTCCTTGATCAAAGTCACTTAAAATCATCTTTTAAACACATTGGCAATGGTAGAAAGTTCCCATGATGCACCATTTTTGAATTTTGCAATTTCCCTCCAAAAAAGGCATGGATATGCAAATGATCATGTGATAATAATTCATGCAATGTGGTGAATGTTTTGAAAAGCTCATGTCATGAAAAGCAAAATGCAAAAAGAACCACCAAATTTGGAGTTATGGATCAAAAGATATGGCCATTTGAAGTTCCATGCACACTTGGCAATGATTGGATCATGTCTCCTCAACCACACATCAGATGCTCATGATCTTGGACTTTTTGGAAATGGGAGAGAGAAATCTTCAACTTTCATGTTGGACAAAATTTCATTTGAAGCTTCTTTGATGTTGGAAAGTTAAGTTGAAGTTGGATCAAAAACTTGCCATTTTTGGAAAGTTGAAATTATAGGTCACTTTCCATTTTTGGAAACTTTTGACTTGACTTCAAATTCTTCAACCTTGATCTTTGAAATGATGAATAAGCATGATTTGGACATGAATGGGATGAAGAAACTCAATTCCTCAATTCAAAATCCACAGTTGACTTTTCAGTTGACTGCATAGGCCCTTAGATGACCTGAAATTGTTCTGATGAATTTGGGGTCTCAACCACTTGGGAATTTGCTCCAAAATGAACCTATAGCTCACATAAGCTCAAAATAATGATCACATGATCCATATCTCAATGGAAATTTCATCTGCTCTTTGTACCATGATTCACTTGATTGTTGACTGCTTAAGCTGCAAGAAACAAGGTTAATGACATATTTTTGTACATTTTTGGTTAGTGATTTAAAAGAAAAAAAATGATACACAAATGCAAGCAATGCTTGGTGATCAAGAACCACTCTCAAAGAATAGATATCCCCTACAGGGAAGGAAACAAGGTGTCCAATGATCCTTGAGGCAATGTAATGATATGATATGATGCCATGAGGGATCTTAGGGACAAAATTGGGGTCTTACAGAAGCCATTGATAATGATTTTGAAGCTTTGTGTGAGGGTAGAGAGTGAAGCTTGGTGAAGGTTTTTGAGAATGATTTGCAAGAAGGAGGTTTGCCCTTTTTATAGATGAGGATTTAGGGTTTTGGGAAGAGGAGAGGCCAAGAGACAATAGGCACTAGGTAGATGCAACTCACAATGTAGTGGGAAGTTTGAAATGTAAATGCATACTTAATGAGAATTTGAATGTAAATGCATGGGAAGTTTGAAAGATTTCTGCAGAGAAAAACTGAGTTTTCGTGCGATGCGTCGACCATACCCTCTGTATGCGTCGACGCATACTGTTTGAATTTTAAAAAAAAAGAAAATTTTGAAGTGTGCGTCGACCATTGCCCTGTTATGGTCGACTCATACAGGCAAAATTTGCAATTTTCACTATTATGCACATATGCTCACATGTTTGATGCATAATTAGAATGCCACACAACATTTAAACATCTAGACAGATATGGCATAAGAAAAGATACATATATATGTATAATATTATCATGTAATACCACTATTTAGCCATGAAGTTTGGGAGAGAGAGAAGGGTAAAGGAACAATATCACCTCGATGCCGGAATAACTTGATGAACTATATAATTTTGCTTGCAACAACATTAACTTGTTAGAAGTACAAGGTTATACTGTTAAATGAAATAAGATAAAGCAAGCAATTTATAACGCCCGTTCAGAAATGTCGAGAATACCAAGTTCTCGGCGAATATGAAAGAAAGGCTCAGTAGCTAGCGGCTTTGTGAAAATGTCCGCTAGTTGATTTTCAGTATTAACATGTTCAAATACAACATCACCTTTCTCTACATGGTCTCGAAGAAAGTGGTGTCGAATTTCGATATGTTTGGTGCGAGAATGCAACGGAGGATTTTTGGTAAGATTAATGGCACTTGTATTGTCACAGAAAATGGGAATATGTTCGAGTTTGAGGTTAAAATCCAATAGTTGTTGCTTAATCCATAGGATTTGAGCACAACAACTACCGGCGACAACGTATTCCCCTTTGGCGGTTGACAAGGCAACTGAAACTTGTTTCTTGCTATGCCAACTGACCAAGGAATTTGAAAATAAGTGAAGAGTGCCACTAGTGCTTTTCCTATCCGATTTGCAACCGACAAAATCGGAATCGGAGAAACCTACCTGTCGCATCCGCGAAAAACAACCGGCGAGCTGAAACAAAAAAACAACACAGAGCCGCCACTGCGCGTTATTTATCCCAAGATAGGGAAAGGAAACGCTCAGAGAAACCTGGAAAAAGCATGGTCTCGCGACCAAAGAGAAAGGGTACGGGAGTCGGTTACGCAAGGGGAAGGTATTAGCACCCCTCACGTCCGTCGTACTCGACGGGATCCACGCTCTAGAAAAAAAAAGGTTGCTAAAACATCACACACACACACACACCGAAGACAACACAGGTGGGGTTAGGAGGAAGAGAGCTCGATAGGACATCGCATCCTATGCCTACGTATCTCGTCTGGAACGAGAATCAGAGCTGCCGTAGTTCGGCTCACACACGCCAAACAAGACACACACGCCCACAGGCAAACCTGGAACCCGACAACCACTCGATGGAATTACGTCAGCTTCCGAACCAAACAAACACAATCAGGATACGTACAGCCAATCGCTGGGCTTACGTCCATATCCTGACACACAAGCAGATAACAAGCAAACACACACAAAAAGAAAAAAAGTGCCCGGAGAGACCTCGCACGGTCTCCTGCCTACATACCTCGTCTGGAACGAGGATCAGGGCGATGTAGTTCCCCTGAAAGGGAATGAAAATCTAGCCAGAAACCAAGGGAAGACACACTACCAGGGAGCTGGACTCGAGCCTAGTGTTATCATGCATCATTGCCCTATGTTACGGTTTCTACCTACTTGCACAACTGCAAGCTAATCCTATCCAGGAAAACAAGCATACAAGCATACAAGCAAACAGAGCAAACAAATATTCACAAAGCACACACTATAACCAGTCAAGTGAGGCTCAAACAATGGGTTTGACTGCCGAAGCAAGTCATCTGTACATGGGTAGTATTCACTCTTAACCTTGCCATTGCGGGGCTAAGGTGAAGCAGATGAAAGGTGAGTGAAGATTAGACTTCACAGCTCTTATCCCTGACCAGGGAGAGCTTCAGACAAAGGAGCGTGGGTCCAGAATGGAGGGACCCTTCTACGCTCGAGACTCTGACTCGATTGCGCAACAGCACAAGATCTTTGGGTTTGTGTCCCAATGCGTCAACACAGTAGTGTGAGCAGAGGGACGACTCAACAGAATAGTGGGGGATAGATTGCATATCCCTATGATCCACCAATTGCCTCATAGAGGTCTTTACCTGCTTGGCACAAATGTAAACAACCACAAACATCGCCTCTTAAGGAGGATTTCAGACAGTTGCCTGGCCAAGTAACAGGCCAGGTCTTCCAGACTACATGAAGTATAGAGAGTCTACCTCAACTGGTTTAAAAACCAAGCAGCTGCAAGCAAGTTCTTAAAGAACTGTAAGCGACTAAATGTACCTGAAATCAATCAAGTATCATCAGTACTCAGACAAATCAACAGTAAACAGCAAAAGTCAATCTATACAGACAACACAAGTTAATGCACACAAGTGCAAGCTATAAGCCCAAGCTCAAGCACCAATCCCTACAACACAAAAACATGTTCGTGGACAACATCAAACACATTCAATTTTTGCAACTTGCACTTTTTCCCTTAAGCCTTTTGCATTTCATCCTGAAAATCCACACCAAATGTGAGAAACTAGACCACTAGGCCAAGCCTAGGGTCCAAAGGGGATAAAAAAATCAAAACAGCAAGTGCAAACCAACCAAAATCACATTCAAACAAATCAAAAGCAAATGCAATTGGTCCCATGCTCATACCATTCACCATTATCATTTCATGCACAATTTAACCTTAATCATGCAATTTGCAACTCCAAAAGACCAAACAGAACTATCTCAATCAAATCCATATCAAAACAATTCAATTAATTCCACAAAAATTCACACCTAAACAGGACACATTCAATGTATAGCATGTCAATTTTCAGCTCAATTGGACAAAATAAAGTAGGTCAATAAAAATCAAGAAGTCCAGACATATTTATACAAGCCAATTCAAGGCATCAACACAAGCATCCATTTCAATAATCATAAAACAGTGACAACAATTAAGAAATGAATGGGATCAAAACCATGATGTCCTATAATGTGTCTACAATGCTCACACCAAATTTCATCTTCATCCAATACCATATGAGAATTTCACAAATGAATTACCCACATGTGTCACACAAGATCACCACATGAGCACACAGAGAAGAAAATTATCAATCAATTAGAAAATGCCATCAACAATTCCAGCAAAATTCACATGTTATCTTAACATACCAATGATCATTCATGCAAAAAATTGGAGCAATCAAACATTTCTAAGCTAGGCAAATAAAATCAAAAAGTTGACCTAACTTGGTGTGACACAAATTGTCACACCTTACTTCAAAAAATTATATCTAATCAACCAAGTATCCAAAAATCCCAAACTCTACATGAAAATCACCATCAACATGTCCAGAATAAGCACAAAAATGTTCATTCATTTCTTTGGAAGCATGAGTATTTCATGAAAGTTTTGGCAAAACATACAAAAATGTGACATATGAACAAGATCAATAGGCCAATTAAATTTCCACACGTGCAAAAATTTCACAAAAATCACCATAAAATTCTACACATCCTCATGAGCATGGCACAAAAAATTTCACAAAAATTGGATGAATTATGAAGCCTCTAGGATTTATTGAAGTTCTTGTAACAAAATTGAAAATGAAATGAAAAACAAAATAGAAATAATAATAATTAAATGGATCAGTGGCAATTTTTCAATTTTGATGAAGTACGCCAAAACGGCGTCGTATGGCTTAGATTACATGGCGCGTTATCATTGGTAGAAGCCGGCGGGAAACACGTTTTTGAACCAAGCCATGGCCAAAACGGATTAAACGCGTGTTGCTTCACCACTTACAGCAAACACACTTCCAAATTTCCAGAAAATCGAAGAACAACGAAACTCAACCAAAATCAACAAAATTATATTCATTAGAACCGTCCTTTCATGTGGATTCCAAATATGTAACCTATTTAACCTAATTCCTACTGTATAATCGGGATCGAGCAAAAACATAAACACACATCAAACTTCAAAACACGATTTCTCATTCAACAGTTAACCAAATCGAAAACTAATCACATCATGTTCATCTACGCTGCAAGCTCTACAAAAGCCATGTAACAATTGAAGCAATGGTGAGATTCGAAAAAAACCTTGTAGGTGATGGCAGCAACGAATTTGTGCGTGTTTGGCTTTAATGATGCAAAACAGATGGAGCTGGAGGTTAGGTGAGTTGAATGCAATGCCTAGCTAAGCTCAATGTTGATCCAAGTGGAAGAAATCTCAAAACTCCATTGTTGAGCCTCCTTTGAACAGTCACGAATTTGAAGCTCTCTTGCGCCAATTCCTCAAAACAGTTGGAGTTTATGCTTGTAGAAGATCAACCAAAGAAAAATCGTGCTAAATGGTGAAGAATTGATGAAGTTTTGATGAAAAATGCTTGGTGAAGTTCTTGATGAATTTGGAGAAAATGGAGGGAAAAGTAGTTACAAACCTTGAGAATTGTGATTGTGATTAACATTCTGTTATGATTAATCATTTATACTCCAACTTAATCACTTTGTTAATCTCAAATTAGCACAAATGAGTGAAATTAGCATAATGTGAAACTTTAAGTGCAAGGGCAAAAATGACTTTCCACATTAGGCCATATGACAGCAAGGTGACAGCTCAAACATCTTCTAAATGTCATTTGGAGTGTGTTGGCTTTGGTCTCATGTCAATTGGCCTTGTATTTCTCATTTTCACTATGCCATGCCAAAAATGCACTTAAAGTGAGAGTTCAAAAAATAGCCTAGCCAAATATTGATCCTTGACAACTCATGACAGTTCAAACCATTTCTATTTGGCATTTGTGATGTGTTGCAAAAACTCCCATTCCAAAATTCCAATTATTTCTCAACTTGGACCATTTTGCCCTTGGATTTTAATTGTACACTTGAAAGTTGACCTTTTGCATTGACCATTTTTGATGAATTTTGATTATGCACCATGAAAGTACATGTGAAATGGAGTTTGCTCATAAAAAGATCACTCATTTTGGACACTCCATGTGAAAGTTATGCCCCTTTGATTATAGGTCTTTTTTGAAATTGAATGGACCATAACTTGTCAACCATACATGGGAATTTCAAGTTCTTGGACTTTTTGGAAAGGTGAGACCAAGATCTACAACTTTCATGTTGAACAAATTTTCATTTGAAGCTTTTTTGGACATCTAATTTTGTGGTGAAAAACTTTCCATTTTTGGAAACTTCCATTACAAGTCACTTTCTATTTTTGGCAATTTTTGTTCTGACTTTATTTTCTTCATTCTTGAGCTTTGACATGTCAAATAACACTTGTTCCAACATGAATGAAGTGTATCCAACACTCCCCTACCTCCAAATCCATAAAATCAAGCACAGTTGACCACAGTTGACTTTTCAACTGATAGATGAATTTGGCAATGCATTGATCAATCTGAGCCCCAATTCTCTGATGAAATGGCTCAAGGATGAAACCCTAGCCTCCATAAGCTCAATACAATCATGAAATGATCCCCATATCCATTATAGACCCCATCTCCTTCACATGCCCTGATTGACCCAATGCAACTGATTAGGGTTGACCAGTGGTCAAAACCCTAATCTCAAGGACTATGCTCCAACACTTGATGATGACAAACCATGATGATGATGATGAATCATTTCAACCAAGATGAAGCTCAATCTCCTTGAGAAACCCTAATTCATAGCCCAATCCTCAGATGGCCAATGATCAGTCAAATAAAACCCTAGGCTTGCATCTCCACCTCTTATCTTCTGACCAAGACTTAGGAGGATGACTTGCACAATGTGACCACATGATGCGCAATATGCAATGCCTAATGACCTAAAGATGCAATGTAATATGTTAAGCTAGTCCCAAGAGAGGAGGGCAAATTTTGAGGTGTTACAGCCGCCCCTATTCAATCCACTGTGAACCTGTCGATATGAATAGCCTCGGCTTTCAGATGATCAGGATGAAGAGTGATTGAATACCAAGAACAGACGAACAATTTGCACTCTGATGAGAAAATAATTAATCAATGCCTGTCAGAATCGGCGAAGAAACACAATCTCGAAAAAAAAAAAATCCGTCCGGAACGGAGAAAGTCGGCCTGAACACCGAAACAGCAACATCAACCTGAATACCAAAATAAATGGTAACGCGGGGATAACCATGGCCTGAATACCATATCCGCTCGGGATTATTATTTCTTTCTCTCTTTTTTTGCTTTTCTTGAACCCCGAAATTTTCTCTTGCGCAAATGATCCTCGGATCACTGCATTTGAATCCCGTTCTCCTGTTTGCCAAAATAATGAACCCCATTCTCCAGTTTGAACCCCAGTCGCCTGACGATTACTCGCGATCGCCATTGTGAACCCCGTTCTCCAGAAAATGCCGCAACATCTCCCTTTCTCCATTTGAACCCCAGTCGCCTGACGATTACTCGCGATCGCCATTGTGAACCCCGTTCTCCAGAAAATGCCGCAACATCTCCCTTTCTCCATTTGAACCCCGTCTCCAGAAAATGCCGCAACATCTCCCTTTCTCCATTTGAACCCCGATCTCCAATCTCTCGTGATAATTCCGCTGGCAACGTCGGAAATAACACCAAACACCACTCTGAGGGCGACATGTCAGAGGGTATACCTTCACAAAAGGAAGGTAGCATGTGTATCTCTTCCTCAGAAGACACCTATAACGACCTCCATTGGCCTCAGCCAGAGTCTAAGGTGACACATGAACAGAAGATAATCCTGAGGACCTCATCCCGGATAAAATCTTCAACTCCAATCTCTATTTGAACCCCGCTCTCCAGAAAATGTCTCCACATTTCCTTTTCTTCGTTTGAACCCCGAAAATCGCGTAACATCCTTAACTTCATTTCCGTCTCTGTCCGACGGAAAAACTCCTCCAGTATCGCACTACTGGAGAACATTGCTGATCTGACATCATGATGCTAAACTCCTCAGAGTGACATCTTCACCATCCGGCGAAACCAAAACTCCAAGCGGTAACCACGGCTTGAATTGCGCTGATCGCACAACATTTCCCATCTCTGCTCGACGGAAAAAACTTCCCCCAGTATCGCACTACTGGGGAATATCCTTGATTAAATCACGATGCTGAACTCCTCGGAGTAACACCTTGCTATTCGGGCAAAACCACCTCTCAAACAGTAACCACGATTTGAGACTAGCTTATGCTTGCAATATGATGCATGATCGATTTTTCTGCGTAATGCTCCATAATCATGGAAATGCTACGCGATTCATTATTTTTCTATGCAACATGCTATGCTATTCTACATGATGAATGCATAAAAAGTATCCCCCTCAAGAGACTCTTCTGGGGAGCACGAGACACTCTGCTGAGGAACTCGGCAATACTCCGATTCCACCCTGCTGGGGAATAAGCACTGCTGCTGGGAATAAGGCAACCCTTGCCGGGGAAGAACCTCCTTTGCACCCAATCCGCTCGAGAAACTGCTGGGGATAAGCACCACCAACACTCTGTGGGGATACAATAGTCTTTGACTTGCTAGGGATATCAATCCCAAATCTGCTCTGGGAAAACCCTCACAGATACCTGACGACTTCACCGGGGAAACACTCACAGAGAGCTCCGCTGGGGAAACAGCAACCCTTGCCTTACGACTGGGGAAGCACCGATCTGACACCTGCTGGGGATAACCATCCTGACCCTGCTAGGGAAACGAATGCCACTCCGCTGGGGACAACCCATGCAATCCATAGATAGAATCAGCTCAGCTGGGGATGCAGATATCAGTCCGCTATGGAAACTCGTCCGATCCGCGGGTAGGATAAACACTGCTGGAGATATATTTCACTGAAACCCGCTCCACTCGGGGATAGCAACCTTCAGGCCTGGCTGCTGAGGAAACATCACTTTAAACCTGTCGGGGATAACCATCTTGACTCGGCTGGGGGATCTATAGACCTTTGGATCTGCTAGGGAGTTGGTCCTCTACTTCTGCTTGGGGACCTCGCTGGGGAAATGAGAAAAGTTGGTACAGAACACCCGTCGACTCGTCAAACCATGGTATCCACCTCCCAATCTCGTACCGACTTTCCACTTTTGAGAACTCCCAGACTCGTGTGGACCTTTTCTGCTCCATCATCTTGTATTCCTAATCGCTCCGCGCTCGACGGAGAGCGAACTCCTGGGGATTATACAGACTTTTCAATTTTCCGACTTTGAAGAGTCTTCTTGATTAATTCCAAAGGTCGTCGTACGTCTCAACGTCTCTCTGTCATCCCTTCACATTCATTCGTCCCTGATTGGACCCTGCGGGGAATTTCTACAGACTTTCCCATCTTCCGATTTTGAAGAGTCTTCTTGATTAATTCTCAGGATCGTCGTACGTCTCGACGTACCCTCGTTCCTTCATATTCATTCGTTCCTGATTGGACTCCATGGGGATTTGTTTTCCATCACAACCTGCAAGTGAGTGAAAACATCTAACAGTTCCTGCAAAACAATCGTTAGATAAAACCGTGCCCCATGCATGTCAAGATTTCAACACTTGGGTCACTTAACCTTCCGAATAAGATTTCAAGCTTTCAATCTTATAAACATGCATTGGAAGGGACCTGTATGTCTTAAAATGCAAGATTCTTTATCAAAATAATCGGATGTTTTTGCAATCAAAGCAGTAATGAAAACAAAAAACAAAATTATTTGACTGAATATGCATTTTATTGATTGAAAAAGTGTGGCTCAAATTGAGCGATACAAAGGAAGCAATTCCTGAAAAGAGGTAATTGCGCACAAAAGGAAAAATCTATCCTAATGGCAACGTGAAACCCGTGATCTCATCGAGTTCCAACTCGGTTACACCCCATATGTCCTCAAACTCTCCGTGCTTTCAGCCTTCTGAACAAGACGATTCTGATTGATCCCTACCAGGCATTATCCATGATGCTTTAACCAAAGCGCAAACGATCATGCTAGACGCAGTTATTCGTTTCAATCCCTCTTTTGCCTGGACCGCCCTTTCGGGTGCTCAGTCCACCGGGATACCCTTTTTTTGCCCAAGTCGCCTTTTCAGGTTTTCGACTTGCCGGGTGTACATTTTTTCTTTTTTATTCCTAATTTTTGCCCGAACCTTTCTTTCTGTTTTTTGGTTCGCCGGGATGCCCATTTCTACCTGGACTATTTTATTCTTTTCGTCCAGCGGGTCTCTTTACACGAAGTATTTTTTAACTGCGTCCGCATTCACAGGGGATGGAAAATCTTCGCCATCCATGGTCGTTAACAACAAGGCTCCGCCAGAGAAAACCTTCTTGACCACGAATGGACCTTCATAATTCGGTGTCCATTTGCCCCTACGATCGTTTTGAGGAGGAAGGATCCTTTTCAGCACCATATCACCCACGTGATATACCCGAGGTCGTACCTTCTTGTCGAAAGCACGCTTCATCCGCTGTTGGTATAACTGCCCATGACAGATGGCTGCTAGCCTCTTTTCCTCTATCAGGCTCAACTCTTCGTACCGGGTCCTTACCCATTCAGCCTCTTGCAACTTCACGTCCATCAGGACTCTCAAAGAGGGAATCTGAACCTCAACAGGTAATACTGCTTCCATTCCATATACCAATGAAAAAGGAGTTGCCCCAGTAGATGTACGCACCGACGTTCGATACCCATGTAATGCAAACGGCAACATCTCATGCCAGTCTTTATAGGTTACCACCATTTTCTGCACAATCTTCTTTATATTCTTATTGGCTGCCTCAACCGCCCCATTCATCTTTGGACGATAGGGAGAAGAATTGTGATGTTCAATCTTGAATTCCCGGCACAGTTCTGCCATCATCTTATTGTTCAAATTAGAACCATTATCAGTAATGATTCTCTCGGGAACCCCATATCTGCAAATGATGTCTCTCTTGAGAAACCTGGCAACAACCTGCTTCGTCACATTCGTATAAGAGGCTGCTTCCACCCACTTGGTGAAGTAATCAATAGCCACTAATATGAATCTGTGCCCATTCGAAGCTGTAGGCTATATCTTTCCAATCATATCAATGCCCCACATAGCAAACGGCCATGGAGACGACATTAAGCTCAACGGATTTGGAGGCACATGCACCTTGTCAGCATAAATCTGGCATTTATGACACTTTCGCACGAAATTGAAACATTGGGCCTCCATTGTCATCCAATAATAACCTGCTCTCAGCAGCTTCTTTACCATTGCATTCCCACTGGCATGGGTACCGAACGACCCTTCATGAACCTCTTTCATCAATTGGCTTGCTTCTCTATCATCAACACATCGGAGCAAGACCCAATCAAAATTCCTTTTGTACAAAACCCCATCCTTATTCAGGTAGAACACCATGGCCAACCTCCGCAGAGTCTTTCGGTCCTTCTTAGATGCTCCCTCAGGATACTCTTGAGTCTCTAGATAGCGCTTGATATCATAATACCACGGCTTCTCATCATCAGACGCTGTATCAACAGCAAACACATGAGCCGGTCTATCTAGACGACCTACTTCAACACTGGGGAACTGATTCCACCTCTGCACCTTAATCAAGGCGGCCAGAGTAGCCAAAGCATCTGCCAAAGGATTCTCCTCTCTAGGCACATGATGCATCTTCACCTTGGTGAAAAATGTCAACAATCTCCTCGTATAATCTCGGTATGGAACTAAATGAGATTGATGCGTATACCATTTTCCGTTAACCTGATTTATCACCAGAGCTGAATCTCCATATATGACAAGGTTCTTGATCCTCAAATCAATCGCCTCTTCAATCCCCAATATGCAAGCTTCATATTCAACCACATTGTTAGTGCACTCAAATGTCAGCCGGGCAGCAAAAGGAATATGGGATCCTTTCGGCGTAACCAAAACAGCACCAACACCGCTTCCATTCACGTTAACGGCCCCATCAAACATCAGAATCCATTCGGATTCAGGGTCAGGCCCCTCCTCCGGGATCGGTTCCTCACAATATTTCGATTTGAGAAACATGATGTCCTCATCAGGGAATTCAAACTTCATCGGTTGATAATCATCAATGGGTTGCTGAGCGAGGTAATCAGACAATACACTCCCCTTGATTGCCTTCTGAGATGTATACTGAATATCATATTCCGTCAAAATCATTTGCCATCTCGCAACCCGTCCGGTCAATGCTGGCTTTTCAAAAATGTACTTGATTGGATCCATCTTGGAAATCAATAAAGTGGTATGAACCAGCATATACTGTCTTAGTCGGCGAGCAGCCCAGACCAAAGCACAGCAAGTTTTCTCGAGCAGTGAATATCTTGTTTCACAGTCGGTAAACTTTTTGCTAAGGTAGTATATGGCATTCTCTTTTCGACCAGACTCGTCATGCTGCCCCAATACACACCCCATAGACCCCTCGAGGACTGTCAGGTACAAAATTAACGGTCTTCCCTCCACAGGAGGCATCAGAATCGGAGGCTCCTGCAAATACTCTTTTATCTTTTCAAATGCCACTTGGCAATCATTATTCCACCTGACCGTTTGATCTTTTCTCAACAATTTGAATATCGGTTCGCACGTGGCTGTTAGATGAGATATGAACCTTGAAATGTAGTTCAATCTACCTAAGAAACCACGAACCTCCTTCTCTGTTCTCGGTTCAGGCATTTCTCTTATTGCTTTTACTTTTGCAGGATCAACCTCGATTCCTTTTTCACTTACAATGAACCCCAACAATTTACCGGACCGCACTCCGAACGTGCACTTGTTCGGATTCAACCTCAGTCTGAACTGTCTCAACCGGTCGAACAACTTGGCCAGATCTACCAAATGCCCCTCTTCTGTCTGGGACTTTGCTATCATGTCATCAACATAGCATTCAATTTCATGATGAATCATATCATGAAACAAAGTCACCATGGCCCTCTGATAAGTAGCACCGGCGTTCTTGAGACCGAATGGCATCACCTTGTAACAGAAGGTACCCCACGGTGTAATGAACGTTGTTTTCTCCATATCATCTGGCGACATTTTGATTTGATTATAGCCAGAAAAGCCATCCATGAAGGAAAACACCGAGAATTGAGCTGTATTATCTACCAACACGTCGATGTGAGGTAGTGGAAAATCATCCTTCGGACTAGCTCTGTTCAGATCTCGGTAGTCCACACACATTCTTACTTTCCCATCCTTCTTCGGGACTGGCACGATGTTCGCAACCCATGGCGGATAATTAGTGACAGCAAGGAAACCAGCATCCCACTGCTTCTGCACTTCCTCTTTAATTTTCATTGCCATGTCAGGTCGAGTTCTGCGCAACTTCTGCTTCACTGGAGGACAATCTGATCTCAACGGTAGCTTGTGCACAACAATATCGGTATCCAACCCTGGCATATCTTGATAAGACCAGGCAAAGATGTCGACATACTCTTTTAACAACACTACCAATCTGCTCTTTACACTTTCCTCCAAAGCAGCCCCGATTTTCACTTCTTTCTTAACCTCGTCGGTACCCAGATTTACAACCTCAATCGGCTCTTCATGCGGCTGAATCACCTTCTCCTCTTGTTTCAATAACCTGGCTAATTCCCCTGGCAGTTCACAATCTTCTTCGTCTTCTTCTTCTTCAGCAAGATAGATTGGATTGTCGAAGTCATACAAGGGTGTAACAGGATTGTTATCAATGAGATCCGGAGAGATATCGCATCTGCATGAATGTTGATTCATGCATTGCTTTAGAACCGGTGTGAGACAAATTGAAAAAGGAAAATGAAAACATTGCCATTTTTATTTGTTTTTATTTTTAAACTGCAAAAATAAATGAAAAACAGGGAACACCGCTTTTAACTGAAAAACATCCTTTATTTAATGATGCAAATTTGCAAATTTAAACATGAGGTGGCCCTTACAATGAACCATTACGTGTCGGGCAACACGTATGGCTTTCATGCATATAAGACTAAAACAAGAAAAATATTACTCTTCCAGCAAAGTGACCCGGATGATCTTTTCAGCCTTCCAGTTCTGGACTCCCATCCCTGGTGCGCACGGCTTTATCCACCGGTCCATGTCACAGTCGCTGTCAGCGTCATCACTCATCATGCAGATGTGATCCGGATCCAGCATTCCAGCACTTGTGAAGGTGACTGACGTACGACGTCCTCTGCCCTGTCCTGAGCCTCGGCCCGGCTGATACCCCACTCCAAATCGGTCTTTCTTTGCAGGGACATCCATCATTCTGCCCCAACCAGGAGCCTCTCCACTCTTCACCACCTCAGCGGCCTGCTTGTATGAAGAAATGGACGGTTTCTCCTCCTCTTTTGCAAACAAAGCATTCTCCACCTTAATGGTTTCGAAAGCTTGACTGGGCGTCTCCCAGATTTCACCGTCCATCTCAACATATTTGAATGAGGACAAGTGGCTGACAAAGATGTCCTCCTCTCCGCACACAGTGACGACTTGGCCCTCCCAGATATATTTCAACTTTTGGTGCAAAGTCGAAGTCACTGCCCCAGCAGCATGGATCCACGGACGACCCAACAGGCAACTGTATGCCGGCTGAATATCCATGACATAGAATGTCGACTTGAACACCTCTGGGCCAATCTTCACTGGCAACTCAACCTCTCCAAACACGGCCCGCTTTGACCCATCAAATGCCCTTACAATCAAATCTGTTGGAGTCAAAATCAGCCCATCACAGTTCATCTTTGCCAAAGCCTTCTTCGGCAACACATTTAAGGAGGAGCCGGTATCAACCAGCACATGCGAAAGCACGGCCCCTTTACATTCCAGTGCAATGTGTAGAGCCCTATTGTGATTCCTCCCATCCACCGTCAGATCCATATCAGTGAAACCCAGCCCATGGCTGGCATGCACGTTAGACACGACCGTCTCCAATTGATTGATTGTAATCTCCTGAGGGACATAGGCCTTCTTCAGAATTTTCAGTAAGGCCTCCCTGTGCCCCTCAGAGCTCAACAGCAATGATAAAATTGAGATTTTGGAAGGAGTCTGCTGCAGATGGTCCACCAATTTGTACTCCGACTTTTTAATGATTCTCAAAAATTCCTCAGCATCATCATCAAGTTTTTCATCCGACCCAACCGGCGCCGGTGTCATCACAGGAGTACCATCACTAACCACTGCCTTTCCTTTTGCCCTGGCTAAAGCCCCGGCCTTTTCTTTTTTCTCTTTCTCTTCTTCTCCCCTCCTCAACGCATCAGGAGCAAATAATCTGCCACTACGAGTGAAACCGCTGGTACCGACATTATCCACCTTTGAAATGGTGGTTTCACTAGCAGTCTGTTCCTCCAACTTTTCACCATTACAATACACTTCCCCACCATAGTGCCAAGGCACGGCATCATCTTTGTCATATGGAATCGGTCCAGGTACCGTGATGGTAACTGGAGCCGCTTCAGCAAGATTAGACAAATCCACCGGATCGAAGTAGATTGTTATGGTGGAGACTTCATCTTTTTCCTTACCAGCCTTCTTTTCAATCACAATATCCCCATTGTCCATCAGACCCTGGACAGTCTTCCTCAGAAGTTCGCACCCATTAACAGAACCAGTGCACTCAGCACAATCATCTACACAGCCCGGATGAACCCCATTTTTCAACAACAGCCCATTGACCTCAGCCAACGGAGTCTTCAACTGGTCCACAGACAACAACCCAACTCGGTTCTCCTCAGAGATAGCATTCACCCCCCCTTTGACCATGCGCGGGCATGGGATTAGCATTAACGTTGGGAGATGGTGCAAAGTTGATCGCCTTCGAATCCACCAGGTCTTGAACTGTGTGCTTAAAAGCTTTACAGTTCTCAATGTTGTGTCCGGGAGCACCCGAGTGGAATTCGCATTTAGCATTCTCATCATAGCTGGCTGGCCTTTGATCAGGTCTCAAAGGTGCCAGAGTTCTGGTCTGTACCAATCCCAGATCCATCAGCTTTTTGAACAGGAAAGAATAGGTCACCGGAGGCCTATCAAACTGTCTGTCCACCGCTCTTCCCTTCATCTGATAACCAGCCCTTTGAGGCCTCTGCTGAAAGGGTTGTCTCTGTTGTTGTTGCTGTTGTTGTTGTTGTGCAGGCTGATGTTCAGCAGGAATAGTTACCGCAGCGGTGTGCTGGAAGTAACGATCCCTACTGGGTCCCCGTTGAGCATACACGGCGCTGGTATCGCCCTCTTTCTTCCTCTGGCCACCATTACCAAACGGCTTTTTCGATCCTGAAGAAGAGGCGCTACCCTGAATCTTCCCGAGCTTCAGCCAGCTCTCAATTCTTTCCCCCGCCACGACAATATCAGAAAAGTTGGTCACCGGACAACCAACCATTCTTTCAGCAAATGCCCCCTGCAGGGTCCCCATGAAAAGATCCGACATCTCTCTGTCAACAAGAGGAGGTTGCACTCTGGCAGCCAATTCTCTCCACCGTTGGGCATATTCCTTAAACCCTTCATTATTCTTTTGAGACATACCCTGCAGCTGGGTACGACTCGGAGCCATGTCAGCGTTGAACTGATACTGCTTGAAAAACGCGTCCCAAGATCCTGCCAGTTTTTAATATCTGAGGACTTTAGCTTGGTGTACCATTCCAAGGAACCTCCGGACAAGCTGTCCTGGAAGAAGTACATCCACAGCTTTTGATCCATTGTATATGCAGAGATCTTTCAGACGAATGCCTGCAAATGCGTCTCAGGACAAGAACTTCCATTGTAACGGTCAAAAGTGGGCGCTTTAAACTTCTGCGGGATCACAATCCCTTCAACAAGCCCCATATTCGACATATTGATCATCCCCGGAGTGGCATAACTTTCCAGCACCTTAATCTTCTCAGCCAACAGCTGAATCTCCTTGCTTTGAGGCTGGACCCCATACTGACCCAAAGGCTCATTATGCATTGAAAACTGGTCTGCTTCCCTGTCTTCCTCTCGGTCCTCATCAAACCCGTAGAATGGAGGCAACAGACCGTCCTTCATATTCTGCCCCAGACTGGGCCCAGGTTGACCACCAGCACCAAAACCAGCAGCATTGTTCACAACACCAACAGTTGTCCTCTTACCACCGTCACGAGACCCCAGCCCCTGGTTGGAGACACCATCCAGGTTTACACCACTGTTTGCTGCAGAAGCCCGCTCGAGCTTCTCGACTTTATCTGCCAGAGCTTTCTGACCAACTGCAAAGCCTTGCATGATGTTGATCAGCTCAGTCATCTTGTCCTTCAGCTCGAGGATATCTGTGTTTGGGAGATCCATCAGTCTCGGAGTATTGCGTCTGGTGAAGTATCTGTGAGGACGAGTTGAGTGCAAAGGTACAGTTCTGCGAGCACGAGCAATGATTCCTGAAACAATCAAGCACGTTAGCAACAGATACCTGCAAAATAAAGCACAAGTTATTATGATCAATGCATGAATGCAGTGTTTATCCACATGAGGAACACTTTGTCTCTCGATCCTGGCTTCATAGAGACAAACAATAATCCGACATTAATATTTCGATATGCAGCATTTGATTCCATCGTGCGGATCGGAGATATGTGATTTAGCATGATACCCCCAACCATGTGTGTGCTTGTGAGAGTGCATACGATAAAGCAAATAAAGCTTGAAGATCAATCACTGAATGAAAAATAACCATCACATAACAAAATGCACAATAAGTGCCATAGTCATACATCAAATCAGATACAAATCTCCAGAATCGGGAAAGAAATACAAACAAATGAATTCCGTCAACAAGCCTGACGGTAATCCAATACAAATGAAAGCTCTAGCCTGATGAGGGTCCCACGGATGGCCCTATCTCATCTTCCATCCTTGCGAACTCTGCGGCGAACCTGAGCTCTGTATTCTCCTGCTGTAATCTCCCCACCTCCTTCTGGTGAATCTTCATCTGCCTGAAGTAGTGATCTTTCTCAGCCATGTAATGATCCCTCTCAGCTATGCAATGATCTCTCTCGGCGACGATCTTCGCTTTCTCCGCTTCCTTAACCTTCAGCTTGGCTTCCCACTCAGCAATAAGAACTCTGACTCTGGCATCTCTCTGATCCTTCACGAGGATTTGCCTCCGCTTCTCATCTTCAATGACTTTTGAAGCTCTAGCCAATCTCTCCTTGGTAATATCATGCTCCTTTGTTGAAGATGCCAAAGCCTGACTGACCTTCCCATAGTAGGCAGTATCCATCTCAAAGCGCTTCGCTTCTAGGGCATGTCGCTTGTCTTGATCTTCCATCTTCACTTTGATCTCCTGGTTGGCTATCTGAAACCGAGCAACAGTCATCTCCAATTCCGCTTTCTCTGCAAGCAGCTGATCTCTGGCTCTCTTCATCTCGAGGAATTCTTCCATACTGACAGAAGAACTTGGACCCTCAATCACAGGACACCGGGGATCACCTCCTGGAAATGGTAGAAGGGTAATCTCGATTCTCTTCCGCAACCAATCCTCAAATAATGGAAAATACCGACAGTTAACTTTCCCATAAGGAACTTTGCCCTTCCTCTGAATATCACGCCACTCATCCAATACTTGCCTCAGCTTGGCCTGATTGCCATCAATCGGGAAGTAAAAGGACTCCTGAATCTCCCGCCCGAGAGGAGGACCCTCTACAGCAAACCCCATCTGTCTCCTGAGAAGCACCGGGTTGTAATTGATGCAACCCTGAACTCCTACAAGAGGCACATTGGGAAGACTCCCACAACTGTATATAAAATCACGGCCAGCCATACCATTATGAGTCCATGCTATATCATCAGCCCGCAAACCCATCAACCTGAACGACCACCTGACAGTAGGATCAAGATGAGCAAAAGCACCTCTGGAAGGCAAATACCCCATAAACCACCTGAAGAGCAGCTGAGCACAACACCGGATCAAACCCCCACGTCGCTTCTCGTTCCTGTTATGGACCGAGTAGTAGACATCTCCGATCAGAGTAGGAATAGGGTTTCTCTGCAAGAACAACCTGATAGCATTATGGTCCACAAAATTCTTCTGATTAGGAAACAAAATAATCCCATAAATGCTCACAGCCACCAAAGCACAAACCGTCTTCCAATTACCCACTGCAGCATGTTCCTTGGCATTAGCTTCCAAGAAACTCAAATGAAATCCAGGTAATTTCCCCTTTTCCTTCAAACCCTCCTTGATCATTTCCGGACTCAAATAAAGAGCACGGGAAATCCCAAGGACATCAGGCTCCACCCTAGTAACATGGAAAGGAATCTGATCACGGATCTGCATACCCAGGATGCTAGCATAGTCCTCCATCAGAGGCCCCAACAAATAGTCTGGAAATACGAAACATCTCAGCCCCGGATCATAGAACTGGAGAAGAGTATGAATGGCGCTCCTGTCACTGTCAGTGAGTCTGAAAACCATCTTCAGGATACTACCGTATGCCTCTCTGAACATCCCCACATGGTCGGGCGTAATCAATGCTATCATCTCCTTCAGCACACCAATCTCTGGATCAAGGAAACTATAAACAACATCAGGCTTCAAACCGGTCCTCATATCTGAGCAGAAATCTCTCAACCAGGATCTTGATCAAAAATGTCCCTGCATATGGATAAACATGTGTTAGATGCAGGTAAATGCAAATGTTAATGATGCTGATGAATGAATGCAATGCATTGCCATCCTCCAAGTCATCTGATCATCTGCTCTGAACCACAGCCCGGACCACTGAACTGATCACAACCATCTGAAGGAAAATGTAACCGCAAATCCAACTCAAGGGTTCCGAAATAAATGGAAGACAGATACATCATCTTCATCATCAAACCATCTCTGAACAGATACCAATAACCATCTGAATCGGCCCGGGGAATCCTGAAATAAACGGATCCCCACTGATAAATAACTTGGACAGCACTCCGGCGTCTCGGAAATAAATGGCCATAAATCCGACTTATAAATATGACTCTGATTAACGGAACCAAAAGTCATCATCAAAGTCACCATCTGAACATGCATCTGAAAGAATCACCCTCCCCTCACAGGTAAATTCTAAACAGGTTATCCTAAGGCGGATAATGGTCTCGACAATCGGGCAGAGATACTCAATGGGTTTGCCCTTTCGGGTGTGCCATTGTAGCTCTCTTAAGATCGTCTAAACCAAAGATCCGGGCAATGATCGGTCACCAGAGTCAATAGTTCAGATGAAGTAACTCAACCAAAGTGGATACTCCACAGAGGCAAGCACTATCAAATGAACCTCGTCCGGCTTGTGGTACATCACGTTGCCGGGCACATGTTGACCTAACATGAAGGAGGCAACATGAGACCACACTAATCCTAGGTGTATACTCGGGCCTGGGTTTTAGCCCCACTCAGAACACCCACCCCAAACAGAGGAACCACCTGCACAGAGGACGGCAACATGATAGTATGATGCATGCAAATATTTATGCAAATATATACACTGTTAGAATAATAAATGCAATAAATACAGCAAAACAAGCAACCTAAACTATCCTAGAACGCTAGGAAGAACTCTCTTAGGGAAGATGGACCAGCACAGGTCAACATCCGTTTTCCCCAGCAGAGTCGCCAGCTGTCGCATCCGCGAAAAACAACCGGCGAGCTGAAACAAAAAAACAACACAGAGCCGCCACTGCGCGTTATTTATCCCAAGATAGGGAAAGGAAACGCTCAGAGAAACCTGGAAAAAGCATGGTCTCGCGACCAAAGAGAAAGGGTACGGGAGTCGGTTACGCAAGGGGAAGGTATTAGCACCCCTCACGTCCGTCGTACTCGACGGGATCCACGCTCTAGAAAAGAAAAGGTTGCTAAAACATCACACACACACACACACCGAAGACAACACAGGTGGGGTTAGGAGGAAGAGAGCTCGATAGGACATCGCATTCTATGCCTACGTATCTCGTCTGGAACGAGAATCAGAGCTGCCGTAGTTCGGCTCACGCACGCCAAACAAGACACACACACCCACAGGAAAACCTGGAACCCGACAACCACTCGATGGAATTACGTCAGCTTCCGAACCAAACAAACACAATCAGGATACGTACAGCCAATCGCTGGGCTTACGTCCATATCCTGACACACAAGCAGATAACAAGCAAACACACACAAAAAGAAAAAAAAGTGCCCGGAGAGACCTCGCACGGTCTCCTGCCTACATACCTCGTATGGAACGAGGATCAGGGCGATGTAGTTCCCCTGAAAGGGAAAGAAAATCTAGCCAGAAACCAAGGGAAGACACACTACCAGGGAGCTGGACTCGAGCCTAGTGTTATCATGCATCATTGCCCTATGTTACGGTTTCTACCTACTTGCACAACTGCAAGCTAATCCTATCCAGGAAAACAAGCATACAAGCATACAAGCAAACAGAGCAAACAAATATTCACAAAGCACACACTATAACCAGTCAAGTGAGGCTCAAACAATGGGTTTGACTGCCGAAGCAAGTCATCTGTACATGGGTAGTATTCGCTCTTAACCTTGCCATTGCGGGGCTAAGGTGAAGCAGATGAAAGGTGAGTGAAGATTAGACTTCACAGCTCTTATCCCTGACCAGGGAGAGCTTCAGACAAAGGAGCGTGGGTCCAGAATGGAGGGACCCTTCTACGCTCGAGACTCTGACTCGATTGTGCAACAACACAAGATCTTTGGGTTTGTGTCCCAATGCGTCAACACAGTAGTGTGAGCAGAGGGACGACTCAACAGAATAGTTCTTGATTAATTCCAAAGGTCGTCGTACGTCTCAACGTCTCTCCGTCATCCCTTCACATTCATTCGTCCCTGATTGGACCCTGCGGGGAATTTCTACAGACTTTCCCATCTTTCGATTTTGAAGAGTCTTCTTGATTAATTCCCAGGATCGTCGTACGTCTCGACGTACCCTCGTTCCTTCATATTCATTCGTTCCTGATTGGACTCCATGGGGATTTGTTTTCCATCACAACCTGCAAGTGAGTGAAAACATCTAACAGTTCCTGCAAAACAGATCGTTAGATAAAACCGTGCCCCATGCATGTCAAGATTTCAACACTTGGGTCACTTAACCTTCCGAATAAGATTTCAAGCTTTCAATCTTATAAACATGCATTGGAAGGGACCTGTATGTCTTAAAATGCAAGATTCTTTATCAAAATAATTAGATGTTTTTGCAATCAAAGCAGTAATGAAAACAAAAAACAAAATTATTTGACTGAATATGCATTTTATTGATTGAAAAAGTGTGGCTCAAATTGAGCGATACAAAGGAAGCAATTCCTGAAAAGAGGTAATTGCGCACAAAAGGAAAAATCTATCCTAATGGCAACGTGAAACCCGTGATCTCATCGAGTTCCAACTCGGTTACACCCCATATGTCCTCAAACTCTCCGTGCTTTCAGCCTTCTGAACAAGACGATTCTGATTGATCCCTACCAGGCATTATCCATGATGCTTTAACCAAAGCGCAAACGATCATGCTAGACGCAGTTATTCGTTTCAATCCCTCTTTTGCCTGGACCGCCCTTTCGGGTGCTCAGTCCACCGGGATACCCTTTTTTTGCCCAAGTCGCCTTTTCAGGTTTTCGACTTGCCGGGTGTACATTTTTTCTTTTTTATTCCTAATTTTTGCCCGAACCTTTCTTTCTGTTTTTTGGTTCGCCGGGATGCCCATTTCTGCCTGGACTATTTTATTCTTTTCGTCCAGCGGGTCTCTTTACACGAAGTATTTTTTAACTGCGTCCGCATTCACAGGGGATGGAAAATCTTCGCCATCCATGGTTGTTAACAACAAGGCTCCGCCAGAGAAAACCTTCTTGACCACGAATGGACCTTCATAATTCGGTGTCTATTTGCCCCTACGATCGTTTTGAGGAGGAAGGATCCTTTTCAGCACCATATCACCCACGTGATATACCCGAGGTCGTACCTTCTTGTCGAAAGCACGCTTCATCCGCTGTTGGTATAACTGCCCATGACAGATGGCTGCTAGCCTCTCTTCCTCTATCAGGCTCAACTCTTCGTACCGGGTCCTTACCCATTCAGCCTCTTGCAACTTCACGTCCATCAGGACTCTCAAAGAGGGAATCTGAACCTCAACAGGTAATACTGCTTCCATTTCATATACCAATGAAAAAGGAGTTGCCCCAGTAGATGTACGCACCGACGTTCGATACCCATGTAATGCAAACGGCAACATCTCATGCCAGTCTTTATAGGTTACCACCATTTTCTGCACAATCTTCTTTATATTCTTATTGGCTGCCTCAACCGCCCCATTCATCTTTGGACGATAGGGAGAAGAATTGTGATGTTCAATCTTGAATTCCCGGCACAGTTCTGCCATCATCTTATTGTTCAAATTAGAACCATTATCAGTAATGATTCTCTCGGGAACCCCATATCTGCAAATGATGTCTCTCTTGAGAAACCTGGCAACAACCTGCTTCGTCACATTCGTATAAGAGGCTGCTTCCACCCACTTGGTGAAGTAATCAATAGCCACTAATATGAATCTGTGCCCATTCGAAGCTGTAGGCTCTATCTTTCCAATCATATCAATGCCCCACATAGCAAACGGCCATGGAGACGACATTAAGCTCAACGGATTTGGAGGCACATGCACCTTGTCAGCATAAATCTGGCATTTATGACACTTTCGCACGAAATTGAAACATTGGGCCTCCATTGTCATCCAATAATAACCTGCTCTCAGCAGCTTCTTTACCATTGCATTCCCACTGGCATGGGTACCGAACGACCCTTCATGAACCTCTTTCATCAATTGGCTTGCTTCTCTATCATCAACACATCGGAGCAAGACCCAATCAAAATTCCTTTTGTACAAAACCCCATCCTTATTCAGGTAGAACACCATGGCCAACCTCCGCAGAGTCTTTCGGTCCTTCTTAGATGCTCCCTCAGGATACTCTTGAGTCTCTAGATAACGCTTGATATCATAATACCACGACTTCTCATCATCAGACGCTGTACCAACAGCAAACACATGAGCCGGTCTATCTAGACGACCTACTTCAACACTGGGGAACTGATTCCACCTCTGCACCTTAATCAAGGCGGCCAGAGTAGCCAAAGCATCTGCCAAAGGATTCTCCTCTCTAGGCACATGATGCATCTTCACCTTGGTGAAAAATGTCAACAATCTCCTCGTATAATCTCGGTATGGAACTAAATGAGATTGATGCGTATACCATTTTCCGTTAACCTGATTTATCACCAGAGCTGAATCTCCATATATGACAAGGTTCTTGATCCTCAAATCAATCGCCTCTTCAATCCCCAATATGCAAGCTTCATATTCAACCACGTTGTTAGTGCACTCAAATGTCAGCCGGGCAGCAAAAGGAATATGGGATCCTTTCGGCGTAACCAAAACAGCACCAACACCGCTTCCATTCACGTTAACGGCCCCATCAAACATCAGAATCCATTCGGATTCAGGGTCAGGCCCCTCCTCCGGGATCGGTTCCTCACAATCTTTCGATTTGAGAAACATGATGTCCTCATCAGGGAATTCAAACTTCATCGGTTGATAATCATCAATGGGTTGCTGAGCGAGGTAATCAGACAATACACTCCCCTTGATTGCCTTCTGAGATGTATACTGAATATCATATTCCGTCAAAATCATTTGCCATCTCGCAACCCGTCCGGTCAATGCTGGCTTTTCAAAAATGTACTTGATTGGATCCGTCTTGGAAATCAATAAAGTGGTATGAACCAGCATATACTGTCTTAGTCGGCGAGCAGCCCAGACCAAAGCACAGCAAGTTTTCTCGAGCAGTGAATATCTTGTTTCACAGTCGGTAAACTTTTTGCTAAGGTAGTATATGGCATGCTCTTTTCGACCAGACTCGTCATGTTGCCCCAATACACACCCCATAGACCCCTCGAGGACTGTCAGGTACAAAATTAACGGTCTTCCCTCCACAGGAGGCATCAGAATCGGAGGCTCCTGCAAATACTCTTTTATCTTTTCAAATGCCACTTGGCAATCATTATTCCACCTGACCGTTTGATCTTTTCTCAACAATTTGAATATCGGTTCGCACGTGGCTGTTAGATGAGATATGAACCTTGAAATGTAGTTCAATCTACCTAAGAAACCACAAACCTCCTTCTCTGTTCTCGGTTCAGGCATTTCTCTTATTGCTTTTACTTTTGCAGGATCAACCTCAATTCCTTTTTCACTTACAATGAACCCCAACAATTTACCGGACCGCACTCCGAACGTGCACTTGTTCGGATTCAACCTCAGTCTGAACTGTCTCAACCGGTCGAACAACTTGGCCAGATCTACCAAATGCCCCTCTTCTGTCTGGGACTTTGCTATCATGTCATCAACATAGCATTCAATTTCATGATGAATCATATCATGAAACAAAGTCACCATGGCCCTCTGATAAGTAGCACCGGCGTTCTTGAGACCGAATGGCATCACCTTGTAACAGAAGGTACCCCACGGTGTAATGAACGTTGTTTTCTCCATATCATCTGGCGACATTTTGATTTGATTATAGCCAGAAAAGCCATCCATGAAGGAAAACACCGAGAATTGAGCTGTATTATCTACCAACACGTCGATGTGAGGTAGTGGAAAATCATCCTTCGGACTAGCTCTGTTCAGATCTCGGTAGTCCACACACATTCTTACTTTCCCATCCTTCTTCGGGACTGGCACGATGTTCGCAACCCATGGCGGATAATTAGTGACAGCAAGGAAACCAGCATCCCACTGCTTCTGCACTTCCTCTTTAATTTTCATTGCCATGTCAGGTCGAGTTCTGCGCAACTTCTGCTTCACTGGAGGACAATCTGATCTCAACGGTAGCTTGTGCACAACAATATCGGTATCCAACCCTGGCATATCTTGATAAGACCAGGCAAAGATGTCGACATACTCTTTTAACAACACTACCAATCTGCTCTTTACACTTTCCTCCAAAGCAGCCCCGATTTTCACTTCTTTCTTAACCTCGTCGGTACCCAGATTTACAACCTCAATCGGCTCTTCATGCGGCTGAATCACCTTCTCCTCTTGTTTCAACAACCTGGCTAATTCCCCTGGCAGTTCACAATCTTCTTCGTCTTCTTCTTCAGCAAGATAGATTGGATTGTCGAAGTCATACAAGGGTGTAACAGGATTGTTATCAATGAGATCCGGAGAGATATCGCATCTGCATGAATGTTGATTCATGCATTGCTTTAGAACCGGTGTGAGACAAATTGAAAAAGGAAAATGAAAACATTGCCATTTTTATTTGTTTTTATTTTTAAACTGCAAAAATAAATGAAAAACAGGGAACACCGCTTTTAACTGAAAAACATCCTTTATTTAATGATGCAAATTTGCAAATTTAAACATGAGGTGGCCCTTACAATGAACCATTACGTGTCGGGCAACACGTATGGCTTTCATGCATATAAGACTAAAACAAGAAAAATATTACTCTTCCAGCAAAGTGACCCGGATGATCTTTTCAGCCTTCCAGTTCTGGACTCCCATCCCTGGTGCGCACGGCTTTATCCACCGGTCCATGTCACAGTCGCTGTCAGCGTCATCACTCATCATGCAGATGTGATCCGGATCCAGCATTCCAGCACTTGTGAAGGTGACTGACGTACGACGTCCTCTGCCCTGTCCTGAGCCTCGGCCCGGCTGATACCCCACTCCAAATCGGTCTTTCTTTGCAGGGACATCCATCATTCTGCCCCAACCAGGAGCCTCTCCACTCTTCACCACCTCAGCGGCCTGCTTGTATGAAGAAATGGACGGTTTCTCCTCCTCTTTTGCAAACAAAGCATTCTCCACCTTAATGGTTTCGAAAGCTTGACTGGGCGTCTCCCAGATTTCACCGTCCATCTCAACATATTTGAATGAGGACAAGTGGCTGACAAAGATGTCCTCCTCTCCGCACACAGTGACGACTTGGCCCTCCCAGATATATTTCAACTTTTGGTGCAAAGTCGAAGTCACTGCCCCAGCAGCATGGATCCACGGACGACCCAACAGGCAACTGTATGCCGGCTGAATATCCATGACATAGAATGTCGACTTGAACACCTCTGGGCCAATCTTCACTGGCAACTCAACCTCTCCAAACACGGCCCGCTTTGACCCATCAAATGCCCTTACAATCAAATCTGTTGGAGTCAAAATCAGCCCATCACAGTTCATCTTTGCCAAAGCCTTCTTCGGCAACACATTTAAGGAGGAGCCGGTATCAACCAGCACATGCGAAAGCACGGCCCCTTTACATTCCAGTGCAATGTGTAGAGCCCTATTGTGATTCCTCCCATCCACCGTCAGATCCATATTAGTGAAACCCAGCCCATGGTTGGCATGCACGTTAGACACGACCGTCTCCAATTGATTGATTGTAATCTCCTGAGGGACATAGGCCTTCTTCAGAATTTTCAGTAAGGCCTCCCTGTGCCCCTCAGAGCTCAACAGCAATGATAAAATTGAGATTTTGGAAGGAGTCTGCTGCAGATGGTCCACCAATTTGTACTCCGACTTTTTAATGATTCTCAAAAATTCCTCAGCATCATCATCAAGTTTTTCATCCGACCCAACCGGCGCCGGTGTCATCACAGGAGTACCATCACTAACCACTGCCTTTCCTTTTGCCCTGGCTAAAGCCCCGGCCTTTTCTTTTTTCTCTTTCTCTTCTTCTCCCCTCCTCAACGCATCAGGAGCAAATAATCTGCCACTACGAGTGAAACCGCTGGTACCGGCATTATCCACCTTTGAAATGGTGGTTTCACTAGCAGTCTGTTCCTCCAACTTTTCACCATTACAATACACTTCCCCACCATAGTGCCAAGGCACGGCATCATCTTTGTCATATGGAATCGGTCCAGGTACCGTGATGGTAACTGGAGCCGCTTCAGCAAGATTAGACAAATCCACCGGATCGAAGTAGATTGTTATGGTGGAGACTTCATCTTTTTCCTTACCAGCCTTCTTTTCAATCACAATATCCCCATTGTCCATCAGACCCTGGACAGTCTTCCTCAGAAGTTTGCACCCATTAACAGAACCAGTGCACTCAGCACAATCATCTACACAGCCCGAATGAACCCCATTTTTCAACAACAGCCCATTGACCTCAGCCAACGGAGTCTTCAACTGGTCCACAGACAACAACCCAACTCGGTTCTCCTCAGAGATAGCATTCACCCCCCCCTTTGACCATGCGCGGGCATGGGATTAGCATTAACGTTGGGAGATGGTGCAAAGTTGATCGCCTTCGAATCCACCAGGTCTTGAACTGTGTGCTTAAAAGCTTTACAGTTCTCAATGTTGTGTCCGGGAGCACCCGAGTGGAATTCGCATTTAGCATTCTCATCATAGCTGGCTGGCCTTTGATCAGGTCTCAAAGGTGCCAGAGTTCTGGTCTGTACCAATCCCAGATCCATCAGCTTTTTGAACAGGAAAGAATAGGTCACCGGAGGCCTATCAAACTGTCTGTCCACCGCTCTTCCCTTCATCTGATAACCAGCCCTTTAAGGCCTCTACTGAAAGGGTTGTCTCTGTTGTTGTTGTTGCTGTTGTTGTTGTGCAGGCTGATGTTCAGCAGGAATAGTTACCGCATCGGTGTGCTGGAAGTAACGATCCCTACTGGGTCCCCGTTGAGCATACACGGCGCTGGTATCGCCCTCTTTCTTCCTCTGGCCACCATTACCAAACGGCTTTTTCGATCCTGAAGAAGAGGCGCTACCCTGAATCTTCCCGAGCTTCAGCCAGCTCTCAATTCTTTCCCCCGCCACGACAATATCAGAAAAGTTGGTCACCGGACAACCAACCATTCTTTCAGCAAATGCCCCCTGCAGGGTCCCCATGAAAAGATCCGACATCTCTCTGTCAACAAGAGGAGGTTGCACTCTGGCAGCCAATTCTCTCCACCGTTGGGCATATTCCTTAAACCCTTCATTATTCTTTTGAGACATACCCTGCAGCTGGGTACGACTCGGAGCCATGTCAGCGTTGAACTGATACTGCTTGAAAAACGCGTCCCCAAGATCCTGCCAGTTTTTAATATCTGAGGACTTTAGCTTGGTGTACCATTCCAAGGAACCTCCGGACAAGCTGTCCTGGAAGAAGTACATCCACAGCTTTTGATCCATTGTATATGCAGAGATCTTTCGGACGAATGCCTGCAAATGCGTCTCAGGACAAGAACTTCCATTGTAACGGTCAAAAGTGGGCGCTTTAAACTTCTGCGGGATCACAATCCCTTCAACAAGCCCCATATTCGACATATTGATCATCCCCGGAGTGGCATAACTTTCCAGCACCTTAATCTTCTCAGCCAACAGCTGAATCTCCTTGCTTTGAGGCTGGACCCCATACTGACCCAAAGGCTCATTATGCATTGAAAACTGGTCTGCTTCCCTGTCTTCCTCTCGGTCCTCATCAAACCCGTAGAATGGAGGCAACAGACCGTCCTTCATATTCTGCCCCAGACTGGGCCCAGGTTGACCATCAGCACCAAAACCAGCAGCATTGTTCACAACACCAACAGTTGTCCTCTTACCACCGTCACGAGACCCCAGCCCCTGGTTGGAGACACCATCCAGGTTTACACCACTGTTTGCTGCAGAAGCCCGCTCGAGCTTCTCGACTTTATCTGCCAGAGCTTTCTGACCAACTGCAAAGCCTTGCATGATGTTGATCAGCTCAGTCATCTTGTCCTTCAGCTCGAGGATATCTGTGTTTAGGAGATCCATCAGTCTCGGAGTATTGCGTCTGGTGAAGTATCTGTGAGGACGAGTTGAGTGCAAAGGTACAGTTCTGCGAGCACGAGCAATGATTCCTGAAACAATCAAGCACGTTAGCAACAGATACCTGCAAAATAAAGCACAAGTTATTATGATCAATGCATGAATGCAGTGTTTATCCACATGAGGAACACTTTGTCTCTCGATCCTGGCTTCATAGAGACAAACAATAATCCGACATTAATATTTCGATATGCAGCATTTGATTCCATCGTGCGGATCGGAGATATGTGATTTAGCATGATACCCCCAACCATGTGTGTGCTTGTGAGAGTGCATACGATAAAGCAAATAAAGCTTGAAGATCAATCACTGAATGAAAAATAACCATCACATAACAAAATGCACAATAAGTGCCATAGTCATACATCAAATCAGATACAAATCTCCAGAATCGGGAAAGAAATACAAACAAATGAATTCCGTCAACAAGCCTGACGGTAATCCAATACAAATGAAAGCTCTAGCCTGATGAGGGTCCCACGGATGGCCCTATCTCATCTTCCATCCTTGCGAACTCTGCGGCGAACCTGAGCTCTGTATTCTCCTGCTGTAATCTCCCCACCTCCTTCTGGTGAATCTTCATCTGCCTGAAGTAGTGATCTTTCTCAGCCATGTAATGATCCCTCTCAGCTATGCAATGATCTCTCTCGGCGACGATCTTCGCTTTCTCCGCTTCCTTAACCTTCAGCTTGGCTTCCCACTCAGCAATAAGAACTCTGACTCTGGCATCTCTCTGATCCTTCACGAGGATTTGCCTCCGCTTCTCATCTTCAATGACTTTTGAAGCTCTAGCCAATCTCTCCTTGGTAATATCATGCTCCTTTGTTGAAGATGCCAAAGCCTGACTGACCTTCCCATAGTAGGCAGTATCCATCTCAAAGCGCTTCGCTTCTAGGGCATGTCGCTTGTCTTGATCTTCCATCTTCACTTTGATCTCCTGGTTGGCTATCTGAAACCGAGCAACAGTCATCTCCAATTCCGCTTTCTCTGCAAGCAGCTGATCTCTGGCTCTCTTCATCTCGAGGAATTCTTCCATACTGACAGAAGAACTTGGACCCTCAATCACAGGACACCGGGGATCACCTCCTGGAAATGGTAGAAGGGTAATCTCGATTCTCTTCCGCAACCAATCCTCAAATAATGGAAAATACCGACAGTTAACTTTCCCATAAGGAACTTTGCCCTTCCTCTGAATATCACGCCACTCATCCAATACTTGCCTCAGCTTGGCCTGATTGCCATCAATCGGGAAGTAAAAGGACTCCTGAATCTCCCGCCCGAGAGGAGGACCCTCTACAGCAAACCCCATCTGTCTCCTGAGAAGCACCGGGTTGTAATTGATGCAACCCTAAACTCCTACAAGAGGCACATTGGGAAGACTCCCACAACTGTATATAAAATCACGGCCAGCCATACCATTATGAGTCCATGCTATATCATCAGCCCGCAAACCCATCAACCTGAACGACCACCTGACAGTAGGATCAAGATGAGCAAAAGCACCTCTGGAAGGCAAATACCCCATAAACCACCTGAAGAGCAGCTGAGCACAACACCGGATCAAACCCCCACGTCGCTTCTCGTTCCTGTTATGGACCGAGTAGTAGACATCTCCGATCAGAGTAGGAATAGGGTTTCTCTGCAAGAACAACCTGATAGCATTATGGTCCACAAAATTCTTCTGATTAGGAAACAAAATAATCCCATAAATGCTCACAGCCACCAAAGCACAAACCGTCTTCCAATTACCCACTGCAGCATGTTCCTTGGCATTAGCTTCTAAGAAACTCAAATGAAATCCAGGTAATTTCCCCTTTTCCTTCAAACCCTCCTTGATCATTTCCGGACTCAAATAAAGAGCACGGGAAATCCCAAGGACATCAGGCTCCACCCTAGTAACATGGAAAGGAATCTGATCACGGATCTGCATACCCAGGATGCTAGCATAGTCCTCCATCAGAGGCCCCAACAAATAGTCTGGAAATACGAAACATCTCAGCCCCGGATCATAGAACTGGAGAAGAGTATGAATGGCGCTCCTGTCACTGTCAGTGAGTCTGAAAACCATCTTCAGGATACTACCGTATGCCTCTCTGAACATCCCCACATGGTCGAGCGTAATCAATGCTATCATCTCCTTCAGCACACCAATCTCTGGATCAAGGAAACTATAAACAACATCAGGCTTCAAACCGGTCCTCATATCTGAGCAGAAATCTCTCAACCAGGATCTTGATCAAAAATGTCCCTGCATATGGATAAACATGTGTTAGATGCAGGTAAATGCAAATGTTAATGATGCTGATGAATGAATGCAATGCATTGCCATCCTCCAAGTCATCTGATCATCTGCTCTGAACCACAGCCCGGACCACTAAACTGATCACAACCATCTGAAGGAAAATGTAACCGCAAATCCAACTCAAGGGTTCCGAAATAAATGGAAGACAGATACATCATCATCATCATCAAACCATCTCTGAACAGATACCAATAACCATCTGAATCGGCCCGGGGAATCCTGAAATAAACGGATCCCCACTGATAAATAACTTGGACAGCACTCCGGCGTCTCGGAAATAAATGGCCATAAATCCGACTTATAAATATGACTCTGATTAACGGAACCAAAAGTCATCATCAAAGTCACCATCTGAACATGCATCTGAAAGAATCACCCTCCCCTCACAGGTAAATTCTAAACAGGTTATCCTAAGGCGGATAATGGTCTCGACAATCGGGCAGAGATACTCAATGGGTTTGCCCTTTCGGGTGTGCCATTGTAGCTCTCTTAAGATCGTCTAAACCAAAGATCCGGGCAATGATCGGTCACCAGAGTCAATAGTTCAGATGAAGTAACTCAACCAAAGTGGATACTCCACAGAGGCAAGCACTATCAAATGAACCTCGTCCGGCTTGTGGTACATCACGTTGCCGGGCACATGTTGACCTAACATGAAGGAGGCAACATGAGACCACACTAATCCTAGGTGTATACTCGGGCCTGGGTTTTAGCCCCACTCAGAACACCCACCCCAAACAGAGGAACCACCTGCACAGAGGACGGCAACATGATAGTATGATGCATGCAAATATTTATGCAAATATATACACTGTTAGAATAATAAATGCAATAAATACAGCAAAACAAGCAACCTAAACTATCCTAGAACGCTAGGAAGAACTCTCTTAGGGAAGATGGACCAGCACAGGTCAACATCCGTTTTCCCCAGCAGAGTCGCCAGCTGTCGCATCCGCGAAAAACAACCGGCGAGCTGAAACAAAAAAACAACACAGAGCCGCCACTGCGCGTTATTTATCCCAAGATAGGGAAAGGAAACGCTCAGAGAAACCTGGAAAAAGCATGGTCTCGCGACCAAAGAGAAAGGGTACGGGAGTCGGTTACGCAAGGGGAAGGTATTAGCACCCCTCACGTCCGTCGTACTCGACGGGATCCACGCTCTAGAAAAGAAAAGGTTGCTAAAACATCACACACACACACACACACACCGAAGACAACACAGGTGGGGTTAGGAGGAAGAGAGCTCGATAGGACATCGCATCCTATGCCTACGTATCTCGTTTGGAACGAGAATCAGAGCTGCCGTAGTTCGGCTCACGCACGCCAAACAAGACACACACACCCACAGGCAAACCTGGAACCCGACAACCACTCGATGGAATTACGTCAGCTTCCGAACCAAACAAACACAATCAGGATACGTACAGCCAATCGCTGGGCTTACGTCCATATCCTGACACACAAGCAGATAACAAGCAAACACACACAAAAAGAAAAAAAAAGTGCCCGGAGAGACCTCGCACGGTCTCCTGCCTACATACCTCGTATGGAACGAGGATCAGGGCGATGTAGTTCCCCTGAAAGGGAAAGAAAATCTAGCCAGAAACCAAGGGAAGACACACTACCAGGGAGCTGGACTCGAGCCTAGTGTTATCATGCATCATTGCCCTATGTTACGGTTTCTACCTACTTGCACAACTGCAAGCTAATCCTATCCAGGAAAACAAGCATACAAGCATACAAGCAAACAGAGCAAACAAATATTCACAAAGCACACACTATAACCAGTCAAGTGAGGCTCAAACAATGGGTTTGACTGCCGAAGCAAGTCATCTGTACATGGGTAGTATTCGCTCTTAACCTTGCCATTGCGGGGCTAAGGTGAAGCAGATGAAAGGTGAGTGAAGATTAGACTTCACAGCTCTTATCCTTGACCAGGGAGAGCTTCAGACAAAGGAGCGTGGGTCCAGAATAGAGGAACCCTTCTACGCTCGAGACTCTGACTCGATTGTGTAACAACACAAGATCTTTGGGTTTGTGTCCCAATGCGTCAACACAGTAGTGTGAGCAGAGGGACGACTCAACAGAATAGTGGGGGATAGATTGCATATCCCTATGATCCACCAATTGCCTCATAGAGGTCTTTACCTGCTTGGCACAAATGTAAACAACCACAAACATCGCCTCTTAAGGAGGACTTCAGACAGTTGCCTGGCCAAGTAACAGGCCAGGTCTTCCAGACTACATGAAGTATAGAGAGTCTACCTCAACTGGTTTAAAAACCAAGCAGCTGCAAGCAAGTTCTTAAAGAACTGTAAGCGACTAAATGTACCTAAAATCAATCAAGTATCATCAGTACTCAAACAAATCAACAGTAAACAGCAAAAGTCAATCTATACAGACAACACAAGTTAATGCACACAAGTGCAAGCTATAAGCCCAAGCTCAAGCACCAATCCCTACAACACAAAAACATGTTAGTGGACAATATCAAACACATTCAATTTTTGCAACTTGCACTTTTTCCCTTAAGCCTTTTGCATTTCATCTTGAAAATCCACACCAAATGTGAGAAACTAGACCACTAGGCCAAGCCTAGGGTCCAAAGGGGATAAAAAAATCAAAACAGCAAGTGCAAACCAACCAAAATCACATTCAAACAAATCAAAATCAAATGCAATTGGTCCCATGCTCATACCATTCACCATTATCATTTCATGCACAATTTAACCTTAATAATGCAATTTGCAACTCCAAAAGACCAAACAGAACTATCTCAATCAAATCCATATCAAAACAATTCAATTAATTCCATAAAAATTCACACCTAAACAGGACACATTCAATGTATAGCATGTCAATTTTCAGCTCAATTGGACAAAAGAAAGTAGGTCAATAAAAATCAAGAAGTCCAGACATATTTATACAAGCCAATTCAAGGCATCAACACAAGCATCCATTTCAATAATCATAAAACAGTGACAAGAATTAAGAAATGAATGGGATCAAAACCATGATGTCCTATAATGTGTCTACAATGCTGACACCAAATTTCATCTTCATCCAATACCATATGAGAATTTCACAAATGAATTACCCACATGTGTCACACAAGATCACCACATGAGCACACAGAGAAGAAAATTATCAATCAATTAGAAAATGCCATCAACAATTCCAGCAAAATTCACATGTTATCTTAACATACCAATAATCATTCATGCAAAAAATTGGAGCAATCAAACATTTCTAAGCCAGGCAAATAAAATCAGAAAGTTGACCTAGCTTGGTGTGACACAAATTGTCACACCTTACTTCAAAAAATCATATCTAATCAACCAAGTATCCAAAAATCCCAAACTCTACATGAAAATCACCATCAACATGTCCAGAACAAGCACAAAAATGTTCATTCATTTCTTTGGAAGCATGAGCATTTCATGAAAGTTTTGGCAAAACATACAAAAATGTGACATATGAACAAGATCAATAGGCCAATTAAATTTCCACACGTGCAAAAATTTCACAAAAATCACCATAAAATTCTACACATCCTCATGAGCATGGCACAAAAAATTTCACAAAAATTGGATGAATTATGAAGCCTCTAGGATTTATTGAAGTTCTTGTAACAAAATTGAAAATGAAATGAAAAACAAAATAGAAATAATAATAATTAAATGGATCAGTGGCAATTTTGCAATTTTGATGAAGTACGCCAAAACGGCGTCGTATGGCTTAGATTACATGGCGCGTTATCATTGGTAGAAGCCGGCGGGAAACACGTTTTTGAACCAAGCCATGGCCAAAACGGATTAAACGCGTGTTGCTTCACCACTTACAGCAAACACACTTCCAAATTTCCAGAAAATCGAAGAACAACGAAACTCAACCAAAATCAACAAAATTATATTCATTAGAACCGTCCTTTCATGTGGAATCCAAATATGTAACCTATTTAACCTAATTCCTACTGTATAATCGGGATCGAGCAAAAACATAAACACACATCAAACTTCAAAACACGATTTCTCATTCAACAGTTAACCAAATCGAAAACTAATCACATCATGTTCATCTACGCTGCAAGCTCTACAAAAGCCATGTAACAATTGAAGCAATAGTGAGATTCGAAAAAAACCTTGTAGGTGATGGCAGCAACGAATTTGTGCGTGTTTGGCTTTAATGATGCAAAACAGATGGAGCTGGAGGTTAGGTGAGTTGAATGCAATGCCTAGCTAAGCTCAATGTTGATCCAAGTGGAAGAAATCTCAAAACTCCATTGTTGAGCCTCCTTTGAACAGTCACGAATTTGAAGCTCTCTTGCGCCAATTCCTCAAAACAGTTGGAGTTTATGCTTGTAGAAGATCAACCAAAGAAAAATCGTGCTAAATGGTGAAGAATTGATGAAGTTTTGATGAAAAATGCTTGGTGAAGTTCTTGATGAATTTGGAGAAAATGGAGGGAAAAGTAGTTACAAACCTTGAGAATTGTGATTTTGATTAACATTCTGTTATGATTAATCATTTATACTCCAACTTAATCACTTTGTTAATCTCAAATTAGCACAAATGAGTGAAATTAGCATAATGTGAAACTTTAAGTGCAAGGGCAAAAATGACTTTCCACATTAGGCCATATGACAGCAAGGTGACAGCTCAAACATCTTCTAAATGTCATTTGGAGTGTGTTGGCTTTGGTCTCATGTCAATTGGCCTTGTATTTCTCATTTTCACTATGCCATGCCAAAAATGCACTTAAAGTGAGAGTTCAAAAAATAGCCTAGCCAAATATTGATCCTTGAAAACTCATGACAGTTCAAACCATTTCTATTTGGCATTTGTGATGTGTTGCAAAAACTCCCATTCCAAAATTCCAATTATTTCTCAACTTGGACCATTTTGCCCTTGGATTTTAATTGTACACTTGAAAGTTGACCTTTTGCATTGACCATTTTTGATGAATTTTGATTATGCACCATGAAAGTACATGTGAAATGGAGTTTGCTCATAAAAAGATCACTCATTTTGGACACTCCATGTGAAAGTTATGCCCCTTTGATTATAGGTCTTTTTTGAAATTGAATGGACCATAACTTGTCAACCATACATGGGAATTTCAAGTTCTTGGACTTTTTGGAAAGGTGAGACCAAGATCTACAACTTTCATGTTGAACAAATTTTCATTTGAAGCTTTTTTGGACATGTAATTTTGTGGTGAAAAACTTTCCATTTTTGGAAACTTCCAATTTTAAGTCACTTTCTATTTTTGGCAATTTTTGTTCTGACTTTATTTTCTTCATTCTTGAGCTTTGACATGTCAAATAACACTTGTTACAACATGAATGAAGTGTATCCAACACTCCCCTACCTCCAAATCCATAAAATCAAGCACAGTTGACTTTTCAACTGATAGATGAATTTGGCAATGCATTGATCAATCTGAGCCCCAATTCTCTGATGAAATGGCTCAAGGATGAAACCCTAGCCTCCATAATCTCAATACAATCATGAAATGATCCCCATATCCATTATAGACCCCATCTTCTTCACATGCCCTGATTGGCCCAATGCAACTGATTAGGGTTGACCAGTGGTCAAAACCCTAATCTCAAGGACTATGCTCCAACACTTGATGATGACAAACCATGATGATGATGATGAATCATTTCAACCAATATGAAGCTCAATCTCCTTGAGAAACCCTAATTCATAGCCCAATCCTCAGATGGCCAATGATCAGTCAAATAAAACCCTAGGCTTGCATCTCCACCTCTTATCTTCTGACCAAGACTTAGGAGGATGACTTACACAATGTGACCACATGATGTGCAATATGCAATGCCTAATGACCTAAAGATGCAATGTAATATGTTAAGCTAGTCCCAAGAGAGGAGGGCAAATTTTGAGGTGTTACACTACCAATGAGCAATCGTTACCTTTAGAATACCATAGTCCATACTTCGGAGTACCGGATAGGTATCGAAGTATTCGTTTGATAGCTTTTAGATGGGATTCCTTGGGACATGATTGATATCTTGCGCACATATACACGCTAAACATAATGTCGGGACAAGAAGCAGTAAGATAGAGAAGTGATCCAATCATACCTCTATACCGTTTTACCTCTACGTTCTTACCGTTTTCATCTTTATTCAAGTTTGTACATGTTGGCATGGGGGTGTAAATGGCCTTGGCTTTTGCCATGTCAAATCTCTTGATAAGGTCCAAACAGTACTTTGTTTGACTCACGAATGTTCCTTCTTTGAGTTGTTTAATTTGCAGACCGAGAAAGTACGTGAGCTCCCCCATCATACTCATCTCGAATTCACCCTGCATAAGATCCGTAAACTCTCTCACGAGATTCATGTTAGTAGACCCAAATATAATATCGTCTACATAAATTTGTACTAATATCAAGTGCTTTCCTTGACGTTTAATGAAGAGAGTTGTGTCAACCTTTCCTCTTGAGTAACCTTGATCGAGTAAAAATTTACTTAGTCGCTCATACCAATCTCTAGGAGCTTGTTTTTGACCATATAAAGCCCTTTTTAGTTTATAAACATGATCAGGATACTCATGAGATTCAAAACCCGGAGGTTGTGCAATGTAGACCTCTTCATTTATGTGACCGTTAAGGAACGCACTCTTAACATCCATTTGGAATAGTTTAAAGTCTTTCGCACAAGCGAAGGCAAGGAGAAGGCGTATAGCCTCGAGTCGGGCAACCGGCGATGACCTCGCGGAGGAGGGACAAGGTCCCAAACCTCATTTCTAGTGAACTGATTTAGTTCCTCCTGCATTGACAAAAACCAATGTTCATCGAGTAGGGCTTCTTTAGGGTTTTAGGTTCCATTTGCGAAACGAAAGCGAAGTGATAACAGAAATTACTTAGCTTCGATCGAGTTGTAACACCCTTTGAGATATCTCCGAGAATGTTGTCGATTGGATGGTCTTTGGGAGACTTCCAAGCTTGAGGGAGATCATCGTTTGAAGGAGGATGAGCTACCTCTATTTCCTCACGGTTTACATCTTTATCCTCCTCAACTTTGACTTTGTCGGGTTGATCAATCCCCGGCTCGCCACCCTTGAGTATGTCTTCCGTAGATGTGCTTGCACCATGAACAACACTACCCTTTCCGACGTTTCTCGGATAGGATTCGTCAAAAGTGACATGTACAAACTCTTCCACAGCAAGTAATCGTTTATTATATATTCTATATGCTTTACTCGATTGAGAGTATCCGAGGAAGATACCTTCGTCGACCTTGGAATCGAATTTGCCCAAGTTTTCCTTTCCATTATTTAATACAAAACATTTGCAACCGAAAACATGCAAGTGAGAAACATTTGGCTTTCGCCCTTTTAAAAGCTCATACGGTGTTTTATTTAGAATGGGGCGAATGAGCACCCTGTTCAAAACATAACACGCCGTACTAATGGCGTCGGCCCAAAAATATTTCGGTAAACCACTTTCGTTAATCATTGTTCTTCCCAATTCTTCCAAATTTCGATTTTTACGCTCCACAACCCCATTTTGTTGAGGAGTACGTGGAGCGGAGAAGTTATAATCGATACCATGGTTACCGCAATATTCTTCAAATAAATGGTTTTCGAACTCACCCCCATGGTCGCTTCTAATTGACACAATGTTTGTATTTAATTTATTTTGGGAAAGCTTAGCAAACCTTTCAAAGGCGGAGAACGTATCGCTCTTGCTTACTAAAAAGATAGTCCAACAGAATCTAGAAAACTCGTTCACTATTACGAAACCGTAATAATTTCCTCCTAGACTTTTAATCCTAGACGGCCCAAATAAGTCCATATGAAGAAGTTCGAGAGGTCTCGTTGTTGAAACGATATTTTTGGATTTAAATGAGATCCTCGTTTGCTTCCCTTTTTGACAAGCATCACAAAGGTGATCCTTGGTGAACTTTATTTTGGGGAGACCTAGGACTAGATCTTTTGAGACTACTTTGTTTAGTAAGTCAAAGTTAACATGTGCTAAACGCCTATGCCATAACCATGAGTCTTCACTCATTGTTACAAGGCATTTGTCACTTGTTAACGATACTTCGTTCAAGTCTAACATATAGACATTATTCACTCGCAGGCCATTAAACATACTCTTCTTATCATCATTATGTACAATTTTGCAACAATCTTTTGAAAACGATACATTGTATCCTTTGTCACATAATTGACTGATGCTAAGTAGATTGTGTTTAAGACCTTCGACAAGCAATACATCAGAGATAGTAGTGGAAGAAGGGTTACCTACACTACCTTTACCTAGTATTGCTCCACGGTTATTGTCACCATAGGTTACATATCCTTTCTTCTTAGCCACGAAGTCAATGAAGAGTGATATGTCTCCTGACATATGCCTTGAGCATCCACTGTCGAGAACCCATCTTCTTTCGATGGTCTCGAGGCATTGTACCTATGGAAATGCAATTAACACGAGAAGGTACCCAATGGCTTATTGGGTCCTGAATGGTGAGTAACGAAATGGTGTCATTTAGGCAGCCATTGATAAATGCCTTTAGGAACTAAGAATCTCCTAAACCTGCATTTAGCAATGGAGTGGCCTTTCTTGCAACAATAAAGACAAGAGAAATTAACATTTTGATTACCTTTACTATCTTCATCCTTTATAACATATTTATATTTTTGATATGGGTTAACCATACTTTTTCGAAAGTTTGATTTATCGATTGCAAAGGTAATCTTGGGCTCAAGAGCCTTGTCAAGTTTGGCCTTTAGGTTTCTTACTTCACCTTGCCAAATGTAACAAGTATCACACCCAAAGTTAATCATCCTACTTCTAAGGTCCTCACAACTTGTTTTTGTGCTTTCTACTATAGAAGCTTTGAGTGCCTCAAGTTTCCTTTCGGATTCTCGAATTTTTTGTTCCAAATGGGTAAAAATTTGGTTATTTGAAGCAAGCCTTTTAAAGGCCTCTTTCGCTTCACAGTGTAAAGTATCAAAAGCAGTTTGCAATTCATGATGAGACATACTAGAGGATTTTTCATATTTAGCATGTCGTACCTATTTCTTTTTGTTCTTTTGATGAGCAGATAGGCATAGGTTTGCAGCTTCATCTTTATCACTAGAACTTTCATCATCGGAGGAGTCGCTATCGCTTTCCCAAGCTATGTATGCTCTCCTTGGCTTTGATGATTTCTTGTATGATTTGTATGATTCCTTTTCCTTTGTCTTCTTGTTCATCGGACAGTCCGGTTTGTAATGGTCGGGCTTCCCACAGGTGTAGCACGACCCTCTAGTCATTCTACCTTTTGAGTCATCATTTTTAGAGTACCTTGATTGTTTCCGGAAGTTTACCAAGTTCTTCTCGGAATTTTGGATGCCGTTCTTTCTCACGTAACGATTGTAACGTTTAACGAACAACCCCATATCTTCGCTCTTGTCCTCTTCTTCTTCGTCGCTCAAGGAATAATCACTTTGCTCTTTTGCTTGAGACTTCGAGGAGGAAGTCTTAAGAGCTATGGATTTCTTTTCACTCACCTTTGCTTTGTCCTTCTTTTCTTTATTTTTGTGTTGTTCTAGGCTCAAGAGTACTTGTTCGTGCTCTTGTAGTTTGCCAAATAATGTTGTCAAGTCTAATATGGTAAGATCATTCGCTTCTTTGATGGCGGTCGCTTTCGGCTGCCATTCCCTGTTAAGACATCTCAAGATCTTATTAGTAGCAACATCATTGGAAACCGGCCTACCTAGTGAATGTAATCGATTGATAAGATGAGTAAATCTCTTTTGCATGTCAGCAATGGTTTCCCCTTGCTCCATGAAAAAGAGATCAAACTCTTGTATTAGTGTGTTGATTCTTGCCAACTTAACATCGTTCGTCCCCTCATGGGCGATTTGTAGTGAATCCCACATGGCCTTAGCAGTAGGACAATGGGATACACAATAGTATTCATCTACACCTAATGAGGAGATTAGGATATTTTTGGCTTTCCAATCATAATTGTATTTCTTTTCATCATCATCGGTCCATTGTGCTTCGGGCTTAGGCACTAATTCATTATTCTCATTGGTCATGGTTATTTCAATTGGGCCATTGAGAATAACGTTCCATATTTTTCTATCTATGGAATTTATGTGCACCCGCATACAGTCTTTCCAATAACTATAATTTTCACCATTGAAAACGGGAGCTCTATTATAAGCCCCTTTAGGTTCGTTAGCCATTTTCTATCAAAGTTATATTTTGAAGCACGGAGTGAACCGGAGCTCCTGATACCACTTGTTAGACTATGGCACGGATCTAGAAGGGGGGGGGGGTTGAATAGATCCCAATTAAAATTTGAGTCGGCGCTACCAATTAAAATTGGTTTTGAAAATTTGTTTTAAGTGCGGAAGCGGCCGAGGAAAATATAGTCTAAAACGAACCGTTATTGGAAAACCGGATATGCGTCAAGCCTATGGATTTATGATAATGTAGAATACAAATCACTACACTAGTCACACTATCAAAGATTTGTTTCACTTACTAGGATTCCTAGTTCCAATGATTTAAAGAGCCAACCAAACTAGATACACAACTAAGATAATTTTGGTTTAGGCAAATTATCAAACACTTGGTGTGCAACAACACTCCAAGTGATATTTATGTTGAGTAAGAGATTTCAATTAGTCTAGTACAATATTTTATTGTACTTTGAATTCAAAAACAGAGTTTTAACTTCTTACTCAATTAATATCAAGGTTTGATAAAAGTGCTTATACAAAAATCACTTAATTTTTAAGCTAAAAACAACTATGCTGAAAAATAGAGAAGACAAAGATTTGATGAGGCAGTTTAACCGTTTATACAAGGATTGCAAAGCAAATATACAACAGAACTCTCAAGACGTTGAATGTTGCTTCCACTCCTTCTTCCTTGATTCAAGGTGAATCAAGTCCTTCGATTGTTGTTGATAGACCTCCGATTCCAGCCCCTTTCTTGAATAACCCTCAGTTCTTCAAACCCTCGGCCTGACTAATCTCAACTACAACAAATCGAACCCGAAATCTTCCCTTCAATTTCACTGAATCCGCTACTAGATTGACGAAGACTTCCTCTTCTCAATCACCTTCGCTCAGCTGAAAATTGATGAAGAATTCATCCAAAAAACCCCAAACACAAACTAGTCTTGGAGGACAAAACCCTAACGGTTTTATTCAAGAAAAAACCTGTCACAAGCTTCAACCCGAACCGGATTCCCCAATCTCGGCTTCGAACCTTATCACCTTTAACCAATCACAAAGCACTTCAAAAATGGTTGTGTGTAGTTGATGTGTTGTGAGATGTTGAAGATGAAGATGATGAATCTTTGACACCTATTTCACTTTTTCTTGTTTCTTTGAACACTTGAATCAATTTGACAAATGTTAGTTGATACAAGTAACTAAACTTCTATATATAGTAACCAACCTACCAACCAAACTTAACAGCTTTTCAAACAGAGTGGGAAGTACTCAAAAACTGAATTTGCGCACGAGCGGTCGACCATAACAGGTCTATGCGTCGATGCATGGCCTGCAGGTTTGGACAGACTGAAGAATGCATCAGTATGCGTCGACCATAGGTCGGCGTGCGCTGACCCGTGGGAAGGTGAAAGCTTCATGCGCCGACCCTGTGGTCGACTCAAGTCTCCATGCGCTGACCCGTGACCAACTGCACTATGTTATGCGCCGACCTATGGTCGACTCAAGCCTCCATGCGCTGACCCGTGACCAACTGCACTATGTTATGCGCTGACCCGTGGTTCATGCGCTGACCCTTGCGGTCGACTCAAACCCTACAAATCTGCAAAAATTCATATTTTTGTGGTTTTCATGCATTTTGTCATGACCACATTTTATCCACATATGTTGTATGAAATATAGAAATTTAGATGAGCATAGAAAAGGATATGATAGGTGATATGTTGCATTTGTTTTGTAGAGGTGGAATCGACAATGCCGATTCATCCATGGTGGTCATTTGTCATCATCGAAACCTATGATCGTATGTTGTATGACAATTTGCCTTTACAAAACAGATTTAAGTATTGCAACTGGTGAAAAGGTTTCATCATAGTCAACCCCATGAATTTGTTTATATCCTTTAGCAACCAGTTTTGCCTTATAGGTATGTACCTTACCATCCATGTCGGTCTTCTTTTTGAAGACCCACTTGCATCCTATAGGGTTAACTCTTACAGGAGGCTCTACCAAGGTCTAAACCTGGTTTGTGTACATGAAATCCATTTCAGATTTCATGGCTTCTAGCCACTTCTCAGAATCGAGACTAGTTATGGCCTCTTGGTAGGTCACATGCTCATCTTGATCCATGAGTAATACTTCACCTTGATCATTTATGAGATATCCATATCTCTCAGGTGACGTATCCTGCTTGACCTACGTTGGTCTTGTTCTACTTGAGTAGGTTGCTCTTCCACAACTACTTGTGTTTCCTGCTCTAGTTCTTCGATAGGTGTATCAATGCTTATTGTTTCTTGAATTTCTTCAAGCTCTACTTTCCTCCCACGAATTCCTTTGAAAATAAAATCCTTTTCTAGGAAAACTCCAGTTCGAGCGACAAACACTTTGCCCTCAAAAGGATTGTAGAAGTAATACCCTTTTTTTTCTTTAGGATACCCCACAAATAAGAATTTGTCAGATTTGGGCTCAAGCTTAGTTGAAATTTGTCGTTTCACATAAACTTCGCAACCCCAAATCTCATGTAAGACATATGTGATTTCTTACCACTCCATATCTCATATGGTGTCTTCTCAACCTTTTTGGATGGAACACGGTTAAGTGTGTAAGCTGTTGTCGATAGTGCATGTCCCCAAAAGGAGTTTGGAAGATTGACGTGACTCATCATGGACCGGACCATGTCTAACAAGGTTCAATTTCTTCTCTCAGATACACCATTCTATTGGGGTATTCCAGGAGGAGTAAGTTGGGATAGAATCCCACACTCTTTCAGATGATCATCAAACTCTAGGCTTAAATATTCACCACCTCGATTTGATCGAAGAGTTTTAATATTTTTACCTATTTGGTTTTGTACTTCATTCTTGAATTCCTTGAACTTTTCAAAGGACTCTAATTTGTGTTTCATTAAATACACATAACCATATCTACTGAAATCATCAGTAAATATGATGAAGTACTGAAAACCTCCTCTAGCTGGTATGTTCAATGGTCCACATACATCAGTAAGTATGAGGGCCAAAAGATCATTAGCTCTTTCACTTTTTCCTGTGAATGGAGACTTTGTCATCTTTCCAATTAAACAAGATCTGCATGTCTCATATGATTCATAATCAAAAGAGTCCAAGAGTCCATCTTTATGGAGTTTGGAAATGTGTTTCTCATTTATGTGGCCTAATCGACAATGTCAAAGGTAAGTTGGATTTAACTCATTAGGTTTCATCCTTTTAGTATTAATGTTATAAATAGGCATTTCAAGATCAATGGCGTATAGTCCATTGTTCATTTGTGCAGTAGCATAGAATATATCATTTAAATAAATGGAGCAACAATTATTCTTTATTATAAATGAAAAACCAAACTTGTCCAAACAAGAAACGAAAATAATATTCCTGCTAATTGTAGGTACATAATAACAGTTCTCTAACTAAATTATTAAATCACTAGTTAAAGTCAATACATAAGTTCCTACGGCTAAAGCAGCAACCTTTACTCCATTGCCAACTCGTAGGTCAACTTTACCTTTTGCCAAATCTCTACTCCTTTTTAGCCCCTGCACATTGGTACAAATGTGAGAACCGCATCCAATAACTAATACCCAATGCAGAAGTAGATAAATTAATTTCAATAACAAAAATACCTGAAGTTGAAGTCTCTACTCCATTCTTCTTATCTTCCAGGTACTTTGGGCAGTTTCTCTTCCAGTGTCTGGTCTTACCGTAGTGGAAGCAGGTGCCTTCCTTTGCTATGTCTCCACTAGGCTTCAAAGCAGGAGCAGTGGGTTTGGGTTTGGCAACTTCCTTGCCTTTCCCTTTACCATCCTGCTTGGTGGGTATTTTGTTCTGTCTCTTTCCATTTCCGATCATCAGAATGGACTTCCCTTTTGACTTCAGATTCTGCTCAGCAGTTCTTAACATGATTAGCAGTTTAGGAAGAGATTTGTCCATATCATTCATATTGAAATTAAGGACAAATTGACTAAATCTATCTGGCAACGATTGCAAAATCAAAGCAGTCACAAGTTCCTTTCTAAGGGGAAAACCCAACCTCTCAAGGTTCTCCACATACCCAATCATCCTGAGCACATGGGGGCCTACAGGGGCTCCCTCAGCTAACTTTCCTTGAAAAAGGGCCTTTGAAACTTCAAATCTTTCATGCCCTGCCTGCTCTTGATAGAGCATCTTCAGGTGTTCGATCATATCGAACGCTGCCATGTTCTCATGTTGCTTTTGCAACTCTGAGTTCATGGTAGCTAGCATGAGGCAAACAGTTTCATTGGCATCATCAACATGCTTCTTATAAGCATCTCTTTCTGCTTTAGGTGTAGAACTAGGAGGTTCCTCTTCAGGAACGGGTTTCCTCAAGACATACAACTTTCTATCATGTTTGAGTACAGTCCTCAGATTTCGGTGTCAATCTAGAAAATTTGTCCCAGACAATTTTTCCTTATCAAGGATTGATCGTAAAATGTTGTTAAAGGTGTTTGTTGTCATGGTAATCTACATGAAAATAATGAAAATATAAGTATCAATAACATATTTAATTAGGCCTTTAATTAAATATGCTCCCACTATTTTACTCAAAACAAATGACCCTCACCATTTGATTCGGAAAATCCTGTTGGAAGATTTTCTAGTGGGTCAAGATCCACATTTCACTTTGTTTTAAGTCCGCGTAGGCGGATTACACAAAACTAGGTTATTTAGGTACGAACTCCTTCCAATTGTATCTAATACAACTCTCGAACATTTTAGTTTGGTGAATAACTCCTTATTCCAATTCATCACATGGAACATTTCCAACTCTTTTTTCTAAACATATATAATATTATTATAATTTGTTTAGTTAAGTTAGACCCATTGTTTTAGCTATTGGATATTACAATTATCCCATCACACCTTACTAATATAGAACATGCACCTCGCATAGGCGAAACCTTTATTATTCGATATTAGTCTTGATGAGTGCTTAAACTTGGAAAACATAAACTTAATATTTAATTTGAGGGAATTTACAATTATTCTGATCTCACCGGCTTATTTATCATATAAATCGTCTCTCACATGCATCAATATACATTCACATGCATCAACATACATACAAAATGAAACAGTTATGGCCCTTAGTACTATTGTTCTCCCAAGCCAATGAGAGAACCTAAGCTAACCTAATAACGATCTAAGCTTCTCCAAGAAAGATCTTCAAGGTTGTCCTCCTTTGATATTGTATTCTTCTCTTTTTTCATAATATTACATTACATAAAAGAAACTCGTTTTACATACGAGGGGGTGAGATGAGAAAAGAAGTTACATTAAGAGATTAAAAGATAGGCACGACAGGCATGTCGTATTTTAAAATCCCAAAACAAAATAAAGGAAAACTAAGTCCATAACCGATCACCACAAGACAATAATAATAAACACATTATTATTATTAATTTAAATTCTGTTAATTGAATAAACCAAATTAAATTTCAGCGACCGATTACACTACGTAGAGTTAGCCGGGGGTTCCGCTGCCCGGTCAGCGGACGGGGGTCAAGGGGGCATAGCCCCCTTAGAGGTTGCAGGGGCAGCACCCCGACGCAAAATTTTAATGAAAAATTCATTTGAAATCAACGTCGGTTTTCACATTAACACTTGATACTTTAAATCACAACTCTTGCACAATCATAACCCTAATCACATAACTCTTTGATTGTACAACCCTTGTACCATCATGAACCCTAATTCACCAATTTCATACCGTCAAACACACCTTGATTGTTAATTCAGTATGATTGATCAACACGTCATTGCTTCACTATACTTTCGTTGGATTCCAAAGCAAATGATCATTGATTGCTCCAAGGAAAACAACCATTAAATGTTTGAATGAACGAAAGAGAAATAATATACCATATATACCGTATTTTGCATCTGAATTACTTATATCATATATATAACTTGATCAATCTCAATTGTGTAACCTATGGACGATCGATGTATCGCTGCTTCACCATACTAACGTTGGATTCTGAAGCATAGTCAACATCAATCATCTAAATCGTACATACATGATGCCAAATTTAATTACTCATTTATTCTTTAATTCATTTTGTCTTTTAATCATATTAATACAGAAAATACAGAAAATAAATAGTTATCAGATGCATGGTTTTGTAAGTGGCTCTGATACCACTGAAAGAGAATAACGATCCAAAACATAGCGAAAATTAAAAATTTCTCCTTTAGTGATCCTTACAAATGGGTATGATCAGTGATAGAATTGTTACCTCTTGTGGTGATTGAAACCCTTGGTGCAGATCGAAGGAGTGATCACGAATGTTGAATGGTAACAACGCCTCTACTCAGTCAACACGAATAAATTCCTTCAATCCCAGTGCTAGCTGCTATGAATGAAGGCTTTGAGTGAGTGAGAGAGAGAGAGAGAGAGAGAGAGAGAGAGAATTTTCATCTGCACAAATGCTTCTGCACAAGGGTTCTATTTATAGAACCACTTATGCGGGCTGTAAGCTAAAAAGCCCATTTAAGTGTATGTGGCCCATATCTTATGATATACCAAAATCACTTAAGCACGTGGTATCTTACCATATTTCATATTCTACTTAAGTGCACCGTACCTTACGATGTCCTACAATTCACTTAACTGCACCGTACCTTGCGGTGTTCCTTATTTACTCTATCTCTCATTAATCCGTCCTTTTGTGTGTGACACTATAGGTTTTCGCGGCATTGATAATTATATAAAATCACGTATTTAACATAATAAATAGTGAGCGGTGTCTAGAAACATATCACTGCTACCCAAGACATGAAAATGTCATGTGATATGACAAATCCTTTTGTGATAATACTTATGTGTACAATTATCCTTTTGCCCTTATGTCTATATCGAACACAAAGCATAAACCGTGTCATCCTTGTCCAGTTCAATATTGGGCCCGTAGACATTTATCCTGTTACGCAGGATGGGCAAATTCCATTAGGTTACTCATGTCCCTCAGCATGCTTCGTGGAGTACCCATCAACTGTCGTTATGGTCATCTAGTACGGACAATGTTTGATCAGCAATAAGACACTCGACTCTATATCTAGGGTCCATAGTGGTTTCAGGTCGAAGGGTGGTATACACCACTATCACCATGAGAATAACTTATGACACTTTACATAACATTCTATATTTTGATAGCGGGTCAATCCATTATAAATATTACTCATAATATCTCATGATTAAGTCACATTTGATACATTAAACGAACTAGCTATTCTAAGGACTTTATTAAAAAAAAACATAATAAAGAAAAAGCCTTTTATTATTAATAAATAATTTGATACAAGTACCAAAAGTATTGGCCTCTAGGGCTTACACCAACACATACTACTTAGAGATCAAAGGCATATAGGATGCATTGTTTGAAATTTGCTCAAATCACTAATGTTTGTGGAGGAGTTGAACCTTTAGTCAACCACATTCGCTTTGAGTATACATTGGCATTTCTATTAAGTTTAAATGAATAAATTAATCAAAATTCAAGGTCAAATTTTGTTCACGGATCCACTGCCTTCAATTAACCGTGTCTTTGCCCTTGTGATTCAAGAAGAAAAATAGTGCACCATTAATTTATGGGAATTTCTTAATGCACCATATATATATTACTTATGCATCATGCAAAATACTAAACTACCCTTAAATTCTGGAGATGCTCCTCTGGACACATCCAATACACACACAATCCAGACCATTCTAAGTAACGCCCTATTAGTTGAGGGTTTTTAAAACCGGATATGCATTTCTAGAATATGTTCGTAGATGTATTTCCGTAACGTATGCACAATAGTATCAGAGGCAGAAACAAAAAACTTGTAATTTGATAAAATAAAATTAACATTCATAACATAAAATTAATATTACATAAATGATTTCAACATCTTCAGAATATCTTCGTCCGATCTTGAAATCGTAGCTTCCAACTCGAGCGAAACTTTTGTTTCGAAACAGAAAAATGTATTCCACACAGCCCTTATATTTGCATCTATGTTGAGCTCAAAGTTGTTGAACTCAATCTTCCCTCCGTTGTCAACCGACGGTGAACGATACTCGAGCTTCACATTTTTTTTATTGTCTCCGTAAGGTAGGAGATTATGGACCTCGTATTTCAAATCTGCAAGAGAGGTGTACTCATTGAGCTTAAACTTTCCCGAGTGTCATGTTGGAGATAGAGATATTTGTGACATACCAGATGATGTTTATTAGTTACATTTGAGACATTTTCTGTTTGTGTGAAATAAAAAACAAGAGCACCTTAGTTTAAAGAAGTTGTAGACAAATGTGAACCTCACAAAATCTAGCATGCTGACTCTGGAGAAATATCTCAAATTTTGCACCCTATTATCTTATTCCGGAGATACACCTCGGGAACCTCTCATGAACAGGCAGAAAACAAAACTTACTTAACGACTTTGTTTGGAAAATGAACAAAAATTTTGGCAAAGATAAAAATGTATTAAACTATTAAGAAATTGAATATCTTACACTTCATTAATACTGAGACACAATTACATACACTTATTTGTCAGGCTAAACAAAATATTAAAACGAATCAAAACATTTATCTCCGACAAAATCTATGGGTGGTATCCCTTTGACTTCTATGCATTTAATTCTCTTTCAATGTTGCTCAATTTCTTGAACTCTTGCATCCTTTCCACAAAATGATTCAGCCAAGGTTTGGAATATTGTTGTTGAATGAGCTGCCCACCCTGGTGATGTAAGTGGTATAAAGCATCCCGATTTCATGTAAACTTGAACAAAATTCCAGAATTTTGAAAGCCACATAATAAACATAATGCGATCTTTTGGATTTTGAGGTGGGGCGGTGCGCAATTGGAAAAAGGTTTCTTAGAAACCATATCGTGTAAGATCAATACAAACTCTATCAGACACACATGTTATGATGTGACCCAATTTTAGGGAAGCGCGTCCATTTAGCCTCCGGTGCCAGTCCACTAAGGCAAGGAACAAGAGACACATAAATTACATCAAAGTTTTCTTTTTTCCTTAAAGTTGCGTGTATGTTTTTTTACGAGTCCTCAACTCTTGGATACGTTGATGAAGGACAAGTGTATGGTACCGATTATTGTACTCGTGCTTGATATTTGAGATATTTTTGGGTATTTTATGTTTCAAATTTGCAAGTATTTTTTCGGTTGAACCAAATTCAATGTCATGTCAACAACACATTCCTTCTCTCTCGGCATGAGGCAACACACAATTGGATGACCGACTAACTTTTTACACAAGTCATGGTTATGTAAACCTTACATGACATTAAATCTTCATTTATTATTTCCCAACATTTAACCACACAACTTAAAGGGACACTCACATTTTCTTGAATCGGCATCGTCTCGTTTAAAATTTCGGAGATGAGGTATATATTTCCCGCTTCTTTCACACGTCATTGTCACAAAAGCACATCATCTATCCGAACAATTATCTGACCTTTTGATAACCACGCTAAATCCCGGTTTGGAGGCCTCAGTATGAATCCATTGAAGCATGTGATCACAAAATTCAAACTCTTGCTTATTTTTAAATTGGTTTCCAACATCTACCGCCTTCACAATAACACCTTTGAATTCAGAGACACAACTTGTTTGGGGAAACATCGGGGTGCACCATATCTAATGAAAACAATTACCACAGAACAATAAATAAGTGTTAATTATGTAAGTAAAACTGGAAAATGAACACAAACATATACTGGAAATGCATTTCCGAGTAAGTTCATACTCGTTTCGGAAATGTATCTCCGGAAAAATGCATGTTTTTCTGATAGAAAACAAGATTAGTGTGAGCAATGAGGCTTGAAATAAGTGATTTTTACCTGAAATTCCAACTTCTTTTGCTCCCTTTGATATGATTAAATACAAGATTGAAGATTTCGAGTGAAAATGTGGATTGAGAATGGAAGAGTTTTTGATGAGGATTTTGAGTGAAAAATAAGTATGACTGTGTGATCAAGCAACTCAGTGTTTTATCAACTTATTCCGAAGATGCATCTCCAGAAATATCTGACATGCAAAGGTGAGAACAAATTTCAAAATCCCGCCCCAAACCTCCAAAGATGCATCTCCAGATATTCCACTGGGTTGATCAACTATCAATATATTTGTTGAAAATACCCGGAGATGCATCTCCTGAATATTTTTTAGTATTAATCTAGGATGGTACTGAATTGGTGCGCCATAAGGTGGTGCATGGTGCATCCAAAGATGCATCTCCGTAATCTGAGGAGCAATTTCAATTTTTCATAGGCTATTTTTCCATCCTATAGGGTGCCATAAGAAATTCTCTAATTTACTTTCCAGTGATTCCATGGACTCTACTTTGGGCCATGTTGTTCATGATGTAAATTCCAAGTCTAAATTAGGAAAGCGAGATCGTCATATCTGCTATCATTATGATCATTTTGGACACGTTAAGGATAAATGCTATAAGCTGAAAATAGTTATCCATTAAACCATAGAAAAAGCCAGACTCTTACATCTTTTGTTCATGCCGTTGAAGGGAGGTTTTAAGTTTCCTCCCTCACACTTATACCTGCCACCCCCTCCCTCATTTCGAGAAATTTTACCATTACACCCTTTTATATATTTTTATAGGCTTATACCTTCTATTTTTTGTACCGCAACAAAGACACATGTACCGTGAATTTAGAATTTCTGGAAAAAACGTATCGAAAATTTTACAATTCCTAATAGAGGTCTGAAGTGTTTTTTCGGAAATTATAAAATTTCCGGTAGACGTATACCATAAATTATGAAATTTATGCAAAATGTCACAACATTCCGGAAATTTTAAAATTTATGAAATTCCAGGAAATTTTAAAATTCCGGTTTGTGTCTAGAATTTCAAAAAAGCTTAAATTTTCGGTATTTTCCACAGACACCTGCATATTCTTTTTGATAAAAAAAACTACCACATATAATATATACATATAATAATTACTATGTTATATACAAGATTACAGAATAAATTAGGATGACTTCCTAACTTCATCTTCCCAATGTCTAATCTGTCCTACATAGGTTAATTCTCATGCTTTTGCGTCTCCAGTACAATTTTGTTTCCAACGGTTAATGACAGGAGGCAATGAACTATCAGGTTTCAGATTTATATGAACCCAATTATTGTTGTTAATAAAACCAACAACAATGATTTTATGCCTTCTCGTATACATAGGTGGAGCTAAGGTAAGAGAGAAAAAGGTAATGTTAAGTCCCTTTGGCTGGGAAACAAATATGACATTGTAGCTATAAGAAATAGGGTAACCTATATCAGGAATCATCATCCATTTATAAGTATCATACACACCCAAGTGTTCTACTCGTAAGGCATTTCTAACCTCAAAGGTTGTGTCATAGAATAACTTGGAAAACAATTTAGGGTGTTGATGAACTTGAGTATCTAATTACGTCCGAACCAATGACCACGACTCTTTGCCCCACCCTAGTAAAGCTGCAATAGCCCGAAAACCACAATTTCCATCGTCACCCATATCAACAATGTCATCAATTTACAGATGCAACAAAACAGGAAACTGAGACAAGTAAAGATGCCTTGAAGATGTAGTGGATGATTGACTTTGACCCAACATACTTGACGGTTGACTTCCTGTTGGTTTCGTGTATGATCTCTTTGTAGTATAACTCCCCTATGAGCCCTCACCATACTCCCACTATGAAGGATCACAATTCACGTCACTCTCTTCACCTATTTTACTCTTTTTATTCACCTCTTTGACTTGTACTTCACCGGTGGTGGATACATAAAAGTCGTGGATGAATGTGATAGTTCCCGAACCTTTTCTTTCAACACCCTCCAGCCTATAATATCCAAAGTACTGGAATATATCTTCAAATCTTCACACTCTGCTTCTAAATCCAATTGTGTACCACTTTCTCCATGACTGGCATCATGCTCTTCAAGGTGTAATTTCTTCCAAAAACATGAATTAGTTTTGAAGGAACATGATTGCCTTGTATTTGGAAACTGAAAAGTTGACACGCACATGGTAACCCATGTGTTATTCTAATGAAGCAACCACAAACATCTTTGCTTACACCAATAAATTTTACCATTTCTAGTTCTCTTCCAATGTGTTGTATACACTGACTTGAAACAAAACCGTGCAAGTTGGTACATAATAGAGTGTTATACCGATACTCAATATTGACAATACTTTTTTGAAACGAGACCCTGATTGAACTTAGCCGCAACTTCAACACGGTGTTCACAACATCCAAACTTCGGCATAAACCTCTAAGTCCTGTAGTTAACATGTTTTTTAGTCTCCAATGAGTAGACTCCACCCTAAAAACCATAATTAGAAATTTATGTTAAATTATGTTTAGTAATGTAATAACATCAAAATGACGTTTGTGTACCTACTCGTTGTTGTGTTCCCTAAATGAGTGACTCTATTAGTCCAAACAGCAACAAACCTTTTTCTTTATAAGGTGTCAACAATGTTTCACTCACATACTTAACAAACAAAGGAATGTCAACACAAACAGTCTTAAAGTGCTTCAAATGTGCAAAAAACTCAGTTTCTCTATTATCATACATGATGTTGTTCCATAGATCCATGACATGTTATTGTCTTTATAATTTAACACACTCTTTACATTTCATGCAAATGTTTTTTGAAATACGGAACAAACATAACAGATAACTTGAATTTGGAAATACAACTTCCATGGTATTCATCAATGTAAGTTCCCGGTCCTTCACCACAACCTTCAATAGCTATTTCTCGGAAGATAATAACTTTTTGAGCTTCTCCAGTGTCCATTTGAAGTTCTCCTCCCTTTCATGTTAGGCAAAGCCTGCCGAAAATGTCAATTTTGTTCATGTAACACCGACAATCTCAATCAGTGGTAGTCGGTACCTGTATGATCATGATGCACATAATAAAAAGTCTAATAAATCAAAGTATGATCATGATGCACATTACCTATTTGTCTTGTATGTACAATCAAAAATCAACACCAAATGAAATATATTCAACAACTCCACTGAATCAAAATGTGTCCACAAGATATCAATAATAACATTTGAGTCTTCCCTATTTCTAGTCCAACACATGTATTTTTTTCTATGAATAATACTCAACAACATTTACATTTCCGTAAATGGACCTCTCTTGCTTGCATTGTATGTAGCTCTAGTTTTATACACCTAGGTAACATTGGTGAGGTATTCTGGATCTTTGTCTTTCAAAGAAACAACTATGTACCGTTGATCCATATTTTACTCCGTCATGTCATTCACAAACTGTTTTTGATGAACTTTTAGACAACTCAATATGTCATGGCCTTATAAATCCTTAGATACTTATGATTGTGCAACCCACACCTGACTATCACCTTCAAACCGCTACCACTTGTTGTAGATCTCAACCTAAAAGGACATTTCACTTTCATACTATAAATGCCCTATAAGGATTTACTTCTTTTAGATGCATTCTTCCTTTTATAATTTCCTTCTCTCTCACAATCCATAATCAATTTAGCTTCCTTACCTCGCTTGTCATTTACAGTATCAGAATCAACAATCATAACAATAATACCATGTTATTTGCCAATATTTTGTGCTCATACTAATACTTCAGATCGAGACTCAAATATCTTCCAATTACATCATATAAAAAGTATAGGCTTAAATGCACGTTTGGTCCCCCTAGTTTGGGCGTTTTAAACAATTGGTCCTCCTATTATAAAACCTGTGATTTTAGTCCCTTAGATTTGATTGCGTTTAGATTTGATTGTCCCCTATCCAATTTTGATTATGTGTCAATTCATTAATGACGTGGCAGGTACTATTTGGATCCATGTCAGCATTTCCAAATATTTTAATTCTCATTTGGATATTTTAATGTAGAAAATATTAAAAAACATTTTGGAAATTAAAAAATAATTTATAAATTGTAGAAATTGAAATTCTTCCATGCACTTTGTTCGTTCTTCAGAAATTGAAACCCTAATCCCCTTTTTCCAACCCCTAATCTCCCAAACACCTCCATCGTTCAAGTGTGCGTTTTATACAGGCCGGAATTTGTGAACTTGTATGCATTTCAAAGGTGAGTTTTTACGAAGATGAAAAAGTCTAGAAGTCAAAAGGAGAGGGTCAAATATTGTGTAAGGTATGTATTATTGTTCTTATGGTCCCATTAGTTTAGTATTGCTAAAGTATTGTTGTGGTCCTTGTGGTCCCTGGTGTTAGTTTATGTTTGTTTGATTCAATTTTTGTCAAAAAAAATTCAGGCCTGCTATGAGTAATAAGATTAGGTTGAGGATACATCATAAGGGTAAATTAGTTGAGACACCTGTAAAGTGGTATGTAAATGGGAAAGTTACTGAGATGAACTGGAGTTGGAATGCTGATTATATGTCTTACATGGAGTTAGAGGATATGATTAAGAGTGAGGGTTATGTAAATATAAAGTGCTTGTGGTATTGGAACCCTACATATAAATTTTTTCGTGGTCTTAGATCCTTAAACAATGATCAGGATGTACTGCAATTTTCAAAAGATGTTGTAAGCTATGATGTAATAGATGTGTACGTGGAGCATTGCGTGGGGATTCCTGAGATTATTGATGATAAGAACTAGATGATGCACTAGATGCTGAAGATGATGTACAATGGGTTTAAAAGTGAAGATGTTACTGAGGAAGTCACTATTGATCCTAATGTTGTTGCTGAAGAAGTCACTACTGATCCCAATGGTGTTGCTGAAGAAGTCATTACTGATCCTAATATTGTTGCTGAGAAATTTACTACTGATCCTAATGTTGTTGCTGAAGAAGTCACTATTGATCCTAATGTTTTTGTTGAAGAAGGAACTACTGATCCTAATGGTGTTGCTGAAGATGATGTCACTACTGATCCTAATGTTGTTACTGAAGAATTTACTAGTGATATTGATGAGGATTATGTTGCAATTGAGATTTTCAACTATCACTTGTGCAAAATGTGGTGCTATGGGACATAATAAGAGGATTTGTAAAGGCAAAAGGGCAGCTGACAAAGTAATTCCAAAGGGTGGTTATAAGTCAAAGAAGACTAAGAAAGTGAAAGGTGGAAAGGGAACAAAAAAGTCCAAAGAAAAGCAAACATAAATTGCTCAAAGTTCACAAGCTCCTCAACCTACTCAAGAATAATTTCATTATGACTGAAGTAGTTTATGACTTATTTTGGTTGTATTGTATGACTTAAGTAGTTTCATTTTGACTCAAGTATTATTTTGGGTTTTATTTTGGATGTTCATATATTAATGTTCAAACAAGGTCAATGTTAATCATATTTGTTGTATTTTGAGTTCAAATTATATCAGTTAATATATCAGATTGACGGTATTTTCAATATATTAGACAACATTATTAGTACTTTATAACATTATCCTCATAATATTACAACATTATCAATACTTTATAATATTATCCTCATAACATAATATTATCCTTATAACATTATAACATTATCAGTACTTTCATGACAACATATCCTCATAACATTATAACATTATCATGACAACATAAGAACATAACCAGTACTTTTATTCAAATTATATTACATCATATCCTCATCACGACATAACATCATAACCATTATATCAGACAACATTAGAACATAATCAGTATTTTCATTCAAATTGTATTACAATATTATATCAGACAATATAAGAACATAACCTAAAACCTAATTAACCTATAACCTATTTCATAACTGTTATCCCAACAAATGAAAACAACATAACAAACAATAACACCCAATTAATCTTCAACTCTTTCTTCAACATCTTCACTTTCATCTTCAATTCTTCCTCTTTTGTTTTGTAAGATTTAACTGTCTCCTTCTCTTCATTATGTTCTTTAATAATGAAGAGATTAACTCTTTTGCCATAGGACACATCTCCTCATCCAACCAAACAAAGTGAATGCATTTCTTGAAACCTTAAATCTGTAAGCATCATTGGAGATGAAGTTGTAAACATCAAAATACCAGACCATTAACATTGAATTTGTAAACATTAATGGAGATTCTTATACATACCTTATACATCCTACATCTATAGAAACAACGACCTGAGTTAGCATCCGTCCATGTTGTCATCAATGGAGCATCCAAATCATACTTACATACGTACCTAGAACGACTTGAAGATCTACTTCCATGGATGAAACCGGATTGTTGCGACATCATCAACAAAAATGGAGAACTGGGCTTTTAACAATTTTGTTTTAGATCTGGAACGAAGAGAAACATTTTTGCAGGCACATGATGAAGGAAATATGAGGTTATAGAAAAACGATTAAGGAAATATGAGGTTGCAGAAAAATGATGAAGGAGACGAACAAAATGAAACACGATGCATTTATTTTCTATTTCAACTTGTTTTTTAATTTCCAAAATGTTTTTTAATATTTCCTACATTAAAATATCTAGGTGGGAATTAAAATATTTGGAAATGATGACATGGATCCAAATAGTATTTGCCACGTCATTAATGAATTGACACATAATCAAAATTGGATAGGGGACCATGCAAATTCGGACACGATCAGATTTAAGGGACCAAAATCGCAGCTTTTGTAATAAGGGGACCAATTGTTTAAAACGTCCAAACAAGGGGGGTCAAAAGTGCATTTAAGCAAAAAGTGTACTATCAATATCATATAGAGACGGGTGAGTGGTGAAGAACTGCGTAAAATATGTGCACGAATCTGTAGATGACCCTGCCGGCTCCGGACCACACAAATAAAAATATTTTTTCTATTTTCTGCATTGTTATCAGAAATTTGGAGTACTGGCAAGATTTTCGTTATACCAGAAACTTTGAAATTTCCAGTATTTCAGAAAATGTTAAATTTCTGGCATGGGTTTAATATTTTCCAGCAAAATGCTGATTTTTTTGAAATTTTTGATATTTCTTCATAGGAAATATTCAAAAGTCTGGTACAAATGTGAGATATTCCAGAAACACGAAAACATGCGTACTGAAAATTTCATTTGTATTATCGAAAATTTTGTTTTTGGGATGTTAGTAAGAGTAAAATTTTTCGAAAAAAGTAATTTTTATTTGGTAAGTACTGACAAGGACAATTTTGGAATTTTAAAATTATGGAGGGTGCCATGTATAAATGTGTGGGTGGCAAGTTAAAATCTCTGTTGAAGGTCCTTCTCATGATGTTTCACTAAATGTTCAGTAATATCAACAAATGTTTGCTTTTATTATAAATAGTTATCTTGAACTTAAACTGACTTGGGCGTTAGAGTATTAACCATGCAGGTAACCCCTAGGTCCACTGCATCGGAGATAACCAATGTTGATCCAAGATTAACACCTATTAACAATGTTGATTCAAGATCGACGTTTTTAATTCAATAAGCATTATGATCACATGCTTCGATCTACAATAGCACATAACAAAATCATTCGATAAACTTCGTTTCGTTATAGCTTCCACAATCTTCTCCATTTCTGATTCTGCAACAGAACAATTGTGACGTATATGGGAAACGACTTCCGATTCCTGCGATTTCCATGATCCCAAATCCTATTTTCAACTCACCAATCACACTTAACCTTTTGATCGGAATGATCTCTGCTGATCTCCATATGTTGTTTAATTTCTTGATTCTCACCTCTCTAGTTCTCAAAAGCGATGATGCGCGAAGGTAACATAGAGGTTCATTGGTGCCGACTCAGTCTCAATTCCACCGTCAAGATCTTTTATTTCCTTTGAGTAGTAAACAAGATGATCTCATATTCTAATCCAAGATTACACTGACCTCCAAAGGCAAACTCCAAGAAGACCGAGCATAAACCTCGCTGATCACCGAGCAAGCAAGAACACCAGCGCTTCCCGTCATGACGAGGATGGATGCAAGGGCAACATCAGGCAGGTTTCGCAAGTTCATAGTTAATGATGCCCGGGTGTCGCAAGTTCATAGTTAACATCAGGTGTCGAACAAATATCGGGGTGCACCCTACGGATATCGTAAGATTTTTGCGAGATACACCCGGGCTTCCATCGACCGAATGCGGGATGAAGAGGCTGCTTGTCTATTGGAAGAAGAAATTTAACCTCCAAAAACTGAAGATTCAATGAATGACACGAGGATTAAACTTGCAAATAAGTGCTTTGAGAAGATTCAGGCTAAAATTCCTTTTTAAATTCTCGACTTTCTATTTATTGTGTAACTATAAAATGACAATATGCCATTTTGGCACTTTTAATACTAATGCCATTTTGGAACTTTTAATACTAATGCAACATAAATTTATAATTTTTAAGTACTTAACATTTATTCTCAAAGTTCGATCTTCAGGACCTAACTCTTTAACTTCATAGGCATTATTTAAAAATACCTGACCAATTTAAAATGACTCATCCCAATTTGATGACCATTTACCTAAAGTTCTATTTTTTTTATCCATAGCCAAAATAACTTTCCAAACGTAATCACCAATTGTATATGCTTTCGACTTAACCTTCTTGCTACATGCCTTAAATATTCGTTCTTTTTGTCTTATGAGAAAATTTAGGGCAACTAATTTTTTCTTGTCTAAATCAACTAATTCATATAACATCATATTCCAATAATGGTCAGAAGGAATTTCAACATGCCTTTGAATTATAGTTGACTGCAAATAAATTTTGACAGGAAAAACTACATCATGACCAAATTTTAGTCGAAATGCAGTAGAATTAGTTGCCTCTTTAGGGTAATCCCGACAAGCCCATAACATTTGGTATAAAGTCTTATGTCAATTCATTGGATTTTGACCCACATGTTTTGTAACCAGGCCAATTATGAGTTTGTCAGATGCTTCAGCTTGGCCGTTTGCTTGAGCATAATAAGGAGTAGAAGTTAAAAGTTTGATTCATGAGTTTGAAGTAAACTCAACCATCTTTTGACCAGTAAAAAATGTGCCTTGGTCAGTGGTTAAATTTTTAGGAATTCTAAACCTATAGATAATGTCATTTTGAATAAAATTAATTATTTCTCCTAATCAAAGGAACAACCTTTATCCACTTGGTAAAATAATATATACCAACCAAAATATATTTGTGACCTTTAAATGATGTAGGTTGATTCTCACAAATTAAATATAAAGTCCATCCTCTAAAGGGGCGAGGTTTAACAATATAGTGTAACTCACTTGCAAGAATATGTTGGATATCTGCATGTTTTTGATATTCTTTGAAACCATTCGTAAATTCAACACAATCTTTCAACATAGTTGTCTAGTACAAACCATGTCGAAACAAAAGTAATTTCATCTTGTGACCTACTTGATGAGTGCCACATGACCTACTATGGACACCAGAAGTTTCCAAATAAACTTCTCTCTCACTAAGTAAGACTCAATTAGGAGTCTTTTTAAACAATTTGTTCCCAATAATCACATAATTTAATACCTTATATTTGATTTTTTGATCTGTCGCCCATGTCAGATTTTCCAAAAAATCAACAATTCATTTATGCCAATCATTTTTTGATAAATTATCCATAAAAAATTTCTACAAGTCTTGCAATTCATCAAACCCTCACCTCACCAGTTTTGACTTTGACAACTCAAAGGAGAAAAGATTGGTTGAAATCAACTTCTCTTTTACTTTAATTAATTCATATAACCTTTTCTTAGAAACTATATAACCAGAAGCAATTTGTGCTTACTCGTTAGCTTATTGGTTTTAGATTTGAGGAACATGTTTGATATCGACTTCATCAAATCTTCTTAATAACAAATTTGCCATGACAAAGTACATCATCAGATTCTCTTTGATGCATTTGTATTATTTTTTTAGTTGTCTTACAACCAACTTTGAATCCCCTCTAATTTTGACTTCTTTGGAACCTAAATTAAAAAAAGAATCAAGGTCTGCTATCAAAGCTTCATATTCAGCCTCATTATTGGAGCAAAAACCTTTAATTTTGAATTTTAACTTCGTTAGAATTTCTTTAGGGGAAATGATTAAAATTCCAATGTTGGTTCCATGTTTATGCTTGTAGCCGTCGAAGTATAATTTCCAAGGTTTTAGACCAACATAGTTATGTGTTACTTTGACTATTTCATGATCAATAATAAAATCGACAATAACTTGGCCTTTCATAGCCCTTAAAGGTGCATATGTTAAAGAATATTTGGTCAAAGCTAAAGCCAACTTTTCAATTCGACTATGTAAAATAGACTTTGATAACATATGCTTAATAATGTCAAAATGGGAATAGATAAAAAAACATCAGTAGGCTTTATATAACATTTCAATTTGGTACATGAAAAATACAAGCAAAGTCATAACTTCTCTATTGGGCTATGCCTAGTTTTTGCATCATTCAAAACTCGACTTAGGTGATAAATGGCTCTTTTGACGCCATCACCATCCTCTTGAGCTAACATATTTCATATTGTTAATTCAGTTGCAAAAATATACAATTTCATAGACCTATTTCTCATAAGAGATAACAAGATAAGAGGATCCATCAAATAATGATTAATGTCATTAAAAGCTTGTTGATGGTCTGATTCCATTTGAACCTTTCTTCTTTCTTTAAATGCAATAGCGGAAAAAATATCTTTGTTTTGCCACTTAGTTTTAAATAAACCTCCTCGGAAAGTTAATCTTGACCAACAAAGATTGGAGTTGCTTCTTATTTGACGACAAGCTTGTATTGAGTATCACCTTTGTGAAGGTGGAGAAAAACAAGAAATGGGGGTTTGAATTGTTTTCACAGTAAATATTTTTTTTTGCAAAACCACACACACAAAAGTAAAAGCAAGCAACACAAGAAATTTATCCTTGTATTGAGTACCCGACCAAGGTGATTTCGCCTTCAATAAGGACTTAATATAATAATCTTAAAAGATCACATCAATTTTCTAAGAGTTCAACAATCTCTTAGCCCTCTCAAGTCTACATACTCCACAAGTCACTTGAGGAACCACAATAACTATAGATAATTACAAGTGTGTTTTTAGTGCTTCTAGGCAAGCAGTATGAACACAATTAAGAACATATGATCAATGATCACACTATGAGCAATAACTCTTGTGTGATTACTGAATTTTACAATAACAAGTATTTAGTACATGGTTCAAGGTGTATTGTAGATTTCTTGTGTAATTTCTTCGTGTCTTGGTATGATGATAGTGAGGCCTTTATATAGAGCTTGGAGATGATACCGTTGGAGAGAAAATTGATGGAGATATCTTGCCAATTATGAGACTTAACGCCATTAATTTTCTTGTCCTTTCCATAGCAGTCTTGGAGTGTAATCAATATTGTCCTTATATATATTCATACCATACTTGGAATACTTCTTGATTAAGTTTCTGATTTTGATGAGTCAGATGATTTTTTGGGCGTGAATCAGAGTGAGCGGAGTTCAGAGTCTTTGAGCAGAGCTTATATTCTCCAGATAGTTGTTTGATGAGTATTCTTTAGTGTTAACTTGACTAATCTTCAGATAGAGGTCTTCTAATGTGAATCTTCAGAGTCTTCAGATGTACAATCTTCAGAGTCTTCAGGTGTACAAGTCTTCAGAGTCTTCAGGTGTACAGTCTTCTGAGTCTTTAGATGTATAAATCTTCAGAGTCTTCAGATGTGAAATTCAATGACAGATTCTGTATTTATTCAGAAGAGTTCTTGTCCGAAGTCAGATATGGTTTCTTCAATGTTGGATCACCTGTTATGGACTTCGTTAGTTGTCAGATATTATTCTCATTAGATTTACTTTACCTTATAATCCTGCAAATTTAGAGAAATTTGTTAGGGTACCAAATTGTTTCATTCTTTGTTATCATCAAAACTTAGAGATATACTGCAGAACCAAAATCTTATTCTAACACTTTGTCTTGTTTTAATTAATTTTTATGCCTTTTTTTATGAACTATAAAGCCAAAAAAATCTCCTACATGGACATAAAAAACACATTTTAATGGATTCATTTTCAGTACATATTTTCTCATCCTTTCAAAGGACCGTCGAAGGTGGTCTTAATGACCATTCTTCAACGAGGATTTCACAAATATATCATTAATATAAACATGCATAAAGATTTCAATGAAATCACAAAACATAGTATTCATTACTCTTTTGTATGTTGCTCCAACATTCTTCAGGCCAAAAGGCATTACTACCCATTCATACGTTCCCAAGGTCCAGGACATTGAAATTTCATTTTCAAAACATCCTCTTATGGTTATACCTTGAGTAGCCATCTAAAAAACTTAAATACTCCAACCCTATTGTTGAATCAACTAACACCTATGCAATGGGCATTGGATATTCGTCTTTTGGAGTGGCGACATTTAAGTCTCTAAAATTGATACAAACTCTAAGAGTTCCATTTTTCTTAATGACATGGACTATATTTCCTAACCACTCAACATACCAAGAAGTTAGTATGAACTTGTTCCTTAAAAGCCTTTCAATCTCTTCTTTGATCTTCGACATCACATCTGGTACAAGTCTCCTTCGTGTCTGCTTAACTAGCATCGTATCAGGTCAAATGGATAGATTTAATTCCACCAAATCTCGACTAAGTCTTAGCATTTCATCATAATCCCAAGCAAAATAACCCTTGAATTTTTTGAGCAACTTGATCATCTGTGTCTTCAGATTTGGATCAATCTTTGTACTTATGTATGTTTTTTTTTATGGTTCCATCTTCTAAATTGACTTCTTTCAAAGGATCTTGAGATTGAATCTTATTGGTTTAAACTTATGGATCTTTTTCAAATCCCAAAGGCTCATCATCATAGACGTAGTCGAGCCTCTGACTTTCTGATTTTTCTCCCTCAGCCATTATCGAGTGTTCTTTTTCTACCAACTTAGAGACAAGATTTTCACCAGCCTCCTTTTCTTTAACAACTTCAATTGGATTGGCTTCAACAACCATTTATTGTTGGAAACCATCCTCTAAGGCCGCCTTTATATGATTTTCGGCCATATAGGCTGCAGCCCAAATAAGTCTTCAACATCATTTTCTATAAAACACCCAGTACTTGCGGTGGCACCTTTGTCAGGTCCATCTCTCATTACCTCATGTTCCCACATGAAAGCATGAGTTGGATGTAACTTCATTGAATATAAAACATCACCTTACATAGAGAATCCAATTTCATCAAGAAAACAGGGTGAAATGTTAGCCAACATTTTATCAAATGGTTTCTTGTCTATGTGATTAACTTCAATTAAAAAGCAACTTTGATCTGCTTCGACATTTTCCTTAATGCCATCAGGCCTCCATTTAAAAGTTTTCTGGTGTAGGGTTGAAGGGACTTCCCCTACTTCGTGTATCAATTATCGTCCTAATAATAAGTTATAATTTGCTTGGGATGAAATGACTACAACCAACGTTGGACTTACAATTATACCTACAACAATGTCAACTAGAATAACTCCCAAGGACTTGCTTGTCTTACCTTCCTAATCTAACAGGACCATATCATGAGGCCTCAAATATGTATCTGCCTTACCAATTTTCCTTAATAGGGACCTTGGCATTAAATTAATCGTCGCTCTGTCCTCGACTAAGACTTTATTAATATATATTATGCCAACCTTAGCCCATATAAAAAGGGGCTTAAGGTGTTGTTTCGTTCCTTCATCAGGCTTGTTGAAGACGACATTTTCTTCTTCTACATAACCAGTATTCATGACATAATAACATATAGGCTTATGATTTGATATCTCTTTAGTAAAACAATCATCATCTTATTTTGTTACTTCAATAACTGTATCAAATTCTATAAATAGAACAAAAACGATGTTACATATTATGTCAAGTTCATCTTCTGATCCGGGTTCAAAATTATTAGTAATCATATCATCACATTCAGTTGGCATGGAATCCTTGCCTTTGGACTTAACCACTGGTGGCAGAGGGGGAAAAGGCTTTCCTACATGGGTCTCTTTGCCACTCGATCATCTGTCAATGTTGGGGATTTTCCATTATCACTTGACTTTTCGGTCTTAAAAGCAACTTTCATTTTACGTTGGTGCCTCCTTCATTGGGTCCGGCTCATGGGCTTTTCACATAGGTAATTCTTAGAAGCACAAGAGTAATTCTTCGACACATGGGAATTGTCGTGGTATGACGAACCTGCACCAACTTTAACCACCTTCCATTTTTGTTGATCAACATTTAGTTTGTTTATGGGTTGAATCCATTCTCCAAGAGGAACATTAGTAGGTGGAACATAAGCATTTTTATGACTTCTCCACTCACATGAAGGTTCTTGGTACTTCTTGTAAGGGACCCCCCCCCCCCCCCCATTTTTGTCAAAGTTGCACACCGACACTTAATTAAGGGCCTGAGTATTATACACTTGCTTGACATTTGAGATATTTTCGGATCTTTTACTTTTCAAAGTTGCAATTATATTTTTTTGGTTGCATCATATTCAATGTCATGTCTGAAACGATTTTCTACTTTTTTGGCATGAGGCGATATTGAATTCGATGACCGACTAACTTTTCACACATTTCATGGTTATGTAAACCACATATCACATTAAATCTCCATTTGTTATTTGACAAAAGATAACCACACAACTTAAAGGGACACTCACATTTTCTTGAACCGGTGCCACCCTGTTTGAATTTCTGGAGAAGAGTTATATACTTCCCATTTTTTCGCATCTCATTGTCACAAGTGCAACTCTTCTATCTGAACCATTATCAGACCTTCCGATTACAACACAAAACTTCAATTTCGATGCCTCCGTGTGAATCCATTGAAGTATATGATCACAAAATTCAAAGTCTTCTCTATTTGTAAATTGGTAGCCGACATCCACCTCTTTCACTTAAACACGTTTGTCATCCGTAGACATAATAGGTTTTGGAAAACATTGGGGTGCACCATATCTAATGCCAACAGTAACACAAAATATTCAAAGACAAATTTAAAATGAAAACTGTCAGACTTCGAAAATGCACTTCCATATGAGTTCATGCAGAATCTGGAAATGCACTTCTGGAAACATCGTAACTTTTTTAAGCTATAAAACAAGATTAATGTGAGCAATGAGGATTGAAATAAACCATCTTTACCTTAAATTACAACTTCTGCTCCTTTTAATGTGATGAAATACATGATTGAAGTTTTTGAGTGAAAATCTTGATTGATAATGGAAGGGTTTTGGGTAAAAATGGTTATCGGTCTGATCATGCAAGGTGTTGTTTTATTAAAATCACGTTTGATATTTCTGAAAATGCATCTCCGAAAACAGCTAATATGCAAATGTGACAGATTTTCAAATTCCCGCTTCACAAATCCTAAAATACATTTTCAAAAAAGTCTCTTGATTGTTAAATTATAAATAAATTTATAAAGTGAGTCCAAAAATATATTAACAGACTAAATTAAAAAAAAATATACATATATGAGGTGAGTCTCAATTAAAATGTGAGTTCAAAGATAATTTTCAAAATTCGATGAACAATTTTAAATTTTCATCAAGATCATTTTCCATCTCTTAGAATAAAATTAACAATTCTCAACTAAAAATAGTACGGCGGTTTGTGGACGGCTAACTACATATTTCTTTTTTTACATTAACAACACTAAAATTATACCTAACAAAAAATACTTGGATATAAACAATTATTTATTATTTTTTAACAATTAAAGTGAATAACCATAACACCTGATAAATTCAAATATGGATTTAATTAAAGTTAGCTGATACTCTCTTTTATGAAAAAAATTCAAAGAATCCAATGTGAACTTTTTTAAAGCAAAAATCATTAGGCAAATAATTCAAACTAAGAATTAAAGGCACTAGCCGTTAGCGCCTGTTTAGTTTCAAATTCGAAACTCATACCATATCATCATCATCTCCACACTCCACCGTTTTATTCACTCACCACTCCCCAAACCCTCCACCTCAACCAAACACGACATAAATCCAAATCCAAATGCAAACACCGGCGACCGGAACACCGAAAGTAAGGCCGCGATCTGGCCGTACACCACTTCAGCCGAAAAACACTCCCGCCGATCTCACTCTCCATCCTTCCACAAAACCCAAGCTCAAATCCGATCAAACATGTTTCGAGATTACACTGATCCCAAACACCGAGAAAGAGAATCTTCCAATCGAGATTGAAATCGTCCCCTCAGCTACGTCTCCGGTACTTCCACCGGAGACCTCGCTTGGGGAGGAGCTAAGCGCGATGAAGAAGAAACTCGAGAGATTGAGAACAGATAAAGAGAAAACAGAGAAAATGCTGAAAGAGAGAGAAGTGTTGCTTGACGCGAAGATGAAGGAGATGGAAGAGAAAAGCGAGATTCAGAAGAATCTCGAAATCCAAGTCGATCGATTGTTCCGATTAAAGGAACTCAAGTATCGATGCATGGTGCGAACATGAACAATCATCTTTCACAGTTCAATTTGTTTCTAATTTCGATTTCTTGATATTGATTTTTACTTTTCAAATTCAACAGAGAATTTCTCCGATTCGAACGCTTAGAGAGAAGGAACATGAAAAAATCATCAACGAAGCACCATCGCAATCAGAGGTATGTTTATACGCTAACTTCGCATTAATAAATCGATTAAATTAGAGTCTGACTTGAAATTTGAGAAATGTGGATTTGTTTTGTTGTTGAGAAGGTGAAAACGGAGGAAACAGTGGCGTTTGAATCTGTATCAGAATCGGAATCTGTTAAAGAAGAATGCGAAGAAGTTCAGAGTCCTGGTTCAGCTTGTTCACAAACACTTACTATACACACAAAATCTGATAATTAAGAATACCGTTTCGGGAGTTTTTTTTTTTTGTATACATAATTTTCTCAGTTATGGTGTTTCTTTTTCCTCATTGATTTGAATTTCACGATGTAATTTGCATTTTTTAAAATTATTATTATTATTATTATTATTATTATTATTATTATTATTATTATTATTATTATTATTATTATTATTATTATTATTTTATTATATAATTTTTAAAAGGAAACTGGTTCTTAGTTTTATATTCAGCTTCGGCATCGTGTGGAAGACGTTTTTCAGTCCATTTTTGTACTTAAAAATAGTTGGGTCATTTTATTATGTATGGAGAATGCTCATTTGCAAGGAAAAGAGTATCACTTTTCGCTATGCTAACACAATTTACACTAAAGTTGAAAATGAATTTTAACTATATCCCTAACCCAAGCTTAGAGACATAAGGTTTGGGATGATTAAAGGCAAATCTGGGAATCAATATCAGGATAAAATTAGAGTAACCCCACTTCATCATCCAATAACAAGTTTTCAAAAGACCCAAATCATCTCCTTCAATGATCAATGCTAGCACAAATAAAATTACTTTGATGATCATCTTGTTAGAGGGAGAAAGTTGTTATTGAATAATACAATTTCAAATTTTATGTGTACATGAATGATCAAGTTGTTAAAATGTGAGAGAAAGTTGTTATTGAATAATACAACTTCAAGCTCTATGTTTACATGAATGGTCAATTGCTTATATAGGCCCCATGTTGAAGAAGATTCTATCGATTCATATTGACCCAATGGGCAAATGGACGCAAAACTACGAAGGCCCATATGTTGTAAGAAAGGTTTTCTCTAGAGGAGCCTTAATCCTTGCAACAATGGATGGTGAAGACCTTCCATCCTCCGTAAATGCGGATACAGTAAAAAAATACTACACTTAAAAAAAGAGCCCGATGAGTTGAAAACCTGAAAGAGCGACTTATGTAAAAATGGGTATTTCGGTAGATTGAAAACCCGAAAGGAAGGTTTAGGCAAAAATTAGGGATTCATAAATGTGAGAGGTTGCATCCCACAAAAGAATCTTCTTCACTTCCTAGCAAGTTAATCTAGTCACTCTCCTTCGAAAAGCAAGATCTAAGGACAATCAGGGACATAAAGACTATATCAGAATTGAAACTTGGTGGAAATTCGAGCTATTTCATTGCCATTATAGTTTTTCAATTTCTTTTTTTGCAATCACCTCTTTTAGGAATTGCTTCCTTTGTACAAATCACCCACTTTTGGGACCCCTTTTATCAATAAAATTAAGTTCGTCATATCTGCTCAGTCTTTTTACTTTTCCTACTTTGTTTGCGAAATGTGATTTTTCTTAAAATGATATCACATTGGAAATTTATTGGTAATTAACTTTTACTAATTTTTTTAAAGGAAAAACATCGAATTGCTTCTCTTTCAAAAGTATCTAATAGGTAACCAAAACCCAACATGTTTAGCATATCTTAATGCCACAAAGTCCTTTGGATTTGGCCTAATCAGAGTTTCTCCTTAGCAGAAATCCACAGCTATTACGCCTGTCGTAGCTTGGGCATCAGAGATTCTAGAATTTCGATGTTGGGAAGTCAATCCACTCCCTAAGCAGATTCCAACCTCAATCATCATTGGCGCTCATAAAACATTATCCCCTACAAAGCCCAATCATACTTGGCACAACTTGAAAACCTTGCATTTGCATATCCCCAAAAGCTCGAACATGCATTGACATCTTGCATGCATAACATTGCATCATAAGTATCTTTTGAAATTCACACCTTGTTTGTACCCAAGAGTAATTCATCATATTTTGGAACCTCTCAGCCGTTGTTAGGGACCTTCTCTAATGAAATCAACATTCATTCCCAAGATTTCTTCCCAAGTAGTGTCAGGTATTCCATCCGTTGCTAGGAATCATCATTGAGTTACTTTGTTTCCTCCCAAGTCTCCCTGGAAGGGTCAGGTATTCTAGCCATTGCTAAAGAATCATCATTGAACTTCTTATCTCCCCTACAAAGTCGGATATCCTAGTCGTTGCTGAGAGTCTTCATTACATTTTAATTTATCCCCAACCAGAGTCGAATATTCCTAGCCTTCGCTAGAAATCATTACTGAATTTCTTTCCCCAAGCAAGAGTCATCTTTGAACTTGTTCCCCAACCGAGTCAGATACTTCATAGTTGTAGTTAATAATTATATTTAAACTTATTTCCCCCAACATAAGTCAAATATTCTAGTCGTTGCCAAGAATCGTCACTGATCTGCTCTCTTCCCCAACTAGAGTCAGGTATTCCAGTCGTTGCTAGAAATTGTCATTAAACTTTCAATCCTACTCAAACAGGGTCAAGTATTCCAACCTTTGTAAAAAATTGTCATTGGATTGTTTAATCTCCCCAATAAATGTCAGGTATTCTAGCCATTTTTAGGAATCATTATTGAACTTCTATATTTCTTCAACAGAGTCAGGTATTCTAGTTGTTGCTAAGAATCGTCGTTGTACGTTCTTGAAAAGTTTACCTCCAAACAAAGTCAGGTATTTCTAGTCGTTGATAGGAATTGTCACTGAACTATTTGGGTTTATATCCTCAGTCGAGTCAGGTATTCCATCTTTCACTAGGAATCATCGTTGAACGACTTCTTTCCCCCCCACAGAGTCGGGTATTCTAGACGTCGCTAAGAATCGTCATCGTACCACGTAATTTTCTCTAGCAGAGTCGAGTATTCTAATCGTTGCTAAGAATCATCACCGTACCCATATATCACCACCACCACCACTGTGTCAGGTATTCTAGTTGTTGCTAAGAATCATCTCTGAATTCACTTGGTTGATCCCTAGTAGATGTAGGTATTCCAGCCGTTGCTGAGAATCGTCACTGAATATGTATTTCCCTATCAGAGTTGGGTGTTCCAACTGTTGCTAGGAATTATCATTATTTTTCTTCCCAAACATTGCTAGGGGCAATTCCCCTTTTCATTTGCCAAAATTCTCATTTCCCAGCAAAGTTTCTTTCCTACCTTTCTTCTGGGAGTTTTGACATCGAACTTTCCTCTTTGAAGAGATACTTATGTTGCATACATTGCATTGCACACATAATCATCATAACCATATATAATCCCCAGTGAATCATAACACCCCCATCCCCGACTGGGAAAATTTTCGGTTACTCTTTTTAGTATTTATCATCTCCTACCATGAATGCATTGGAAGCCACTGTTATCCATACATCCAGGTCCGAGAAGATTAAATAGGGGCAACTATCATACCCTCAAATTTACCCTACCTACACATCACCTTCTTGAGCCCTAATTCATGAGCATACATCCCATACCTATCATCTCATATGTATTTGTACTTAACAATCCACAATATCTACAAACCCAAGGCATGGGCTTCATCTACGAAGCCTCAAGACCCTCTAGCCATGTTAAGGTGTGCCAAAGCCATCTTAACCCTGATCTTTATCCTCGAGCATCCAACAAATCTTAGAGGATCACTCAAGTCATCTCACTCACTCTCCAAACCCAATTTTGATGGTGAGTCCCCTTTGAAGATGCATCAAGATTCATCTGGTCACCCAAGGACCCTAACCCTAGCTCTTGGCCCTCATTTGGCTTGCACAAGTCATGATTCACCATGGATCTTGACCATATCATTTATGACCCCTAAAATCCGAAGTTTATTCATTTCCCAAACCTTTGAAACATCTCAATATGACCCTTGTATCAATAAACCCAAATTTCCCTAACCATGGTTCCTTATGAAACCTGTGGTGCAAGAAACCCTAATTTCACCATCCTTTGATCATTGACCTTGATTCATTTTGATCACTCCATAATACCTACACTCATTCAACATCAATTCATGACAGTTATAATCATAATTCACCATTCAAACATTCATTCAATTCATGTTACAAGTACTTGATTTGATCATGGTTTTTGAACTTTTAAGGCATTTGATTCACCCATGAACTTGACCTAACATCATCCCACAAAGCTCCAAGCCTCATTTTCCATCATGATATAATCATATGAGATTAAAACATCCACCATTGTGCCTTAAAAATCAAGAAATCACAAAGTCGCATTTTTAGGTCATGTTGATTGGTCACCATTTGGCAAGAATGGCCTATGGCAAGTTCCAAATACCACAACTTTCTCATCTCACAAGCTTTTTAATATATTCTTTTATCCAAATTTCCTAAATAAGTTCGTAATCAAATTTATTTCAATGTACAAGACCTAATTCTTTGAGCAAGGACCTCAATTCTTGCATTGGCCAAACTGGTCCAACATGCCTACCATGCCCTAAAACATGACCAAGACAACTACTTTACCACATTGCCATTTCCAAACAATAACTCATTTGAACCTGATTCTTTTTGCATATAATTAAGTACATGGCAAGGAACATTTGGCACAAGTTTTAGATAAAATGCACGAGCCAATTTCATTTGGCATTGGTTCAAACATTGAAGATCATCCTGATGCACAAACCAAACCACAACTAGTCAGATTTTGCATATTGGTGTTATAAGTCCCCAAACCCTTTAATCTGATTCCATTTGACCCCTAACATATTACATATGGTAGTGTGGTATGTTTGGAAGTCAACATGGATGCCAACAGCTCACAAATTAGAAAACCTGATCCCATGTGAAAAGTGGATTTTTCCCCAAAATGGCAAAAAGACAAAACCAATACAACTCTGATTCAAGCCCTTTGTTATTCCTAAATGATGCTAAGGGGGGAAACCAATTTTTTCGGAGTACAAGTAAGATCAGAACACATCCACACATGTCTCCCCAAGTTCAACCTTGAGCATGTTTTGAGCTCTACACATTCTGAAGCAGACATTCACACCCCCCCCTAAGCCATTCCATCACATTCCCTATAAATAGGGGAAGGTGTTCCATGCAATAAAAAGCTTACCAAGCCAAAAAACACTTTGCTGCAAACCCGAGTTGAACCTCTTAAAACATATTTTCCATTTTTGAGATTCGAAGTGTTTTAGTTCTAAATAACCACCCAAAAACCATCCTTGAACATCACTCAAACTTTCTTAAGTCCTAACTCACCTTCCTTGCACCTCACATGAGTTGTGCCAAGTCATTGGAGCACCACTCTGAGATTGATTATGATCAGGTAGTTCCACTCACCCTCATCACTCAAATGAGTTACCATTCAACTCGAAATTCCTCATTGATCGTTATCCCCATACTTTGAGCTTTGATTAACCTATATCCACCATTTAATTTTTAATCTAGATCAAAGTTGTTCTTCTGGTTCTTGGTAAAATACTCCACACTCAGAGCCAATCAATGGCTCGTGAGTGTGGATGTTGGTTTGTTTATGATTGGGGAAGGTGAATCCATGTTAAAATTTGGTTAAAAACACTTTTTTTTTGTTTTGATTTTCAAAGTTTGGAGGTTGAAGACGACTCTGAGTCGTCGCCTCGCACATGTTTTTGAATTTAAATATTAGTGTTGTCATGTCCTGATTGGTTGATACACGCGCAGTTTAATTTTAAATTATGGTTTTATTATTTATTCTATTGAGTGCATTTGTTTTCACAAGGTCTGGGGTTCAACCCCAGCTGTCATACCCCAAAATTTGCCCGTTAATATTACGAGGCATTTTTCAAGGCACTCCAAATTATTTTTCAAGACATTGATCTTAAGGGAACAAAGACCCAACATACAGGTGACCAAATCCAGAAAATGGCCTAAACTGGCTTGCTCGCTAGGCGAGCAAATCCTTCGCCTAGCGAACCCTTCGCTACACCACTCGCCTAGCGAAGCTTGCGAATACCAGAATTTTTTGGGCTTCATTCTGAGCCCATTAGGTCACAAAAAATCACTATAAATACCAAGACCTCAGTCAGAAGAAGGGGGAAGAAAAAAGGAGAACGAAAAACAGAGAGATAGAAAGAAGGCACAACAAACCCTGGAGGCTAACCCAGAGAATTCAGAGCAACCCTAAAGCAACCCTAAAGGAAGCCCTGAAGGAAACTCATCTGCACAAAGGTTACCTCCGCCCAATTCAATCCAGCGCCAACCCTAAAAGTGACTTGCCAATTCAAGGTTGCAATTCAATTGCAAACAAGTTTGCATTACTATTACCGCTTTATGTTCTTAATTTATATGTGATATCATAATTGAATTCATAAATGTATTTGAGGTTTTGCCTGTGGGTTTAAATATGTCTGAATATCTTGAATGTTTAACCATGTAATTGCTATAATGGATGCCATAGGGTTTGAAGCTTGCTGAAATCGTACTGTTCTAAAATTCAAAACCCGCAGCCGTTCGCTAGCACATCGCTAAGCGAACATGTAGCGAGTGTTCGCCAGGCCCTCGCTAGGCGAGGCAGCAGCGAACATGACAGTCGCTGACTTTTCTATTCTGATCTTTGCTCATCTGACATGTTTTATTATCACCATGCATTGTTTACCTGACATCAGTACCGTTGTGATTCCTTTTGTTTGGTGCAATTCTCGATTGCACCCTGATTTGGTATTCTGACCTGTTTGCTGAATTTTGTAAGGGTTCACATACTCCCGGAAAAGGTAGCTTGCTAAGTATTCCACTTTATTTGGGGGATACCCTTGTGGAGATTCATCCTAATTACTTAATTGATTTTAATGTGGAGATTCATCCTAATTACTTAATTGATTTTAATGTGGAGATTCATCCTAATTACCTAATTGATTATAAAATATTGCCTTTGAATATGTGATCTTGGACCTCTCTTTGTTGCCTTACGGTATTATGGTCATGTCCCGCGAATGTGGGGATACATTTAGCAAAGACCCTTCGATTAAATCATCATGTCCCTATAAAATAAATCATCGTCCCTCGGATGTTGCCTACGAATATATGATTTTATCCCTCGATGACCCGTCGTTGTAGCCTACGGTTAAATGATGATTGTCCCTTCGAATGCTAAAGTATCCTTACAAATGTTGCCTTCAATGACCAATCGATGACCCTGCGATGTCTCTTTTACATCCAAAGGATAAAACTACTTACTTCTCAATAGTAAGGACAGTTTTACCCTCATAAGGATAGGAAATACCCATAAAGACCTTGGGTAGGTATAACTCTTAATTGCTGACTCACAACCTAAAACATTTTTCATACATCACACTTTGCAAAACATCTACTAGAAAATCACCACTTGGTATACATTCATACTAGAATCATTGCCAAGTTATATTTTTCTAAACAACTTTCAAAATTAAATGAGATAAATACTTTGTATACATTCGGACAAGAATCATTACAAAGCTAAACTCTCTTTTCAAAACATTTTCTAAGCAGTTCACAAACACTTTTTCAGACAAGAAAAACATAAGTGATCCAGCAATTAAGAGCCCATGGATAACCATGGATACAAAGGGTGCTAACACCTTCCCTTTGTATAATGTACCTCCCGAACCCAAAATCTAATCAAGGTCTTTCCTGTTCTTTTCCACCTTTCCTTATTGGATAAAAGAAAAGTCGGTGGCGACTCTTGCTATTCGCGATATTTGCTTTCCAAAGCAAAAACACACAAAGTCAGTTCACCGTATAACACCAGCCTATGCATTCTGACTTATTTTTACTCCTTTTCATTTTGGTTTTATTTATTTTTATTCTTTTATTTCCAATTTCATTTTATTTTTTACACGATTTATTTTTATTATTATGATAATATTTCCAACATGGACCCTTAATATTTTTGTCTTTACTATTTATTGGTGTTTTGTTTCATGTCATTTGAATAATTTTCCATGGACTTATGAGGTCTTAAACCTAATGGCTAATGAAGTCTACATTTGTCATGATATTGGATTATTTAGAGTTGCTTGAACCTTCCATGTCTCAAACTTACTAATGAATGATCAAGTGTTGTTTCATGGTACTTTGAAGCATGGATAGGTTGCCCATACATCAACCAACTTGGGTCATTTGACATGTAGATTAAGCCTTGTTTATGTACATATTAACTTATTGACTTCATCTTATTCATGTTGTTTCTTTTGGTTTATACTAACCCACTAACCTCCATACTAACTTGTCTATATTATAAATTAATCCTTACTATTTGGTTCATATTGCATATTAATCTTTATACCTTGTTTAACCTAATCACTTAATCAAAATATTAACTTTCAAACTTGAGTTGGTATAGTCTTTCTTTTGCCAATCTATTGATATATGGACTTGGTATTGCGTAACTTTCATTGTTACAAATATATTGTAAGTTGATTCTTTATCATCTTCAATATTTTACATCAGTGATAAGTTGTCCCCTGATGCGCCAGATAATCCTCAAGTGTTGACCTTGTTCATAATACTAACTTAACTTAACTTTACTAACTTTGATTACCACTGACCATTGTTATTTTGTTATTTACTTTTATGTTATTACTTTGTAATTTACATTCAAGTACTCATCATCATCATATCCATTGTATAAACTCATCATGCATGTTTATTTATTGTCATTTACTTATTGTCATCATACAATTAAAAACAACAAAAACATGATAAAATGATAAGACCAAAAATATTCATTCCACTCTTAATCAATTTGTACTTAGAGGATTTAATCTTATGACCTTTTCTTGGAGGCCTTTTCCATATCTTTGTGATACTTGTTTTCAACTTTGGATTTCATCTGTAACTTGCATATCAGTTGTAAGAATGGAATCATGGCACCACCTTAGGGGGACATGTTTGTAAGACCATTATCCTTTGTTTAGCCTAAGTCACTTTTGCATACACAAGGCTTCCTCTTGAGCTACCTTACAATGAGACCCTTTATTTCTTTGTTGGTTACTTTGCATACCTGTTACATTACCCAATTTCATAATCAAATAAACAAACCCTTGATCCAACGTCAAATGGCATTTTCATAATTAAATTCAAAACACTTAAAACTACGATTAGAATTGTGTGCCACGAGCCTTAAGTGGTGGAGAATGAGTAAGAATGGAGCATTCCCACCCTTACTCTGATTATTTTGGACGCGAGACACTTGACTTGCTGTGTTGAATATTGTCGCACCTCGAAAAATGAGAACATGACTTAAGCGAAGCACAATCGCGCACTCGCATGATGGACTGAACAAAGTCGCCACCGAACTTTATTTATTCCCAAAGAGGGAAAGGGGAAATATCGATAAAACCCTTAAAAGTAAGAATAAGATATGGTCATCGCAACCAATATCAGGGTTCGGAAGTCGATTGCACAAGGGGAATGTATTAGCACCCCCCACGTCTGTTGTACTCAACGGGAACCGTTAGGTTAGTTGTGTGCGTTAGTGTTAGTTTGAAATGTTAGGCTTTCTCGAGTTATTATGAGGAAAGGAATAATAGGATCAAAAGAAAAAGAGAAGATATTTTTGGATTTTTTACAACGAAGGGGACTAAACCTAAGTTTTTTATTAATGGGCCTGACAAGATTTCGCAATCCTGCTCCTACGTATCTCAATAGAGAAATCAAGGCTTACGTAGTTCTGGGTAGAAAATGTTTGTTTGTTGGTCGATTTTAGCGAAAGCTATATTGTATTAATCGATGAAAAACATTGTTTTACCCAAAACAGATGAGGATCGAACGTATACCACACATCGAATGGATTTACAAATCAACATTCGGAAAAACGTCACTTATCTCAACTCAACAATCGTGGACGAAGCATTGCTTTACATCGCCTTAAGACAAGATGTCTTCCTTTTATGAAAAGGTTTTGAGATCGCACGGCAGCGAAAAAATAGTTTGATTAGTTGAATATTTTTTATAGGTGAATGACGAACATTTGATGAGAACGAGACATGAGCCTCAGGATCAATCACTCAGGGTTCCACCAGAATGCTAGATTCCAATGGTCCTTTTTCATTCGAATTAATTGAGAAAATTGTTTGATGGACAACAAACGCTTGATAAGAATCAATTGTTCAAAGAGTTGCGCCAGAATGCTTGATCCCAACGGCCCTTATTTTGTCCAAGTTAATTAAAGTGTTTTAGAGACGAAAGAAAAAAATGAACAGTTAACCCAAAATGTGAGGCTCAAGACCGATCATTTGAGGGTTCCCACCGAAATGCTAGATTCCAATGGTCCTCTTCTTTCATGTTTGTTTAGAAAAAAGTTTTTGATATTGAAAATGATTGATAAAATGATTTTAAAAATTATTTTGGTAACATTCACAAATTAATTAATTTATATAAAAAACAATTAATATAAAAAAAATAATAGAAAAAACTACACTTAAAGTGCAGTATGTGACGTGTAGCAACCTTTTGGTTATATAGGCTAAACTATTAAAAAAAACTTTAGTTAGTAATATATTACCCATAAAACTAACATATAGTTTTCTCATGTTAATAATATATTTCTCATAAAATTAACGTATAGTTTTCTTATCTATATAATATATATATCCAACCTATACAGTATATAATAATGAAACACATTTTTGTACTTGTTTTATAAATTGCAATAAACCAATGTATCCATATTCCATAATATTTACGCAAATTAACTACACAATAACAACATAAAGACACTTTTATATAATAAACCAAACCTATCACTATACACACATTATTTCAAATGAATATTAAACCATACAGAGGCAATATATCCAATTAATAATAAAAATAATACTTATCATTAATTAGAACACAAAGAGTAAAAGAATTAAAGATTAACAGTTACCACTTAGCATTTTTCTTTGTTGATTCAAGAGTTAAAAGTTTTGACTCAAACTGGGTTAACTTCATCTACTCCACTATTAACCTTGTCACCCTCTGATTAACTTTGTCATAGCAAAAAAATATTAACTTGATGAAACACTTTATCTAAAGAATCCTAGTATGAAAGTCAATCGGAAAAGGGGTGTGGATGAGAGTGACGATGAATCTACATTTCACAGAGGTGTATTGGCGGTTTAAAAGAGGGGTTAGTTGAGACGGAACCACGGTGGGTTGAAAGCGAAGAACAAAGTTGCGACGAGATCGATTTCAAATTCATACTTCCATTTTTTACTCTTCTTTCTTTTTTCTTCTTATTTGAAGTTGTTCTTGAAATATTCTTGTGAATGGAAGTGGTGGCGACTTTTGATGCATACAAAGGGTGGTGCACGACCAAGAGGAGGTGCAAAAAATGGAAAAGTTGGAGTTGTTTGTTACATGTTGAAAGGAGTGATTTGGCTGCTACTTTATGGTGTATAGAGGGATGATTTACGATGGCAAAATGTGGCTACTGTATTATGGAAAATCAACTTCCATCCATCTTTTCTTTTTGTTAATTTGAAAATGGAAAGAATTGGAGTTACTCAGTGAATGAGGTGCCGTGTGGATGAGGTTCTTCCGGTCTCTCATGCATTGGCCAAATGATGATATTTATAGTGTGAAGTTAGGGTTAAATCTTTTAAGTAATTCCCACAATACCCTTGACATATTATTTATTAGCTAAAAAAATCAAATTTTAAACAAGTTCTAAATTAATTAAAAAAATAAAAGTTTTGATGGTGTCAAAGTGATTTAAACAAATTAGAATGAAGTAAATAAAAACAATTTCAAATAAACAAAATAAAGCAAGAATGAAAATATAGTAAATTCTAATTATTTTTTTTTATGAATATTTTGACAAAAGGATAAAAATAAATAAAAATTAGGCGCAAAAGTGCCCGAAAAATTAAACTGAATGCACTAAAATGATCAACGCAAAATAAACTTCTCGGAAATATACAGCGTTTGAGACAATTTTGAAATGAAAAATGACTGGTTAAATGCTCAGACGGACCAAAATGTGACCGAAAAATTAGCCGAAAAATAAATGGAGCACACCAGGTTAAACTACGTGAAACGTAGATTAATAAAATTGATGTCTTCAAGTTTGATTTTGAAACTTTTTCGCCCGCTGTTTTGGCACACATTTGATAATTGATTCAAACGGTTTGCCTGTAAATCCGAAATTTTATTTCGACTGACATTCTAGGAATTATGCGGTATGGAATGCATGTTATGATATGCAAAGATGCAACGACTATGAAGAATTTATTAATTGGTGATTCAGGGTTAAAATCGGGGTGTGACAGTTGCCCCTATTTAAGTATCTTTAACTAGAGAATATGAAACAGGACACTCTTCATATGATCATAGTAGGAGATAGTTAAATACTAAGAAGACCCGGATTTTGATCCTGAAATGCAAATGATATGATATATTATGAATTTATGAATGACTCTTTTTGTTTTTGATTTGCTGGAGATATGATCAGACATAAGAGAAACTCTAGCAGGATGTTTTATGATGGATGCATAATGAAACAAAGATCTATGAGGAATGATGGAGACATGTGGTAAAGGTGACCCACAAAAAAAATGAGGATAGAAACTCATTGGGTATAACAATCCTGCTGGAGGAAAAATAACTAGGGAATATGCAAAGAGATTTTATGACAGGTTAATACATGATCTGACAATACCAGAATATTCAAAGGATTTTCAACAACAGGTTCAAACATGATCTGGAAACACTTGAATATTCAAAGAGTGCTCAATCAACAGGCTCATACACGATCTGACATTGTTAGGGAACATACAAAGAATATTTGAACAACTGGTTCAAACATTGATCTGATGACAGCCTGAATATCTAGGAAAGTTTAGTCAACAAGTTCATACATGACCTAACAACACTGGAAAAAATCAAAGAATCCCATTAATAGGTCCATGCATGACCTAACCATTGGAATATTCAAAGAGTTTCAATAACAGGTTCGAATATGACCTGATAATGTTAAGGGATATCAAAAGGTTCCATCAACAAGTTCAAACATGACCTAACAATACTAGAAAACATATAAAGAAATTTCCATCAACAGGCTCATACATGACCTAACATCGTTGGAATATACAAAGCATTTCAACAACAGGTTCAGACATGACCTGTCAATACTTTGAAAATTCAAAGCGCTTAAACAACAGGTTCAGACATGACCTGACAATACTAGAAAATCAAGGAATGTTCAATCAATAGGTTGATACATGACCTCAACATTAGGGTATTCAAAGAAAGTTTCACTCACAGGTTCAGACATGACCTGATAACACTTGGTAAAAACCAAAGGGAGTTTTATCAATAGGTGTAAGACCCAAATTTTGTCCCTAAGATCCCTCATGGCATCATATCATATCATATCATTGCCTCAAGGATCATTGTGCACCTTTGCCCCCTTCCTTGTGGGCGGGTTCTCTTTTGAGTGTGGTCCTTGATCACCAAGCATGTTTCGAATTTGTATATCATTGCTTTTCATTTGTTTACTAACCCAAAAGTACAAAAATATTGTCATCTAACCTTGTTACTTGCAGATGAAGCAACATTAGGTCAAGACAGTCAAAGTCAGCCATTGAGCAATAGATGGTGGCCATTCTGAAGAATTTGGGCACCAATGATCATTCATCAAGATTTCATATGAGTTGTGATATCATTTTGAATCAAGATCTCAAGTGGTAGAGGCTTGGAATTCATCAAGGCAAAGCTAGGTCAACTGAAACCCTAGCAAAGTCAATTATGGTCAACTGTGCATAAAATCAGGGATCTGATGGTGGGAGATAGTTGGAGAGGTCTCATTCATGTCCATACAAGCCTCATATAACATGTCAAACATCATCATTGGGGAATTTGAGGTCAGATGAAAAGTTTCCAAAAATAGTAAGTGACCTGTAATTTCAAACTGCCAAAAATGGAAAGGTCTTCTCCTCAAGTTTACATCATCAAGCAAGCTTCAAATGAAATTTTGCCCAACATGAAAGTTGAAGATCTTGCTCTTACCTTTCCAAAAAGTCCAAGAACATCCATTTCTCATTTGTGGTTGGCAAGTTATGATCAAATCATTGGCAATGGATTTTGAACTTCAACAAGGCATAACTTTTGCATCAAAAAGGCCAATTCATGTGGTTCTTTTTGGAGCAATTTTCTCTTGATGTGCACTATCATAATCATGCATCACATTTCATTAAAACTCATCACAAAAATATTTCATTTTTCACTTGAATTAATTTGAATTTTTGGAGGGAAAATATCCATTTGAAAAATATGCATTAATTTCACTTCAAACCAATTTCATATGCATCAAAACAGATTTTGCAATGCATTTCCAAGCCAAATTCGTGCACTATTCATGCCATGCACATGCATAAGGGTGGTTTTGTCAATTTGCCCCAAACATTTGGTTTTCACTAATTTTCCATTACCAATTGATTAATCATGATTAAGCTTGGTTAATTAGAGGTATATAAGTGAAATCATAACAGAAAAACCCGGAAGCACAATTCATTTTTTCAGATCTAGAATTTTTGCTCTCACTTTCTCAAAATTTTTCTCTCATTTTCTTCAAACAATCGGTATTGTTCTTGCTCTGTTCATCATCAAGCATCATTGCTGAGTAACATTCAAGCAAGGTTCAATTGAATTTCGTGCAAAGTGAAGCTCCTCCAAGCAAGAATGTCAACAATGGTGAAGTCTTGAAACTGTAGAATCGTGCCAAGCTGAGCTTCGATCTTCCTTCTAAACATCTCCATAAGCATTGTAGAAGATTCTCCAAGCATCACAAGGCTCATTTCCAGCTGAATCCGCTTCTGTTGCTACAAGAGGTCACAAACTAATTCTCATAATCTTGCTTGTTCTTATGTTAATGTTATAGATCTTTGATTGCTGAGATGAATGAGCTTTGAATCGTGTTAAACCATGCCAAAATGAGAGAGAACGGTTGATTTGAATATTTCATGATGATTCTTGATTTGCTCGATTCATGCTTGATGTAGTGTTTTTGGACGTGTTAATTGTTGATTATTCATGCCTAATGTTAGATCTTTGAGATGCAATGCGTAATTTACGTTTCTGGAACCTTCCATTTTTTCTGGAAAAATCGTGTATGAAGATCATGAAGATCTTCATGTGTTCTTGACCGCTGGAGATTTCCTGCGGATTTACTTGCAGCCTTCATCGCGCTAGCTGCGTTTTTACCTGCGGATCCACATGCGTTACCTGTGGATTCACGTGTTACAGCATGCATGCATGCGCCTAGGGTTAGTCCTAAACGACTGCGTTTAGGTAGCGCGCGCTGGATATTCAAATTCGAGCATGGTTCGATTCCGGCTCCAAGCATCTTCATGTTTTGGCTTTTGTATTTTCTTCATTCATGCATTCACATGTTCATATGCTTCATTCATCATTTTTTTATTTTTTATCCACATTAGAAAAATCATTACTCTCAAAATAATTGTCCAATTCACATGAGATTTTTTGTGCAATGATCCTTGTAATGTCTACTTTTTTATGGATATTTTTCCAGAATTTGTGCTCGGTTGGATTTAAAAATTGCCTAGGGTTTGTTCTTGCATGTCATTCATTGCACATTGCTTGCCATTTCTTTTGTGAAATAATGATGCTTGATCCAATGAAGCTGAAACTTTACATGCATAATCTAGACACTTTGATGAGCATTTTGGCTTTGAGTTTTCTATTTTTTCATTTGTGGATTGTGAGATATGACATGATCATTGGAGGTGTGACAATGTGTGTCACACCATTTCTTGTCCAATTTGCTGATTTTATTTACCATGCCATATGAACTTCAATTAATCTGATTTTTTGCATGTTGATTCTTCTGGATGTTAAGTTTGATCATGATTTTTTTGTGGATTTTTTGAGGGCATTTCCAATTTGTTTGAGATTTTATTTTCTGTTCGGTCATTTGTGATCTTTTGTTGAGTGTTCAACTTCCATGATTTGTGAAATTCTTATGCCTTATCATATGGACTTGAAATTTTGTACATTGATTCTTAACATGTTGAAGTTCATTGTGGTTTTGGTTTGGATCATTTATCTTATGTCATTTCGGTTTTAGGATTGCCTTAAGTTGATGCACCATTTGTGGCCTTGTTTGAGTTTGTTTTTGCATACCTTGACTTGTTGATTTTACTTGACATGCTTATACTTATCCAAATGACATGATTTTTGGTGTGTTGCTCATTTGATATGTTCTGTTTAGGCATGATTTTTCTTGGAATTTATTGAGCCATTGTTGATTTGATATGCTTGTGTTCATTCTGTTTGCTCCAATGTGATTCCCACTTGCATAGTTTGACATGATTTGCTTATGAAATGAAATTGGTTGATGCTTTTGATATGAGACCATTTGGATGTTGTTCTTAATTGATTAATCTTGATTTTGGTCAATTTTCATGTTCTGTTTTAAATTTTTTCCCTTTCTTTGACCCTAGGCTTTAGCCTAAGGGTTTGCCTCTCATGTTTGAAGCTTTGTTTCAGGTTGCACATGCAAGTTACACAATTGATGATGCCTCATCTTGAGAGCATTTGATATTTGATTTTGATTACTAATGTGTGTTTTGTAGGTTGAATTTGATTCAATTGGGATTGACTTGTGGCTTATGCCTTTGCCTATATTGGTTGTCTGTTGCATTAACTGTTGGTTGATTGTCTGTATAGCATACTGATTTGTTTGATGTTTCCACAGGTACCTTAGTTGCTAAAGTTCATTGTGAACTTGCTTTTGATTTGCTTGATAGCTTAAGCATTGAGGTATAACATCTCTTATTCATGTAGTCTGGAAGACCTGGCCTGTTACTTGGCCAGGCACCTGTCTGAAGTCCTCCTTAAGAGGCAATGCTTGTGATTGTTTATCATTATCCCCAAGCAGGAAAAGACCTCATATGAGGCAATTGGTAGATAGAAGAGATGTGTAGTCCATCTCCTACTATTTTGTGCGTCTTCCCTTTGCTCACATTACATGTTGTAGCATTGTGGATCTTAACCCAAGATCTATCGAGTCATTAACTTGTGGAGAGAGTTCCAACTTTCTGAACTCCCACACCTTCTGATATTCAAAGCTCTCCTTGACCAGGGATAAGAGCATGAGGTACACCCCTCATATCCTTTCATCTGCTTCACCTTAACTCTCAATGTTAAGGTTAAGAGCACACTTACCCCATTCCAGTTGACTTTAAAGTCTAACCCTTGCTTGAGCCCAATTGCTTGGATATAGTGTGTGCTAAATGACATTGTTTGATTGATTGCTTGGTTCATCTGTACATGTTTGCTTGTTTGCCATTGTGCATTTATCATCATTAATTGCTCATTATTGCATGATCATCATTTCATATCTTTGTGATCCATCTTTGATTGCCCATTGAGGACAACTGTAAGTCCATTCATTGGCCATTGTTCCTATGATTTGGAAGGGATTGAGTATAAGACCATTTCATTGGCCACTTATGTCCTCTTTGCCTAGTGCTTCTGTTTGTTTGTTGTATGTGAGGATTCAATTGTAAGACCATGTTGTTGGCATTTGTATTCCTATGATCATCTGTTGGAGGTTAGAGTAAGTCCAGATAGATTGGCATCTGACATCCATGTTTTGTTTTACTTTGAGGAGATTGGAGTAAGCCCATATATTGGCATCTGGTATCCTTGTCTGTTTGGCTCCTTGGAGATTGGTATAAGTCCAGATAGATTGGCATCCGGTATCCACCCCTTTTGTTTTGTTTTGCTTTAGGAGGTTGGAATAAGTCCATTTATTGGCATCTGACATCCCTGTTTGTTTTAGGAGACTGGTGTAAATCCATTTATTGGTATCCGGTATCCACCTTTGTTTGTGAGATTGGTATAAGCCCAACAATTGGCATCCGGTATCATTTGTTTGCTTGTTTGTTATTGCTCATTTTCCTATTCCTAAGGACACACTTGAATCATCTTCTATATGATCTCAAGAGGTGAATCTTTCTGAGAAGTTTTACACTCCATTATCCATTCACCCTCTTTGTCCTAAACCTTTTCACATTGTTGCTTTTAAAACTTTGACTTGTTGTGCAAACATCTTCATGTCTTTTCAAATTAGAAACCTGGACCCTAAGTCCTTGACTTTTCAAACTCCATTTCATAACACTTCTTTGAATCAATCCTAATCATACCTTGACCATATTTTGTGAATACTCATAATCAATTAATTTCACCCATTCAATTGTTTTGTGGCTTTGTCCATTGTTGTTAAGTTTTTCACACATTAGCCATAGGTTTCAATTACCATAGTGGTTGATGTAAATCTTACCTTATCCTTAGTGAGTTGATTGTAAGTCTTCCATACTTATTATAGGGTTAACCCCTCAATAGTATGTTGAAGCCGTCCTCGCATGGTGGATTGTTGATTCAGGTTGAGTTTTCTCCTATTGGTAATGAAAAACCTTAGGGTTTGTGTTTTAAAATGAATTCACTAATTTTTGGAAATCTTTTAGCCGAACTACGGCGTTTTGATCCTTACCTTTCATGGAAGGTACGTAGGCAACGGGTTCATCCGTTCAAACACAAAAACAATAAAAATTGTATATTCTTTTCTCACCTTCTCATTCATGTTTGCACAATATGTCATAAACAAATAAACTTTTTTTTTACAACAAGTGTGAAAAGGGCTCCCTAGGAGTACCTAGGACGTTTTGGGTGCCTAACACCTTCCCATTGCGTAATTTACCCCTTACCCAGATTCTCTGATCTTTTCATTAGTTTTCTATGTGTAAAACTTCTTAGGCCTTTGTTCGCTTTTTAGCCAATCCTTAGGATAAATAAAAGTGCGGTGGCGACTCGATTTCTTTGTATGCTTTGCTTTTGATTTAGTCAATAAATCATAAAGTGACGAATACACCGCTACAGAAAAGTGGCGACTCTGCTGGGGAGAAATTTAGACCTTCCTTGGTGGTTTTGCCTACTTTTCACCCTTGTTGTATGATATTTGTTTATGTGTTATTTGACATATTTTTGTACAATTTGGGATAACTGTATTGATTGTAATGTTTGAATTGCTTGATATACAATTGTTGTTTGCTTTGGTGATCTCTGTGAGATGAGTTCTATACCCGAACTCGAGTGCACTCTAGGATAGGAGAATGGCGTAGTCTTGTTGACTGGTGTGGAGTATTCCTTAGCCAGTTGACTTGCGAGTCCATTCACTTGGTGGAGGTCATGTTGGATTAATAATGTCACACAAGTTATTTGTGGTTAGGCATTATTCTTTCAATCATGTGCCTTAGAAGCCAAGGACCTTAGTTTACCAAGCCCATCTTGGCCTATTTTTAGGACGTAGTGCGGAGGTCGTTCAGATGTCAGTTCTGATGCGATTGTTACGCGATACTACACTCATAAGAGTCTCTCTCGAGAATATTTTTGGAATACGAGTATTCGTTCCTCCGATAATATCCGAGAGATGGGACGATGATTATGGGAACCTCTGGTAGAACATGTCTGGCAGGTTTAAACCCTAGTACACTCCCTTTGGGTGGTTCTTAACCGGGACTCCATGCTCGTGACTCTCAGCAAACCCGTGATTCATGGTTGAGTCGTTCAGACAACCTTAATATCAATGGAACTTGGGCGTTGATAAGGTGTAAACCATAATCCGCCAAAATGGATGATTGATATTAAGGATGATTGAACCGGTTCATGTACCGTTAATATCAATGGAACTTGGGTGTTGATAAGGTGAAAACCTAAATCCACCAAAATGGATGATTGATATTAGGGATACAATGAGCTTTCCCGTGACCTTTGTTTGGTGTGACTTGCTTGATCCTTGAGTGTGATTGTTGCATTCATGCATTCATGCATTCATCTGCATTTCATGTCATCAGAAAAATGAGAAAATTTTCAAGGAACTTAAAGGGTTTATTTGCAAAATTTTCAGACATGGAAAGACCAAAAAGGCATACAAAGAAGTACAGCTTTAGACAGCCTGATGTGAAGGAGTTAAGGAATCTAACATCTTACGTATTAGATCCCTTGGGTTTCAAAGCTCGCTATGGGAAGCTTCTGCCTCTGTTGACTACTCAGGTTGATGAGGGTTTGATGAGTACTCTGGCTCAGTTTTACGATCCTCTGTATCACTGCTTCTCATTCCCGGACTTCCAGTTGTTGCCTACCTTGGAGGAGTATTCTCATCTTATTGGGATCCCGATTCTGGATCAGGTGTCGTTCAGTGGCTTAGAGAGTATTCCGACCGCTCGAGAGATTGCAGATTTGTTGCACATAGACGAAGCATTGATTAAAGCTAATCTGACTACCAAAGGTGGAATTCAAGGTCTTCCTTCTGATTTCCTCATCGCTCAAGCCACAGTTTATGGGAAGGCCATGAGTGAGGATGCCTTTGAGGCTTTATTTGTGTTGCTCATTGTAAGACCCCAATTTTATCCCTAAGATCCCTCATGGCATCATATCATACCATAGCATTGCCTCAAGGATCATTGTGTACCTTTGCTTCCTTCCTTATGGGCGGGTTATCTTGTGAGTGTGATTCTTGATCACCAAGCATGTTTTTCATTTGTATATCATTGCTTTTCATTTGTTTACTAACCAAAAGTACAAAAATATTGTCATCTAACATTGTTACTTGCAGATGAAGCAACCATTAGGTCAAGACAGTCAAAGTCAGCCATTGAGCAATAGATGGTGGCCATTCTGAGAATTTGGGCACCATGATCATTCATCAAGAGTTCATATGAACCATTGTATCATTTGGAATCAAGATCTCAAGTGGAAGAGGCTTGAAATTCATCAAAGCATTGTTCAGTCAACCAAAACCCTAGCAAAGTCAATTGTGGTCAACTGTGCATTTAATCAGGGATTTGATGGTGGGAGATGGTTTGAGAGGTCTCATTCATGTCCATACAAGCCTCATATAACATGTCAAACACCAACATTGAGGAATTGGAGGTCAGACAAGAAGTTGCCAAAAATAGTAAGTGACCTGTAATTTCCAACTGCCAAAAATGGAAAGGTCTTCTCCTCAACTTTACATCATCAAGCAAGATTCAAATAAAATTTTGTCCAACATGAAAGTTGAAGATATTGCTCTAACCTTTCCAAAAAGTCCAAGAACATCAATTTCTCATTTGTGGTTGGCAAGTTATGATCAAATCATTGGCAATGGATTTTGAACTTCAAAGTGGGATAACTTTTGAACCAAAAGGCCAATTCATGTGATTCTTTTTTGAGCAAGTTTCTCTTGATCCCTACTATCATAATCCATCATCACATTTCATCAAAAATCATCATACAAAAAGTGCATTTTTCAAGTGAATTCATTTTGAATTTTGGTGGGAAAAAAAGTGAATTTGAAAAGTACACATAATTTTCACTCCAAACCAATTGCAATAGCCTTAAAACAGAATTTGTGACTTGCTTCAAGTGGATTTGCACTGTTCCATTGGTTACATATGCATAAGGGCATTTTTGCCAAATTGCATAACATGCTTAATTCACTAATCCATTGCATTGTTGCTAATCATGTTTAACAAGTGATTAACAGGTGGTATAAAGTGTTAATCATAACAGAATTCTGCATGAACAATTCACAATTTCAGATCCAAACTCAAATTCACTCAAATTCTCTCAAATCCTCTCAAGCTTTTTCAACTTTTTTTTCATCGAATTTCTTGATTCCTTTTGCTTGCTTCTTGTTCTAATCATCATTTGCAGGCATGGTGAAGATCTGTTGAAGCAAAATCGTGGATAATTCATGCTGAATCTTGACTGTTGAAACTTGCATATTCACATGGCAGTTGGAGATTTCATCGGGTCTGAGGATTGTTGAGCTATTCTGCAGCATCCATTCATCTTCCTAATCATTGTAGAGTACCTGTTTTGCATTGCCAGGCTTTGAATCCAACGATTTCAACTCTGCATCTCCAGCAAGGTTAGAATTCGAGTCTTCCAATTCTTGAAATAATGATATGCATTGTGTAGATCTTGGCATGTAGGTCACACTGAGCTTTGAATCCATTGATTTCATGCAATATTAAGTTAGTTATGCTATTTTGAACTTTGACATGTAAATCTTCTTTTGCTCGATCCGGTTGACATGATTAGAATTAGGAGAAATAATTGCTGGTTTGTTAATGTGTGTGGAATGATGATTCGAATGGTGTATGTTTGGTTAATTTCTGTGAACATTGGATCTTGAGATGATGAACACGATGAGTTTTGTGAAGAACACTAGGGTTTGCTTTCCAGATCGTATTTTGATCCATCTCCCCGCGTTTCAGCATGCATTTTCTGTTTTCAGCGCATGGAGTGGTCCACTTGGCGCGTTACGATTGGGCTGCGTTTCCTTTTAATGAAACGCAACGTTTTGTATATGCGCCAGAATTTAAAAGTTCAACTGAATTACGCTTATGCCATTCGTTCAATTAAATTCATTTTGTTTTCTTCAATTTTTATTTCATTTTGATTAGCAACTTCAAAAAATCATAAGTCATTCATGGATGATCCAAATTGAGTGGGAGTTTTTGCATTGATCTCCATTTTTCCTCTAGTTTTTTACTAGCATGATAGCAAAAGTTGTGCACGGTTTGTTTTTATTTTGGTCTAATGGTTTTGTTCATGTATGCTTTTTGCCTATAGCTTGCCATTTTGTTTGTGAAATTCTGATGCTTGATCCAAAATTCTTGAAATTTTACATGTGTAATCTAGACTCATTCCTGGTCATTTTGGTATATGGTTTGTTATTTTTGCCTTTCTGGATTGTGAGATATGATGTGATCTTTGAACGTGTGACAATGTATGTCACACCATTTCTTGTCCAATTTTCTGATTTTTTTACCATGCCATATGAACTTGAATTGATCTGGATTTTTGCATGATGATACTTATGGATGTTAAGTTTGCTTGTGAATTTTCCTGGAATTTTTGAATGCATTTTCTATTTGTTTGAGAATTTTCCCTCTGTTTGACCAATTGTGAGCATTTTTTGAGTCATGATCTCATATGTTTTGTGAAATTCTTGTGGCTTATTGGATGGACTTGAAATTTGGCATGTGTATTATAGACATCTTGAAGTTTGCCATGGTTTTGGTTTCACTCATTTATCTTATGTCATTTCTGTTTTAGGATTGCTTTAAGTTGATGCATGATTTGGTGCCTTGTATGAGCTTGCTTGAACATGCTTTGACTTGTTGATTTTAATTGACATGCCTCCACTCATCCAAATGCCATGATTTTTGGTGTGTTGCTCATTCAATGTGTTCTGTTTAAGCAGGATATTTCTTGGAATTTATTGAGCCATTGTTGTATTGATATGCTTGTGTTCATTCTGTTTACTCCAATGTGTTTCAACTAGCATAGTTTGACATGATTTGCTTATGAAATGGATTTGGTGCATAGTTTTGACATGAGACCAATTGGACTTTGTTCTTGATTGACTAATCTTGATTTTGGTTAATTTTCATGTTCTGTTTTAATTTTTTTCCCTATCTTGGACCCTAGGCTTTGGCCTAAGGGTTTACCTCTCATGTTTGAAGCTTTGTTTCAGGTTGCACATGCAAGTTACACAATTGATGATGCCTCATCTTGAGAGCGTTTGATATTTGCTTTTGATCACTAATGTGTGTTTTGTAGGTTGAAGTTGATTCAATTGGGATTGACTTGTGGCTTATGCCTTTGCCTATTTTGGTTGTCTGTTGCATTAACTGTTGGTTGATTGTCTGTATAGCATACTGATTTGTTTGATGTTTCCACAAGTACATTTAGTTGCTATAGTTCATTGTGAACTTGCTATTGCTTTGCTTGATAGCTTAAGCATTGAGGTATAACATCTCTTCTTCATGTAGTCTGGAAGACCTGGCCTGTTACTTGGCCAGGCACCTGTCTGAAGTCCTCCTTAAGAGGCAGTGTTTGTGATTGTTTAACTTTGTCCCCAAGCAGGAAAAGACCTCATATGAGGCAATTGGTAGATAGAAGAGATATGTAGCCTATCTCCTACTATTCTGTGTGTCTTCCCTTTGCTCACATTACATGTTGTAGCATTGTGGATCTTAACCCAAGATCTATCGAGTCATTAACTTGTGGAGAGAGTTCCAACTTTCTGAACTCCCACACCTTCTGATATTCAAAGCTCTCCCTGACCAGGGATAAGAGCATGAGGCACACCTCTCATATCCTTTCATCTGCTTCACCTTAACTCTCAATGTTAAGGTTAAGAACACCACTTACCCCATTCCAGTTGACTTTAAAGTCTAACCCTTGCTTGAGCCTAATTGCGTGGTTATAGTGTGTGCTAAATGACTTTGTTTGATTGATTGCTTGGTTCATCTGTACATGTTTGCTTGCTTGCCTTTGTGCATTTATCATCATTAATTGCTCATTATTGCATGATCATCATTTCTTATCTTTGTGACCATCTTTGGTTTACCCATTGAGGACAACTGTAAGTCCATTCATTGGCCATTGTTCCTATGATTTGGAAGGGATAAAGTGTAAGACCATTTCATTTGGCCACTTATGTCCATTGCTTGTTTGTTTGTTGTATGTGAGGATGCAATCGTAAGACCATGTTGTTGGCATTTGTATTCCTATGATCATCATTTGGAGATTAGAGTAAGTCCAGATAGATTGGCATCTAACATCCAAGTTTTATTTTGATTGAGGAGATTGGTATAAGCCCAGATAGATTGGCATCCGGTATCCACCCTTTTGTGTTGTTTTGCTTTAGGAGGTTGGAATAAGTCCATTTATTGGCATCTGATATCCCTGTTTGTTTTAGGAGACTGGTGTAAATCCATCTATTGGTATCCGGTATCCACCTTTGTTGTGAGATTGGTATAAGCCCAACAATTGGCCTCCAGTATCATTTGTCTTGCTTATTTGTTATTGCCCATTTGCCTATTCCTAAGGACACACTTGAACCATCTCCTATATGATCTCAAGAGGTGAAGCTTTCTAAGAAGTTTTACACTCCATTATCCACACACCCTCTTTGTCCTAAACCTTTTCACATTTGCTTTTAAAACTTTGACTTGTTGTGCAAACATCTTCATGTCTTTTCAAATTAGAAACCTGGACCCTAAGTCCTTGATTTTCCAAACTCTTTTTCATAACACTTCTTTGAATCAATCCTAATCATACCTTGACCATATTTTGTGAATACTCATAATCAATTAACTTCACCCATTCAATTGTTTTGTGGCTTTGTCCATTGTTAATATGTTTTCATACATTAGCCGTAGGTTTCAATTACCATAGTGGTTGATGTAAATCTTACCTTGTCCTTAGTGAGTTGATTGTAAGACTTCCGTACTGAAAACAGGGTTAACCCCTCTAGTACGTCGAAGCCATCCTCGCATGGTGGATTGTTGAATTCAGGTTGAGTTTTCTCCCATTGGTAATGAAAAGCCTTAATGCTTGTGTTTTAAAATGAACTCACTGACTTTTGGAAATCTTTTAGCCGAACTACGGCGTTTTGATCCTTACCTTTGATGGAAGGTACGTAGGCAACGGGTTCATCCGTTCAAACACAAAAACAATAAAAATTGTACATCCTTTTCTCGTCATCCCATTCATGTTTGCACAATATGTCATAAACAAATAAACATTTTTATACAACAAGTGTGAAAAGGGCTCCCTAGGAGTACCTAGGACGTTTTGGGTGCCTAACACCTTCCCATTGCGTAATTTACCCCTTACCCAGATTCTCTGATCTTTTTTATTAGTTTTCTAGGTGTAAAACTTCTTAGGCCTTTGTTCGCTTTTTAGCCATTCCTTAGGATAAATAAAAGTGCGGTGGCGACTCGATTCTTTGTATGCTTTGCTTTTGATTTAGTCTATAAATCATAAAGTGACGAATACACCGCTACAGAAAAGTGGCGACTCTGCTGGGGAACACGATTAGACCTTCCTTGGTGGTTTTGCCTACTTTTCACCCTTGTTGTATGATATTTGTTTATGTGTTATTTGACATATTTTTGTACAATTTGGGATAACTGTATTGATTGTAATGTTTGAATTGCTTGATATACAATTGTTGTTTGCTTTGGTGATCTCTATGAGATGAGTTCTATACCCGAACTCGAGTGCACCTTAGGATAGGAGAATGGCGTAGTCTTGTCGATTGGTGTGGAGTATTCCTTAGCCAGTTGACTTGCGAGTCCATTCACTTGGTGGAGGTCATGTTGGATTAATAATGTCACACAAGTTATTTGTGGTTAGGCATTATTATTTCAATCATGTGCCTTAGAAGCCAAGGACCTTAGTTTACCAAGCCCATCTTGGCCTATTTTTAGGACGTAGTGCGGAGGTCGTTCAGATGTAAGATCTGATGCGATTGTTACGCGATACTACACTCATAAGAGTCTCTCTTGAGAATATTTTTGGAATATGAGTATTCGTTCCTCCGATAATATCCGAGAGATGGGACGATGATTATGGGAACCTCTGGTAGAACATGCTCGGCAGGTTTAAACCCTAGTACACTCCCCTTGGGTGGTTCTTAACCAGGACTCCATGCTCGTGACTCTCAGCAAACCCGTGATTCATGGTTGAGTCGTTCAGACAACCTTAATATCAATGGAACTTGGGCGTCGATAAGGTGTAAACCATAATCCGCCAAAATGGATGGTTGATATTAAGGATGTTTGAGCCGGTTCATGTACCGTTAATATCAATGGAACTTGGGTGTTGATAAGGTGTAAACCTAAATCCACCAAAATGGATGATTGATATTAGGGATACAATGAGCTTTCCCATGACCTTTGTTTGGTTTGACTTGCTTGATCCTTGAGTGTGATTGTTGCATTCATGCATTCATGCATTCATCTACATCCATATCATCAGATAAAAAGAAAATTTTCAAGGAACTCAAAGGAGTTTATTTGCAAAAAATTTCAAACATGGAAAAAACCGGAAATTTTTTTTACCTGATATATATGATGAGATATTCTCATATACGATCAAAATGTTAATATTTCAAAGTTTGCAAATAAAACCCTCGAGTTTCTTTGAAGTAAAAAAACAAAGCATATGCATAAACACTTCATGCATCATTTGCATAAGCGGGTGTTTTGTTCCGGTCTCCCATCCAGTGGTCTGATCCCTGCGATCTTCATTTATTTTGAAGACGCATTGACGCGCCGGTACTACACCAGAGCCAATCTTTGCCAGATTGATGGATCATCCTGAGTAAGAGAATTGTAAACTCGGGGAGGAATATGCCAGACTAAGTGCTTTTGATGGATTTATTCCTGGTTAGCCACTTGTCTTCTTTCTCGTATATTGACGTTGAGGATGAAGTTGGAACTCCTTTCCAAGCTTTATCTATTGATGAACCAATTGAGAAGAGGTCTCCTTCATTTTCTTCCTATAAAGATGCGAAACTGGCCATCGAATGTGGTGCAGTTGCTGGTTTAGGGAGGATGATTGAGCTTGAAGACAATAGATCCCGGGCTGGCATTGGCTACTGTTCTGGGGCATTTAATGAGCAAGGTTTGTTCAAGAGTGGAGGATTCATCCATGCTGATCAACCTGAAGAGGAAGCTGCTGCTATCTTGGAAGAGGATGCAGAGGATCTGAATAATTTCGTCATTCCTAGTGGTGTCTGCCACAATTGGGTCGCTGTAGATGTTCCTACAGTCATCCATAGATCAGAGTAATTGTTCACTTTGTTTAAAACCCTTCTCCCATGCCAAAAGGAGAAGTGATGACATTGTTGGCAGCATTTAATACAATGATATTTTCATTCAATTAATGCATTGTTAAACATTTGTTTTTCCATTTGTTTTCACTTTTTTCTTTTTGCATGAAATCAGTGATCACAAAAAACCATGAAAAAACAAGAAAACAATCTTTTCATCTGCATAAATGATTTGCTTGTTTAAAATTCAAAAGCTTTTCATTATCCAGAATCATTATGCAGGGATTTCTAAACCCATTGAACATAATGATCCGACGTCATCTCCCAATCTTGAATTCCTTGTATCTGAGGCTGAGGAAGATGATGTTGAAGGGGATTCCTGACGAGATTACCCGTCTTCTTGAGCACGAGAAGAAGCTCATTCAGCTGTATCATGAGAATCAGCAAAACAGTCAAACTAGGGCATTACAAATGTAATGTAAAAAAAAAGGGAGAGAGGGTGAAAAATAAAAGAAGAAAAATCAAAAATCAGGAAAAAAAATTCAAAATTTTTTTCAAAAAAGAAAAAGAAAAAGTATACCCTCAAAGTCCCTAGTTGACTGATGCTGAATGGATTCAGAGTCGTTATGACCAACTAAATTTGATTGAAGAGAAGCGATTAACTGCCATGTGCCATGGTCAGTTATATCAACAGAGAATGAAGAAAGCGTTCGATAAGAAGGTCAAGCCTCGTGTGTTCCGAGAAGGTGACCTTGTGCTTAAGAAAGTCTTGTCTTTCGCGCCCGATTCCAGGGGCAAGTGGACTCCAAACTATGAAGGTCCATATGTTGTCAAGAGAGCCTTTTCAGGCGGTGCTTTGATGCTTACAACAATGGATGGGGAGGATTTCACTCGTCCTGTGAATTCAGATGCAGTCAAGAAATACTTTGCCTAAAAAAAAAGGTATATGCAAATGAAAAACAGAATAGCTCGCTAAGTTGAAAACCCGAAAGGGCGGCTTAGGCAAAAATGAGCGTCTCGGTGGAGAACCCGCAAGGGTAATCCAGGCAAAAATTAGAGACATGAAAAAAAGAAGGTATATTTGCATCCCGCTAGATTGAGTACCTCACCCTGGGGCAATCTAGGCAAAAATTAGGGATTTGGCAAGTAACTGCATCCTGACAAGACTTTTTGTTCCACAGCTGTCTGTTCGTCAGAGGTTCTCGATTTGTCGTCAACTGAAGCTTCGCATACATCGAGATTCAAATTGGTAGAGAAAGGATCATTATGTTCAATGTAGCCCTCTTCCAATATATATCACTGATTTCAAATTTGTACAGATCTATGGAGTCTTGCCATTTGCAGGCTACCATTCCATCAAATCAATTTGAGCTTTTATCCAATTATTTGCATTCTTATTTGTTTCAATTCAACAAATGTTTTGCATGTTTTAATTGATAAAATGTCATTGTTTTAAACAAACAAAAATTTTCAAAATTGTTGTTTTAAACAAAGTGAACATTCACAATGAAAAAAGGATACTTAAGAATTTCTTAGTGCTCTCCCAAGGGTGGCACGATTTCCAACAGGTAAGACATTTGTTCATATTCCTGGCATTGGTTGTATCCTCTTTATCCTGCTTTGTTGATTAAGGGTTGTTCCCCAAGCAGAGTTTTTTTTTGTATGGGGTTGTTCCCTAAGCAGAGTGTTGTTGAAGACTTCGTTTCTTCTCCAGCAGTATTCTCTCCCAGCATGGGTGTTTTCCATTTGGAAGTTTCGGTAGTGGGCGGTTTGAGACCCCGGTACCCTGTCACTCTCCCCAGTGCAATCGCCAGCGGAGTTGTGGTTTTTCTCCTCAGCATGGATGCTTTCCCTTTGAAGATTCAATGGTTGGTAGATTGGTATCCCGGTGCTCTACCGCTTTCCCCAGCATTGTTACAAGCTGAGTTGTTGCTTCTTTCCTCAGTGCAGTCGCTAGTGGGATCTGTGATATATCCCCAGAGTAGAGCGCTTGTGGAAGACGTTGTTTTGCTCCAGCAGTACTCTCTTCCCCGGCCAGGTCGCCAGCGGAGTTGCTATGTCTTCACATCAGTGCACTGATTCCTGCAGCAGGGCAGTGATTGTGTTCCTCCTCAGCAGTTGTGGATTTTCTCCTCAGAAGAGTCAGCATTTGGTGGTTGATCCCCAGCTCTCTTCCATATTCCCCAGTGGATTTGCCTGTAAATTTGTGGTTTGGTGGATCGTGTATATGCAAAATCCCCAATGGAATGGGTATTCCTCAACAGGGTCAGGGTTGCATCTGTGATATTCTCCTCAGAATCTCCGCCAAAGTTGAAACCTCTGTTTTCCCCAGTAGGGTTGATTGGTGATCTATCATCCATAGATTTGGTTGATCTCCTGTTGCTTTTGATCCTCAGTAGAGTGGCTTGTTGCAGAATCTACTTGTGTGATCTTTTCTTCCTCCTCAGTGGGTTGTTCCCCAATGGATTGGTTATTTGTATTCTCCCCAGGTAGAGTTGCTTGTGCAGTCAGACTCTACGTGGATGATCTATTCTCCCTCAGTGGGTTGTTCCCCAGCGGAGTTATGTAGAGTTGCTTTCATAGCAGTGAGCTCTTGTTCCCTGCATGTCTTGGGACTTCTCCCGTTTCCCCCGACAGATTTGTCTTTGTGGCCGTTGTTGCCTGTTGTGACTTTCTGTGCCAGTTGGGTTGATTGTTGATCCATCGCTCAGAGATTTTGTGATATCTCCGATCTTTTGCCTCCCCGCAGATCTTTGCTTTTCAGCTTGAAGATCTCCAGCAGTTTGGTTTTCCAGTTGGATTTTTCCCCTGGAAGTATAGTACCGGATGTTTGATTCCTGGTCCTGTTTGTGTTAGAATTGTCTGTTTTGTCAGCATTCATCAAACATAAATCATGCATATTCATGCATAATCATAAACATTCAGATATTCATGTTGCATTTTTTGCCATATATCTCTTGTTTGTTGTTCCCTGCATTGGGTGATATAGGTCTCTTTATAGATCTTCCCAAGCAGATGTCGGGTGTTTAAATCTCTCCATGAAGAGTCAGCCTATAAGCAGAAAGCGTCTGTCTTTCCTTCTGCAGTTCCCCACTGAGATTATCCTCGTGGATGACGGTTCCTTCCGTTTCCTCCCAACACATGTATTGGGATGGGTGTCCCTAGCGAGTTATATCCTCATTAGGACGTGTCTTGATTTAGTCTGTCTTTTCGGATCGATCCCGAATGGGCTAATTGTCAACTGTTTCTTGTGCTTCCTGTCGCATTACGCGAAAAACCGGCGGGAAACAAGAACAACAGAGCCACCACCGCGCGTTATTTATCCCAAAGGAGGGAAAGGAAACGCTCAGAGTAAACCTGGAAAAAGCATGGTCACGCGACCAAAGAGAATGGGATCGGGAGTCGGTTATGCGAAGGGAAGGTATTAGCACCCCTACGCATCCGTCGTACTCGACGGGATCCACGCACAATAGGAAGGAAAATGGTTGCTAAAACACTGCTCATAAACAAACACACAACTGGCTGAATGAGACACAAGAAAACAGACAAGACTGACTCGGCAGGATAGCGCATCCTGGGCCTACTTAGTCTATCAAGCATAGACATCAGAGTCAAAGTAGTTCGGACTGGGGGAAAACAACACATGCTCGCTAGGATGTCGCATCCTATGCATACATATCTCCTTTGGACGAAGGAGAATCAGAGCATTCGTAGCTCGGCTAACACGCACACAAACAAACACAGGCAAAGGCAAACATGGAGCCCGAATGCCAATCACTGGACTTACATCAGCATCCAAACCAAAAACACACACAAGGAGGCAAACGTGGAGCCTAAATGCCAATCACTGGACTTACATCAGCATCCGAACCAATCAAACCCACACTGGAACCCGAACGCCACTCGATGGACTTACATCAGCTTCCAAGCACACAACAACACAAAACAAAGACACAGGCGCCCAGAGAGATCTGCTCACCTCCTGCCTACGTACCTCATCTGGTATGAGGATCAGGGCGACGTAGTTTCCCTACGAAGGGACACAAGACTAGCCTAACCAGATAACAGAGGGAGACACAACTAGGGAGACTAACTCGAGCCTAGATGTTATCATGCAAAATTGTCCCTAAGTCAAGGTTTCTAGCTAACTTGCACAGGAAGCAAGCCTATCCTATTCAACACAGGTAAACAGCAAATCAAGCATTCACAAGCAGCACACACTATATACACACAAGTGGGGCTCAATCAAAGGGTAAGACTGCAAGAGCAAGTCATCTATACAGGGGTGGTGTTAGCTCTTAACCTTGACATTGAGAGCCAAGGTGAAGCTGATGAAAGGAGAGTGAAGATAAGACTTCACAGCTCTTATCCCTGGCCAGGGAGAGCTTCTGACAAAGAAGTGTGGGTCCATAAAGGAGGAACCCTTCTACACTTAAGACTCTGACACAACTGTACAACTGTACAAGATCTTGGGTTAGTGTCCTCAATGCATCAACACAGTGGTGTGAGCAGAGGGACGACTCAACAGAATAGCGGGAGACAGATTGCATATCTCTTATATCCGCCAATTGCCTCATAGAGGTCTTTACCTGCTTGGGGACAAAAGTAAACAAGCACAAACATCGCCTCTTAAGGAGGACTTCAGACAGGTGCCTGGCCAAGTAACAGGCCAGGTCTTCCAGACTACATGGAGACAAGAATGTTATACCTCAGTGCAAATTGCTTATCAAGCAAAGCAAAGCAATATTAGCAACTAATGTACCTGAAATCAATCAAATACAATCAGTATACCAATCACAGAACTAAACAGCAAATGGTTCACAATTAACTATACACAGACAAACACAAGCCAATGCACCAAGGTGCAAGCCACTAAGGCTCAAACTCAAGTATCAAACCCTGCAAAACAAAGTCAAAATTAGCTATACACAAGTCACAAGTCAATTCCAATGGAAGCACATCATCAAGCATAGGTCATTTGTGCTATTAACCTGAAACACAACTCAAAAGTGAGATCATAAACCACTAGTCCAAGACTAGGGTCAAAAGGAGATGAAAAATCCAAAACAGCAAGTGAAAAATGATCAAAACCAAGATAAATCCATTAAGAAGAGAATCCCATTGGTCTCATATCAAAACAATACCCCAATTTCATTTTATGCACAATTTAGGTCAAAGTAAGCAAGTGTGAACCACATATGAGTAAACAGAATGATCACAATCAAACAAATACCAAAACAGCTCAATAAATTCCACAAAAATTCCATCTCAAACAGAACATATTCAATGAGCTACATATCAAATTTCATAGCATTTGGATAATGGGAAGTAGGGAAATTAAATCAGGAAATCATGGTATGCAAAAATCAACCCAAACAAGGTCACAAAGTGTACACCAACTTCAATCAATTGTAAAACAGAAATCAAACATTGGAAATGAATGGGACCAAAGCCAAAATTAAGTTAAGCATGTTAAGAAACACTCCTCCAAGTTTCATCTTCATATGATAAGGTGTGAACATTTTATAAGCTATGGAAGTCAATCACTCAAACAAGGTTCACAAAGTGGTAAACAGCAAACAAAAATACCAATTAAATAGGAAATGTATCAACAATTCCTACAAAAAATCATGGTGAAACTAGACATACAGATGTAATCACATGCAAAAATCCAGAGCAAATGACATAGCATAGGCATGGAAACAAAATTCATGAACATGGCATAACATAGTGTGACAGAAATTGTCACACTCCACTTGAGCACATCATATCTCTCTAACTAGGAACTCAAAATTAGCAAACTATACATCAAAATCACCAGGAAAGAGTCAAGAACATGCCTATAAAATTTCATTCATTTTGGATAATGCATGATTATTTCATGATCAATATGGCAAAACCTACATATGATGCATACATGTCAAAGATCATTAGGCAAATTAAAAATACACCAGGCACAACTTCCATTATCATACCTAAAAAAAACTAGGGGAAATTTGGAGTTCAACAAAAAAATCCCCAAGGAATTTGGATTAGAATTGAATTAATTGTGATTTTTAGAAGTTTTATGAAAGAATGAAATAATTATTTAAGTTTGAAATGAATTAAATGAATTAAATTAAATCAGCGGATGGCACTATTGTAATTATCAAGGCCAGGGTCAAAACGCTGCAGTTTCATTAAACTGCATGGCGCGTTGCTATTGGTCCGTTTCGGCGGTAAACATGAATTTGAATGGCAAGGCGAAAAAACAAGATCCAGCACGCGAATTGGACAGAAATTTTGAACACAAACTCGTGTTCTTCGCGCTCACCATTCCAGAAAATCGTTACGAGCAATTTTGCACGAAAGTGCACAAATCATACACCGTTGGAACCGGCATTCGATCAGGATCACGAATATGGCCACGAAATTGTCCAGAAGTTAACATACACAAAGATCCAATCGAAAATAGTTTTGGCACACAAACTTTAATTCAAGATTTCTCCATGGATATCCAACGAAATTGCACGATTCAAGCTTCATTCTACTCCATGTCAAAGGCACTACCTAAACCACATGGCAATTGCATGAATTAAAGGAATCGAAATCTCACCTTCTTGATGTGCAGTGCTTGAATCCGTGTATTTTTTGTTCCAATGAGTGAAAACAGATGGTGGATATTGATGTAGGAGATGGATGCAAGTGCTTGTTTAGCTCAAAAGCGCTTGGATCAATGGATTTTGCCAACTGCCATGGATGGACAATGCTTTCAACAGTTGGTGATTATGCACGATTCTTGCTCCAATTGCTTCAAACAGCACTCCTAATACACCTGCAGATGAAGATTCAACCAAGAAAAGCCACGAGTGTTGATGAATTATTGATGAAATGATGAAAAATAGTGTATGTGAAATTGTGAGAAAATGAGAGAATTGTGAGATTTTTTGCTTTTGGATCTGAAAGAATGATTGTAATTAAGAGAAACAATTATGATTAGAGCCTTTATACCTCATGTTAATCCAAAAATTAATCTCAATTAGGCAAATTGGAAGTGATTAGTACAAAATGCATTTTTATGATTTTGGCCAAAATGCCCTTTCCCTTGTGCAGCCAATATATCAGTCTAAAAACAGTTCACACAAGTTCTAAATGATATTTGTAATGTGTATGAAAAGGTCCCAAGTGCATATGGCTTGTATTTTTGAAAATCACCATTTCATGCTAAAAAATGCAAATGAATTCACTTGAAAAATGCCATTTTGCTATGATGATTTTTGAAAAAATGTAATGATGCACCATGAAAGTTCATGTTAAATGGGGTTTGCTCAAAGAAAAATCAACCAATTTGGCCATTCCATGTGAAAGTTATGACACTTTGAATTTAGGCATTTTCTGAAAATGATTGGACCATATCTTGATAACCACACATGGGAATTTCAAGTTCTTGGACTTTTTGGAATGGTGAGATCAAGATCTTCAACTTTCATGTTGGACAAAATTCCATTTGAAGCTTGTATGATGAAGTAATTTTGAGGAGCAAAACTTTCCATTTTGGGCAGTTGAAATTACAGGTCACCTGCCATTTTAGGAAACTTCTTGTCTGACTTTATTTTCTTCAACCTTGATCTTTGATATGTCAAATGAGACTTATATGGACATGAATGAAGCCTTTCCATCCATCTCCCACCTTCAAATCCATAAAATCAGGCACAGTTGACCATAGTTGACCACAGTTGACTTTTTGGGGTTTCAGCTGAAATTCAGCTTGACTGATGACTTCTGAGCATCCAATCTTTGGCCAATCCACTTCAAAATGATCCTTAGACCATATGAACTTGATAAATCAACCCTAGGACCTTGTCTCAATGAAATGGCACATGCTTGCTTGATTGACTGATTCTCCTGATCAGTTGACCTAATCTGTCAGTTGAACTTGCACTTGGGCAAATGGCTATGCAATGCTATGCAATGGACTATATTATGCTTAATGACCTAAAAATGAAAATGTATACACAAAAGGTAGGGTGCAAATTTGAGGTGCTACAGCTGCCCCTATTCAATCAACTGGGAACCCGAATGGATGAGAGCAACGGCTGTCAGACTTTCAGGGTAAACAGGGATTGAATACCAAAGAACCGTAGAATTTGCACACTGCTGGGAATCACCAACGGAAATGTCCACCGGGATCTGATACTTATTTTTGAGATTTTGATTTTTCTTCTCAAAGGATAAAGTCACCTCCAGACATCTCAACACGATGAATGGGAAAGGGCATCACAACTAGATGCCAGCGGACAACTAGGAAAAACTCGACGTTTACCAAGACCAACGGAGAGGTAACCAGACATCAATGGACGACGGATGAACTGGAAAGATACAACCACATGTCAGCGGACATAGTGGGAAAAACTCAACGTTTACCAAAACCAACGGAGAGGTAACTCTACTGGGGACGACCAGGAAAAACTCGACGTTTACCAAGACCAACGGAGAGGTAACCAGACATCAACGGACGACGGATGAACTGGAAAGACTCGACCAGACGTCATCGGACGAAAGGGAGAAGCTCGACGTTTATCGACACCAACGGAGAAGGAGAATCGACTGGGGACGACCAGGAAAACTCGACCAGACGTCAACGGACGAAAGGGAGACTCAACGTTTATCGACACCAACGGAGAAGGAGAATGCCACTTCACGAGGGAAAGGCACCACAATCAGAAACCGAATAGGACGTCTACTGGGGATTCTGGCTGGGAATCAACCAGACATTAATGAATGACTGGGAACAGGGTATACAATCAGACGTCATCGGACGAATGAGAAAAACTCAACGTTTATCGAAACCAACGGATAGGTAAATCCGCATGGGGAAGGGTACAACTAGACGTCATCAGACGACTAGGAAAAACTCGACGTTTATCGACACCAACGGAGAGGAGGAACGACTCTGAGGGGAATCAACAGTCATTAATGAATGATCTGTGAGGGATAAGCAACTATACGTCATCGGACGCACAGGAAAAACTCGACGTTTATCGACACCAACGGAGAGGAGGAATCTTCTGGGGACGACCCTGCGAGGAAAGATATCAACTATACGCCAACGGACGCATAGGAAAAACTCGACGTTTATCGACACCAACGGAGAGGAGTACTTTTCTGGGGAGAGAGAACACAACCAAATCATCAACGGATAATCGGGAAAAACTCGACGTTTATCGACACCAACGGAGAGGAGGAAATTTTCACTAGGGAAGGAGGACGACGTTACGAACATCGAAAGATGATGTTTACAGACATCAAAGAAAACCAGACACTTACGCATGACTGGGAAATCACCGAAAGATGGTGTCTACCGACACCAAATAAACAACACACGCGGGTGCTGACAGGATACTGACATTTACAAGATGACAGGGCAAGGTTGAACACTTGCAGGGGGTCTCACTCGGGAGAAACAGGCTTTCCTTTCACTAACGGATGAGGAAATAAACCTCTGTGGGGATTGTCAACATCAACAGTTGACTGGAACCACTGTAGCAAACATGCCGTACAGGTTGAACAAAAATCCGCTTCTGCTAGGAATACAGTCTGATGGGGTTTCAAACACATGAATGCATATGTTTGAACTTTTCTATGGCGTAATGCTCCATTCTGAATGGAAATGCTATGCACTTTTGAAGATGCAATGATTACTACATGCAAAATGCAACACTGGCTAGGGAGCCATAAGATCAGACACTCCAACTCTGCGGGGAGACTCTGCTTGGAGGATACTCTGCGAGGAGAGCCTTATCGGGGAATGCTTTGCCAAGGAAGCACCGACTTCTCACTCATGCTGGAGAAACAAAACTGTTGCTGGGGAAAGGATAGACTCCGCTGGGGAACAAACCAGGCAACCCACAGGTAGAACAGACTCAGCTGGGGATGCAAACATCAATCTGCTACGAAAACTCGTCCAATCCGCTGGTAGGATGAACTCTGCTGGAGAAATATTTCATTGAAACCCGCTCCACTCGGGGAACTTGCTGAGGAAAATCAACACAAACCAATCTCTGCTCGGGAGATCTGTTAGGGAAAGCCACTCTGCTGGGGATAACCCACCTCTCTGCTGAGGAAAAGCACAACTCTATTGGGGAACAACATTCCATTGATAAACTCCGCCGGGGGACTCCCCTGGGGAAAACATCCACCGGGAAATCTGCAAATACAGGCCTGCTGGGGATAAGTAATCCTTAGATCTGCTGAGGAAAGAAGATACTATCCACAAACACCTCTACAGGGGAACATAGCTCTAGCAGCTCTCAAACTTACTCAGGAACAGTATCTGTTGGGGAAATGCTCACAGGTGACGATCTGCAAAACAACACAACAACATGCCCCAGGGATCCATGAACAAGATACGCTCAAGTGTCCTCAACATTCAAAATGATTTTCAAATGTTTCATCCTTCTGCAAGTTATTGTTTAGCCTTCATGTTTCATTATATGCAATGTTTATCAAAAATTCGGACGTTTTTGCAAACAAAACAGTAAAATAAAAACAAGAGAGCTGTTTATCTGAATAACGACTTTTATTGATTGAAAATGTGCCTGAAAAGGCGAATACATCAGGAAGCAATTCCTAGGAAGAGGTAATTGCGCACAAAAGGAAAAAATCTATCCTAATGGCAACGTGAACACGGCATCCACTATTTCCCAATCCTGTTATAACTCACAGATCATCAGTTTTCCTCCCAACTCCTTGCTTTCTGAGAAGAATGACTGGACCGATCACATCTTTGGAGATGGCAGACGACGAAGCGCAATGAAGTACAGATAACTCAGACTGTAGTCTTCGCTTTAATCCCTTTTTTGGCTGGATCGCCCTCTCGGGTTTTCAATCCACCGGGATACCCATTTTTGCCTAAGCCGCCCTTGTGGGTTTTCGACTTACCGGGTGTACAATTTCTTTTCATTTTATCCCTAATTTTTGCCCGAACCTTCTCTTTCTGTTTTTTGGTTCGCCGGGATGCCCTTTTTTTGCCTGGACTCTTTTATTCTTTTCGTCCAGCGGGTCAATTTATGCGAAGTATTTTTTGACTACATCTGAGTTAACAGGGGACGGAAAATCTTCACCATCCATAGTGGTAAGCATCAAGGCTCCACCGGAGAAGACCTTCTTCACAACATATGGACCTTCATAATTAGGAGTCCACTTGCCCCTGTTATCTGTACCGGGAGGAAAGATCCTCTTCAGAACTAGATCACCAGTCTGAAATGTCCGAGGATGCACTTTCTGATCAAAGGCTCTTTTCATCCTTCTCTGATACAACTACCCATGGCACACGGCTGCTAGCCGCCTCTCTTCGATAAGGCTTAACTCATTAAACCTTGTCCGAATCCACTCGGCTTCGTCCAGCTTGACATCCAATAATACCCTCAGAGAAGGGATCTCCACTTCAACAGGCAGGACTGCTTCCATACCATACACAAGGGAGTACGGGGTTGCCCCGGTCGACGTACGTACTGAGGTACGATACCCATGCAAAGCGAAGGGCAGCATCTCATGCCAATCCTTGTACGTCACGACCATTTTCTGCACAATCTTCTTGATATTCTTGTTCGCCGCCTCTACAGCACCATTCATCTTCGGTCTGTAAGGAGAAGAATTGTGATGTTCAATCTTGAAATCTCTACAAAGCTCTTTCATCATCTTGTTATTGAGATTCAAACCATTGTCAGTGATGATTCTCTCAGGAACTCCATAACGACAGATGATTTCTTTCTTGATGAACCGGGCAACCACTTGTTTGGTAACATTGGCATATGAGGCTGCTTCCACCCACTTGGTGAAGTAATCAATCGCGACCAGGATGAAGCGATGTCCATTTGAAGCAGTAGGCTCAATCTTCCCAATCATGTCAATGCCCCACATGACAAACGGCCAAGGCGAGTTCATGACATTCAACGGGCTTGGTGGCACATGCACCTTATCAGCATAAATTTGACACTTATGGCACTTCCGAGCATACTTGAAGTAGTCGGATTCCATAGTCATCCAGTAATAACCGGCTCTCAACAATTTCTTCGACATTGCATGACCACCAGCGTGGGTACCAAACGAACCCTCATGCACTTCCTGCATTAACATGTCTGCTTCGTGTCTATCCACGCATCTGAGCAGGACCATGTCAAAGTTCCTTTTATACAGCACGTCATCCTGATTCAGATAAAAGCTTCCAGCCAGCCTTCTCAGGGTTTTCTTATCATTCTTTGACGCACCTTCAGGATACTCCTGAGTCTTGAGGAAGTTCTTGATGTCATAGTACCACGGCTTCTCATCAACCACCACAGACTCGGCTGCAAACACATACGCATGCCTCTCGAGTCGATTTACCGCAACGTGTGGCACATGATTCCACCAATGAACTTTTATCATGGAAGATAAAGTAGCTAGAGCATCAGCCATCTGATTCTCATCCCGGGGGACATGATACAACTTCACCTTCTTGAAGAACGTCAGTATTCTTCTGACGTAATCTCTATAAGGAATCAAATGCGGCTGGTTCGTATTCCAATCTCCATTGACCTGATTGATCACTAGAGCGGAATCTCCAAATATGTCAAGAGTTTTGATCCTCAGATCAATGGCTTCTTCTATCCCCATGATACAAGCCTCATACTCAGCTTCATTGTTGGTGACATCAAAAGTCAATCTGGCAGAAAAAGGTATATGAGCACCTTTAGGATTGATCAGCACTGCACCAACACCATTACCATTCACATTGACAGCCCCATCAAACATCAGTGTCCACTTGTCATCAGGATCCGGCCCTTCCTCGACAAGAGGCTCTTCGCAATCTTTCATCTTAAGATACATGATGTCTTCATCAGGGAATTCAAACATCATAGGCTGATAGTCATCGATCGGTTGCTCGGCGAGATAGTCTGACAAAACACTACCCTTGATAGCCTTCTGCGACGTGTACTAAATATCGTACTCTGTTAAGATCATCTGCCATCGGGCAACACGTCCAGCGAGAGCCGGCTTCTCAAAGATGTATTTCACTGGATCCATCTTAGAAATCAATAAGGTAGTATGGTTCAACATATACTGCCTCAGTCGGCGAGCAGCCCAGGCTAAAGCACAGCAAGTTTTCTCAAGTTGTGAATATCTTGTTTCACAGTCGGTAAACTTTTTGCTAAGGTAGTATATGGCATGCTCTTTTCGACCAGACTCGTCATGCTGTCCCAATACACACCCCATCGAGTTCTCGGTAACTGACAGGTACATTATCAATGATCTCCCTGGAACTGGAGGGATCAGGATTGGAGGTTTCTGTAAATACTCTTTTATCTTGTCAAAAGCCTTCTGACAGTCATCATTCCACCTGATTGCTTGGTTCTTTCTGAGCAATTTGAAAATTGGTTCGCACGTGGTAGTTAAGTGAGATATGAACCTTGCAATGTAGTTCAACCTCCCTAAAAACCCACGGACTTGCTTTTCCGTTCTCGGTTCAGGCATTTCCTGAATAGCTTTGACTTTCGCTGGATCAACCTCAATCCCTTTCTCACTGACAATGAAGCCTAACAGCTTCCCTGATCTCACCCCAAACGTGCATTTGTTTGGATTCAGCCTCAGTTTGAACTTGACCAATCTGTCAAACAACTTCTGCAAATTAACCAGGTGCTCCTCTTCCGTCTGCGACTTCGCAATCATATCATCCACGTACACTTCAATCTCTTTGTGCATCATGTCATGAAAGAGAGTCGTCATTGCCCTCTGATAGGTAGCACCGGCATTCTTCAGCCCAAATGGCATCACCTTATAGCAGAACATGCCCCAAGGTGTAATGAATGTCGTTTTTTCCATGTCCTCTGGCGCCATCTTAATCTGATTATAGCCCGAGAAACCATCCATGAAAGAGAATACCGAGGATTGAGCCGTATTATCCACCAATACATCAATGTGAGGTAATGGGAAATCATCTTTCGGACTCGCTCTGTTCAGATCCCGGTAATCGACACACATTCTGACTTTGCCATCCTTCTTCGGCACAGGAACGATGTTGGCCACCCACGGTGGATAAGTTGTCACTGACAAGAAACCCGCATCGAACTGCTTCTGAACCTCTTCCTTGATTTTTACTGCCATATCAGGACTCGTTCTACGAAGCTTCTGCTTGACCGAAGGACAATCATCTCTGAGAGGCAGCCTATGAACCACAATATCAGTATTCAGCCCAGGCATATCTTGATAAGACCAGGCGAATATCTCCATGTACTCTCTCAGCATCTCAATCAACCTGCTCTTGACCTCAGGTTTCAAAGCAGCCCCAATCTTGATATCCCTTCTGGCGTCTTCAGTACCAAGATTAACAATCTCCAACTCCTCCTGATGAGGTTGGATGACCCTCTCTTCTTGCTTCAACAATCTGACCAATTCCTTCGGGAGTTCACTGTCTTCATCACTCTCCTCTTCGGCTTGGTAGATGGGATTGTCGAAATCATACTGAGCCATAACAGATTTGTTCATAGTGGATGCCATAAGGTCATTTCTGCATGTTTTAATGCTTTGTTTTAGAAAAAGATTTCAATAAAGTCACAAAAACAAAAACATTGCCATTTTTATTATTTTTTTTGAAAAATGAAAGACAAAAATAGAAAGACAGGGATCACAAAATTGTTTGCAAAACGTCCTTTATTAATGATAAAAATTGAAACATGATGTGGCCCTACAATGAACCACTACGTCTTGGGCAGAACGTAGGGTTTTGTGCAGAATGAAAAAACAAAAGAAAATTACTCTGTCTGAAGAGTAACTTGGACTATATCCTCCGCAGTCCAGTTGTTGATCACTTCCCCTGGTGCACTCGGGCGAACCCAGCAGTCGAGATCAATGTCACTGTCACTGTCTTCAACATCAGTTGCGAAGACGTCACCGTGGTTCATAAGCCCTGCGCTGGTAAAGGTACTAGGACCTGCCGCACCCTGCTCTGCTCGGAGAGGCTCATATCCAATGCCAAACTTGTCCTCCTTGACAGGCAAGTCCACCATCTTGCCCCAGCCTTCAGCTCTACCGGAGTCAACAACCTCCTTAGCCTGCTTGTAAGAAGTAATTGAAGCACCTGGCTTCCTCTGTTCAGCATACGCCACCTTCTCAAGAGCCACCGTCTCGAACGCCTGGCATAAAGTTTCGTGGATCTCGCCATCCACCTCGACATATTTGAACGAGGACAAATGACTCACCAGAATATCCTCTTCACCACATACGGTCACAATCTGCCCGTTCCAGACGTATTTGAGCTTCTGGTGGAGAGTCGACGAAATTGCCCCTGCTGCATGAATCCATGGACGTCCCAGAAGACAACTGTAAGCAGGCTGGATGTCCATGACATAGAAGACGATGTCAAACTCCTCAGGACCTATCTTTATGGGCAAAGTGACTTCCCCAAACACAGAACGTTTGGATCCGTCAAAAGCACGAACTATCAGGTCGCTAGGCGTCAGCACAACCCCTTCAACAGGTATCTTCTTCAGGATTTGCTTCGGCAGCACATTCAACGAAGAACCCGTGTCCACCAGCACATGTGACAACACAGCCCCCTTGCACTCCATGGTGATGTGCAAGGCCTTGTTATGATTCCGACCCTCGGGCGTCAAATCAAGATCTGTAAACCCCACACCGTGTCGGGTACTCACGTTAGCAATTACACCCTCAAGCTGGTTGACTGAAATCTCCTGAGGTACATACGCCATATTTAACATCTTCAACAAGGCGTCTCTATGTGCCTCAGAGCACAACAGCAGGGAAAGGATAGAGATTTTGGAGGGAGTTTGGTTGAGCTGATCCACTATCTTGTAGTCACTCTTCTTAATTATGCGCATAAACTCCTCCACGTCCTTTTCAAACGAGCCACCCGGCACATTCGTTTGAGCAGGCGTTTCATCAACCACGGCCTGTTTGCCCTTAGCTCTAGTAGATGCCTCAGCATTGGCATTCCTCAACGATTGAGGCGCAAACAGCCGACCGCTGCGAGTAAAGCCTCCTGGACCATCCACATTGTCCACAGCTGGACTCACAACCACAGGAGCTTTACTGACTGGTGCATTAATTGTCACGGGCGCTAGATTTGAGGGTTTGACCCTATTCTCAGCCCTCCTGTTGCTTCGGTAGGCATTGTCATACTTCCAAGGCACATCATTACTGTTCACAACCCTTCTTACCGGAGCAACAATTGTTGTTGGAGTACTGGCAGAAACTGGTGCAGAAATGGTAACTGGATTACCACTTGTTGTAGGCGCACGTCCTTCAGATGGTTTGAAAAATATTGTGACGGTAGACACTGCCTCACGATCTCTGCTATCAGCTCGACCGAACTGGACACAACCCTCATCAATCAGACGTTGAATACCAGCCCACAACAGTTCACAACCGTTCTCAGCCTCTGCACAGCCCAAACAGTCTTCACCACAGCCCGGATGAACACCACTACTCAACAAACGGTCTTTAACCACCAGTAATGAAGTCTGAATTTCACCAACACTGACCACCAGATCTTCAGATTCGACCCCTTCAACACAATTCACCCTATGAGCACCATGCGCGGGCATAGGATTGTTAACAACATTTGGCACAGGGGCGAAGTTGATCGTCTTAGCATCGATCAAATCCTGGACTTTATGCTGGAAAGCCCGACACTTCTCAATATTATGCCCTGGTACCCCAGAATGGAAATCGCACCGGACATTTGCATCATACCCTGGAGGCAAAACAGTTGGTGGAGCCATCATTCTCAATTCCACGAAACCTAATCTGAGCAACTCAGGCAGTAGCTCAGCATAGGTCATGGGCAAGGGATCAAACCGTCTGTCAGGATGCAGCCTCGGCCTCGGCTGATAAGGACGTTGCTGCTGTTGTTGTTGTTGTTGTCTCGGTTGTTGAGGAGGTTGACGTTGTTGAGGTGCAGGGATAGTCACTGCCGCAACCTGTCTGTACTGACTCTGATTTCTATTCGGCCCTCGGCGGTGCTGAACAGCATTGGTTTCACCTTCTCTACGGCGAGGTGCCCCAGAGAAAGGTTTCTTGGATGAAGAGGAACCCACATCATTGATCTTCCCAGCCTTAATCAGACTCTCGGTTCTTTCACCGCAGATCACAACATCGGAAAAGCTTCCGAATGGGCAACTTCCCATCCGGTCCATAAATACCCCTTGCAGTGTGCCAATGAACATATCTGTCAACTCCCTTTCCAGCATAGGGGGTTGAACTCTCGCAGCAAGCTCACGCCACCTCTGGGCGTATTCTTTGAAGCTTTCATTACTTTTCTGGCACAGACTCTGCAGCTGAGTCCGGCTCGGTGCCATATCCATGTTGTGCTTGTATTGTCTGAGAAAAGCTTCTCCCAGATCCCTCCAACATCGGATAGAATCTCGTTTGAGCTCCACGTACCAATCCAAAGATGCCCCAGATAGGCTATCTTGGAAAAAATACATCCACATCTTCTCGTCATCGGTATATGCCGAGATATTTCGATAATATGCCTGCACATGAGTGCGAGGGCAAGAAGTACCATTGTACTTGTCAAAGGTGGGCGCTTTGAATTTATGGGGGATTCTCAGACCCTCAACCAACCCCATGTTAGTGACATCGAACCCTAGAGAGTTCTGGTATTCCATCGCTCTTATCTTTTCAGCCAGGGCATAAACCTTACGATCCCTATCCTCCATTCTGACAACATCACCATCATCCTCACTCAGCATCGTGAACATGTCCTCTTGTCTGTCGACAAGCGGAGCTGGATGACGCACCGGAGCCCGAGTAGCTCTAGCATTGACCTCTGCAGCAAGAGGTTGGCCATTGATTCTGATGCCCCTGAGTTCATCTCCCACAGCATAGTCATGAGCGGGTGCAGCAGCAACATTAACAGTCTCGGGCACGGGAATACCAACGGGTGAACCACGGTTAGACGCCTGAATAACCATCTCTTGTCTCTGAACCAAAGCACGAAGCTCCTCCTGACCCTGAGCAACCCCTTGCATCATCGTCATAAATTGGGCCATGTTCGCCCTCATCTCAGCCAATTCATTCTGAACCTGATCCATGCTCCTGCGCTGATTAAGTCTGGTAGAATACCGGTGTGGTCGCTGATCAGCTATCCTGCCTGACACAGGAACCAGAGTGAGAAGTCGGCACAAGAACACCTGGTATGCAAATGTTATGGTTATGATGCTAATGCATATGATGCACATGATAATGATCATTTCTCAGGCATTCAAAGAGCCTGATTCCTCTCAAGAAATGACAACCTGCAACAACACGAAAGCAACAGGGAGATACAGAAACATCATACAACAGAGTACTGAGTACAGAGTAAAGCCAAAAATCTCATCTATAAATGAGCAACTGGATCATACAACAAAGATCCAAATATCCAACAAAGTACAACAAAGAATCCCACCCAACAAGCCTGGGGGTGATTCTCATATACATCAGAAAATACAAGCTAAGACAAGCGGCTTCCAGGAATGAGCGTCCTCAAGTAGTGACACTGGTCTATCAACAGTTCACACTCTGAACATTCTGGCAAGGGAGTGATCTTCTCCTTCAACTGTCTTCTAAGCTCGACAACCTCTGCCCCAAGATGGGTCTCTGATGCAAGTCTCTGGTCGACTTCCTTCTTCAACTGGATATCTTTGTCTCTGAGCTGCTTCTCCAAGTCTCTGATCTTCTTCAGATAACTGGCTTCAGATCTCTGCAATCTCAAACACTCTCTGTGCTCTGCATCTAGCAAGGTCTCCATCTCTGAGTAAGATCTCTTCTTGCTTCTTACTCCACCAATATCTGCACTCTGGGCATCTCTGAGTTGATGAGTCAAATTCAGCCTATCAGCTTTGACTTGATACAACTCCATCTGTGCATCTTGCTCTTTCTCCTTCAGACGACGATTCTCCATCAAAGCTTGCTTGTACTGCTCAACAGGCACAGTTTCAGCAAGAATCAAGGGTGGTTGCACTTGCAACGGATTCATCCGATCATAGGGCAACAGCAAAGTTTCCACTCTCTTCTTCACCCAATCGGTGTAATCAGGCATAGCAATGGCGAACTTCTTCCCTAAGACAGATCCATCTCTAACACCAATAGATCTCCAAGCTCTCCCAATCTGCTCCAATCTAACAGGGTCGCTTCGCTTCTCAAAATACACACTCTCAGCTATCTCAGCTTCAAGTGGCCTTCTACTCATCACGAACCCTAACTGGCGAAGAGAAAGAACCGGGTTGTAATTGATGCAACCCTTGGTCCCCACGAGTGGCACGTTCCGGAATTCTCCACAACTCATAATAACATCCCGCACATCCATCCAGTAAGACTGCCATCTGATATCATATGAAGTGAGAGACATCACCCTCTGAGTCCACCTATAAGTGCTCTGAGTGTCAACAAACGGTCCGCTGACTGGCAGGAGAGACATATACCATCTGAGCAAAAGTGGGAGACAGCATCTGATAGCTCCACCCTTACCATGCCTACTGTGAATAGCGTAGTAAGTGTCAGCTAACAGAGTAGGAACCGGATTCCCTCCCATGAAGATGCAAACTGCAGTATAGTCAACAAAGTTGGGCATACTCGGAAACAGGACGATCCCATAGATCATAACAGCAAGCTGGGCATGAAAAGCTTCCCAATTCCCCTTCTCTGCTTCTCCTCTAGCAACTCTCAACAGAAACTTCAAAGGCAGCCCAATTGTATCCCCACTGGTCTTCCAACTATCACTGATCTCTCTGATACTCAGATGAAGAGCCCTAGCAATAACCCTGAAGTCAACTTCCTTTGGTATGTCCAAGAAAGGAATCTGATGCTGAATAGGGACACACAACAGAATGGAGTACTCCTCGAGAGTAGGCGCCAACTGATAGTCCTGGAAAGTGAAGCATCTCAGCTCCGGGTCATAGAACTGAAGAAGAGTCTGCAAAGGCACCGGGTCGACTACCATCTTCAACAAAGTCAACAGATCCCCATACTGACCCACGAACCCTCTCAGATGATCACTGGTCACAAAACGGCTCAAATCAATCAGAGGCGTCAAAGGCTCACGGTGGAAAATGTAGGAACAAGTCTTCCGCTTCGGCTCTGGGACTGTTGCCATCTCTATCAGTGAACCAAGCCCTGGAATGTACCTGAGAAATGATATGCATGCAGGGATTAGTTTTTTCTTTTTTCTTTTTTTTTTCAAATTTTTTTTTCAATATTTTTTATTGCATTTCTTTTGAAAAATAAACATGCTATGATGCACATGATGCAGACACGACTGGCAAGCTGTGCATCTCTGAACACAGGATCGGAGCTTCGGCTCGAACTCTGATCACAATCATTTGAAACCCGAAGTCAACTGATCAACTGTCATCTGAACCCAATCTGAGAAACTGAATCACCAATAGAACTCTGAGTCACCAACAAGTCACCTACCGGTCACCAACAGTCACCATTTGTACCTGTTAAAGTGATCATTCCCTCCCCACTCACGGGTGTCATCTAGGCCAGGGTAAGGTCGAGAGAAACGCAGGATAAACAACCCTTTCAAGAATATCATCCTGTGCACACCAGATGTATGCACCGATAATACCCCATCAGAGTCTGAACTGCTCGTGATATCAATGTTCCGCTAAGTGGCGTACACCACCCGCTTCCCATGAATCACTCTATTCCTAGGTTTCCTAGATTGCACTCATAGCCTGGGTATTAGGCCTTTTACCTCATAGAACTCCCACCCCCAAACAGAGAAACACAGCCAGCACAGCAGATGAATATGAATGAATGCAAACATTAATGCAAACAATACATGCAAACAATAAACAATGAATGCAATAAATAACACAGCAAAAAGCAACCAAAGCCCTAACCTAGAGAGCGCTAGGAGAGACTCGCTTAGGGAAGATGGACCAGCACAGGTCAACTTCTCTTAGTCCCCAGCAGAGTCGCCAGCTGTCGCATTACGCGAAAAACCGGCGGGAAACAAGAACAATAGAGCCGCCACCGCGCGTTATTTATCCCAAAGGAGGGAAAGGAAATGCTCAGAGTAAACCTGGAAAAAGCATGGTCTCGCGACCAAAGAGAATGGGATCGGGAGTCGGTTATGCGAAGGGAAGGTATTAGCACCCCTACGCATCCGTCGTACTCGACGGGATCCACGCACAATAGGAAGGAAAATGGTTGCTAAAACACTGCTCATAAACAAACACACAACTGGCTAAAGGAGACACAAGAAAACAGACAAGACTGACTCGGCAGGATAGCGCATCCTGGGCCTACTTAGTCTATCAAGCATAGACATCAGAGTCAAAGTAGTTCGGACTGGGGGAAAACAACACATGCTCGCTAGGATGTCGCATCCTATGCATACGTATCTCCTTTGGACGAAGGAGAATCAGAGCATTCGTAGCTCGGCTAACACGCACACAAACAAACACAGGCAAAGGCAAACATGGAGCCCGAATGCCAATCACTGGACTTACATCAGCATCCAAACCAAAAACACACACAAGGAGGCAAACGTGGAGCCTAAATGCCAATCACTGGACTTACATCAGCATCCGAACCAATCAAACCCACACTGGAACCCGAACGCCACTCGATGGACTTACATCAGCTTCCAAGCACACAACAACACAAAACAAAGACACAGGCGCCCGGAGAGATCTGCTCACCTCCTGTTTACGTACCTCATCTTGTATGAGGATCAGGGCGACGTAGTTCCCCTACGAAGGGACACAAGACTAGCCTAACCAGATAACAGAGGGAGACACAACTAGGGAGACTAACTCGAGCCTAGATGTTATAATGAAAAATTGTCCCTAAGTCAAGGTTTCTAGCTAACTTGCACAGGAAGCAAGCCTATCCTATTCAACACAGGTAAACAGCAAATCAAGCATTCACAAGCAGCACACACTATATACACACAAGTGGGGCTCAATCAAAGGGTAAGACTGTAAGAGCAAGTCATCTATACAGGGGTGGTGTTAGCTCTTAACCTTGACATTAAGAGCCAAGGTGAAGCTGATGAAAGGAGAGTGAAGATAAGACTTCACAGCTCTTATCCCTGGCCAGGGAGAGCTTCAGACAAAGAAGTGTGGGTCCAGAAAGGAGGAACCCTTTTACACTTAAGACTCTGACACAACTGTACAACTGTACAAGATCTTGGGTTAGTGTCCTCAATGCATCAACACAGTGGTGTGAGCAGAGGGACGACTCAACAGAATAGCGGGAGACAGATTGCATATCTCTTATATCCGCCAATTGCCTCATAGAGGTCTTTACCTGCTTGGGGACAAAAGTAAACAAGCACAAACATCGCCTCTTAAGGAGGACTTCAGACAGGTGCCTGGCCAAGTAACAGGCCAGGTCTTCCAGACTACATGGAGACAAGAATGTTATACCTCAGTGCAAATTGCTTATCAAGCAAAGCAAAGCAATATTAGCAACTAATGTACCTGAAATCAATCAAATACAATCAGTATACCAATCACAGAACTAAACAGCAAATGGTTCACAATTAACTATACACAGACAAACACAAGCCAATGCACCAAGGTGCAAGCCACTAAGGCTCAAACTCAAGTATCAAACCCTGCAAAACAAAGTCAAAATTAGCTATACACAAGTCACAAGTCAATTCCAATGGAAGCACATCATCAAGCATAGGTCATTTGTGCTATTAACCTGAAACACAACTCAAAAGTGAGATCACAAACCACTAGTCCAAGACTAGGGTCAAAAGGAGATGAAAAATCCAAAACAACAAGTGAAAAATGATCAAAACCAAGATAAATCCATTAAGAAGAGAATCCCATTGGTCTCATATCAAAACAATACCCCAATTTCATTTTATGCACAATTTAGGTCAAAGTAAGCAAGTGTGAACCACATATGAGTAAACAGAATGATCACAATCAAACAAATACCAAAACAGCTCAATAAATTCCACAAAAATTCCATCTCAAACAGAACATATTCAATGAGCTACATATCAAATTTCATAGCATTTGGATAATGGGAAGTAGGGAAATTAAATCAGGAAATCATGGTATGCAAAAATCAACCCAAACAAGGTCACAAAGTGTACACCAACTTCAATCAATTGTAAAACAGAAATCAAACATTGGAAATGAATGGGACCAAAGCCAAAATGAATTTAAGCATGTTAAGAAACACTCCTCCAAGTTTCATCTTCATATGATAAGGTGTGAACATTTAACAAGCTATGGAAGTCAATCACTCAAACAAGGTTCACAAAATGGTAAACAGCAAACAAAAATACCAATTAAATAGGAAATGTATCAACAATTCCTACAAAAAATCATGGTGAAACTAGACATACAGATGTAATCACATGCAAAAATCCAGAGCAAATGACATAGCATAGGCATGGAAACAAAATTCATGAACATGGCATAACATAGTGTGACACAAATTGTCACACTCCACTTGAGCACATCATATCTCTCTAACCAGGAACTCAAAATTAGCAAACTATACATCAAAATCACCAAGAAAGAGTCAAGAACATGCCTATAAAATTTCATTCATTTTGGATAATGCATGATTATTTCATGATCAATATGGAAAAACCTACATATGATGCATACATGTCAAAGATCATTAGGCAAATTAAAAATACACCAGGCACAACTTCCATTATCATACCTAAAAAAAACTAGGGGAAATTTGGAGTTCAACAAAAAAATCCCCATGGAATTTGGATTAGAATTGAATTAATTGTGATTTTTAGAAGTTTTATGAAAGAATGAAATAATTATTTAAGTTTGAAATGAATTAAATGAATTAAATTAAATCAGCGGATGGCACTATTGTAATTATCAAGGCCAGGGTCAAAACGCTGCAGTTTCATTAAACTGCATGGCGCGTTGCTATTGGTCCGTTTCGGCGGTAAACATGAATTTGAATGGCAAGGCGAAAAAACAAGATCCAGCACGCGAATTGGACAGAAATTTTGAACACAAACTCGTGTTCTTCGCGCTCACCATTCCAGAAAATCGTTACGAGCAATTTTGCACGAAAATGCACAAATCATACACCGTTGGAACCGGCATTCGATCAGGATCACGAATATGGCCACGAAATTGTCCAGAAGTTAACATACACAAAGATCCAATCGAAAATAGTTTTGGCACACAAACTTTAATTCAAGATTTCTCCATGGATATCCAACGAAATTGCACGATTCAAGCTTCATTCTACTCTATGTCAAAGGCACTACCTAAACCACATGGCAATTGCATGAATTAAAGGAATCGAAATCTCACCTTCTTGATGTGCAGTACTTGAATCCGTGTATTTTTGGTTCCAATGAGTGAAAACAGATGGTGGATATTGATGTAGGAGATGGATGCAAGTGCTTGTTTAGCTCAAAAGCGCTTGGATCAATGGATTTTGCCAACTGCCATGGATGGACAATGCTTTCAACAGTTGGTGATTGTGCACGATTCTTGCTCCAATTGCTTCAAACAGCACTCCTAATACACCTGCAGATGAAGATTCAACCAAGAAAAGCCACGAGTGTTGATGAATTATTGATGAAATGATGAAAAATAGTGTATGTGAAATTGTGAGAAAATGAGAGAATTGTGAGATTTTTTGCTTTTGGATCTGAAAGAATGATTGTAATTAAGAGAAACAGTTATGATTAGAGCCTTTATACCTCATGTTAATCCAAAAATTAATCTCAATTAGGCAAATTGGAAGTGATTAGTACAAAATGCATTTTTATGATTTTGGCCAAAATGCCCTTTCCCTTGTGCAGCCAATATATCAGTCTAAAAACAGTTCACACAAGTTCTAAATGATATTTGTAATGTGTATGAAAAGGTCCCAAGTGCATATGACTTGTATTTTTGAAAATCACCATTTCATGCTAAAAAATGCAAATGAATTCACTTGAAAAATGCCATTTTACTATGATGATTTTTGAAAAAATGTAATGATGCACCATGCAAGTTCATGTTAAATGGGGTTTGCTCAAAGAAAAATCAACCAATTTGGCCATTCCATGTGAAAGTTATGGCACTTTGAATTTAGGCATTTTCTGAAAATGATTGGACCATATCTTGCTAACCACACATGGGAATTTCAAGTTCTTGGACTTTTTGGAATGGTGAGATCAAGATCTTCAACTTTCATGTTGGACAAAATTCCATTTGAAGCTTGTATGATGAAGTAATTTTGAGGAGCAAAACTTTCCATTTTGGGCAGTTGAAATTACAGGTCACCTGCCATTTTAGGAAACTTCTTGTCTGACTTTATTTTCTTCAACCTTGATCTTTGATATGTCAAATGAGACTTATATGGACATGAATGAAGCCTTTCCACCCATCTCCCACCTTCAAATCCATAAAATCAGGCACAGTTGACCATAGTTGACCACAGTTGACTTTTTGGGGTTTCAGCTGAAATTCAGCTTGACTGATGACTTCTGAGCATCCAATCTTTGGCCAATCCACTTCAAAATGATCCTTAGACCATATGAACTTGATAAATCAACCCTAGGACCTTGTCTCAATGAAATGGCACATGCTTGCTTGATTGACTGATTCTCCTGATCAGTTGACCTAATCTGTCAGTTGAACTTGCACTTGGGCAAATGGCTATGCAATGCTATGCAATGGACTATATTATGCTTAATGACCTAAAAATGAAAATGTATACACAAAAAGTAGGGTGCAAATTTGAGGTGCTACACTTCCCTGTGGAATAAATGAATAATTGCCCAGTAACCGGCATTAATTCTTTTATCCCCAGCGGAACCTTTTTTGGGCCTCTACCCAGTAACTGGTAGTTGTAAGTCCTATTTTCCCTGCCTTTTTGGCGGAATTTGTGGTTATATACCTTTTATTCCTCGGCAAGAGTTGTTGGTCGTCTACCCAGTAGTCGGTAGTCGTAAATCCTATTTTCCTGCTCTCCAGCAGAGTTTGTGGTTTGTTATAAACCCTATTTCTGTTCCCGTGCGGATTTGGGATTCTATCATTCCCTACGTGGATTTGTTGGTTTTCTACCCAGTATTCGGTAGATGTAAACCCTAATTCGTGTTTATCACCACCAGAGTATGGCTACTACCCCGTATTCGGTAGATGGAAGTCCTATCTCTTTTCCCCTAGCAGAGGTAACCTTTGTGGTTAGTTCTGGTTGAGGGTGGATTTTTGGCTGTTGTGGTTTCATCCCCAATAGAGTTGGTATCTCTCTGTGGAATAAGTTGAATAATTGCTCAATATTTGGCATTTATTCACCCTATCCCCAGTGGAGTTTGTGGTCTTCTACCCCGTATTCGTTAGTTGTAAATCCCAGGTTGTGATTTTTCTCCCCAGCGGAGTTTGTGCCTTGTAGTACAGGTGGATAATTGCCGGTTGCTAGCAATGTTATCTCAGCCAGATTTTTGGTCTTCTACCCAGTATTCGGTAGTTATAAACCCTAATTTCTCCGTCTTTGCAGAGTTAACCGTGTTGTTTATCCTAACCGATGATGGTTACTCTTTGTGGTTATCTTCATTCGTTGTTCGATGTTGATATTCCTCCTTGCTTGTGGTCAATTGTCGTATGCTCGCAATTGTATCCCCAGCAAGTCTTCTGGATCATTGCCATATGCTTGCAATTTTATCCTCTTTTGAAGTCGCCAGTGGGTCCTTTCACCGTTTGCTAGTGATTTGTTCCCCGGATCATTGATTGTTTATCAATGTATCCCCAGCTAGTCGTTGTGGGTAATTGCCGGATGCTTGCAATTCATCCTCAGCAGATCACCTTTCATTTACCCGTTTGCTTGGTAATGTTTGTTGCTCCCTTTGATCGGTCATCATTATATACCTAGTTTTGGTATCCCGATGCCTTTCTTTTCGGTCGATTTATCCTTTGTTAACCTAGTAACCGGTTGTGGATAATCTTCCATGCGAGTGTGTTATCCACGTTCTGACGGTAATGGATAATATATCTCATGCACTCTTCAGTCGAAGCCTTTTGTGTTTCCCTGGTCGAGTAAGATTCGTTATTTCCCTTTTGAGGAGTCGAATATTGGTTGTTGGATAATTGTCGGATGCTTGCAATTTATCCCTTTGAGTTGTCTTTCGTTTACCCGGATGCTTGGTATCGATTGTCTCTCTTTTTGGTTAGTCACCTATTATATGCCCTAACCGGTATCTCTGGTGTCTCTTCCTTTTCGAGTATATTATTCACGTTCTGACGGTAATGAATAATATGTCTCTTTCACTCTTTGGTTGGAGTCCTTTGTTGATCTTCCCCAGTAGAGTAAGATTCGTATTCTTTGTAGAATCGAATTTCCCATCCTTTAACCAGTTTGTGTTTTGGATGATGAGTGTTTTGGCATATATACCAATCCACGTTTTCGGTAGGTCACCTATTATATGCCCTAACCGGTATCCCTGGTGTTTCTTACCATGCGAGTGTATTATCTACGTTCTGACGGTAATAGATAATATAGCTCGTGCGAGTATTCTATCCATGTTCTGACGGTAATGGATATTATATCTCATGAGCTCTTTGGGTTTGTGTCCCCAGTTGAGTAAAATTCGTTTTCCCGTTGTGGATTCGAATGTCCATCCTGTAAGTCGATTTGCTTTTTCAAGCCCTCCTTTCGGATGATGAGTGTCTTGGCATATATACCAATTCACGCTTTGGTAGGTCGCCTATTATATGCCCTAACCGGTATCTCTGGTGTCTCTTCCTTTTCGAGTATATTATTCACGTTCTGACGATAATGAATAATATGTCTCACGCACTCTTGGGTCAATCTTTTGATTGTTTTCTCCGCAGAGTAAGATTCGTATTCCTTGTGGAATCGAATATCCATCCTATAAACAAGTCTGCTTTTCTAGCTTTCTTCAGGATGATGAGTGTCTTGGCAGTATATACCAATTCACGTTTCTGTCGGTCACCTATTATATACCTCGGTATCCCTGGTGCTCCTTCCTTTCTACTCCCTATTATGACCTTGGTCCCCTGTGGAGTCAGATTTTCCTGAGTTGCTGTACCTTTTTCAGGTCTTTCTCAGATGTTTGGTTGATTGATATCTCTCACCCTTATACCGGTCTTGGATATTCATTCTTCCTGAGTTTGTTACCCTTATACCGGTAACACCTCATCTTCTTGTTGCTTTTCCCCGTGAGAGTCTCTTTGTTGGACACTTCTCCAGTGGATTTCTTGTTGTGACTTTACCCTTTGCTGTATTGGTGTTTTCCCCAATATATGCAATTCCCCCGGCAGGGAGATTCTTTGTGGATCTTTTCCTGGTCCGAGTCCGGATTTTTATCCGAAGTATCCTTTGCGGATAGTTTGAGTCAGCTTGTGTCTCTCCGATGGATGTTTTGTCCTTTGGAATTCTTCTTTTTCCCAGTGTGAGTCCTTTACTTCCCCAGTGAGGTCTCTATTCCAGTTGTGTCTTATTCACGCTGTGTCAGTTTTGTTTTCCCTAACTCAGAGTCGTGTCCTGCTCACGCGTTCTTTTTCTTTTATTATCCCCTATAAGAGTCCAACAAGAGTCCTGTTAGTGTTTCTGTTCCTGGTGAGTGTATTACTTCGATGGATTGTCTTTTCTTCTGTGTGAACCATATCCCCACAGAGTTTTTGTCTTTTGCATGCATACATCTGCATCATGAGGTCTCTTAGGGACCAAAATTTGTCTCATTACTGTTATTTAAGCCCATTCTACCGCGTCGAGATGAAAATTTCTAAACTTCACTTCTCCTGGTAGAATGACCTTAAATAGGGGCATCTGTAAGACCCCAATTTTGTCCCTAAGATCCCTCATGGCATCATATCATACCATAGCATTGCCTCAAGGATCATTGTGTACCTTTGCTTCCTTCCTTATGGGCGGGTTATCTTGTGAGTGTGATTCTTGATCACCAAGCATGTTTTGCATTTGTTTACTAACCAAAAGTACAAAAATATTGTCATCTAACATTGTTACTTGCAGATGAAGCAACCATTAGGTCAAGACAGTCAAAGTCAGCCATTGAGCAATAGATGGTGGCCATTCTGAGAATTTGGGCACCATGATCATTCATCAAGAGTTCATATGAACCATGGTATCATTTGGAATCAAGATCTCAAGTGGAAGAGGCTTGAAATTCATCAAAGCATTGTTCAGTCAACCAAAACCCTAGCAAAGTCAACTGTGGTCAACTATGCATTTAATCAGGGATTTGATGGTGGGAGATGGTTTGAGAGGTCTCATTCATGTCCATACAAGCCTCATATAACATGTCAAACACCAACATTGAGGAATTGGAGGTCAGACAAGAAGTTGCCAAAAATAGTAAGTGACCTGTAATTTCCAACTGCCAAAAATGGAAAGGTCTTCTCCTCAACTTTACATCATCAAGCAAGCTTCAAATCAAATTTTGTCCAACATGAAAGTTGAAGATATTGCTCTCACCTTTCGAAAAAGTCCAAGAACATCAATTTCTCATTTGTGGTTGGCAAGTTATGATCAAATCATTGGCAATGGATTTTGAACTTCAAAGTGGGATAACTTTTGAACCAAAAGGCCAATTCATGTGATTCTTTTTTGAGCAAGTTTCTCTTGATCCCTACTATCATAATCCATCATCACATTTCATCAAAAATCATCATACAAAAAGTGCATTTTTCAAGTGAATTCATTTTGAATTTTGGTGGGAAAAAAAGTGAATTTGAAAAGTACACATAATTTTCACTCCAAACCAATTGCAATAGCCTTAAAACAGAATTTGTGACTTGCTTCAAGTGGATTTGCACTGTTCCATTGGTTACATATGCATAAGGGCATTTTTGCCAAATTGCATAACATGCTTAATTCACTAATCCATTGCATTGTTGCTAATCATGTTTAACAAGTGATTAACAGGTGGTATAAAGTGTTAATCATAACAGAATTCTGCATGAACAATTCACAATTTCAGATCCAAACTCAAATTCACTCAAATTCTCTCAAATCCTCTCAAGCTTTTTCAACTTTTTTTTCATCGAATTTCTTGATTCCTTTTGCTTGCTTCTTGTTCTAATCATCATTTGCAGGCATGGTGAAGATCTGTTGAAGCAAAATCGTGGACAATTCATGCTGAATCTTGACTGTTGAAACTTGCATATTCACATGGCAGTTGGAGATTTCATCGGGTCTGAGGATTGTTGAGCTATTTTGCAGCATCCATTCATCTTCCTAATCATTGTAGAGTACCTGTTTTGCATTGCCAGGCTTTGAATCCAACGATTTCAACTCTGTATCTCCAGCAAGGTTAGAATTCGAGTCTTCCAATTCTTGAAATAATGATATGCATTGTGTAGATCTTGGCATGTAGGTCACACTGAGCTTTGAATCCATTGATTTCATGCAATATTAAGTTAGTTATGCTGTTTTGAACTTTGACATGTAAATCTTCTTTTGCTCGATCCGGTTGACATGATTAGAATTAGGAGAAATAATTGCTGGTTTGCTAATGTGTGTGGAATGATGATTCGAATGGTGTATGTTTGGTTAATTTCTGTGAACATTGGATCTTGAGATGATGAACACGATGAGTTTTGTGAAGAACACTAGGGTTTGCTTTCCAGATCGTATTTTGATCCATCTCCCCGCATTTCAGCATGCATTTTCTGTTTTCAGCGCATGGAGTGGTCCACTTGGCGCGTTACGATTGGGCTGCGTTTCCTTTTAATGAAACGCAGCGTTTTGTATAGGCGCCAGAATTTAAAAGTTCAACTGAATTACGCTTATGCCATTCGTTCAATTAAATTCATTTTGTTTTCTTCAATTTTTATTTCATTTTGATTAGCAACTTCAAAAAATCATAAGTCATTCATGGATGATCCAAATTGAGTGGGAGTTTTTGCATTGATCTCCATTTTTCCTCTAGTTTTTTACTAGCATGATAGCAAAAGTTGTGCACGGTTTGTTTTTATTTTGGTCTAATGGTTTTGTTCATGTATGCTTTTTGCCTATAGCTTGCCATTTTGTTTGTGAAATTCTGATGCTTGATCCAAAATTCTTGAAATTTTACATGTGTAATCTAGACTCATTCCTGGTCATTTTGGTATATGGTTTGTTATTTTTGCCTTTCTGGATTGTGAGATATGATGTGATCTTTGAAGGTGTGACAATGTATGTCACACCATTTCTTGTCCAATTTGCTGATTTTTTTACCATGCCATATGAACTTGAATTGATCTGGATTTTTGCATGATGATACTTATGGATGTTAAGTTTGCTTGTGAATTTTCCTGGAATTTTTGAATGCATTTTCTATTTGTTTGAGAATTTTCCCTCTGTTTGACCAATTGTGAGCATTTTTTGAGTCATGATCTCATATGTTTTGTGAAATTCTTGTGGCTTATTGGATGGACTTGAAATTTGGCATGTGTATTATAGACATCTTGAAGTTTGCCATGGTTTTGGTTTCACTCATTTATCTTATGTCATTTCTGTTTTAGGATTGCTTTAAGTTGATGCATGATTTGGTGCCTTGTATGAGCTTGCTTGAACATGCTTTGACTTGTTGATTTTAATTGACATGCCTCCACTCATCCAAATGCCATGATTTTTGGTGTGTTGCTCATTCAATGTGTTCTGTTTAAGCAGGACATTTCTTGGAATTTATTGAGCCATTGTTGTATTGATATGCTTGTGTTCATTCTGTTTACTCCAATGTGTTTCAACTAGCATAGTTTGACATGATTTGCTTATGAAATGGATTTGGTGCATAGTTTTGACATGAGACCAATTGGACTTTGTTCTTGATTGACTAATCTTGATTTTGGTTAATTTTCATGTTCTGTTTTAATTTTTTTCCCTATCTTGGACCCTAGGCTTTGGCCTAAGGGTTTACCTCTCATGTTTGAAGCTTTGTTTCAGGTTGCACATGCAAGTTACACAATTGATGATGCCTCATCTTGAGAGCATTTGATATTTGCTTTTGATCACTAATGTGTGTTTTGTAGGTTGAAGTTGATTCAATTGGGATTGACTTGTGGCTTATGCCTTTGCCTATTTTGGTTGTCTGTTGCATTAACTGTTGGTTGATTGTCTGTATAGCATACTGATTTGTTTGATGTTTCCACAGGTACATTTAGTTGCTATAGTTCATTGTGAACTTGCTATTGTTTTGCTTGATAGCTTAAGCATTGAGGTATAACATCTCTTCTTCATGTAGTCTGGAAGACCTGGCCTGTTACTTGGCCAAGCACCTGTTTGAAGTCCTCCTTAAGAGGCAGTGTTTGTGATTGTTTAACTTTGTCCCCAAGCAGGAAAAGACCTCATATGAGGCAATTGGTAGATAGAAGAGATATGTAGCCTATCTCCTACTACTCTGTGTGTCTTCCCTTTGCTCACATTACATGTTGTAGCATTGTGGATCTTAACCCAAGATCTATCGAGTCATTAACTTGTGGAGAGAGTTCCAACTTTCTGAACTCCCACACCTTCTGATATTCAAAGCTCTCCTGACCAGGGATAAGATCATGAGGCACACCCCTCATATCCTTTCATCCGCTTCACCTTAACTCTCAATGTTAAGGTTAAGAGCACCACTTACCCCATTCCAGTTAACTTTAAAGTCTAACCCTTGCTTGAGCCTAATTGCTTGGTTATAGTGTGTGCTAAATGACTTTGTTTGATTGATTGCTTGGTTCATCTGTACATGTTTGCTTGCTTGCCTTTGTGCATTTATCATCATTAATTGCTCATTATTGCATGATCATCATTTCTTATCTTTGTGACCATCTTTGGTTTACCCATTGAGGACAACTGTAAGTCCATTCATTGGCCATTGTTCCTATGATTTGGAAGGGATAAAGTGTAAGACCATTTCATTTGGCCACTTATGTCCATTGCTTGTTTGTTTGTTGTATGTGAGGATGCAATCATAAGACCATGTTGTTGGCATTTGTATTCCTATGATCATCATTTGGAGATTAGAGTAAGTCCAGATAGATTGGCATCTGACATCCAAGTTTTGTTTTGATTGAGGAGATTGGTATAAGCCCAGATAGATTGGCATCCGGTATCCACCCTTTTGTGTTGTTTTGCTTTAGGAGGTTGGAATAAGTCCATTTATTGGCATCTGACATCCCTGTTTGTTTTAGGAGACTGGTGTAAATCCATCTATTGGTATCCGGTATCCACCTTTGTTGTGAGATTGGTATAAGCCCAGCAATTGGCCTCCGGTATCATTTGTCTTGCTTATTTGTTATTGCTCATTTGCCTATTCCTAAGGACACACTTGAATCATCTCCTATATGATCTCAAGAGGTGAACCTTTCTAAGAAGTTTTACACTCCATTATCCACACACCCTCTTTGTCCTAAACCTTTTCACATTTGCTTTTAAAACTTTGACTTGTTGTGCAAACATCTTCATGTCTTTTCAAATTAGAAACCTGGACCCTAAGTCCTTGATTTTCCAAACTCTTTTTCATAACACTTCTTTGAATCAATCCTAATCATACCTTGACCATATTTTGTGAATACTCGTAATCAATTAACTTCACCCATTCAATTGTTTTGTGGCTTTGTCCATTGTTAATATGTTTTCATACATTAGTCGTAGGTTTCAATTACCATAGTGGTTGATGTAAATCTTACCTTGTCCTTAGTGAGTTGATTGTAAGACTTCCGTACTGAAAACAGGGTTAACCCCTCTAGTACGTCGAAGCCATCCTCGCATGGTGGATTGTTGAATTCAGGTTGAGTTTTCTCCCATTGGTAATGAAAAGCCTTAATGCTTGTGTTTTAAAATGAACTCACTGACTTTTGGAAATCTTTTAGCCGAACTACGGCGTTTTGATCCTTACCTTTGATGGAAGGTACGTAGGCAACGGGTTCATCCGTTCAAACACAAAAACAATAAAAATTGTACATCCTTTTCTCGTCATCCCATTCATGTTTGCACAATATGTCATAAACAGAGAACAAGGGATGTCTACGATGGTCTCAGAGACTTATGTATCTCACTAATGATAATATCTCTTGGTATGATCGCATGTATGATACTGTGCAGATCATTGATTATTGTGGTGAATTCCCTAATGTGCCTCTTCTTGGTACATGTGGTGGGATCAGCTACAATCCTATCCTAGCACGACGTCAGCTTGGGTTCCCCCTAAAGGATAAACCTCATAACATTCTGTTAGAAGGTGTGTTCTTTCAGGAGGGTAAAGATCCCCAAGGCCTGAAAGCCAGATTTGTCCGCGCTTGGCGCAAGATCTGCAAGAAGAGTAGGAATGAGTTGGGTCCGAAGAATTGCATTGCTTTGGAACCATATACCTCTTGGGTCAGACAGAGAGCTTCTGAATATCTGATGCCTTATGATCATCCGAGACCTACACCATTGGATGTGGTTGGGCCTTCAACCCTCCCCACCCAAGATGTAGAGGAGTTGAGAGAAGAAGACCTTTCACGTGCCTGGATCCGTGAAAGAGAGGAATTGCTGCAGTAGATCAAGGAGAAGGATGCTCTGATTGAGTTTCTCGAGCATCAGGTGATCGACGATCCGAATGATACTTGGACTTCTCTGCTTCCTCAGTCTTCCAAGTTCTGGAAGAGGAAGTATGATCGACTTACAAAGGAGAAAGCGGATATGGAAGCTGCTTATGAGAGAGAGATCAAGAAGCTGTGTGCATCTCGTCTTCCAGCATCCCGAGCTTCTAGGGATCCATAGGATGTTTATTTTCCTTTTCTCTTTGTAATATGATCAAAAATGTTGTACTTCTTTGGTTCAAATATATTTGATGAGGTATTTTCCATATGATATTAAATGCTTAAAATGCGAAATTTGCAAATAATACCCTAAAAGTTCCTTGAAAATAAAAACAAAGCATATGCACAAGCATTTCATGCATCATTTTGCATAAGCAGGTACCTTGTTTCTGGTCTTCTTGTCTGTGGCCTAACTCTGTGCTCTTCATTTATTTTGAAGACAAGCTGACTCACCGGTACTATACAAGAGCCAATTCTGCCAGAGTAATGGATCAGTTGGAACAAGAGAACAGAGAATTGAAAGAAGAGGTCGCCAGACTTGGCGCTTTGATGGAGCAACTCCTTACTGCTCAGAACCAACCTTCTCAACCGCCTGCAACTCCTCCCCAGAGGATGGTTATATCTGAAGTCGTCGCTCCGACTGTGCCAGCTGCTAACACCCATTTTGTGCCCAATGCCATGCCAGCCGGGTTTCCTTGGGGAATGCCTCCGGGTTTCATGCCAGATATTCCTGCTCCAACCTTTGCTCATATGCCGGCATCTAGCCCGGTCCCTGTTGCTCCTCCTCCTGTCGTGCATACCATGCATAGGGTAGACGACACCATCTATCATTCTGAGCCGTCTGAGGGCCCAGATGTCAATGAGAAGATGGAGGCAATGAATGATCAATTCCTTGAGCTGAGAAAGGAATTGAAGACCCTCAGAGGGAAGGATCTGTTTGGCAAGTCCGCTGCTGAACTTTGCCTTGTTCCCGGTGTTAAGATTCTGATCAAATTCAAAGTGCCTGACTTTGAAAAGTATAAGGGGAACACCTGCCCTCTTGCTCATCTGGTTATGTACGCCAGAAAGATGTCTACGCAAACAGATAATGATCAGTTGCTGATCCATTATTTCCAGGATAGTTTGTCGGGTGCGGCTCTTCGCTGGTATATGAGCCTTGATAGCGCAAACATCTGGTCCTTCAATGATCTTGGCGAAGCCTTCGTCAAGCAATACAAATACAACGTTGATATGGCGCCTGACCGTGATCAACTCAGGGCCATGTCCCAGAAGGAGAAGGAGACATTCAAGGAGTACGCCCAGAGGTGGCGAGAGCTGGCAGCTCAGATTACTCCTCCGTTGGAAGAGAAGGAAATGACTAAGATCTTTTTGAAGACTCTTAGCTCATTCTATTATGAGCGGATGGTAGCAAGTGCTCCCTCTGATTTCACCGAGATGGTGAACATGGGGATGCGTCTTGAGGAAGGAGTCCGTGAAGGACGATTAGCTAAAGATGAGAGCTCTTCTAAACGGTATGGGGCGTTTAAGAAGAAGGATGGGGAGGCACATGCTGTGCAATCCCATACTAAATCCAGAAGACCCTCTGTTCAGAGGAAGCCTGCACGCCGTGCAAATAATCAGCACCAGGTGGCTCATATAGCACCTGTATTCAGAGACAGTGCTCAGCATCAGCATCAGCAACCGCAATATCAGCAACAACATCATCCACAGCAACAGGCTTACCAGCCTCGTGGCAGCACAACCAACCAGGCTAATTTGAGTTATGATAGGAAGAAGATCAGCTTCGATCCGATTCCTATGTCATACGCTGAGTTATATCCTTCCTTGTTGGAGAGGAAGTTGGTTACTCCCAGGGATCCTCCTGCTGTGCCTGCAAATCCTCAGTGGTGGTATAAGCCAGACCAACACTATGTGTATCATTCCGGTGCTCCGGGACACAACATCGAGAACTGCTTTCCGTTGAAGACCAAGGTGCAAGACCTGATGAGATGCGGCATTTTGAGTTTTGAGGACTCAAGCCCGAATGTTACAAAGAACCCATTGCCCGCGCATGGGAAATCTGTGAACATGGTCCAGGGGTGTCCTGGAAAATACAAAGTCAAATATGTGAGCCATATTAGACAGTCACTGGTCGAGTTGCATCGCTTGCTGTGTCAGTACAACCATATGGAGCATGACCATGACAAATGCCGCATCTGTTCCGTGAATCGTCTGGGTTGTCGCCAAGTGCGAAGAGAACTTCAAGAGTTGCTAGATGAGGGAACCATAGAGATTCTTCAGAACCGTAATGTTGATGAAGATGAACCCGAGGTGAATGTTATATCTCCTGTGTTCAAGCTGCCCGAGCCTGTTGTTATCCAATATGATAGCAGCAAGCCGAAGGACTCTCCTTCATTAACAATCAAGCCTGCAGGCCCCGTGCCTTATTCTTCAGATAGAGTTGTGCCGTTCAGATATAACCCCGTTGCTGTTGAAGATGGGAAGGAAGTATCGTTGCCTTCAACTTCCGTTGTTAATATTGCCGATGTGAGTGGGTTGACCCGGAGTGGTCGAGTGTTTTCTGCGCCTAAGCCTCAGGCTAAGGCTGTTGCTTCTGATACTGTTGAACGTCCGGTTGGGACGGCTGTTAATGTTCAGAATCCGGCACCTGTTGCCAAACCCTCCTCTGTACAAAAGACTCCTGATTCTTCTGTTGGCCCGAGTGGCGTTGTAAATGAAGAATGTGATGAGATGCTGAGGCTCATCAAGAAGAGTGAGTACAATGTTGTAGACCAGCTTCTACAAACGCCATCCAAAATCTCCGTTCTATCTCTGCTGCTGAATTCAGAACCCCATAGGGAGGCTCTGCAGAAAGTTTTGGATCTGGCGTATGTTGATCATGATGTCACTGTTGAACAGTTTGATGGTATCGTTGCAAACATCACTGCTTGCAACACCTTGAGTTTCTGTGACGCTGATCTCCCTGAGGAGGGAAGAGACCACAACATGGCTTTACATATTTCCATGAATTGCAAGACTGATGCCATGTCCAACGTGCTAGTTGACACTGGATCATCTCTGAATGTATTGCCAAAGACCACACTCTCTAAGTTGTTATATCAAGGTCCTCCTATGAGGCAGAGTGGTGTTGTTGTGAAGGCTTTCGATGGGTCGCGTAAGACGGTGATTGGGGAAGTTGATCTCCCAATCAAGATTGGACCAAGTGATTTCCAAGTTACCTTCCAGGTAATGGATATCCACCCATCATACAGCTGTCTCCTTGGTAGACCATGGATTCACGAGGCTGGCGCCATGACATCCACCCTACACCAGAAGCTGAAATTTGTGAAGAACAAGAAACTGGTTGTGGTAGGGGGAGAAAAGGCTCTCCTGGTTAGCCACTTGTCTTCTTTCTCGTATATTGACACTGAGGATGAAGTTGGAACTCCTTTCCAAGCTTTATCTATTGATGAACCGATTGAGAAGAAGTCTCCTTCATTTGCTTCCTACCGTGATGCGAAACTGGCCATTGAATGTGGTGCAGTTGCTGGTTTAGGGAAGATGATCGAGCTTGAAGACAATAGATCCCGGGCTGGCATTGGCTATTCCTCTGGGGCATTCAATGAACAAGGTTTGTTCAAGAGTGGTGGATTCATCCATGCTGATCAACCTGAAGAAGCTGTTACTATCTTGGAAGAGGATGCAGAGGACTTGAACAATTTCATCATTCCTGGTGGTGTCTGCCACAATTGGGTCGCTGTAGATGTTCCTACGGTCATCCATAGATCAGAGTAATTGTTCACTTTGTTCAAAACCCTTCTCCCATGCCAAAAGGAGAAGTGATGACATTGTTGGCAGCATTTAATACAATGATGTTTTCATTCAATTAATGCATTGTTAAAACATTTGTTTTTCCATTTGTTTTCACTTTTTGCTTTTTTGCATGAAATCAGTGATCACAAAAAACCCATAAAAACAAGAATAAAAGCAATCATTTTTCATCTGCATAATGATTTGCTTGTTTAGATTCTAAAGTTTTTCATTAACCAAAATCATTATGCAGGTTGATCCTAAAACCCATTGAACATAATGATCCAACGCCATCTCCCAATTTTGAATTCCCTGTATTCGAGGCAGAGGAAGATGATGTTGAAGAGATTCCTGATGAGATTACCCGTCTCCTTGAGCACGAGAAGAAGATCATTCAGCCGCACCTTGAAGATCTGGAAACAGTCAACTTGGGGTCTGAGGATTGTGTTCGTATGGTGAAGATTGGGGCACTTCTTGAAGGGTCTGTCAAGAAGAGGTTGATTGAGTTGCTACAAGAATATTCCGATATCTTCGCTTGGTCATATGAAGACATGTCGGGTCTAGATACAGATATTGTGCAACATTTCCTGCCGTTGAAGCCTGAGTGCGTGCCTGTGAAGCAGAAGCTCAGAAGAACTCATCCAGATATGGCAGTGAAGATCAAAGAGGAAGTTCAGAAGCAAATTGATGCGGGGTTTCTGGTGACTTCTACATATCCTCAATGGGTGGCCAATATTGTGCCTGTGCCTAAGAAGGACGGAAAAGTCCGTATGTGTGTTGATTACAGAGATTTGAATAAAGCTAGTCCAAAAGATGATTTCCCTCTACCACACATTGATATGTTGGTAGACAATACAGCTAAATTCAAAGTCTTTTCGTTTATGGACGGATTTTCCGGATATAATCAAATCAAGATGGCACCCGAAGATATGGAGAAGACAACATTCATCACACCTTGGGGAACATTCTGTTATCGAGTGATGCCCTTCGGTTTGAAGAACGCCGGAGCCACGTATCAACGAGCTATGACTACCTTGTTTCATGATATGATGCACAAGGAGATAGAGGTCTATGTTGATGATATGATCGCTAAGTCCCAAACGGAGGTTGAACATGTTGAGCATTTGTTGAAGCTTTTTCAGCGTCTGAGGAAGTTCAGACTTCGTCTGAATCCGAACAAATGTACATTTGGGGTCTGTTCCGGCAAGTTGTTAGGTTTTGTTGTCAGCGAAAGAGGTATTGAAGTTGATCCTGCCAAGGTCAAAGCAATACAAGAGATGCCTGCACCCAAAACTGAGAAGCAAGTCAGAGGTTTTCTTGGCCGCTTGAACTATATTTCCAGATTTATATCCCACATGACTGCCACATGTGCGCCGATATTCAAGCTCCTTCGGAAAGATCAATCCCATGATTGGACCGAGGATTGCCAGAAAGCTTTCGACAGTATCAAAGAGTATCTGTCTGAACCTCCGATCTTGTCTTCTCCTGTGGAAGGAAGAAAGAATCTGCTATCTACTACCTCAGTAAGAAATTTACTGATTGTGAGTCTCGGTACTCTATGCTTGAGAAGACGTGCTGTGCTTTGGCTTGGGCTGCTAAGCGTTTGCGCCAGTACATGATAAATCATACAACTTGGTTGATATCCAGAATGGATCCAATTAAGTATATCTTCGAGAAGCCTGCTTTAACTGGGAGGATTGCCCGTTGGCAGATGTTGTTGTCTGAGTATGATATTGAGTATCGAGCTCAGAAAGCTATCAAAGGTAGTATCTTGGCTGACCATCTAGCGCACCAGCCGATTGAAGATCATCAGTCTGTTCAGTACGACTTCCCAGATGAGGAGATTCTGTATTTGAAAATGAAAGATTGTGATGAGCCTACACTTGATGAAGGTCCGGAACCTGGTTCCAGATGGACGATGGTGTTTGATGGCGCTGTGAATCAATACGGAAATGGAATTGGGGCAGTAATCATTACTCCTCATGGCACACATATTCCGCTTACAGCAAGGCTAACTTTCAAATGCACGAATAATATGGCTGAGTATGAGGCCTGTATTATGGGACTAGAAGAATGTATTAATTTGAGAATCAAACATCTTGATGTTTATGGTGATTCGGCCCTGGTTGTCAATCAGATCAAGGGTGAATGGGAAACGAATCAGCCTGGTCTCATTCCGTACAGAGATTATGCAAGAAGGATTTCAACATTCTTTACAGAAGTTGACTTTCATCATATTCCTCGAGAGGATAATCGGATGGCAGATGCTCTTGCTACGCTTGCTTCCATGATGGTGGTCAAGTATTAGAACGAAGTACCCAACATTGTCGTGATGCGCTTGGATAGACCAGCTCACGTATTTGCAGTAGAAGAAGTGAATGATGACAAGCCTTGGTATTTTGATATCAAGAATTTCCTCCAGAACCAGGTCTACCCGCCTGGGGCATCTGTGAAAGATAGGAAAACTTTGAGAAGGCTGTCAGGCAGTTTCTACCTCAGTGGTGAAGTGCTGTATAAGAGAAATTTTGATATGGTTTTGCTCAGATGCGTGGATAGACACGAAGCAAACCTGCTGATGACTGAGGTCCATGAGGGTTCATTTGGTACTCATTCCAATGGACATGCCATGGCTAGAAAGATGTTGAGAGCAGGCTACTATTGGCTGACAATGGAGTCTGACTGCTGCAAATATGTGAAGAAATGCCACAAGTGTCAGATTTATGCGGATAAGATTCATATTCCTCCGACACTTCTGAATGTGATTTCATCACCATGGCCTTTCTCTATGTGGGGAATTGATATGATCGGCATGATTGAACCGAAGGCGTCCAACGGACACAGGTTTATTCTCGTAGCAATTGATTACTTCACCAAATGGGTTAAGGCCACTTCGTATGCGAATGTGACCAGGCAGGTGGTTGTGAAGTTTATCAAGAACCAGCTGATTTGCCGTTATGGTGTGCCAGATAAGATCATTACTGATAATGGATCTAATCTGAATAATAAAATGATGGATGAGTTGTGCGCTGAATTCAAGATTGCACACCATAATTCTTCTCCTTACAGACCCAAGATGAATGGGGCTGTTGAAGCTGCTAATAAGAATATCAAGAAGATTATCCAGAAGATGATAGTTACATACAAAGATTGGCATGAGATGCTGCCATTTGCTTTGCATGGTTATCGTACATCTGTCCGCACTTCAACAGGGGCAACCCCTTTCTCTCTTGTTTACGGCATGAAGGTTGTTCTCCCAGTAGAGGTGGAGATCCCATCAATGAGAGTCTTGATGGAAGCCAAGTTGACTAATGCTGAATGGATTCAGAGTCGTTATGACCAGTTGAATTTGATTGAAGAGAAGCGATTAACTGCCATGTGCCATGGTCAGTTATATCAGCAGAGAATGAAAAAAGCATTCGATAAGAAGGTCAAGCCTCGTGTGTTCCGAGAAGGTGACCTCGTGCTCAAGAAAGTTTTGTCTTTCGCGCCCGATTCCAGGGGCAAGTGGACTCCAAACTACGAGGGTCCATATGTTGTTAAGAGAGCCTTTTCGGGCGGTGCTTTGATGCTTACAACAATGGAGGGGGAGGATTTCACTCGTCCTATGAATTCAGATGCAGTCAAGAAATACTTTGCCTAAAAAAAAGTATATGCAAATGAAAAACAGAATAGCTCGCTAAGTTGAAAACCCGAAAGGGCGGCTTAGGCAAAAATGAGCGTCTCGGTGGAGAACCCGCAAGGGTAATCCAGGCAAAAATTAGAGACTTGAAAAAAGAGTATATTTGCATCCCGCTAGATTGAGTACCTCGCCCTGGGGCAATCTAGGCAAAAATTAGGGATTTGGCGAGTAACTGCATCCTGACAAGACTTTCTGTTCCACAGCCGTCTTTTCGTCAGAGATTCTCAATTCGTCATCGACTGAAGCTTCGAATACATCGAGATTCAAATTGGTAGAGAAAGGATCATTATGTTCAATGTAGCCCTCTTCCAATATATATCACTGATTTCAAATTTGTACAGATCTATGGAGTCTTGCCATTTGCAAGCTACCATTCCATCAAATCAATTTGAGCTTTTATCCAATTATTTGCACTCTTATTTGTTTCAATTCAACAAATGTTTTGCATGTTTTAATTGATAAAATGTCATTGTTTTAAACAAATAAATTTTTCAAAATTGTTGTTTTAAACAAAGTGAACATTCACAATGACAAAAGAATACTTAAGAATTTCTCAGTGCTCTCCCGAGGGTGGCATGATTTCCAACAGGTAAGACATTTGTTCATATTCCTGGCATTGGTTGTATCCTCTTTATCCTACTTTGTTGATTAGGGGTTGTTCCCCAAACAGAGTTTTTGTTGGGGTTTGTTCCCTAAGCAGAGTGCTAGTTGAAGGCTTCGTTTCTTCTCCAGCAGTATTCTCCCCCAGCATGGGTGTTTTCCATTTGGAATTTTCGGTAGTGGGTGGTTTGAGACCCCAATACCCTGTCACTCTCCCCAGTGCAGTCGCCAGCGGAGTTGTGGTTTTTTCTCTTCAGCATGGATGCTTTCCCTTTGAAGATTCAATGGTTGGTGGATTGATATCCCGGTACTTTACCGCTTTCCCCAGCATTGTCGTAAGCAGAGTTGTTGCTTCTTTTCCTCAGCACAGTCGCTAGTGGGATCTGTGATATATCCCCAGAATAGAGTGCTTGTGGAAGACTTTGTTTGCTCCAGTAGTACCCTCTTCCTCGGCCAAGTTGCCAGCGGAGTTGCTATACCTCCCCATCAGGGCGCTTATTCCTTCAGCAGGGCAGTGATTGTGTTCCTCCTCATCAGTTATGGTTGTTCTCCTCAGAAGAGTTAGCATTTGGTGGTTGATCCCTAGCTCTCTTCCATATTTCCCAGTGGATTCTTCAATGGATCTCCCCAGTGGAGCCGTCAGTAGACTTGAGGTTTGGTGGGTTGTGTTTGTGCAAAATCCCTAATGGAGTTGGTATTCCCCGCAGATCTTTGCTTTTCAGCATGTAGATATCCTGCAAATTGGCTTTCCAGTTGGTTTCTCCCCTGGAAGTATAGTACCGGACGTTCGATTCCCGGACTCTGTTTGTGTTAGATATGTCTGTTTCGTCAGCATTCATCAAACATAAATACGCATATTCATGCATAATCATAAAACATTCAGATATTCATGTTGCATTTTTGCCATATATCTTTTGGTTGTTGTTCCCTGCATTGGGTGACATAGATCTCTTTATGGATCTTCCCAAGCAGATGTCGGGTGTTTAATCTCTCCATGTAGAGTCAGCCCATAAGCAGAAAGTGTCTGTCTTTCCTTCTGCAGTTCCCCACTGAGATTATCATCGTGGATGACGGTTTCTTCCGTTTCCTCCCAGCATATATATTGGGACGGATTTTCCTATTGAGTTATATCCTCATTAGGACGTGTCTTGATTCAGTCTGTCTTTTCGGATTGATCCCGAATTGGCTATTTGTCAGTTGTTTCTTGTGCTTCCCGGTGGAATAAATGAATGATTTGCCCAGTAACCGGCATTAATTCTTTTATCCCCAACGGAATCTTGTTGGGCCGCTACCCAGTAACAGGTAGTTGTAAGTCCTATGTTTCCTGCCTTCTTGGCGGAATTTGTGGTTATATACCTTTTATTCCTCAGCAAGAGTTGTTTGGTTTTCTACCCAGTAGTCGGTAGTCGTAAATCCTATTTTCTTACTCTCCAGCAGAGTTTGTGGTTTGTTATAAACCCTATGTTGTTCCCGTGCGGATTTGTGACTCTTTCCATCCCCACGCGGAGTTGTTGGTTTTCTACCCAGTATTCGGTAGATGTAAACCCTAATTCGTGTTTATCCCCACCAGAGTATGGCTACTACCCCGTATTCGGTAGTTGTGAGTCCTATCTCTTTTCCCCTAGCAGAGGTAACCTTTGTGGTTCGTTCTGGTTGATGGTGGATTTTTGGCTGTTGTGGTTTTACCCCCAATAGAGTTGGAGTCTCCCTGTGGTATAAGTTGAATAATTGCTCAATATTTGGCATTCATTCACCCTATCCCCAGTTGGGTCTGTGGTCTTCTACCCCGTATTCGGTAGTTGTAAATCCCGTATTGTGATTTTTCTCCCTAGCGAAGTTTGTGCCTTGTGGTACAGGTGGATAATTGCCGGTTGCTAGCAATTTTATCCCCGCTGAGTCTTTGGTTTTCTACCCAGTAGTCGGCAGTGTTAAACCTCTTGTTTCCTCAGCCAGAGTTTTTGGTATTCTACCCCGTATTCGGTAGTTGTAAACCCTAATTCCTCCCCTTTGCAGAGTTAACCCTGTTGTTCATCCTAACCGATGATGGTTACTCTTTGTGGTTATCTTCATTCGTTGTTCGATGTTGATATTCCTTCTTTGCTTGTGGATAATTGCCGGTTGCTCGCAATTGTATCCCCAGCTGTCTTCTGGATAATTGCCGTATGCCTGCAATTTTATCCCTTTTGAAGTCGCCAGTGGGTCCTTTCACCGTTTGCTAGTGATTTGTTCCCAGGATTATTGATTGTTTATCAATATATCCCCAGCTAGTCTTTGTGGATAATTGCTGTTTATGCAATTCATTCCCGGGTCATTGATTTTTGTACCAATGCATCCTCAGCAGATCACCTTTCATTTACCCGTTTGCTTGGTAATGATTGTTGCTCCCTTGATTGGTCATCATTATATACCTAGTTTGGGTATCCCGATGCCTTTCTTTTCGGTCGATTTATCCTTTATTAACCCAGTAACCGGTTATGGATAATCTTCCATGCGAGTATGTTATCCACGTTCTGACGGTAATGGATAATATATCTCATGCACTCTTCAGTCGAAGCCTGTTGTGTTTCCCCAGTCGAGTAAGATTCGTTATTTTCCCTTTGCGGAGTCGAATATTTGTTGTTGGATAATTGCCGGATGCTTGCAATTTATCCCCGTTGAGTTGTCTTTTGTTTACCCGGATGCTTGGTATCGATTGTCTCTCCTTGTGGTTGGTCACCTATTATATGCCCTAACCAGTATCTCTGGTGTCTCTTCCTTTTCGAGTATGTTATTCACGTTTTGACGGTAATGAATAATATATCTCTTTCGCTCTTTGGATGGAGTCTTTTGTTGATCTTCCCCAATAGAGTAAGATTTGTATTCTTTGTAGAATCGAATATCCATCCTTTAACCAGTTTGTGTTTTGGATGATGAGTGTTTTGGCAGTAAAAACCAATCCACGTTTTCGGTAGATCACCTATTATATACCCAGTAACCGGTATCCTTGGTGTTTTCTTACCATGCGAGTATATTATCTACGTTCTGACGGTAATAGATAATATATCTCATGCGAGTATTCTATCCACGTTCTGACGGTAATGGATATTATATCTCATGCGCTCTTTGGGTTTGTGTCCCCGGCTGAGCAAGATTCGTTTTCCCGTTGTGGATTCGAATGTCCATCCTGTAAGTCGATTTGCTTTTTCAAGCCCTCCTTTCGGATGATGAGTGTCTTGGCATATATACCAATTCACGCTTTGGTAGGTCACCTATTATATATCCAGTAACCGGTATCCCTGGTGTCTCTTCCTTTTCGAGTATATTATTCACGTTCTGACGGTAATGAATAATATGTCTCATGCACTTTCTTGGGTCAATCTTTTGATTGTTTTCTCCGCAGAGTAAGATTCGTATTCTTTGTGGAATCGAATATCCATCCTTTTGGATGATGAGTGTTTTGGCATATATACCAATTCACGCCTTTGGTCGGTCACCTATTATATGCCCTAATCGGTATCCCTGGTGTTCCTTCCTTTCTGCTCCCTATTATGACTTTGGTCCCCTGTGGAGTCAGATCTTCCTGAGTTTGTTACCCTTATACCGGTAACACCTCATCTTGTTGCTTTTCCCCAGGAGAGTCTCTTTGTTAGACACTTCTCCGGTGGAATTCTTGTTGTGATCTTACCCTTTGCTGTATTGGCGTTTCCCCCAATATATGCATTTTTTCCCGGCAGGGAGGTTCTTTGTGAATCTTTTCCTTGGTCCGAGTTCGGATTTTTATCCGAGGTATCCTTCGTGAATAATTTGAGTCAGCTTGTGTCCTTCCAATGGATGTACCTTCCTCTGGAATTCTTTCTTTTCCCCAGTTTGCGTCATTTGCTTCCCCAGTGAGGTCTCTAGTCCAGTTGTGTCTCATTCACGCTGTGTCAGTTTTGTCTTTCCCTAATTCAAAGTCGTGTCCTGCTCACGCATTCTTTTTCTTTTTCTTTTTATCCCCATAAGAGTCCTGTTAGAGTCTATGTTCCTGGTAAGTGCATTACTCCGATGGATCGTCTTTTCTTCTGTGTGAACCATATCCCCACAGAGTTTGTGTCTTTTGCATGCATACATCTGCATCATGAGGTCTCTTAGGGACCAAAATTTGTCTCATTACTGTTATTTAAGCCCATTCTACCGCGTCAAGATGAAGATTTCTAAACTTCACTTCTCCGGGTAGAATGACCTTAAATAGGGGCATCTGTAAGACCCCAATTTTGTCCCTAAGATCCCTCATGGCATCATATCATATCATATCATTGCCTCAAGGATCATTGTGCACCTTTGCCCCCTTCCTTGTGGGTGGGTTCTCTTTTGAGTGTGGTCCTTGATCACCAAGCATGTTTTGCATTTGTATATCATTGCTTTTCATTTGTTTACTAACCCAAAAGTACAAAAATATTGTCATCTAACCTTGTTACTTGCAGATGAAGCAACATTAGGTCAAGACAGTCAAAGTCAGCCATTGAGCAATAGATGGTGGCCATTCTGAAGAATTTGGGCACCAATGATCATTCATCAAGAGTTCATATGAGTTATGATATCATTTTGAATCAAGATCTCAAGTGGTAGAGGCTTGGAATTCATCAAGGCAAAGCTAGGTCAACTGAAACCCTAGCAAAGTCAACTATGGTCAACTGTGCATAAAATCAGGGATCTGATGGTGGGAGATAGTTGGAGAGGTCTCATTCATGTCCATACAAGCCTCATATAACATGTCAAACATCATCATTGGGGAATTTGAGGTCAGATGAAAAGTTTCCAAAAATAGTAAGTGACCTGTAATTTCAAACTGCCAAAAATGGAAAGGTCTTCTCCTCAAGTTTACATCATCAAGAAAGCTTCAAATGAAATTTTGCCCAACATGAAAGTTGAAGATCTTGCTCTTACCTTTCCAAAAAGTCCAAGAACATCCATTTCTCATTTGTGGTTGGCAAGTTATGATCAAATCATTGGCAATGGATTTTGAACTTCAACAAGGCATAACTTTTGCATCAAAAGGCCAATTCATGTGGTTCTTTTTGGAGAAATTTTCTCTTGATGTGCACTATCATAATCATGCATCACATTTCATTAAAACTCATCACAAAAATATTTCATTTTTCACTTGAATTAATTTGAATTTTTGGAGGGAAAATATCCATTTGAAAAATATGCATTAATTTCACTTCAAACCAATTTCATATGCATCAAAACAGATTTTGCAATGCATTTCCAAGCCAAATTCGTGCACTATTCATGCCATGCACATGCATAAGGGTGGTTTTGTCAATTTGCCCCAAACATTTGGTTTTCACTAATTTTCCATTACCAATTGATTAATCATGATTAAGCTTGGTTAATTAGAGGTATATAAGTGAAATCATAACAGAAAAACCCGGAAGCACAATTCATTTTTTCAGATCTAGAATTTTTGCTCTCACTTTTCTCAAAAATTTTCTCTCATTTTCTTCAAACAATCGGTATTGTTCTTGCTCTGTTCATCATCAAGCATCATTGCTGAGCAACATTCAAGCAAGGTTCAATTGAATTTCGTGCAAAGTGAAGCTCCTCCAAGCAAGAATGTCAACAATGGTGAAGTCTTGAAACTGTAGAATCGTGCCAAGCTGAGCTTCGATCTTCCTTCTAAACATCTCCATAAGCATTGTAGAAGATTCTCCAAGCATCACAAGGCTCATTTCCAGCTGAATCCGCTTCTGTTGCTACAAGAGGTCACAAACTAATTCTCATAATCTTGCTTGTTCTTATGTTAATGTTATAGATCTTTGATTGCTGAGATGAATGAGCTTTGAATCGTGTTAAACCATGCCAAAATGAGAGAGAACGGTTGATTTGAATATTTTATGATGATTCTTGATTTGCTCGATTCATGCTTGATGTAGTGTTTTTGGACATGTTAATTGTTGATTATTCATGCCTAATGTTAGATCTTTGAGATGCAATGCGTAATTTACGTTTCTGGAACCTTCCATTTTTTGTGGAAAAATCGTGTATGAAGATCATGAAGATCTTCATGTGTTCTTGACCGCTGGAGATTTCCTGCGGATTTACTTGCAGCCTTCATCGCGCTAGCTGCGTTTTTACCTGCGGATCCACATGCGTTACTTGCGGATTCACGTGTTACAGCATGCATGCATGCGCCTAGGGTTAGTCCTAAACGACTGCGTTTAGGTAGCGCGCGCTGGATATTCAAATTCGAGCATGGTTCGATTCCGGCTCCAAGCATCTTCATGTTTTGGCTTTTGTATTTTCTTCATTCATGCATTCACATGTTCATATGCTTCATTCATCATTTTTTTATTTTTTATCCACATTAAAAAAATCATAACTCTCAAAATAATTGTCCAATTCACATGAGATTTTTTGTGCAATGATCCTTGTAATGTCTACTTTTTTATGGATATTTTTCCAGAATTTGTGCTCGGTTGGATTTAAAAATTGCCTAGGGTTTGTTCTTGCATGTCATTCATTGCACATTGCTTGCCATTTCTTTTGTGAAATAATGATGCTTGATCCAATGAAGCTGAAATTTTACATGCATAATCTAGACACTTTGATGAGCATTTTGGATTTGAGTTTTATATTTTTTTCATTTGTGGATTGTGAGATATGACATGATCATTGGAGGTGTGACAATGTGTGTCACACCATTTCTTGTCCAATTTGCTGATTTTATTTACCATGCCATATGAACTTCAATTAATCTGATTTTTTGCATGTTAATTCTTCTGGATGTTAAGTTTGATAATGATTTTTTTGTGGATTTTTTGAGGGCATTTCCAATTTGTTTGAGATTTTATTTTCTGTTTGGTCATTTGTGAGCTTTTGTTGAGTGTTCAACTTCCATGATTTGTGAAATTCTTATGCCTTATCATATGGACTTGAAATTTTGTACATTGATTCTTAACATGTTGAAGTTCATTGTGGTTTTAGTTTGGATCATTTATCTTATGTCATTTCTGTTTTAGGATTGCCTTAAGTTGATGCACCATTTGTGGCCTTGTTTGAGTTTGTTTTTGCATACCTTGACTTGTTGATTTTACTTGACATGCTTATACTTATCCAAATGACATGATTTTTGGTGTGTTGCTCATTTGATATGTTCTGTTTAGGCATGATTTTTCTTGGAATTTATTGATCCATTGTTGATTTGATATGCTTGTGTTCATTCTGTTTGCTCCAATGTGATTCCCACTTGCATAATTTGACATGATTTGCTTATGAAATGAAATTGGTTGATGATTTTGATATGAGACCACTTGGATGTTGTTCTTAATTGATTAATCTTGATTTTGGTCAATTTTCATGTTCTGTTTTAAATTTTTTCCCTTTCTTTGACCCTAGGCTTTAGCCTAAGGGTTTGCCTCTCATGTTTGAAGCTTTGTTTCAGGTTGCACATGCAAGTTACACAATTGATGATGCCTCATCTTGAGAGCATTTGATATTTGCTTTTGATTACTAATGTGTGTTTTGTAGGTTGAAGTGGATTCAATTGGGATTGACTTGTGGCTTATGCATTTGCCTATATTGGTTGTCTGTTGCATTAACTGTTGGTTGATTGTCTGTATAGCATACTGATTTGTTTGATGTTTCCACAGGTACCTTAGTTGCTATAGTTCATTGTGAACTTGCTTTTGCTTTGCTTGATAGCTTAAGCATTGAGGTATAACATCTCTTCTTCATGTAGTCTGGAAGACCTGGCCTGTTACTTGGCCAGGCACCTGTCTGAAGTCCTCCTTAAGAGGCAATGCTTGTGATTGTTTATCATTGTCCCCAAGCAGGAAAAGACCTCATATGAGGCAATTGGTAGATAGAAGAGATGTGTAGTCCATATCCTACTGTTTTGTGCGCCTTCCCTTTGCTCACATTACATGTTGTAGCATTGTGGATCTTAACCCAAGATCTATCGAGTCATTAACTTGTGGAGAGAGTTCCAACTTTCTGAACTCCCACACCTTCTGATATTCAAAGCTCTCCCTGACCAGGGATAAGAGCATGAGGTACACCCCTCATATCCTTTCATCTGTTTCACCTTAACTCTCAATGTTAAGGTTAAGAGCACACTTACCCCATTCCAGTTGACTTTAAAGTCTAACCCTTGCTTGAGCCCAATTGCTTGGATATAGTGTGTGCTAAATGACATTGTTTGATTGATTGCTTGGTTCATCTGTACATGTTTGCTTGTTTGCCATTGTGCATTTATCATCATTAATTGCTCATTATTGCATGATCATCATTTCATATCTTTGTGATCCATCTTTGATTGCCCATTGAGGACAACTGTAAGTCCATTCATTAGCCATTGTTCCTATGATTTGGAAGGGATTGAGTATAAGACCATTTTATTGGCCACTTATGTCCTCTTTGCCTAGTGCTTCTGTTTGTTTGTTGTATGTGAGGATTCAATTGTAAGACCATGTTGTTGGCATTTGTATTCCTATGATCATCTGTTGGAGGTTAGAGTAAGTCCAGATAGATTGGCATCTGACATCCATGTTTTGTTTTACTTTGAGGAGATTGGAGTAAGCCCATATATTGGCATCTGGTATCCTTGTCTGTTTGGCTCCTTGGAGATTGGTATAAGTCCAGATAGATTGGCATCCGGTATCCACCCCTTTTGTTTTGTTTTTCTTTAGGAGGTTGGAATAAGTCCATTTATTGGCATCTGACATCCCTGTTTATTTTAGGAGACTGGTGTAAATCCATTTATTGGTATCCGGTATCCACCTTTGTTTGTGAGATTAGTATAAGCCCAGCAATTGGCATCCGGTATCATTTGTTTGCTTGTTTGTTATTGCTCATTTGCCTATTCCTAAGGACACACTTGAATCATCTTCTATATGATCTCAAGAGGTGAACCTTTCTGAGAAGTTTTACACTCCATTATCCATTCACCCTCTTTGTCCTAAACCTTTTCACATTGTTGCTTTTAAAACTTTGACTTGTTGTGCAAACATCTTCATGTCTTTTCAAATTAGAAACCTGGACCCTAAGTCCTTGACTTTTCAAACTCCATTTCATAACACTTCTTTGAATCAATCCTAATCATACCTTGACCATATTTTGTGAATACTCATAATCAATTAATTTCACCCATTCAATTGTTTTGTGGCTTTGTCCATTGTTGTTAAGTTTTTCACACATTAGCCATAGGTTTCAATTACCATAGTGGTTGATGTAAATCTTACCTTATCCTTAGTGAGTTGATTGCAAGTCTTCCATACTTATTATAGGGTTAACCCCTCACTAGTATGTTGAAGCCGTCCTCGCATGGTGGATTGTTGATTCAGGTTGAGTTTTCTCCTATTGGTAATGAAAAACCTTAGGGTTTGTGTTTTAAAATGAAATCACTAATTTTTGGAAATCTTTTAGCCGAACTACGGCGTTTTGATCCTTACCTTTCATGGAAGGTATGTAGGCAACGGGTGTAGCGGTGTATTCGTCGCTATATGATTTATCGATTAAACCATAAGCAAAGCATACAATGATTTTCGAGTCGCCACCGCACTTTTATTTATCCAAAGGACTGGCTAAAAAGCGAACAAAAGCCTAAGAAGTTTTACACGTAGAAAACTAATAAAAAGATCAGAGAGTCTGGGTAAGGGGTAAATTACGCAATGGGAAGGTGTTAGGCACCCACTACGTCCTAGGTACTCCTAGGGAGCCCTTTTCACACTTGTTGTACTGAATTGTTATTTGTTATGACATAAGCATTGTGCAAACATGATTGGGATGGTGAGAAAGAATATACAATTTTATTATTGGGTTTGAACGGATGAACCCGCTGCCTACGTACCTTCCATCAAAGGTAAGGATCAAAACGCCGTAGTTCGGCTAAAAGATTTCAAAAGGTTGATGGATTCAATTTTAAACAATAGCACTGAGGCTTTTCATTATCAATGGGAGAAAACTCGACCAAAACCAACATCCACCATGCGAGGATATCTTCGACGTACTGGAGGGGTTAACCCTGTTTTCAGTACGGAAGTCTTATAGTCGACTCACTAAAGATAAGGTGAGGTTTACATCAACCACAATGATAATTGAAACCTATGGCTAATGTGTGAAAAGATTAACAATGGACAAAGCCAAAACAAGTGAATGGGTGAAGTTAATTGATTGTGATTATGAAAATGGAGTCAAAGTATGATTAAGATTAATTCAAATGAGTATTATGAAATGAAGTTTGAAAAAAGTCAAGGACTTGGGTCCAGGTTTTTAGTTTGGAAAACATGAAGATGTTTGCACAATATCTATGTTAAGTTTGAAATCAAAGTATGAAAAGGTTTAGGACATAATGGGGATGAATGGATGAAGATGGATCGTAAAACTTCTTAGAAGGTTCACCTCTTGAAATCATATAGAAGATGATTCAAGTGTGTCCTTTGGAATAAGCAATGGATAATAACAAACAAACAAGAAAGTCAACAAAAGCGGATATCGGATGCCAATCACTGGGCTTATACCAATCTCCTAAAATAAAACTGGATATCAGATGCCACTCAATGGTCTTACACTAATCTCCTAAAACAAAAAGAAACTTGGGTACCGGATGCCAATCTGTCTGGGCTTACACCAATATCCAACATATGATCCTAGGAAAGCAAATGCCAACTTGCAGGGACTTACAGTTGCATCCTCACATAAACAAAGAAAAACAAAACATGGAAGTCATATGCCAATCTGTCTGGGCTTACTCTCACATACACAGTATGATCCTAGGAAACAAATGCCAACTTGCAGGGACTTACAGTTGTATCCTCACATACAATCAAACAATGCAACATGATCACAGGAGAGCAAATGCCAACTTGCAGGGACTTACAATTGCATCCTCACATAAACAAACGAAAGCAAAACATGGATGTTAGATGCCAATCTGTCTGGGCTTACTCTCACATACACAGTATGATCCTAGGAAACAAATGCCAACTTGCAGGGACTTACAGTTGTATCCTCACATACAATCAAACAATGCAACATGACCACAGGAGAGCAAATGCCAACTTGCAGGGACTTACAATTGCTTCCTCACAATCAAACAAACAAAACAAAAGCTATGAGTGACCAATGAGGTCTTACACTCTATCCTTCCATATCATAGGAGCAAATGGCCAAAAGAGATGGACTTACAATTGTCCTCAATGGGCAAACAACAATGATAGCATCACAAAAGCAAATGAGATGATCATGCATTAATGGCAATTGATGATGATAAATGCATAGCATACAGGCAAACAAGTGCATATGAAGCAATCAATCAATCAATGAATAGCAAACAGCACACTCTATAGCCAAACAATGGGGGGCTCACACAAGAGGGTTTGACTTTGAAAGTCCACTGTAATAGGTGAAGGTCGCTCTTAACCTTGCCATTGAGAGACTAAGGTGAAGCAGATGAATAGGAGATGAGGGGTGTGCCTCATTGCTTCTATCTCAGGTCAGAGAGAGCATCAAATAATAGAAAGTGGGGGAGTTCAGAAAGATGGAACTCTTTCCCCTTTATTGACTCGATTAGATCTTGGGTTTTTATCTCAATGCTTCAACCATATAATGGGAGCAAAGAGAGGACACACTGAATAGTGGGGAATAGATTGCTTATCCCTACCTTCCACCAATTGCCTTACTTGAAGGACTTTTCCTGCTTGGGACAATTTTAAACAAACACAGGCATTGCCTCTTAAGGAGGACTTCAGACAGTTTGCCCGGTCAAATAACAGACCGGGTCTCCAGACTACATGAAGAAGAAGTAATTATACCTCAAAGCAAATGCTAAATAGCAAAGCAAGCAACTAAAGCAACTAAAGTGTACTTGGTTTTGAAGCAAAATGTGAAACAGGGCTGCTTTGATGGTTATAAGTGCAAACAGATGCAGGAAATGCTTGGTAGTGAAGGATGTTTGAAGAAAATGAGCTCAATGGTGTTTGGAAGCTTCCATAACTCAATTTGCCATTGTAGATGCTTGGAGAAAACAGGGTCTGAAAATGAAGTTCCAGCTAAGACTTCACACTTGGAATGAGCTTGCAATGATGATGGATGATGAAGAGAACAAAAGAAAGCTCGAGGGTTTGGAGGATTTGACCGAAATTCCAAAAATGCAAAATGCAAGAGTGAGAGAATCAGAGTGTTTTTGGTCTGTGGCTGCTGCTTCTTTGGTCTCTCATGACAGAAACATGATGGTAGATATGGTATTGAGCCAAGCCAGTTTTGTTCCTTTTGTCAATTTACAGCAAAATTGGAATATGGTGTGATGACAGAAAATTAGGAATGCAAGTAAGGTGAGTTCTTTTTGAATGAGGATGCATCCTCTTGATTTGTCTTGGCCAAAATGGCTTTGTCCTGCTGCCCCTGCTGCTACTGTCCTCCAAAGGACAGAAAATACATCATCCAAAAAATAAGCTGCTATTGAGTCCTGCTTTTGGTGGCAAGGCAATGTCCTTCAATTGTGGTTTTTTCATGCTGCCATTGCTGCTATCAGTGACAGAGAATTATGGGCAATCCTGCTGCCTTCTGGTTCTAGGCATGGCTGTAGGATGAATTCCATGAAAACATGTACTTTTTCCAATTTTTAAGCAATTAGGACATGGCTTCTTGTTGGTGCTGGTTAGGCTGCTAATTAGGTTCACAATGACAGAAAAAAATGATGCATAATGCTGCTGTTCTTTTGAGGTACAAGGCATGGTTGTGGAAGCATGGACAAGTATGGTGAAATTGTACCTTTCTTACAATTCAAGCAACCAAGTATGGATTCACATGTGCTGCACAAAATGAGTTTGCAAACACATTCTAAATGATATTTCTGAGCTGTTCCAATTGGCCAAATGCTAGAAAAATGTTTATATCAAAAAGTCAAACATTGGTCAAACTTGCATTTAAATGAGAAAAGTCAAAATATGCCATCTTGATTGGTGAAGTTTTGGCTCATGAAATTTATATTTTTGGAAAGAGGGGATCAAATGTGACTTGTAGGAAAAAACCCCACCAAAATTGGCCAAACGGTTTGGGAGATATGGCCTTTTGAAGTTCAAGATTTTCTGAAATCGATTCGATCATAACTTGCCAACCACACATGGGAATTGAGAGTTCTTGGACTTTTTGGAAATGGGAGAACAAGATCTTCAACTTTCATGTTGGGCAAAAATTCATTTGAAGCTTGTATCATGATGTAAGTTTGAGGATCAAGACTTTCCATTTATGGCAGGTTTCAGTTACAGGTCCAGTTTCCATTTCTGGAAATTTTCTGTTTGACTTCCAATTCTTCCATGATGGGGTTGGACATGACATATGAGGCTTGTATAAGCATGAATGAACTCCTTCAAATCAATTCCATCCATCAAATCACTGATTAAATGGCCGGTTGACCAAGTTTGACTTTCTGTTGACTTTTCTAGGGTTTTGCATGATTGAACCACTTCTGATGAATTCCAAACCCTAATTCCTTGAGACCTTGATTTCCAATGATGTCCCAAGTTGTGTGAACTCTTGATTATTGGTCATGGTGCCCAAATTCTGCAAGAATGGCCACCATCCATTGCTTTGACTGACTGTTGACTGTCTTTGACCTAATTGCTGATAATTGCTTCAACTGCAAGCAACAAGGTTAGACTGACAATATTTTTGTACTTTTTGGATGATAAACATATGAAAAGCAATGATATACAAATGCAAAACATGCTTGGTGATCAAGAACCACACACACAAGGCAACCTACCCACTAGGAGGGAAGCAAAGGCATGCAATGATCCTTGAGGCTATGATATGAGATGATATGGGCCATGAGGGATCTTAGGGCCAAAATTGGGGTCTTACAGATGCCCATATTTAAGGTCATGCTAGCCGGAGAAGTGAAGTTTAGAAATCTTCATCTCGACGCGGTAGAATGGGCTTAAATAACAGTAATGAGACAAATTTTGGTCCCTAAGAGACCTCATGATGCAAATGTATGTATGCAAAAGACACAAATTCTGTGGGGAATATGGTTAACACAGAAGAAAAGACGATCCTATCGGAGTAATACACTCACCCGGAACAGAGACTCTGACAAGACTTTAGTTGGGGATAAACAACACTGACACAGCGTGAACAAGACACGACTCCGATTAGAAGATAACAGAAAACAGACTGTAGGCCTCACTGGGGAGTGAAGGACTCACACTGGGAAAAGAAATCCAAAGGAAAATAAATCCATTGGAGAGACACAAGCTGACTCCTGGGGAGAAGCAACGGGAAAACTTCACTGAGGAAGCACCAAAGAATGAGGTGTTACCGGTATGAGGGTAACAAAAAAAATCAGGAAGGAACACCAAGGATCCCGGGTTGTAGGTATGTAACAGGTGACCGACCAAAGACGTGAATTGGTGTGTGTTCCAAAACACTCATCACCCTGAAGAAAGCGAAAGCAAACTTGTTTATAGGATGGATATTTGATTCTGTAAAGAATGCAAATCTTACTCAGTTGGGGAAACAAACAAAGTGTTCGACAAGAGAGTGCATGAGATATATTATCTATAGCCGTCAAAACGTGAATAATAACCTCGCATGGAAGATTATCCTTAACCGGGTTGTAGGTTGTTTATAGGATAAAAATCCGAAAAGAAAGGCATCAGGATACCAGAATAGGTATATAATGATGACCAATCAAAAGGAGCAACAGACATTACCGACAAAAGGGTAAATGAAAGGCGATCTGCTGAGGATTCACTGGTGAAAACCAATGATCCAGGGAACACAATCACTGACACAAGGTGAAAGGACCTACTGGGGATAAAATTGCTAGCATACGGCAATTGTCCACAAAAGACTTGCGAGGGATATAAGTACTGATCTGAGCGACTTATCCAAGCAAAGGAAAATCAACATCAAGAACTAGATGAAGATAACCACAAGGGAAATTGTCATCGGTTGAGATGAACAACAAAGTTAACTTTGCAAGTGGAGAAAACAGGGTTTATGACTACCGGTTTGTAAGTAGAAAAACCGCAAAGATAGGACTTACGACTGCTGGTTTGTAGGCAGAGGGCCAAAAAGGGTGGAGATGACCACAAAATTAGGGTTTACATCTACCGAATACGGGATAGAAGACCAACAACTCCACGTGAGGATAGAACGAATCACAAATCCGCACGGGAAACCAAAATAGGGTTTATAACAAACCACAAACTGCTGGAGAGCAGGAAAATAGGATTTACAACTACCGACTGTTAGGTAGAAAACCAAAACTCTGGCTGGAGAATAAAAGGTGTATAACCACAAATTCTGTCAAGAAAGCCAGGAAAAGTAGGACTTATAACCACAGGTATGAGGGTAGCGGCCCAAAATTACTCCGCTGGGGAACAACCCACTGGGAAGCACAAGACATTTGACAAATAGCCAATTCGGGAATAATCCGAAAAGACAGGCTGAATCAAGACACGTCCTAATGAGGATGTAACTCAAATAGGAACATCCATCCCAATATATGTGTTGGGAGGAAACAGAAGAAACCGTCATCCACGAGGATATATCTCAGTGGGGAACTGCAGAAGGAAAGGCAACATTTTCTGCTTATGGGGCTGACTCTATATGGAGAGATTTTAAACACCCGACATCTGCTTGGGGAGATCTATAAAGAGATCTATATCACCCGTGCAGGAGAACACGACAAGCAAAAGATACATGGCAAGAAATGCAACATGAATATCTGAATGTTTATGAATATGCATGAATATGCGTGATTTATGTTTGATGAATGCTGACAAAACAGACAACTCCCACACAAACAGGTTCAGGAATCAAAACGTCCGATATTATACTTCCAGGGGAACAACCAGCTGGAGAGCCAATCTGCGGAGATCTTCATGCTGTAAAGCAAAGATCTGCGGGTACTGCTGAAGAAGCAGAGGATCAGAGATATCAGGAAACAACCCAATCAAGGTACAGAAAGTCACAATGGGCAAAGCAGTCACCAAGACGAATCTGTAGGGGAACAAGAGAAGTCCCAAAGTATCTGCAGGGGATCTCAGTGTCAACTGAGAAACAAAAGGATGCATTGCACAAGCACGAACTGTTGTAGAAGCAACTCCACATAACTCCGCTGGGGAACAACCCACTGAGGGAGAGTGATATTATCCAAATAGAATCTAACTGCATAAGCAACTCTACTGGGAAAAACTGTCGGCTACTCTCTTGGGGAACAACCCACTGAGGGAGGACAGATCAAACAAGTATATTCTGCAACGAACCACTCTACTTGGGAAAGAATATGCATAGCAAACTGATCACAACAAGTAGATTCTGCAATATAAGCCACTCTACTGGGGATCACAAACAGTCAGGAAATTAATCCGTTCTCTGGATGGTAGAGCCATCATCCGACCATACCGGGGATTGAAGGAGTACTCAACAGGCGAAATTGCCATAACAAATACTCTGCAGACTATGCTGAGGAAAAAGATGGTTGAAAACACTGGGATGTCGACCCAATCAACCGCTGAATAGGAAAATAAATCCTACTCTGCTGAAGAGAACAAACTCTGATGGAGAGATAGCAACAATTCCGCAGACGACTTCGCCGGGGAAAAGGTAAAGTACCGGGTATCAAACCGCTGACTTACCGAGTCTTCAAAAGAAAACGATCGTGCTGAGGAAACAGACAACTCCGCTGGCAACTGCACTGGGAAGAGTGATAACAACTCTGCTCGCGAATCCGATGGGGATATCAATAACAGCTCTACTCATGACTGCCGAGGAGACAAATAAAGTCTGGGGCATACGACCCACTGGTGAAAGTGACGGGGCACCAAGATGACAAACCATCAACCGCCGAAACTCACAAGGAAACACCCATGCTGGGAAAACTACTGCTGGAGAAAACGAAGTCTTCAACAACACTCTGCTTGCAACTATACTGGGGGAACAACCCCAACAACAACTCTGTTTGAGGAACAACCCCAACAAAGATCTGAAGAAAGAAGATACCACCAAACCAGGAATATGAACCAATGTCCTACCTGTTGGAAATCATGCCACCCTCGGGAGAGCACTGAGATATTCTTGAGTATCCTTTCAATCTTGTGAATGTTCACTTTGTTTAAAACAATTTTTTTTTTTTGAAAAATTTTGATTTGTTTAAAACAATGATATTTTATCAATTTAAAACACGCAAAACATTTGTTGAATTGAAACAAATAAGAGTGCAAATAATTGGATAAAAGCTCAAATTGATTTGATGGAATGGTAGCCTGCAAATGGCAAGACTCCATAGATCTGTACAAATTTGAAATCAGTGATATATATTGGAAGAGGGCTACATTGAACATAATGATCCTTTCTCTACCAATTTGAATCTCGATGTATCCGAAGCTTCGGTTGACGACGAATCGAGAATCTTCTGACGAAATGACGACCGATAAACCAGAAAGTCTTGTCAGGATGCAGTTATTTGCCAAATCCCTAATTTTTGCCTAGATTGCCCCAGGGTGAGGTACTCAATCTAGCGGGATGCAAATATTCTCTTTTTTCAAGTCTCTAATTTTTGCCTGGATTACCCTTGCGGGTTCTCCACCGAGACGCTCATTTTTGCCTAAGCCGCCCTTTCGGGTTTTCAACTTAGCGAGCTATTCTGTTTTTTTTTTCATTTGCATATACTTTTTTTTTTTAGGCAAAGTATCTCTTGACTGCATCCGAATTCACAGGACGAGTGAAATCCTCCCCATCCATTGTTGTAAGCATCAAAGCACCGCCTGAAAAGGCTCTCTTAACAACATATGGACCCTCGTAGTTTGGAGTCCACTTGCCCCTGGAATCGGGCGCGAAAGACAAAACTTTCTTGAGCACGAGGTCACCTTCTCGGAACACACGAGGCTTGACCTTCTTATCGAATGCTTTCTTCATTCTCTGCTGATATAACTGACCATGACACATGGCAGTTAATCGCTTCTCTTCGATCAAATTCAACTGGTCATAACGACTCTGAATCCATTCAGCATCAGTCAACTTGGCTTCCATCAAGACTCGCATTGATGGGATCTCCACCTCTACTGGGAGAACGGCTTCCATGCCATAAACAAGAGAAAAGGGGTTGCCCCTGTTGAAGTGCGTACAGACGTACGGTATCCATGCAAAGCAAATGGCAGCATCTCATGCCAATCTTTGTACGTGACAGTCATCTTCTGGATGATCCTCTTGATATTCTTGTTAGCAGCTTCAACAGCCCCATTCATCTTAGGTCTGTAAGGAGAGGAGTTATGGTGTGCAATCTTAAATTCAGCGCACAACTCATCCATCATCTTATTGTTCAGATTGGATCCATTATCAGTAATGATCCTCTCTGGCACACCATAACGGCAAATCAGCTGGTTCTTGATAAACTTCACAACCACCTGTCTGGTTATATTCGCGTATGAAGCGGCTTCAACCCATTTGGTGAAGTAATCAATCGCTACGAGAATAAACCGATGCCCGTTGGATGCTTTCGGCTCAATCATGCCGATCATGTCGATTCCCCACATAGAGAAAGGCCATGGTGATGAAATCACATTCAGGAGTGTCGGAGGAATATGAATCTTATCCGCATAAATCTGACACTTGTGACATTTCTTCACATACTTGCAACAGTCAGACTCCATTGTCAGCCAATAATAGCCCGCTCTCAACATTTTCTTAGCCATGGCATGTCCATTGGAATGAGTACCAAATGAACCCTCATGGACCTCAGTCATCAATAGGTTTGCTTCGTGTCTATCCACGCATCTGAGCAAAACCATATCGAAATTCCTCTTATACAGCACTTCACCACTGAGGTAGAAACTGCCTGACAACCTTCTCAAAGTTTTCCTATCTTTCACAGATGCCCCAGGCGGGTAGACCTGGTTCTGGAGGAAATTTTTGATATCAAAATACCAAGGCTTGTCATCTTTCACTTCTTCGATTGCAAATATGTGAGCTGGTCTGTCCAAGCGCATCACAGTAATATTGGGGACATCATTCCACCGTCTGACCACTATCATGGAAGCAAGCGTTGCAAGAGCATCCGCCATCCGATTATCCTCTCGAGGAATGTGATAAAATTCAACTTCTGTAAAGAATGTTGAAATTCTCCTTGCGTAATCTCTGTACGGAATGAGACTTGGCTGGTTCGTCTCCCATTCACCCTTGATCTGATTGATAACTAGGGCCGAATCACCATAGACATCAAGATACTTGATTCTCAAATCAATGCATTCTTCAAGTCCCATTATACAGGCTTCATACTCCGCCATGTTGTTCGTGCATTTGAAAGTTAGCCTTGCTGTAAACGGAATGTGTGAACTTTGAGGAGTGATAATCACTGCCCCAATTCCATTTCCATATTGATTAACAGCGCCATCAAACACCATCGTCCATCTGGAACCAGGTTCTGGACCTTCATCAAGTGTAGGCTCATCGCAATCTTTCATCTTCAAATACAGAATTTCCTCGTCAGGGAAGTCATACTGAACAGACTGATGATCTTCAATCGGCTGGTGCGCTAGATGGTCAGCCAAGATACTACCTTTGATAGCTTTCTGAGCTCGATACTCAATATCATACTCAGACAACAACATCTGCCAACGGGCAATCCTCCCAGTTAAAGCAGGCTTCTCGAAGATATACTTAATCGGATCCATTCTGGATATCAACCAAGTTGTATGATTTATCATGTACTGGCGCAAACGCTTAGCAGCCCAAGCTAAAGCACAGCACGTCTTCTCAAGTGTAGAGTATCGAGACTCACAATCAGTAAACTTCTTACTGAGGTAGTATATAGCAAACTCCTTCTTCCCTGATTCGTCTTGTTGACCGAGTACACAACCCATCGAGTCTTCAAGAACTGTTAAATACATGATCAGAGGTCTTCCTTCCACAGGCGGAGACAAAATCGGAGGTTCAGACAGATAATCTTTGATACTGTCGAAAGCTTTCTGGCAATCCTCGGTCCAATCATGCGACTGATCTTTCCGGAGGAGCTTGAATATCGGCGCACATGTGGCAGTCATGTGGGATATAAATCTGGAAATGTAGTTCAAGCGGCCAAGAAAACCTCGGACTTGCTTCTCAGTTTTGGGTGCAGGCATCTCTTGTATTGCTTTGACCTTTGCAGGATCAACCTCAATACCTCTTTCGCTTACCATAAAACCCAACAATTTGCCGGAACGGACTCCAAATGTACATTTGTTCGGATTCAGGCGAAGTTTGAACTTTCTCAAACGCTGAAAAAGCTTCAACAAATGCTCAACATGCTCAACTTCCGTTCGGGACTTAGCGATCATATCATCAACATAGACTTCGATCTCCTTGTGCATCATGTCATGAAACAAGGTAGTCATAGCTCGTTGATACGTGGCTCCGGCGTTCTTCAAACCGAAGGGCATCACTCGATAACAGAATGTTCCCCAAGGTGTGATGAATGTTGTCTTCTCCATATCCTCTGGTGCCATCTTAATTTGATTATAACCGGAAAATCCGTCCATAAAGGAAAAGACTTTGAATTTAGCTGTATTGTCTACCAACATGTCAATGTGTGGTAGAGGAAAATCATCTTTTGGGCTAGCTTTATTCAAATCTCTATAGTCAACGCACATACGGACCTTTCCGTCCTTCTTAGGAACAGGCACAATATTGGCCACCCATTGAGGATATGTAGAAGTCACCAGAAACCCCGCATCAATTTGCTTCTGAACTTCTTCTTTGATCTTTACTGCCATATCTGGATGAGTTCTTCTGAGCTTCTGCTTCACAGGCACGCACTCAGGCTTCAAAGGCAGGAAATGTTGCACAATATCTGTATCTAAACCCGGCATGTCTTCATAGGACCAAGCAAAGATATCTGAATATTCTCGTAGCAAGCTGATCAAATCTTCCTTGACAGACTCTTCAAGAAGTGCCCCGATCTTCACCAGACGAACACAATCCTCAGACCCCAAGTTGACTGTTTCCAAGTCTTCGAGATGCGGCTGAATGATCTTCTCTTCGTGCTCAAGGAGACGGGTAATCTCATCAGGAACCCCTTCAACGTCATCTTCTTCTGCCTCAAATACAGGGAATTCAAAATTGGGAGATGGCGTTGGATCATTATGTTCAATGGGTTTTAGGATCAATCTGCATAATGATTTTGGTTAAGGAAAAAACTTCAGCATTTAAACAAGTAAACCATTATGCAGATGAAAAATGTTTGCTCTTTTTTTTTTTTTTTTATGGTTTTTTGTGATCACTGATTTCATGCAGAAAAGCAAAAAGTGAAAACAAAGGAAAAACAAATGTTAATGCATTAATTGAATGAAAACATCATTGTATTAAATGCTGCCAACAATGTCATCACTTCTCCTTTTGGCATGGGAGAAGGTTTTAAACAAAATGAACAATTTACTCTGATCTATGGATGACTGTAGGAACATCTACAGCGACCCAATTGTGGCAGACACCACCAGGAATAACAAAATTGTTCAAGTCTTCTGCATCTTCTTCTTCAATGATAGCAGCAGCTTCCTCTTCTTCAGGTTGATCAGCATGGATGAATCCTCCACTTGTGAACAGCCCTTGCTCATTGCATGCCCCAGAACCATAGCCAATGCCAGCCCGGGATCGGTTATCTTCAAGTTCAAGCACTTTCCCCAATCCAGCAACTGCACCACATTCAATGGCCAGCTTAGCATCACGGTAGGAAGTGAATGAAGGAGACTTCTTCTCGATTGGTTCATCAATAGATAAAGCTTGGAACTGAGTTCCAACTTCATCCTCTGCGTCAATGTACGAGAAAGAAGACAGATGGCTAACCAGGAGAGCCTTTTCTCCCCCTACTACAACCAATTTCTTGTTCTTCACAAATTTCAGCTTCTGGTGTAGGGTGGATGTCACGGCGCCAGCCTCGTGAATCCATGGTCTGCCTAAGAGACAGCTGTATGATGGGTGGATATCCATTACTTGGAAAGTAACTTGGAAATCACTTGGTCCTATCTTGATTGGGAGATCAACTTCCCCAATCACGGTCTTGCGCGACCCATCGAATGCTTTCACAACAACCCCACTCTGCCTCATAGGAGGACCTTGATATGACAGTCGAGAGAGTGTGGATTTTGGCAATACATTAAGAGACGATCCAGTGTCCACCAACACATTGGACATTGCATCAGATTTGCAATTCATAGAGATGTGTAAAGCCATGTTGTGGTCTCTTCCCTCCTCGGGAGATCAGCGTCACAAAAGCTCAAAGTGTTGCAAGCGGTAATGTTTGCAACAATGCTATCAAATTGTTCCAGGGTGACGTCGTGATCAACATATGCCAGGTCCAAGACCTTCTGCAGAGATTCCCTATGGGGTTCTGAATTCAGCAGTAGAGAAAGAATAGAAATCTTGGAGGGCGTGTGTAGAAGCTGGTCTACAATGTTGTACTCGCTTTTTCTGATGAGCCTCAGCATCTCATCAGATTCTTCATCAACAATGCCACTTGGGCCAACTGAAGAAACAGGAGTCTTTTGTACGGATGAGGAGGGTGGTTGGGCAACATCAAGTGTCGGATTCTGAGCATTCACAGCTGTCCCCACAGGACGCTCAACAGATTCAGAAGCAACAGGGGCTTTAGCAGGTGCGGAAAACACACGACCACTTCGGGTCAACCCACTGACATCAGCAATATTAGTTACGGAAGGGGAAGGCAAAGGTACTTCGACCCCATCCTGGACAGCTACAGGATTGTATCTGAAAGGTACAGCTCGGTCAGATGAATAGGGCACAGGGCCAGCTGGTTTAATGACCAAGGAAGGGGAAACCTTCGGCTTGTTGCTATTATAGCGGATAACAACTGGCTCGGGCAGCTTGAACACTGGTGATATGACATTCACTTCAGGCTCAACTTCATCAACATTGCGATTCTGCAGAATCTCAATGGTACCTTCATTCAACCACTTCTGAAGTTCTCTGCGTACTTGGTCGCAACCCAGACGATTAACCGAACAAACGCGGCACTTGTCGTGGTTATGTTCCAAATAACTGTACTGACACAGCATCTTATGTAAATCAACCAACGACTGCCTGATGTGGCTGACATACTTGACCTTGTACCTCCCAAGACATTCTTGAATCATGTTGACAGATTTCCTATGCGCAGGCAATGGGTTCTTGGTGACGTTCGGGCTTGAGTCCTCAAAACTCAGGATTCCACTTCTCATAAGGTCTTGCACCTTAGTCTTCAGCTGGAAGCAATTCTCAATATCATGGCCCGGAGCACCAGAATGATAGACACAGTGTAGGTCAGGCTTATACCACCACTGAGGGTTGACCGGTATAGCCGGAGGATCTCTCGGAGAAACCAACTTCCGCTCTATTAGAGAGGGATATAACTCCGCATACGACATAGGAATCGGATCAAAACTGATCTTCTTCCTTTCGTAACCCATGTTTGCCTGATTACTCGTACTCCCACGAGGCTGATAAGCCTGTTGCTGTGGACGAGATTGTTGTTGTTGGTACTGCGGTTGTTGGTATTGTTGCTGATGCTGATACTGTTGATGTTGAGGAGTATTGTCCTTGAAAACAGGTGCTACGTGAGCCACCTGGTGCTGATGACTGACATGTCGTGCAGGATTCCTCTGAACAGAGGGTCTTCTGTGTTTGGGCTGAGATTGAACGGCATGTGCTTCACCTTCTTTCCTCTTAAATGCCCCATATCGTTTAGAGGAAGAGCTATCATCCTTAGCCAACCGTCCTTCACGGACACCTTCTTCGAGACGCATCCCCATGTTCACCATCTCGGTGAAATCAGAGGGAGCGCTTGCTACCATCCGCTCATAATAAAATGAGCCAAGAGTCTTCAGAAAGATCTTGGTCATTTCCTTCTCTTCCAGCGGTGGAGTGATTTGAGCTGCCAGCTCTCGCCATCTCTGGGCGTACTCCTTGAACGATTCCTTGTCCTTCTGGGACATGGACCTGAGTTGATCTCGGTCAGGCGCCATATCGACGTTGTACTTATATTGCTTGACGAAAGCTTCGCCAAGGTCATTGAAAGATCTGATGTTGGCGCTGTCCAAGCTCATGTACCATCTGAGCGCGGCACCAGATAGACTGTCTTGGAAATAATGAATCAGGAGTTGATCATTATCAGTCTGTGTTGACATCTTCCTGGCGTACATGACCAGGTGAGCAAGCGGACAGGTGTTCCCTTTGTATTTTTCAAAGTCCGGGACCTTGAATTTGATCGGTATCTTGACACCGGGAACTAGGCAGAGTTCGGCTGCAGACTTGCCGAATAGGTCTTTGCCTCGAAGAGTCCTCAATTCCTTTCTCAGCTCAAGGAATTGATCGTTCATGGCATCCATCTTTTCATGAACGTCTGCGCCCTCAGATGGCTCGGAGTGATAGATGATGTCGTCTACCCTTGGCATGGTATGCACGACAGGAGGAGCGGCGATAGGGACCGAGCTAGACGCCGGCATTTGAGCGAAGGTTGGCGCAGGAATATCTGGCATAAAACCTGGGGGCATGCCCCAAGGAAACCCGGGCGGCATGGCATTGGGCGCGTGGGTGCTGACTGGCACTGTAGAAGTAGCTACCTCTGAAATGACTGTCCTCTGAGCAGGAGTTGCAGGCGTCGGAGCAGGTTGATTCTGAGCGGCAAGGAGTTGCTCCATCAAAGCGCCAAGTCTGGCGACCTCTTCCTTCAATTCTCTGTTCTCTTGTTCCAACTGCTCCATGATTCTTGCAGAGTTGACTCGTGTATAATACCGGTGAATCAGCTTGTCTTCAAAATAAATGAAGAACAGAGGTTAGGACAAGAAGACCAGAAACAAAGGGTACCTGTTTATGCAAGAATGATGCATGAAATGCTTGTGCAAATGCTTTGTTTTCAAGGAACCCTTAGGGTATTATTTGCAATATTTTGATTAATTTAAGCATTTTTGATTCCTCATGGAAAATATTTCATTCAATACATCAAGACAAAAAGTACAGCATTTTAAATTACAAAGAGAAAAGGTAAATGACATCCTATGGATCCCTAAAAGCTCGGGATGCTGGAAGACGAGAAGTGCACAACTTCTTGATCTCTCTCTCATAGGCCGCTTCCATGTCAGCTTTCTCCTTTGCAAGTCGATCATACCTCCTCTTCCAGAATTTGGAAGACTGAGGAAGCAGAGAAGTCCAAGCGTCGTTCGGATCATCGATCACTCGGTGCTCGAGGAATTCAATCATAGCGTCCTTCTCCTTGAGCTGCTGCAGCAATTCCTCCCTCTCACGGATCCAAGCACGCGAAAGGTCTTCTTCTCTCAACTCCTCTACACGTTGGGTAGGGAGGGTTGAAGGCCCAGCCACATCCAACGGTGTAGGTCTTGGATAATCATACGGCATCAAGTAGGTAGCAGCCCTCTGTCTGACCCAAGAGGTGTATGGCTCCAAAGCAATGCAGTTCTTTGGGCCCAACTCATTCCTACTCTTCTTGTGAACACTGCGCCATGCACGGACAAATCTGGCTTTCAGGCCTTGGGGATCTTTACCCTCCTGAAAGAACACACCTTCTAACAGAATGCTATTAGGTTTATCCTTTAGGGGGAACCCAAGCTGGCGACGTGCAAGTATAGGATTGTAGCTGATCCCACCACATGTACCAAGAAGGGGCACATTAGGGAATTCACCACAATAGTCGATGATCTGGACGGTATCGTACACGCGATCATACCAAGTGATATCATCATTGGTGAGAGACATGAGTCTCTGAGACCACCGTAGACATCCCTTGTTCTCCTTGAAAGCAACCGTCTGCGGCAAGTGCGAAATAAACCACTTGTACAGCAGGGGTAAACAGCAGACAATGACTCCTCCATTCTTCATATTCCTCAGGTGCAAGGAGACATATGTATCACCCAACAAAGTCGGAACTGGATTAAGAACCGAGAAGATCCTAATGGCGTTCATGTCCACGAACTTGTCGAAGTTGGGAAATAGCACCAATCCATAGATGAGTAATACAAAGAGAGCCTCAAAGGCATCCTCACTCATGGCCTTCCCATAAAAGGTAGCTTGGGCAATGAGGAACTCGGAAGGAAAACCCTGAATTCCGCCTTTGGTAGTCAGGTTAGCTCTAATCAGTTCTTCATCTATATGCAACAAGCTGGCAATCTCTCGAGCAGATGGAATATCCTCTAAGCCACTGAACGGCACTTGATCCAGAATTGGAATCCCAATGAGATGAGAATACTCCTCCAAGGTTGGCAATAGCTGGAAGTCCGGAAATAAGAAGCAGTGATGCAACGGATCGTAGAACTGAGCCAGAGTACTCATCAACCCTTCGTCAACCTGAGTGGTGAGCAGTGGTAGAAGCTTCCCATAGCGAGCTTTGAAACCCAAGGGATCTAGTACATACGATGTCAGATTCCTTAACTCTTTTACATCGGGCTGTCTAAAGCTGTACTTCTTTGTATGCCTCTTTGGTCTTTCCATGTCTGAAAATTTTGCAAATAAACCCTTTTTAAGTTCCTCGAAAATCTTTTTTTTTTGTGATGACATGAATGCGGATGAATGCGTGAATGCATGAATGCAACAAACACACTCAAGGATCAAGCAAAGCACACCAAACAAAGGTCGTGGGAAAGCTCTATGTATCCCTAATATCAATCATCCATTTTGGTGGATTTAGGTTTTCACCTTATCGACACCCAAGTTCCATTGATATTAACGGTACATGAACCGGCTCGAACATCCTTAATATCAACCAGCCGCTTTGGTGGATTTTAGGTTTTACACCTGATCCGGGATCCATTGATATTAACAATGTTTGAACGACTCAACCACGAATCACGGGTTTGTTGAGAGTCACGATCATGGAGTCTCGGTTAAGAACCACCCAAAGGGAGTGTACTAGGGTTTAAACCTGCCAGACATGTTCTATCAGAGGTTCCCATAATCATCGTTCCATCTTTCGAATATTATCGGAGGAACGAATACTCGTATTCCAAGAATATTCTCAAGAGAAACTCTCATGAGTGTAGTATCGCGTGACAATCGTATCAGAACTGACATCTGAACGACCTCCGCACTACGGTCCTAAAAAATAGGCCAAGATGGGTTTGGTAAACTACGGTCCCTGGCTTCTGCGGCACATGATTGAAAGAATAATGCCTAACCACAAATGACTTGTGTGACATTATTAATCCAACATGACCTCCACCAAGTGAATGGGCTCGCAAGTCAACTGGCTAAGGAATACTCCACACCAGTCAACAGGACTATGCCATTCTCCTATCCTAGAGTGCACTCGAGTTCGGGTATAGAACTCATCTCACAGATCACCAAAGCAAACAACAATTGTATATCAAGCAATTCAAACATTACAATCAATACAGTTATCCCAAATTGTACAAAAATATGTCAAATAACAGATAATAATATAGCACAACAAGGGTGAAAAGTAGGCAATACCACCAAGGATCGATACTCTCCCCAGCAGAGTCGCCACTTTTCTGTAGCGGTGTATTCGTCGCTATATGATTTATCGATTAAACCATAAGCAAAGCATACAATGATTTTCGAGTCGCCACCGCACTTTTATTTATCCAAAGGACTGGCTAAAAAGCGAACAAAAGCCTAAGAAGTTTTACACGTAGAAAACTAATAAAAAGATCAGAGAGTCTGGGTAAGGGGTAAATTACGCAATGGGAAGGTGTTAGGCACCCACTACGTCCTAGGTACTCCTAGGGAGCCCTTTTCACACTTGTTGTACTGAATTGTTATTTGTTATGACATAAGCATTGTGCAAACATGATTGGGATGGTGAGAAAAGAATATACAATTTTATTATTGGGTTTGAACGGATGAACCCGCTGCCTACGTACCTTCCATCAAAGGTAAGGATCAAAACGCCGTAGTTCGGCTAAAAGATTTCAAAAAGGTTGATGGATTCAATTTTAAACAATAGCACTGAGGCTTTTCATTATCAATGGGAGAAAACTCGACCAAAACCAACATCCACCATGCGAGGATATCTTCGACGTACTGGAGGGGTTAACCCTGTTTTCAGTACGGAAGTCTTATAGTCGACTCACTAAAGATAAGGTGAGGTTTACATCAACCACAATGATAATTGAAACCTATGGCTAATGTGTGAAAAGATTAACAATGGACAAAGCCAAAACAAGTGAATGGGTGAAGTTAATTGATTGTGATTATGAAAATGGAGTCAAAGTATGATTAAGATTAATTCAAATGAGTATTATGAAATGAAGTTTGAAAAAAGTCAAGGACTTGGGTCCAGGTTTTTAGTTTGGAAAACATGAAGATGTTTGCACAATATCTATGTTAAGTTTGAAATCAAAGTATGAAAAGGTTTAGGACATAATGGGGATGAATGGATGAAGATGGATCGTAAAACTTCTTAGAAGGTTCACCTCTTGAAATCATATAGAAGATGATTCAAGTGTGTCCTTTGGAATAAGCAATGGATAATAACAAACAAACAAGAAAGTCAACAAAAGCGGATATCGGATGCCAATCACTGGGCTTATACCAATCTCCTAAAATAAAACTGGATATCAGATGCCACTCAATGGTCTTACACTAATCTCCTAAAACAAAAAGAAACTTGGGTACCGGATGCCAATCTGTCTGGGCTTACACCAATATCCAACATATGATCCTAGGAAAGCAAATGCCAACTTGCAGGGACTTACAGTTGCATCCTCACATAAACAAAGAAAAACAAAACATGGAAGTCAGATGCCAATCTGTCTGGGCTTACTCTCACATACACAGTATGATCCTAGGAAACAAATGCCAACTTGCAGGGACTTACAGTTGTATCCTCACATACAATCAAACAATGCAACATGATCACAGGAGAGCAAATGCCAACTTGCAGGGACTTACAATTGCATCCTCACATAAACAAACGAAAGCAAAACATGGATGTTAGATGCCAATCTGTCTGGGCTTACTCTCACATACACAGTATGATCCTAGGAAACAAATGCCAACTTGCAGGGACTTACAGTTGTATCCTCACATACAATCAAACAATGCAACATGACCACAGGAGAGCAAATGCCAACTTGCAGGGACTTACAATTGCTTCCTCACAATCAAACAAACAAAACAAAAGCTATGAGTGACCAATGAGGTCTTACACTCTATCCTTCCATATCATAGGAGCAAATGGCCAAAAGAGATGGACTTACAATTGTCCTCAATGGGCAAACAACAATGATAGCATCACAAAAGCAAATGAGATGATCATGCATTAATGGCAATTGATGATGATAAATGCATAGCATACAGGCAAACAAGTGCATATGAAGCAATCAATCAATCAATGAATAGCAAACAGCACACTCTATAGCCAAACAATGGGGGGCTCACACAAGAGGGTTTGACTTTGAAAGTCCACTGTAATAGGTGAAGGTCGCTCTTAACCTTGCCATTGAGAGACTAAGGTGAAGCAGATGAATAGGAGATGAGGGGTGTGCCTCATTGCTTCTATCTCAGGTCAGAGAGAGCATCAAATAATAGAAAGTGGGGGAGTTCAGAAAGATGGAACTCTTTCCCCTTTATTGACTCGATTAGATCTTGGGTTTTTATCTCAATGCTTCAACCATATAATGGGAGCAAAGAGAGGACACACTGAATAGTGGGGAATAGATTGCTTATCCCTACCTTCCACCAATTGCCTTACTTGAAGGACTTTTCCTGCTTGGGACAATTTTAAACAAACACAGGCATTGCCTCTTAAGGAGGACTTCAGACAGTTTGCCCGGTCAAATAACAGACCGGGTCTCCAGACTACATGAAGAAGAAGTAATTATACCTCAAAGCAAATGCTAAATAGCAAAGCAAGCAACTAAAGCAACTAAAGTGTACTTGGTTTTGAAGCAAAATGTGAAACAGGGCTGCTTTGATGGTTATAAGTGCAAACAGATGCAGGAAATGCTTGGTAGTGAAGGATGTTTGAAGAAAATGAGCTCAATGGTGTTTGGAAGCTTCCATAACTCAATTTGCCATTGTAGATGCTTGGAGAAAACAGGGTCTGAAAATGAAGTTCCAGCTAAGACTTCACACTTGGAATGAGCTTGCAATGATGATGGATGATGAAGAGAACAAAAGAAAGCTCGAGGGTTTGGAGGATTTGACCGAAATTCCAAAAATGCAAAATGCAAGAGTGAGAGAATCAGAGTGTTTTTGGTCTGTGGCTGCTGCTTCTTTGGTCTCTCATGACAGAAACATGATGGTAGATATGGTATTGAGCCAAGCCAGTTTTGTTCCTTTTGTCAATTTACAGCAAAATTGGAATATGGTGTGATGACAGAAAATTAGGAATGCAAGTAAGGTGAGTTCTTTTTGAATGAGGATGCATCCTCTTGATTTGTCTTGGCCAAAATGGCTTTGTCCTGCTGCCCCTGCTGCTACTGTCCTCCAAAGGACAGAAAATACATCATCCAAAAAATAAGCTGCTATTGAGTCCTGCTTTTGGTGGCAAGGCAATGTCCTTCAATTGTGGTTTTTTCATGCTGCCATTGCTGCTATCAGTGACAGAGAATTATGGGCAATCCTGCTGCCTTCTGGTTCTAGGCATGGCTGTAGGATGAATTCCATGAAAACATGTACTTTTTCCAATTTTTAAGCAATTAGGACATGGCTTCTTGTTGGTGCTGGTTAGGCTGCTAATTAGGTTCACAATGACAGAAAAAAATGATGCATAATGCTGCTGTTCTTTTGAGGTACAAGGCATGGTTGTGGAAGCATGGACAAGTATGGTGAAATTGTACCTTTCTTACAATTCAAGCAACCAAGTATGGATTCACATGTGCTGCACAAAATGAGTTTGCAAACACATTCTAAATGATATTTCTGAGCTGTTCCAATTGGCCAAATGCTAGAAAAATGTTTATATCAAAAAGTCAAACATTGGTCAAACTTGCATTTAAATGAGAAAAGTCAAAATATGCCATCTTGATTGGTGAAGTTTTGGCTCATGAAATTTATATTTTTGGAAAGAGGGGATCAAATGTGACTTGTAGGAAAAAACCCCACCAAAATTGGCCAAACGGTTTGGGAGATATGGCCTTTTGAAGTTCAAGATTTTCTGAAATCGATTCGATCATAACTTGCCAACCACACATGGGAATTGAGAGTTCTTGGACTTTTTGGAAATGGGAGAACAAGATCTTCAACTTTCATGTTGGGCAAAAATTCATTTGAAGCTTGTATCATGATGTAAGTTTGAGGATCAAGACTTTCCATTTATGGCAGGTTTCAGTTACAGGTCCAGTTTCCATTTCTGGAAATTTTCTGTTTGACTTCCAATTCTTCCATGATGGGGTTGGACATGACATATGAGGCTTGTATAAGCATGAATGAACTCCTTCAAATCAATTCCATCCATCAAATCACTGATTAAATGGCCGGTTGACCAAGTTTGACTTTCTGTTGACTTTTCTAGGGTTTTGCATGATTGAACCACTTCTGATGAATTCCAAACCCTAATTCCTTGAGACCTTGATTTCCAATGATGTCCCAAGTTGTGTGAACTCTTGATTATTGGTCATGGTGCCCAAATTCTGCAAGAATGGCCACCATCCATTGCTTTGACTGACTGTTGACTGTCTTTGACCTAATTGCTGATAATTGCTTCAACTGCAAGCAACAAGGTTAGACTGACAATATTTTTGTACTTTTTGGATGATAAACATATGAAAAGCAATGATATACAAATGCAAAACATGCTTGGTGATCAAGAACCACACACACAAGGCAACCTACCCACTAGGAGGGAAGCAAAGGCATGCAATGATCCTTGAGGCTATGATATGAGATGATATGGGCCATGAGGGATCTTAGGGCCAAAATTGGGGTCTTACAACGGGTTCATCCGTTCAAACACAAAAACAATAAAAATTGTATATTCTTTTCTCACCTTCTCATTCATGTTTGCACAATATGTCATAAACAAATAAACTTTTTTTACAACAAGTGTGAAAAGGGCTCCCTAGGAGTACCTAGGACGTTTTGGGTGCCTAACACCTTCCCATTGCGTAATTTACCCCTTACCCAGATTCTCTGATCTTTTCATTAGTTTTCTATGTGTAAAACTTCTTAGGCCTTTGTTCGCTTTTTACCAATCCTTAGGATAAATAAAAGTGCGGTGGCGACTCGATTTCTTTGTATGCTTTGCTTTTGATTTAGTCAATAAATCATAAAGTGACGAATACACCGCTACAATATGTTCATACATACCTGACGACACTGGAAAATTCAAAGAAAGTATATCCACAGGTTCATGCATGACCTGAAAATTCTGGAGGTTTCACGGATATTTTAACCATAGGTTCATACGTGACCTGACAACACTAGAAAACCCAAAGAAAACTTCAATAATAAGTTCATACATGACCTGAGAATATTGGAAAACATACAAAGCAAGTTTCATCAATAGGTTCGTACATGACCTAACACTTTAGAATACATCTGACAATTCTGGAGATTTCTCATAAGAAATTCATCCGATCAAAGATTTTGGATATTCCTAATAGGGAATTTATACAAAACAAAGATAAACGGGAGTCTTCTTATAAGTAGGTCATCCACGCAAAATGCTACGGTGATTCTTTACAAAGAAATCAAACAAAACCAACACCATTGGAGTTTTCTAACACGAAAAAACTCCAAGCTTTTGGGAATTCCTCAAGATGATGAGTCATACATGACTTTCACAAAACCATCAGGAAAGACAGGGTAATCAAACTCTCTGTATGTGCCAACAACCATTGGACTTTGACCATAAGAAATGGATTACAACCAGCTTTTAACGGATAGGTGCCAACAACAATTGAACTTTGACCGTAAGCAATGGATTACAACCAACTTTTAACGGGTAGATGCCAACAACAATTGGACTTTGACCGTAAGCAGTGGATTACAACCATTTTTTAACGGGTAGATGCCAACAACAATTGGACTTTGACCGTAAGCAATGGATTACAACCAGCTTTTAACGGATTTTGCCAACAACAATTGGACTTTGCCAAAGGAATTTGTAAAATAATTACCGGCTACAACGGAGTTTGCCAGCAACAACTGGACTTGAAATGATGTTGGCGACAACTAGACTTCAGATACCAATTACAATTGTATTTACAAACGGTGACAGTGATGCCAACGACAATTGGGTTTAAAATAAGTTCTAGTAACCACTGAGCTTGGAATAATGCCTAGTGACAACTGAATTTTAGGAGACACCAATGATGCTTGAAATAATGCCAGGGAATGACATATGGGTTCTGGAAGTGCATCAGAGTAAAAATGACATGTCTGGGAATTCATCGGAGAGTAAAAGAAACAAATTTTGGAAATGCATCTGAATTACAAGTGATATTCTGGAAATACATCAGAATACAGACACATCCGGTAATACATCGAGAAAATTCTGGAAATACATCAGAATACAAGACATACATATTCAAGAATACATCATATAGGTAGGCAAACATCTGGAAACACAACAGACAAGTTATGGAAATACATCAATAAACAAAGGAGTAATCCGAAAATTCATTGGATAATCCCAAAAGGAAATGAACCTCATGGACAATTATTTTTATTAGTGCCAACTGAGTTGGACTTGAAAATGACTGTGAAAACTAGATAATGGTTTAAGGGCACCAAAGGAAAACTGGAATTAGAGGTCAAAGAATATAGGATCAACAACAAGACCTGGGTCAATGCAAAATGAGCGTGAAGTACATTTCAACTATGTATGACTTGAATTTGTTTTTATGCATGATATATGAATGATCATGATATGAAAATGTTGACACTTGAGTGGGTTGAGAGTTTGTAAAGACTTTTTTATGGAGATCATGATTCCTTAACACCGAGAACTCAACCAAATATTTTATGATAGATGTTATCAAAGGAGAATTCTATCAAGCTTGACAACCACAACTTATCCAATGGGGTCCTTTTGGAGGATTAATGAATCGTGCTAGCATAATTTTCGTGCACTCATCTCAGACCCAATAGTTGTTGACATATGTCAGAATTTGTTTGGGCAGTTTGAAAGCATGAAGGGGGGTCTGCCCCTCTGCGGCTTATCTTGCCCCATTATGCTAGGTTTTTGAAGATGTTCACCTTGAAAGTGAGTTTGTAAATAGCTTGCCATGATACAATCTCGGAATGGCTTGCCCCAAGTGTTTGAAACTCGCAGTGGTCTGCCCCTGATTAACCAAATCTTGGAATGGTAGACTTCTGATTGACCATCCTTTGGATAGTTGGACTTATTGAGCTCTGAAGTGACTTGCCCCAGAATGAGTCTAGAATCAAATTACACTTGACTAGATGGCCCATAGGGTGATTGGCTCAGATTGACTGATACTCAAAGTGATTTTCCCTGACTAGACTTCTTTCACTTTATCAAGTTCTTCAACTGCATATTATTGGAATTTCTTTGATGCTAATTGTTGACTTGCAAATAAGGTTGTTCATTCAAAAATGGTAATTTTAATGCAGTGCTTATGCAGAATTTTGAAATAAAAATTTATTGATATTGAACGGGTCATTGATAAGAACACAATGATGATCTAGTCATTCACAATATGCAAGTTGGTGTGATCAAATGATTAAAAATTGTTTGGAGTCAGGTTAACACAACCTTGTTGTAGTATGCTTTCAGAACAAATCTTGCCTCAATTAGGTCTTTTAAGGGTTGTATGGTGGCTTGGTTCATGTGTTTTAAACAAAAAGGATATAAGGCTCAAATTTAATTTTAATCCACCCTTTCTTCTTGATGATCTCCAATTCCTACATTCAGTTAATTTGACACACGTATCGACTTCGAAGATGGTTCGAAGGTGTGATGAGGGTTCAAGACGAATTTTCTTGAAATGGCAGTCACCTTATTTTTCTTTGTTTTGTTGAGGATTTCATGACCTCTTCTTTTGTTTTTCTTTATCCCTAATTTTTCCTGGACCGCTTCTTTGAAGATTTCGGTCCACCGGGATGCCCTAACTTTTGCTTAAGTCATTTTGTTGTATTTGACTTAGCGGGCTTTTTTCTGTTTTTTTAAACGTGTTGACTGCCACATTATTGGTGGATGAGGATCAACCAACACTAATTTTAGCTTTTCTCAGCTTCTTCGACACTTCAACATGTGCGCGAAGGATAATATGTGGTTGAACCTAATTGAAAGGTGTTGTCGCACCTCCAAAAAGATGCGATCCCTCGCGATGGAACGCGGAAAAAATGTTAGTTCGAACAGAGTCGCCACCGAACTTTATTCATTCTAATGAAGGAATAGGAAAATATCGATAAAACCTTTAAGAAAATGGAATAATGGTCGTCGCAACCATATTCGGGTTCGGGAGTCAATTACGCAAGGGAAAGGTATTAGCACCCCTTACGTCCGTTGTACTCAACGGGAACCTTTTAGTCTGATTTTTCTATTTGAATGTTAGTCGACTGTTATTTGCTTGCTTCGAGTAATTAGAATTGATAATAGATATGGATGAAGACCTCAGGAGGGAAAAAGGAGGTTTTTTATTAGTGTGCTCGCGAAGATACAACAATCTTCTGCCTACGTATCCTTATGGTGCAATAAGGAAATCAGAGCATTCGTAGTTCGGGCTACTATGAATATTTGGTGTGTTTTGTTTTTATGAACGATTGTGTAGGTCGGCGTTCTAACGGCTAAACGCTGGCTTGTCTACTCTCGGTGGAGGCTCTAGCACTGGTTTGTTGTGCGTATTGGAAAGGATTAACAGTGTTCTTTTGAAAAGGGTTTTGGTCACGTGGGGGTGATAAGTTGAATTGATGTGTTTGATGTTTGATTGGTTTCGATTGCGTGAAGGCGAGAAGTTAGTTTGATTTGTTTGAGATGTTTTTAAAGAACGACGAAAGATTGAGCAATGTGGTGCACACCAATCGTCCAATTATTTCGAGGAATAACAAGGCGAACACCTTCTACTCCTTTTTCGTTCGAATTATTTTGAAAGTTTGTTTACGGATGTCGAATATGCATGGTAGTGAGGCGTACGCCTCCTACTTGCTTATTCAAAGAATAATGAGGCGAGCGCCACCTATTCCCTTATCCAAGTTTAGTTAAAGTATTTTAATCGGAAGTCGATAATTTGAGTAATATGGCGAACGCCAATTATTCAAATAATTGAGAGATGGTGAGGCGAACGCCTCCCATCTCTTATCACCCGAGGTTTAAATTGTAAAAGATATGTGTTTAGATATTGTATTTGATTTGCGAAAATAGTTTGAATTTTGAATTGGTAGGTTTTGAAAAGTCGATGATTTGAGCAATGTGGCGTACGCCAATTATTCAAATAATCAAGGAATGGCGAGGCGAACGCCTCCCATTCAATCGATTAAAGTTTTTGCGAAATTGGGTTTGATATGAAAAGGTGATTTGAATTTATATGATTTCGGTTTTAATTTGATGACGAAGATTCGAGCAATGTGGCGTACGCCAATTATTCGAATAATCGAAAGATAATGAGGCGAACGCCTCCTATCCTCTTATTATCGGAAACTTAGAATTTAGAATATTTTTAGAAGTTGTAGTTGATTTAGAAGATGTGATTTGAATGTGTATAATCATGGTCTTAAAATAATTTGAATTTAGAACTTATTTTTGATTTGGAAAAGTGATTTGAAAATTGTATGATTAAGGTTTAATCGGGTGACAAGAACTCGAGCAATGTGGCGTACGCCAATTATTCAAGTGCTTGAGAAATAGTGAAGCGAACGCTCCCTATATCTTTTTCATCCCAAGTTTTCATTAAAAGAGATAGAGTCTTTTTTATAAATTATATTTGATTTTGGAAAATAATTTGAAGTTGAATTTGGAAAATTAATCTGATTCATATATGAAGGCTTAGTATTGGACCGAGATTGATTTTGTTTTAGAAAAAGGAATCACTTACTAACCATACTAATTAACCTCTTATTTAATTATTTATAATATTCTAACGATATAGATGAAAATATGGATTAAAACAATAATCAACCTAGTAAATACTTCTACTCACTATTACTCAACCATAATTATTTATAAATAAGAAATTTATAAACCAAAGTATTAGGAGGTGCCTAGTTTAACTAGAGTGTTTGGTTTATGAAGAGAGAGAAAAAACAGTAAACCAAAGGATACTCCCTTTTAAACACGTTGGGCCAGAAGACCATGACTGAACCGGCCCAACAGGAAGATAATTCCAAACAATAATCACATGGCCTTTGGACCAAACCTGGAAGACGAAACGGCTACATTGGAATGTACCAACACTTTGCTAAATCAAGGTTAACCTTTAATGACCAATAATATAAAACATTTTATGATTGGAAATCACAAAACCAAATGAACGGTCATTCATTCATCTTCTCTCAACAAACACCAAACCTAAACCCATTTAAAAACCGACGAAAAATTGAACACCAGAGCTCCGGAACTACGGATGAACATAAACAAATTTCAACAAGCAAACAGAACACCAACGAGACAGTAATCAATGCAAAACACAAAAAAACCAAACCAAAAAGCTCATCCCCAATCCACACCCTTGAACCCCGATTTCATGATTTCCAAGGTATTACATGTACAATCAGAATAACAAAAGGAAAAGAACCACAATACAACATCATTTAAACAAAGTTCTACCGAGTTCAAATGATACCGAGATGACTCACAGATAGCTATTCTTTTCCGATTCGCTTCGCCTTTCTCTTTCTCTTTCGTTCTTGCGTAGTTGCTTGTAGTGGTGATAATGGAAGTTAAGCTCTTCAAGTTCTGATTTTCGGTATGAAAATCAGAGTTGAAACAGGGATTAATCGAGCTTTGGTAATGGTTTTTGATTTGGATTTTGGTCAATATTTGTGCAGAGTAACAGTATTTTTTTTGGATCCCCTTTTCCAATGATGGAGTGCTCCTTATATAGAGCGAAGGTGAGCAGTTCTTCAATCGTGAGCTGGCAAATCCTAGCAAGATCATTCCGTTGGAATGAAATCTTTTCTTTAGATTTTGGTGGGGACCAGATATGTGGTAGGAAACGAATTTGATTGTGGTCCCACAAATCTCCAAATGCGTTATCGTCTTTTCACTGAATCTTCCGTCTAATTTTTACTGCTGTGAAACCTTCAACGGTTATGGTAAGAAAACTGGTATTTACTGTTGTAGTAAGTTCCTCCTGCAATGCGGTCGGTTATTCGCGGCTGCCCCTTTAGAGTTTTTGAAGGGGTGTTGATGCTTCAACGACAATGTTGGTTAACAGGGTAGTTGGCTCAAGTTAAAGACACAGTCGCAGGTTATAAGTCGGTTGTGATTTACCCTTTCAGAACAATCGGTAAGGTTGTACATACCACATGTAGCATAGTTTAGCAATGTATGTTTCATGTTCGTACTTGGAACTGCTATGAGTTATGATTTGACCAGGGCCACTTTGTTGCAGGTTCTTTTAAAACTTGTAGCTTTCCATATGCTTCTTCGCACGTTTATCCTGGCGCACCTGTATTCACATTCACATTGTCGGCGTAGCGCTGCTAGCTCTTGGATCTATATGTCACCGCATGATACGGGAGAGAATCTTATACTGTCTTGTGGAAACTAATGCAAGGAATGGCCTGAGAAACTGATGTGGCCAGCGGATGCATACCTTTAGTTTTTAATTCTTTCACTTGGCTTGACTGTAATGTAACTTAAGTCACAGGGTTGTTATGAACGGTCTTGTGGTATGGTTTTATTAATGTATTTGAAATAACTTTGTAAATTGAAACTTGTGGTTCAAAAATCATAAATCAAAGTTAATACCCACACCAGATGACGTTATGCATGAAATCCACAGACAAAGGCCTGTCTATTTCTTATAGTCACACAATGCGAAAAATAAACACTTAAACTCAGTCCAAATGAAACTTCTCCATTCACGACCCAAAAATGACGATTATAAATGGCAACCCATGACTTCATCTTAAGTTACTCACCACATGTTTGTTGACCTTGAATTCATAAGGTGAGAAAGATGCAAATTTAATGCAAGAATTGTTCTACACAAGATGTAGTGTTATTATGGTCCATCTGATATATTAACGAGTCTAGCTTGTAACAAACCAAGCTCATGGCTAATCTTACGGATTCATCGACATGATGCTTGCATGACAAGGCTCATCCATGAACTTGATTCAAACTAGTGTTCCAACTTAGATAGTATCCTTTCATTATGTCCTTTTCCTCGTATTTGTGTAACAAACCATACTTTTAGACGAAATTGAAATCATGAAATGCATGTTTCTAGGTAGTACAGAAATGATACAATAGTGATATGAAACTAAGGTGAGGTATTCTCGTGATGAAGTGTGTGTCATGCTATGCATATGATGCAAAATAAAAATGAGATCAATTGTATGAAAATTTAAATATGCCCAGACAAAATTGGGGTATGACAGCTGCCCCTATTTAATTAACTTGAACTAGAAGATAAGAATGACAACAGTCTTCATACATTCGTGGTGGAAGGTAATTAAATACGAAAAGATCCAAAATTTGTCCTTTGAAATGCAATGGAGAAATGCAGAAAGAAAATGCAATGGATTCTAACAGCACCAAGGTAACAAGGGTAGACGCCAGATCAATGCCAACCCTCGAGTCGACACTCGAATCTTGCACAGGTCATTTTTGATGTTAGGAAAAATGTGGGACTAAAATTGAAAGGTTCTGTGGCACCAAAAGGACGACAGTAGAGATTGCCACCACCAAAAGGATGATAGTAATTAATTGCCATCACCAAAAGGATGATAGGAATTCACCATGATTTTCAGGATTGTCATCACCAAAAGGATGATGGAAAGATCCAAGCTTCAAAAGTAGTTATCACCAAAAGGATGATGGTTATAGTGGCTACAACAAAGATCACCATCACCGAAAGGATGATGGTAAGATCAACAACAAATCTCGCTATCACCAAAAGGATGAAAGTTAAACACAATCCAAAGATTTCCATCACCAAAAGGATGATGTCCGTCACCAAAAGGATGAAGGTTATTCTGATAAGGTTTCCCATTACCGAGAGTATAATATCAAAGCTACCACCAAAAGGATGATAGTTAACTCATCAACTTCAAAGATCACCGTCACCAAAAAGATGAAGGTAAGATTCAACAACAAAACTTGTTATCACCAAAAGGATGACAATAAGTCAACGATCACCAATGATCACCGTCACCGAAAGGATGAAGGTAAAGTCGCGCAACAAACTTGTTACCACCAAAAGGATGATAATAAGTCAACACCATCACCAAAAGGATGAAGGTAAAATTAAAACATAACTTGTTACCAACAAAAGGATGATAATAAGTTAATAACTTCAATGGTCACCTATCACCAAAAGGATGAAGGTAAGGCCTAATAACAAAACTTGTTATCACCAAAAGGATGATAATAAGTCAACGATCACCATCACCAAAAGGATGAAGGTATAGATCAACAACAGAACTTGTTACCACCAAAAGGATGATAATAAGGACAGAAATTTAAATGATAACCATCACCAAAAGGATGAAGGTAAGGACAAAACTTCAAAACTTGTTATCACCAAAAGGATGATAATAAGTCAACGATCACCATCACCAAAAGGATGCGGGTAAGATCAAAACAAAAACCTGTTATCACCAAAAGGATGATAATGAGTCTATAACTCAAATGGTCACCGTCACCAAAAGGATGAAGGTAGGATTAAACAACAAAATTTGTTACCACCAAAAGGATGATAATAAGTCGATAACTTTTACGGATCACCGTCACCAAAAGGATGAAGGTAGGATCGAACCATAAAACTTGTTATCACCAAAAGGATGATAGTAAGTTGACAGTCACCATCACCAAAAGGATGAAGGTACTACAAACAACAGGACTCGTTATCACCAAAAGGATGATAATGAATCAATATCACCATCACCAAAAGGATGAAGATGAGATCATAACTTCGAAACTTGTTGCCACCAAAAGGATGATAATAAGTTATAATAACTTCAAATATTGCTGACACCAAAAGGATGACAGTGTGGTTGGACTTTCCAAATGTCACCATCACCAAAAGGATGATAGCTTAAACCAAACTCCATAATCTCTATCACCACAAGGATGATATTTAGATTGAACTGGACGTCATCACCAAAAGGATGATGATTGAACCAAAATGACAAGGATCCTTATCACCACAAAGATCGTCGACACCAAAAAGGATGACAGTAAGCTGTAATAATTGCAGAGGTTGCCATTCACCAAAAGGATGAAGGTTGGGATAAAAACTTCAAGGATCGCCGATACCAAAAGGATGGTGGTAAGATCACACGGCAAAACTTGTTACCACCAAAAGGATGACAAAAGCTTTAATAATAAAAGGTCGCCTTTCACCAAAAGGGTGAAGGTCAGACCAAAACTTCAAGGATCTTCAACACCAAAAGGATGACAGTAAGATCACAAATGTCAAGGATTTACCATTACCAAAAGGATAACGGTTATCGTAAACAGGGTGATGATTAATATTATTCCTCAATGGACTTTCACCAAAAGGATGATAGTGAGAAAAATATTGGAAAAATAAGGCTACTGACAAAGTTCAATAAACCTGACTTGTTGGGTAGTATTGTAACATTACTGGGTAAGACTTGTTTGGGGTATCAACAATAAAAGGTTGCAAAACCAAAATTCTCTGGGGAGATGCAGTTTCTGTTAACAAAAGGTTACAGGAAACGACTTGTTGAGGGGCGCTCAACGCGAAACAAGGTAAGTGTTTAAAGAAACATTGCTTGGCTTAGCTGGGGATAACATCTTATCAACAAAAGGTTAAAGGACGTAACTCAATGAGGAACACCCAACAATACAAGGTAGGAACTCACTCAGAGGAAGTGACAATGACTCAATTGAGGGTTGGCCCGGATGCCCACGACTAAACCTTGGATTTTGATTTGTGCTACATGTGTAAATGATATGCATGCAAAGATGTATGAGATGATGAATGTAATGTATGTGTTGCATGTTTGAATGCAAAAAATGATTGGTTTGTTTGGGATTGGCCCCCCTTGAAGGTGATGTACTTTCTGGAAACCAATGTTGGTTGTATTCGTTTTTGTATGGGTGCCAGCAAGTGGGCTTTGGTTTTTTTCTGGTAATTGTCGTTATGGATTGGACTATTGATTGGTGACAGGATCTGACTTCCCGACACTCGGTAGTTAATGATATAATGAACACACAATGGATGTGGATACGCTTGGTGCCCCAAGTTTGACTCTTGCTGATACGTTGTGTCTTTGCCCCTAAGGAGATTTCGACTTCTTCTTTTAGGATGTTTGGCCAGCCTGTAACTGAGCATAGCGACGTGATCAACGCATGACGATTGTGCTTTTGACGTGCCCTAAGGATTCTTGTCAACATATGATGTTGTGCTAGTATGAAATTTCGACGTTTTTGTTGCGAATTCAAGCAGTTACTAGTGTCTAACGCAATCTGCTTGATTGTCTTAAAGATATGAAGGGCACTTGCCCCTTGCAACTTGTCTTGTCCCAGACTGTAGGGTACCAAATGGCATTCTCCCTGAAAGGAAACCTTGGGAGTGGTTATCCGATGATGTGGTCTGAGTCTATTTTTTCTCAGCTCCTGAATCTTGCAATGGTCTACCCCTGATTAGCCTTTGGGGGACTTGCCTTAGACGTACTGAGTATTGATGTGTTTTTCCTCCCTGATCAACCGATGCTTAGAGATTTGTCTGACACTGACTACCTCTTCAGCCAACATAGTCAAGCGGATGCCATGCCCCTGATTCATAGGATTATGAGATGATTTTGATTCGTGTCAGTACCAACGATCAAGTGCCTCTTGAATTGCCCCTTGTTGGAATTTTCTCGATGTCAAGTACTGACTGACAATTAAGAATTGTTATCCAAGAAATGGTGATGTTAATGCGACAGTTATGCAAGTTTTGAAAAACAATCATTCATTTGGAGTGTTGTGGTAGTGTGTGACGAGTGGACCATGAGTTCAGTTGCGGTGCTTGATTTTGCTAGCGTGTGAGTGATATAGTGAGAAGAGAATATTAGCAAATCTCTAGGAGTCAGTTTACTCAACCTTGCTATAGTATGCTTTCAGAACAAACCTTACTTCAATTAGGTCTTTTGAAGGTTGTAACGTGGCTTGGTTCATGGTTATTGAAACAAAAGGATATAAGGCTCAAAGTTTATTTTAACCCACCTCTTCTTCAATGATGATCTCCAATCCTATGTTCAGTTAATTCACACACATTCGTCTTTTGCAGGTGTAAGGATAAAGATGGTGATTCAAGGTCTCTTGGTATGGCAGCCACCTTATTTCGTTTTTTTTTATGTTCGTGACCCTTTGATTTTGGTATGGTGGTCACTGAATCTTGTTTTGTTTTATTGGAGACTTTCATTGTCTCTTTCGATTTTTGTTTTGATCCTTAACTTTTGCATGGACCGCTTTGTTTGAAGCTTTAACCATCGGGATTGCCCCTGTTTTTGCCTAAGTCTCCTTTCAAGGTGTTGGACTTAACGGGCTCTTTCTTTGACTTTTTTTTGGAAATTGTGACTGCCAAGTCATTGGTCATTGAAGAACAACAGACATAAAGTTTGGATTTCTATGGTTTCTTTGATACTTCAAGATGTGTGCGAAGAATATCATGTGATTGATCCTTGTATGGGATATTTCATCTTGTAATTCGAAAGTGTAGTTAGATTAACTGAACACTACCCTGCCCCAGGTTAAGCGTAAGGGTTTTTTTAGATCCGAAAGAAACTCCTACTTATAGGCTCGAAGTGGTTGACTAGGGATTAACTCCTTATCTCTCCAGTGTTTGGGGATTTGAAATAATGCATGTACATCATCAGCAAGGTTTTATCTGAAAGCATACAATCAACAATTATGAGTATTTTGTTTTTCGTCATCCTCCTTCCAACATTTACTAACAATAGTGCGATAAAGGAGGTGAAGTGGAAAAGTATGTGTTTGTGATTTGCAAATGTGATAGATGATTGGATATGAAAGACTGATTCAAAGCATGCATAATCATCCCATTAATAAGACCAAATACAAATAACAATGTTTAAAGCATACAGTACTTAAACAACCAAGAACAAATTACAAAAGTGTGAAACAGCAAAATTGGCATAATGATTGCCTTCGTTCTAAGAAATCAGGTTTGACAGGTTGTGGCATGAAAAAAGCGTCATACGGATCTTTATCACCCATCATGGATCCATGGCGAGCAGATGTAACAGAGTGCTCATGGGGGTTCATGTTGACCATGGGAACAGGAATAGGAATGAGTCTTTCTTTAGGATGGGCAGGATTACCATCAAGGCCAGTTACTTCAGGGATGTTAAGCGATGGTGATCCAAACTGAGCAGCAACTCTTCTGGATTCGGCGTTAGTCTCAGCGTCTTTCTCATTCTGGGCTAGGAGCAACATAGTCTCGAGAAAATGATCCATCTCTGCCTGCATGGAGTCGATGTCAGTCCTCATCGAAACTTGGTTTACTTCAAGTTGTTCAAGTGTCATCTTGTAGTTGCGGCGTGTCTCGTATCGGTGTCGAGTAGTCAGGGTTATTGGACAAAGGGTAGAATATGGTGTAAGTCTTTGTTTTGGGAAGATGATATGCAATGCATGTTGATGATATGCAAATGCATGAAACTTTTCCATGATTTTTTGCAAAGGAATATAAACATTGAAGATCATTCATACGTCGGGTATATCAAGATAATAAGAAGAAGCTCGGGTTCCTCTGATTGCTAGAAATTCCCCAAAGGTAGGTTCTAAAGTTATGTTTTCAAGGAAGGAACTTAGACTCACGGATCAGGTTCAAAACTTCCTCGCAATGGTGGGCTAGCCACATCGTGATGGGAATTCTGAAGTGATCTAATCTAAGTGGGATTCTCGTATTGTTCGAACAGGGTGTAGACCATTCGGTTCAATACTACACAATCGCCAGTTATGAAAACAAAACTTGGGTTTAAGGCGAGGTCCCTAGAGTCACGGATCGTATTTAGAACCTCCCCACAATAATGGGCTAGCCATATTATGATGGAAACTCCAAACAGATCTACTCTAGGTGGAGTCTTCGTATTGTCCCAATGAGGTGTACACCCCTCGATTTAATACTACACAACTCCGGGTTCTAAGTTCTTCTCGAAGCTCGGGTATGAAGCTTATCTCACGACAAACATCAAGTCCCATATTAAAGTATTAAGGCAAATTGCATACAACACAATCAATCAGAATAAAACACAGAGAAATAAACATGGAAGAAAAAAAATATCTTCCAACAGTCATAGCAAAATCAGACTAAGTTAGGCTAGACTCTCTCTTGCTTGGAGCAGTTTCCCCAGCAGAGTCGCCAGTCTGTCGCACCTCAAAAAAAATGTGATCCCTAGCGATGGAACGCGGAAAAAATGTTAGTTCGAACAGAGTCGCCACCGAACTTTATTCATTCCAATGAAGGAATAGGAAAATATCGATAAAACCTTTAAGAAAATGGAATAATGGTCGTCGCAACCATATTCGGGTTCGGGAGTCAATTACGCAAGGGGAAGGTATTAGCACCCCTTACGTCCGTTGTACTCAACGGGAACCTTTTAGTCTGATTTTTCTATTTGAATGTTAGTCGACTGTTATTTGCTTGCTTCGAGTAATTAGAATTGATAATAGATATGGATGAAGACCTCAGGAGGGAAAAAGGGAGGTTTTTTATTAGTGTGCTCGCGAAGATACAACAATCTCCTGCCTACGTATCCTTATGGTGCAATAAGGAAATCAGAGCATTCGTAGTTCGGGCTACTACGAATATTTGGTGTGTTTTATTTTGATGAACGACTGTGTAGGTCGGCGTTCTAACGGCTAAACGCTGGCTTGTCTACTCTCGGTGGAGGCTCTAGCACTGGTTTGTTGTGCGCATTGGAAAGGATTAATAGTGTTCTTTTGAAAAGGGTTTTGGTCACACGGGGGTGACAAGTTGAATTGATGTGTTTGATGTTTGATTGGTTTCGATTGCACGAGGGCGAGAAGTTAGTTTGATTTGTTTGAGATGTTTTTGAAGAACGACGAAAGATTGAGCAATGTGGTTCACACCAATCGTCCAATTCTTTCGAGGAATAACAAGGCGAACGCCTTCTACTCCTTTTTCGTTCGAATTATTTTTTTAAAGTTTATTTGCGGATGTCAAATTTGCATGGTAGTGAGGCGTAGGCCTCCTACTTGCTTATTCAAAGAATAATGAGACGAGCGTCACCTATTCCCTTATCCAAGTTTAGTTAAAGTATTTTAATCGGATGTCGATAATTTGAGCAATATGGCGAACGCCAATTATTCAAATAATCGAGAGACGGTGAGGCGAACGCCTCCCATCTCTTATCACCCGAGGTTTAAATTGTAAAAGATATGTTTTTAGATATTGTATTTGATTTGCGAAAATAGTTTGAATTTTGAATTGGTAGGTTTTGAAAAGTCGATGATTTGAGCAATGTGGCGTACGCCAATTATTCAAATAATCAAGGAATGGCGAGGCGAACGCCTCCCATTCAATCGATTAAAGTTTTTGCGAAATTGGGTTTGATATGAAAAGGTGATTTGAATTTATATGATTTCGGTTTTAATTTGATGACGAAGATTCGAGCAATGTGGCGTACGCCAATTATTCGAATAATCGAAAGATAATGAGGCGAACGCCTCCTATCCTCTTATTATCGGAAACTTAGAATTTAGAATGTTTTTAGAAGTTGTAGTTGATTTAGAAGACGTGATTTGAATGTGTATAATCATGGTCTTAAAATAATTTGAATTTAGAACTTATTTTTGATTTGGAAAAGTGATTTGAAAATTGTATGAATAAGATTTAATCGGGTGACAAGAACTCGAGCAATGTGGCGTACGCCAATTATTCAAGTGCTTGAGAAATAGTGAAGCGAACGCTCCCTATATCTTTTTCATCCCAAGTTTTCATTAAAAGAGATAGAGTCTTTTTTATAAATTATATTTGATTTTGGAAAATAATTTGAAGTTGAATTTGGAGAATTAATCTGATTCATATATGAAGGCTTAGTATTGGACCGAGATTGGTTTTGTTTTAGAAAAAGGAATCACTTACTAACCATACTAATTAACCTCTTATCTAATTATTTATAATATTCTAACGATATAGACGAAAATATGGATTAAAACAATAATCAACCTAGTAAATACTTCTACTCACTATTACTCAACCATAATTGTTTATAAATAAGAAATTTATAAACCAAAGTATTAGGAGGTGCATAGTTTAACTAGAGTGTATGGTTTATGAAGAGAGAAAAAAAAACAGTAAACCAAAGGATACTCCCTTTTAAACACGTTGGGCCAGAAGCCCATGACTGAACCGGCCCAACAGGAAGATAATTCCAAACAATAATCACATGGCCTTTGGACCAAACCTGGAAGACGAAACGGCTACATTGGAATGTACCAACACTTTGCTAAATCAAGGTTAACCTTTAATGACCAATAATAGAAAACGTTTTATGATTGGAAATCACAAAACCAAATGAACGGTCATTCATTCATCTTCTCTCAACAAACACCAAACCTAAACCCATTTAAAAACCAACGAAAAATTGAACACCAGAGCTCCAGAACTACGGATGAACATAAACAAATTTCAACAAGCAAACAGAACACCAACGAGACAGTAATCGATGCAAAACACGAACAAACCAAACCAAAAAGCTCATCCTCAATCCACACCCTTGAACCCCGATTTCATGATTTCCAAGGTATTACATGTACAATCAGAATAACAGAAGGAAAAGAACCACAATACAACATCATTTAAACAAAGTTCTACCGAGTTCAGATGATACCGAGATGACTCACAAGTAGCTATTCTTTTCCGATTCGCTTCGCCTTTCTCTTTCTCTTTCGTTCTTGCGTAGTTGCTTGTAGTGGTGATAATGTAAGTTAAGCTCTTCAAGTTCTGATTTTCGGTATGAAAATCAGAGTTGAAACGGGGATTAATCGAGCTTTGGTAATTGTAACACCCTTCTAAAATACCCCAATAATTATTTAATTCAACAAAATATAAATCAGAGTAGATATGCAATTTAAGGGTGTCACACTTGACACTTCACACCATTCACCATAATAACTTGTCATGCTCATTTATTCATCAAAATAAAACATTGCATAATTCGCAGCGGATAGAGATCTAATCAATCATGCAAACCATGTAACACATTACATGTAAAGTTGTTCAACAACCAAAATGAAAACAAGGTAAAACATCCCGTCCCGATGTTACATCTACCAGAGCATGACCCACTAAGGAACTACACTAGACTCCAATCACTAGCTTCTACTCAATCACTGCTCGTTACCTGAAACATAGTTGTAAGGGTGAGTTCCTCAATCGATATAATAAGCATTATAAAATATCATGTAATGCTAAGTAAATTAACACATTTCATCACCCAAATCAGATCACACATTCAGCAACGGCAACAGCAACTCAAAATCATAATCATACTCAACCCAACACAAAACACACGTATAATATTGGAATACATCCATTCATATTATACGCCATACATATATTATGCAATGAGACTCCATGCATGCGGTACCGACTATTCGTGAACATATAGTTCAACCTCACCGATCAAATCCAGATACGGCTACCAAGCTCACTAGTCCCACTCATTTGAGACCTAGTGACTCACTCACTAATTCCTCACCATGGGAATTAGCTACCACCCCAAGGGCTATGCTATGCACGCTAAATCACCTAGCATGCAAACATCAACAACAATCCACAACAACTCATCACTAATTCCTCACCATGGGAATTAGCTACCACCATAAAGGCCATACTATGCACGCTAAATCACCTAGCATGCAACATCAACAACAATCCACAATGGACATATGCTCACACTCTAAGCCATAAACAGTCCATCCACAATTGCATACATAACAGATACATTCACAGCATTATGCATACCATCATACATCATCAGCATATTTATCACAGAATCATATTCATATCATTCCGAATAATAAATCACAATATTAGCACACTCTACTAATACCCCTACTGCTCAAAATAACGGGAAATGATCCCTACTATATCATACACCAATATAGGCCAATCATCAAATATGTTCACAATATTTAAATATCAAATTTCCACTTTCTAAACAGTGTTAACCGGTTAACGCCCTGGGTTAACCGGTTAACGCAACACAGAACACGCTTCCTGGCACATTTTAACAGTGTTAACCGGTTAACACCCTGGGTTAACCGGTTAACGCAAGACAGACAGCAATATTTCACAATTCATAACAGTGTTAACCGGTTAACACCCTGGGTTAACCGGTTAACGCAAAACAGAAAGCTGTTCCTGCGCTAACACGAAGCAGAATGCAGAATTCTCCGCATTTTCCGCCGTTGGAGGACTTCCGGACCTCCGATTCCAATTCCGTAAAAAGCTACACGTTCGGAAAATCACAACTCACCCAAATATAGATTCAATTACAGTTTTAACATAACTTATTCATCACAATTTTTCAGCACTCATCATCCCAATTAGGGTCAATTCAACGGCTTATTACTACCCATTACATGTTAACCCATAATACCCATTAAACGACGATAAACCCCCCTTACCTGAGTTAATCCGGCAATCCTTTAGCTTCAAGCTTTTCCCTTCTTCAACCCTCGTTCTCTTGCTCTTCCTCTTTGCCCTTTTCTCACTTTCTGTCGCTTCTCTGGTTTTCACGTGAAAAACCCTTTTTACCAAATGGAACTCTTTATATATATTCCAACTTATTATTCCAATAATAATAATTCCAAATAATATTCCAATAATAATCCAATTATTTAATTAAATTAATAAATATACTATTAACTTAAATTAAATAATTATCATATTTTATCGGGGTGTTACAACTCTCCCCCACTAAAAGAGTTTTCGTCCTCGAAAACATACCTCAAGCGAATAACTCAGGATAAGACTCCTTCATCTGACTCTCAAGTTCCCAAGTCACATTGCCACCTGCTGGTCCTCCCCAAGCTACCTTTACCAAAGCAATCTCTTTACCCCGCAACTGCTTCAACTCTCGATCCTCGATCCTCATAGGTGATGTTTCAACAGTCAGGTTATCTCTCACCTGGACATCATCTACTTGGACCACATGCGACGGATCAGGAATGTACCTCCTCAACTGAGACACATGAAAAACCTCATGCAAATTCGCAAGTGACGGCGGTAAAGCGATCTGATAGGCTACCTCCCCTATCCTCTCCAAAATCTGATAAGGACCAATAAATCGAGGTGTTAACTTCTTCGACTTCAAAGCTCGACCAACCCCAGTTATCGGAGTAACACGAAGAAACACATGATCTCTCTCTTGAAACTCAAGTGACTTCCTCCTCTTGTCGTGATAACTCTTCTGACGACTCTGAGCAATCCTCATCTTCTCCTGAATCATCTTAATCTTTTCCGTAGTTTGTTGAACAATCTCCGGTCCAACCACAGCACTCTCACCGGACTCATACCAACATAAAGGTGTCCGACATCTCCTACCATACAAAGCTTCAAACGGTGACATACCAATGCTCGAATGAAAACTATTGTTGTAGGTAAACTCAATCAAAGGTAAATAACAATCCCAAGCACCTCCCTTTTCCAAAACACAAGCCCTCAAAAGATCCTCCAGTGACTGAATCGTCCTCTCAGTCTGACCATCAGTCTGCGGATGATATGCAGAACTCAATCTCAGCTTAGTTCCCAAAGCCCTCTGCAAACCTTCCCAGAACTTCGATGTAAATCTAGGATCTCTGTCCGAAACAATACTCGACGGAATACCATGCAAACTTACAATTTTCTCAATATACAACTCAGTTAATCTCTCTAACGGATAATCCATTCTGATCGGAATGAAATGAGCCGATTTTGTCAATCTGTCAACAATCACCCAAATAGCTTCAAAATTCTTAATTGTCCTCGGTAAACCAGAAACAAAATCCATACTGATACTATCCCACTTCCACTCTGGAATAGCCAACGGTTGCATTAGTCCAGACGGCTTCTGATGCTCAATCTTTGACTTCTGACAAGTCAAACAAGAATAAACAAAACTCGCAATTTCTCTTTTCATTCCCGGCCACCAAAATAACTTTTTCAAATCATGATACATCTTCGTAGCCCCAGGATGAATACTCAGGCCACTACGATGTCCTTCCTCAAGAATACTCTTCTTAAGTTCGGTAACATCCGGAATACACACCCGATTACCAAATTTCAAAACACCGTTCTCATCAACTCTGAATTCACCACCTTGACCTTGATTCACTAGAGTCAACTTATCAACCAAAAGCATATCGGATTTCTGACCCTCTCTAATCTCATCCAAAATACCACTCGTTAACTTCAACATTCCCAATTTAACACTATTGTGAGTACTCTCACACACCAAACTCAAGTCTCTAAACTGCTCAATTAAATCCAATTCCTTAACCATTAACATCGACATATGCAATGATTTCCGACTCAATGCATCAGCTACTACGTTTGCTTTACCCAGATGGTAATTCAAACCAAAGTCATAATCCTTCAGAAACTCTAACCATCTCCTCTGTCTCATATTCAGCTCTTTCTGATCAAACAAATACTTTAAACTTTTATGGTCACTGAAAACCTCAAATCTTGACCCGTACAAGTAATGCCTCCATAACTTCAGAACAAACACCACAGCTGCCAACTCTAAATCGTGTGTCGGATAGTTCCTCTCATGAACCTTCAGTTGTCTCGAAGCATAAGCTACAACCTGCTTATTCTGCATCAAAACACCACCCAAACCCAACAATGAAGCATCACAGTAAACCTCAAATGGTTCCGATGGATTTGGTAATATCAGAATAGGAGCAGTAGTTAACCTTCTCTTTAACTCTTGGAAACCTTCTTCACATTTTGAATCCCAAACAAACGCTTGCCCCTTTCTAGTCAACATCGTCAACGGTAACGCCAACTTAGAAAATCCCTCAATGAATTTCCTATAATAACCTGCAAGTCCAAGAAAACTCCTTATCTCAGAAACTGACTTCGGAGCTTCCCACTTAGATACCGCTTCTATCTTAGAAGGATCAACAGCAACACCACCTCTTGAAACCACATGACCAAGAAAACTAACCTCTTCTAACCAAAATTCACACTTGGACAGTTTAGCAAATAACTTCTTTTCTCGTAGGACTCCTAAAACCACTCTCAAATGTTCAGCATGTTCTTCTTCAGATTTCGAATACACCAAAATATCGTCAATAAACACCACAACAAACTTGTCTAGGTACAGATGGAAAATCCTATTCATATACTCCATAAATACTCCAGGCGCATTAGTCACACCAAAAGGCATTACAGAATACTCATAATGTCCATACCTTGTTCTGAAAGCAGTCTTCTGAATATCCTCAGTTTTCACACGTATCTGATGATATCCCGATCTCAAATCTATTTTGCTGAACACACTCGCACCAACCAACTGATCCATCAAATCATCAATCCTCGGCAAAGGATACCGATTCTTGATCGTCACTTTATTCAGTTGCCTGTAGTCCACACACAACTTCATAGTACCTTCTTTCTTCTTAACCAATAACACTGGTGCACCCCACGGCGACACACTCGGACGAATAAATTTCTTATCCAACAGATCTTCTAACTGACTCTTCAATTCAGTTAACTCAACAGCAGACATACGGTACGGAGCCATCGATATCGGCCTAGTACCAGGTACTAAATCAATCGAGAACTCAACTTCACGCTCTGGCGGTAATTCATGCACTTCTTCAGGAAACACATCAGGAAAATCACACACCACGGCTAGATCGCAAATCACCAGTTTATCTTTAGCCTCCAAAGTCGCTAACAGCATAAACAACTCTGCCCCATCTGCTACTGCCTCATTCACCTGCCTTGCTGATAGAAACAAACTCTTTCCTTCCTCAATCTCAGGAAAGATCACAGTCTTATCAAAACATTTGATATAAACTCGGTTAAACACCAACCAGTTCATACCCAGGATAACATCAATCTGCACTAGTGGAAGACACACAAGGTCCATCCCAAAGTCTCTACCAAAAATACTCAAAGGACAATTTAAACAAATTGAAGTAGTAGTCACTGAACCCTTCGCAGGAGTATCAATCACCATACTACCATGCATCTCAGATATCTCTAACTTAAGTTTCACAGCACAATCCAAAGATATAAAGGAATGAGTCGCACCTGTGTCAATAATAGCTACAAGAGGAAAGCCATTAATATAACACGTACCTCGGATCAAACGATCATCTGCAGAAGTCTCAAAACCCGATAAAGCAAAGACCTTGCCTCCCGACTGGTTCTCTTTCTTCGGCTTAGGACACTGTGGGCTAATATGACCCACCTCTCCACAGTTGAAACAAGTCATAGTCTTCAACCGGCACTCTGCAGCCAAGTGACCACCTTTGCCACACTTGAAACACTTCTTCTCATTACTGGTACACTCATGGAAACGATGTCCCGCCTGACCACATCTGTAACACTTAGCAGGGGCACTGGAGTCTCCGCCACTAGGTCTCTTCATCCCACTATGTCTCTGGAAACCTTTGCCAGCTGCATACGGTTTCCCACGATCATTCTGATTCTTGCCTTTCCTATCAACCCTCTGCTGATAGCTCTCCGCTCTGGCCTTGGTATCCTGTTCAAAAATCCTGCAGCAGTCAACCAAGTCAGAAAACACTCTAATCCGCTGATACCCAATAGCCTGCTTGATCTCGGGACGTAACCCGTTCTCAAACTTCACACATTTTGAAAATTCTCCAGTAGCCTCATCATAGAGAGTGTAATACTTCGACAGCTCTGTGAACTTAGCAGCATACTCAGTAACAGACCGGTTGCCCTACTTCAATTCCAAGAACTCTATCTCTTTCTTTCCTCTGACATCCTCTGGAAAGTACTTCCTCAGGAATCTCTCTCTGAACACCGCCCAAGTGATCTCAGCACTCCCAGCAGCTTCCAACTCAGTGCGGGCAGCAACCCACCAATCATCTGCTTCCTCTGACAGCATATGCGTACCGAACCTGACCTTCTGGTTATCGGCACACTCAGTCACTCGGAAGATCCTCTCGATCTCCTTCAACCACTTCTGAGCACCATCTGGATCGTATGCTCCCTTGAACATTGGAGGATTGTTCTTCTGGAACTCACTCAGTTGACGAGCAGCTCCCAATCCCACAACATTCGGATTCCCTCCAAGTACTCCAGCTAGCATACCCAGAGCCTCAGCAATCGCAGCATCGTCTCTACCTCTTCCAGCCATCTCTATTCTGAGAACCCAACAAGCTAAAACAATAAGTACCGATAGGGTTACACAACACCTATCACATACAGGGAAACAGAATAATTACGACTCGACTCGACCGACTATGCTCTGATACCACTAATGTAACACCCTTCTAAAATACCCCAATAATTATTTAATTCAACAAAATATAAATCAGAGTAGATATGCAATTTAAGGGTGTCACACTTGACACTTCACACCATTCACCATAATAACTTGTCATGCTCATTTATTCATCAAAATAAAACATTGCATAATTCGCAGCGGATAGAGATCTAATCAATCATGCAAACCATGTAACACATTACATGTAAAGTTGTTCAACAACCAAAATGAAAACAAGGTAAAACATCCCGTCCCGATGTTACATCTACCAGAGCATGACCCACTAAGGAACTACACTAGACTCCAAGCACTAGCTTCTACTCAATCACTGCTCGTTACCTGAAACATAGTTGTAAGGGTGAGTTCCTCAATCGATATAATAAGCATTATAAAATATCATGTAATGCTAAGTAAATTAACACATTTCATCACCCAAATCAGATCATACATTCAGCAACGGCAACAGCAACAGCAACTCAAAATCATAATCATACTCAACCCAACACAAAACACACGTATAATATTGGAATACATCCATTCATATTATACGCCATACATATATTATGCAATGAGACTCCATGCATGCGGTACCGACTATTCGTGAACATATAGTTCAACCTCACCGATCAAATCCAGATACGGCTACCAAGCTCACTAGTCCCACTCATTTGAGACCTAGTGACTCACTCACTAATTCCTCACCATGGGAATTAGCTACCACCCCAAGGGCTATGCTATGCACGCTAAATCACCTAGCATGCAAACATCAACAACAATCCACAACAACTCATCACTAATTCCTCACCATGGGAATTAGCTACCACCATAAAGGCCATACTATGCACGCTAAATCACCTAGCATGCAACATCAACAACAATCCACAATGGACATATGCTCACACTCTAAGCCATAAACAGTCCATCCACAATTGCATACATAACAGATACATTCACAGCATTATGCATACCATCATACATCATCAGCATATTTATCACAGAATCATATTCATATCATGCCGAATAATAAATCACAGTAATAGCACACTCTACTAATACCCCTACTGCTCAAAATAACGGGAAATGATCCCTACTATATCATACACCAATATAGGCCAATCATCAAATATGTTCACAATATTTAAATATCAAATTTCCACTTTCCAAACAGTGTTAACCGGTTAACGCCCTGGGTTAACCGGTTAACGCAACACAGAACACGCTTCCTGGCACATTTTAACAGTGTTAATCGGTTAACACCCTGGGTTAACCGGTTAACGCAAGACAGACAGCAATATTTCACAATTCATATCAGTGTTAACCGGTTAACACCCTGGGTTAACCGGTTAACGCAAAACAGAAAGTTGTTCCTGCGCTAACACGAAGCAGAATGCAGAATTCTCCGCATTTTCCGCCGTTGGAGGACTTCCGGACCTCCGATTCCAATTCCGTAAAAAGCTACACGTTTGGAAAATCACAACTCACCCAAATATAGATTCAATTACAGTTTTAACATAACTTATTCATCACAATTTTTCAGCACTCATCATCCCAATTAGGGTCAATTCAACGGCTTATTACTACCCATTACATGTTAACCCATAATACCCATTAAACGACGATAAACCCCCCTTACCTGAGTTAATCCGGCAATCCTTTAGCTTCAAGCTTTTCCCTTCTTCAACCCTCGTTCTCTTGCTCTTCCTCTTTGCCCTTTTCTCACTTTCTGTCGCTTCTCTGGTTTTCACGTGAAAAACCCTTTTTACCAAATGGAACTCTTTATATATATTCCAACTTATTATTCCAATAATAATAATTCCAAATAATATTCCAATAATAATCCAATTATTTAATTAAATTAATAAATATACTATTAACTTAAATTAAATAATTATCATATTTTATCGGGGTGTTACAGTAATGGTTTTTGATTTGGATTTTGGTCAATATTTGTGCAGAGTAACAGTATTTTTTTTGGATCCCCTTTTCCAATGATGGAGTGCTCCTTATATAGAGCGAAGGTGAGCAGTTCTTCAATCGTGAGCTGGCAAATCCTAGCAAGATCATTCCGTTGGAATGAAATCTTTTCTTTAGATTTTGGTGGGGACCAGATATGTGGTAGGAAACGAATTTGATTGTGGTCCCACAAATCTCCAAATGCGTTATCGTCTTTTCACTGAATCTTCCGTCTAATTTTTACTGCTGTGAAACCTTCAACGGTTATGGTAAGAAAACTGGTATTTACTGTTGTGTAAAATTCAATTTTTAGATGGCATACGACCTTTGACTGTCCCTTATTATGCTATCATGTGTTTTCAGCTCATATTTTCAACCTGTGTTTGCCGTAGGTATACAGGACAACAGGATATCTGCTCAGTTTCGATTTGGTTTGGAGAAATTACATTGTAAATCCGGGATTGGATTTGAAAGCGGAACAGAAGGACTTGCGTGTTTTGGCTCGCGTTTTGAACTTTTAGAGATGAGAGTGTGAGCATTATTGTTTCAATGCAAAGTGGCCTTTGTTGACTGATATATCAGGACAGTTTTGGTAAGCCGTTTATGCTTTTATTGTAGCAAGGTCCCGCAGCAGGTTCTCTATTCTATGGAACTGTATCATTCACTTCACTGGTTGGCTCGGTAACAGGTTTTGGTCACAGTTTAGACTCCTGTTTTAGGATTATTTCTCATACCTTTATTTACTATAAAATTTGATAGTGGTTTGCCTTCTGACCTGTAACTCCATCTTGGCAGGTTTATGGAATTGTTTCTTATAGTTGGTTATGCCTGTTCGCACGACAACGATGTCTCTACTTGATTACAACTTGTTTTGCTACCAGTGAACCGGTTTCCTTCAAGCAGAGTAAGATGGATCAACTATGGCCCTTCTAATTTTCTTTTTTTTTTTCACTCTCTTCGCACCTGGATCATAATTTATTCTTTTCTTGTAATTTCAGAATTTGAAGCTTGGGAATTAAGGACCAACTTCTGCTTACGATTTCTTCCGACCTGCTTCAATGTGCCATTGACATTTTAGCTTGGTGTCACCGATGACCTTGATCTAATTATCCTGCATGGGAGCCTGTACAACATGCTTATTACTATAACCTTGCTCTCACTTATTCATGGTTTTACTTCTGATCAAACTGTTGTGGAATTATTCAGGTATTGCAAGACTTATGTCCTGCGTGTTCCTCAGCTCATTTGTGGTGTGCCTGCTCTTCCTCATATGGCTCTGGTGTAAACAAAAATGGTTCTGTAGTAAGTTCCTTCTACAATACGGTCGGTTATTCGCGGCTGCCCCTTTAGAGTTTTTGATGAGATGTTGATGCTTCAACGACAATGTTGGTTAACAGGGTAGTTGGCTCAAGTTAAAAACACAGTCCCAGGTTATAAGTCGGTTGTGATTTACCCTTTCAGAACAATCGGTAAGGTTGTACATACCACATGTAGCATAGTTTAGCAATGTATGTTTCCTGTTCGTACTTGGAACTGCTGTGAGTTATGATTTGACCAGGGCCACTTTGTTGCAGGTTCTTTTAAAACATGTAGCTTTCTATATGCTTCTTCGCACTTTTATCCTGGCGCACCTGTATTCACATTCACATTGTCGGTGTAGCGCTGCTAGCTCTTTGATCTATATGTCACCGCATGATACAGGAGAGAATCTTATACTGTCTTGTGGAAACTAATGCAAGGAATGGCCTGAGAAACTGATGTGGCCAGCGGATGCATACCTTTAGTTTTTAATTCTTTCACTTGGCTTGACTGTAATGTAACTTAAGTCACAGGGTTGTTATGAACGGTCTTGTGGTATGGTTTTATTAATGTATTTGAAACAACTTTGTTTGTAAATTGAAACTTGTGGTTCAAAAATCATAAATCAAAGCTAATACCCACACCAGATGACGTTATGCATGAAATTCGCAGACAAAGGCCTGTCTATTTCTTATAGTCACACAATGCGAAAAATAAACACTTAAACTCAGTCCAAATGAAACTTCTCCATTCACGACCCAAAAATGACGATTATAAATGGAAACCCATGACTTCATCTTAAGTCACTCACCACCTACTTGTTGACCTTGAATTCATAAGGTGAGAAAGATGCAAATTTAATGCAAGAATTCTTCTACACAAGATGTAGTGTTATTATGGTCCATCTGATATATTAACGAGTCTAGCTTGTAACAAACCAAGTTCATGGCTAATCTTACGGATTCATCAACATGATGCTTGCATGACAAGGCTCATCCATGAACTTGATTCAAACTAGTGTTCCAACTTAGATAGTATCCTTTCATTATGTCCTTCTCCTCGTATTTGTGTAACAAACCATACTTTTAGACGAAATTGAAATCATGAAATGCATGTTTCTAGGTAGTACAGAAATGATACAATAGTGATATGAAACTAAGGTGAGGTATTCTCGTGATGAAGTGTATGTCATGCTATGCATATGATGTAAAATAAAAATGAGATCAATTGTATGAAAATTTAAATATGCCCAGACAAAATTGGGGTATGACAGGTGTACATATGGACGATTTTTTTTTGAAAGATCGAGTGCACGGTCAAACTATCTGAACACAACTACCCTGCCCCAGGTTAAGATTAAGGGTTTTAGATCCGAAATAAACACCATCTTTTAGGCTCAAAGTGGTTGACTAGGGATTAACTCCTTATCTCTTCAGTGTTTGGGGATTTGAAACAATGCCTTACATCATCGACAAGGTTTTATTCAAAAGCATACCACAATAATTTCAGGTGTTTCGTTTTTATCATCCTCCTTCCAATATTTGTTAACACAACGGTTTGATAAACAAAAGTGAATGAGAGGAGTATTTTTGTTTTTAACATAAATGAAAAACGAGTGAATACGAAAGGATTAATTCAAAAGATGCATAAACATTTCATTAATCTTACCAATTCAAAGAAAACAACAATGCTTAAAAGCAATTAACAATCAACATGCGAGGAAACTACAAAAGAAATGTTGAAACAACCAAATGATTGCCAACTTTAGGGAATGACTTCTTCAAACTTGATCCATTAACTTAGGGGGACACCCCTTGAGATCTTCGCACTTATCCGGCCGATGGGTTAACATTTACCACCAAGCTTCCTTCTTGAAAGGCTATGTACCCGTTGTCAATCAACTTTTGTACTTTGGCTTTGAAAGCGTTGCAGTCTTCGGTTGAATGCCCTTCTGATCCGGCATGATATCCACATTGCACATTTGGGTCATACCTGGGTGGGTAAGGTTGTGGAACCGGCTTAAGAGACTTGGGAACCACCAACGAGTTTTGAATCAGAGGCTGCAGAAGTTGGCTATATGTCATGACGATTGGATGACGAGGAGCATTTCTTCTTTCCAAGTTAGTTTGGGGCTTAAGCTGATTTCGACGTTGATTTCGATATCTTGGGCCTTGGGCTTGTTGATTTGGATGAGGAGCAAACCAAGATTGTTTGGAATGAAGACCAAATGGTAGTGTTTGCTGGTATGGCACTTTGGGCATTGCTAACTGCTCATTTTCAGCCACTTGAAGGTTGGGATCAACAAGCTTTTTGACATTGGCATGATGATCTTCAAAAAAATTTCCTTCAATCTCATCGTTGAACGCAACCCTCTTGGATCCACTACTCACTTCTCCTTTTCTTTCGTTGGTATGGGTCGTGACATTGGAAATCCAAGGCGATATCTTAATGCTCTTACCAGGAAACAATGATATCTCATTAGCCACATCCCTGACATCTTCCTTGTGGTACAAAACCTTGAGGGGTTTCAAGGGTCCTTTCCCTTTCTCATTACATGGCCCCAAAATCAAGATATATGTACCCGGGCCTTCCTCCTTGAGTGTTGGTGACCTTATGTCAGTCAATCTTTGCAGTTTGAGCTTAAAACTCTTGCATTTCTCGATGGAGTGCCCCATTGTTCCAGTATGGTATTCGCACTTGACCATTAGGTGATCTTCTTCGAAGACTAAGCTCTTTTTATTAATCAATTCTCGTACCAAGTCTCTCGGTGCTAAGCAAGAATCCAGTCCATGTCCCACCACCCCTTTATGGAATTCACATGTTGCATTTGGATTGTACCATGACAGATATGGTGACGTAGGTGTGAGAGCTCGAGGAGTCACCAAAGCATTCTGTATCAGTTGCGGGTAGAGCTTTCTATACAACATCGAAATCAAGTCATTATGATCTTTATTCCCCTTGTTCTGATTTTTATTTTTGTTCCGAACCTTACTTCACTGATTTTGAGGAGGAATAACCAGAGGATGTTGATGGTGACATCCTGAGGGGGGCCATATGTCGGTAGATGAGAAGCTTCCACATGAAATTGCCCTTGACTTGAGGTAACACTAGATGGATGTGGAGTAGTAGCTCTCTTTGTTGAAGTAGTGTATATTGGGTGACCCTCTTTTCTCAACAAGACTTGAAGGGTTTCCAAGACCCATCTCATTTGGCTCTTCAAGAGATTAAGTTCCTCCTTCAATGCTTCTTGGCTTTTCCTTAGCTCGTCCATCATCTCCTGAGACATGGTTCTTTGTTCTAAACGCGTGTTGAGAATCACTTTGCTGATCATGGACAAAGGATGGATGAGTTTTTTTGGTATTTTCGAAAAATGATATGAAATGCATGATGACGAATGCATATGCAATGGTATATGAATGGATGCAATGCATTGTTTTTTGTGTTTTGGTATGCAAATAAAATGCAATGCAGGTAGTTAGGGTCTGGGATAACGTGAGTAACTCAAAACACCTTACTAGGTAGGCTCCTTAATAGATAGTTCTAGGTTTTCTACCCATAAACCCACTCACGGGATAGTTTCTACATTTTTGATAAGGTTCCCAAGGTCATGGATCATAATCGTATCAACCTCATGCAACATGCTAGCCGCTTTATGACCAGAGTGACGAAACGTCTCTTCTGAGCAGGGTTTTCATGTCAGGTGCAATAAGGAGAGGCCCTTGGAGTCCAACATTACGCACCACAAAAGCAGAAACGGGTTCTAAGAGGGGCTCCTAGAGTCATGGACCCTTCATGAATCAACGTCATGCGACAGGCTAACTATCTTATAACGAGATCTACAAACAGGTCTACTCTAGGGGAGTCTTCATGCTAGGCACGCAAGGAGTGACCCTTGGGGACTAACACTACACAAATTCCAATTCTAAACTTATGTGTTCTCTCTTCTTTTTTCGAAGCTCGTGTGTAGAGCTTTATTCATGATATCAAAATTCCAACACCCACACATAGATATATATACAAATATAAAAATGCGATAAAACAGAGATAAAGAAAGCATATAACAAAGGAAAAAAGAAACAAACAAAGCTAACACATATACAAAAACCTAACTAAACTAGGGTTGACTCACATAGGGACGTTCCTGTCCCCAGCAGAGTCGCCATCTGTCGCACCTCGAAAAATAAGAACACGACTTAAGCGAAGCACAATCACACACTCGCATGATGGACTGAACAGAGTCGCCACCGAACTTTATTTATTCCCAAAGAGGGAAAGGGGAAATATCGATAAAACCCTTAAAAGTAAGGATAAGATATGGTCATCACAACCAATATTAGGGTTCGGGAGTCGATTACACAAGGGGAAGGTATTAGCACCCCTCACGTCTATTGTACTCAACGGGAATCGTTAGGTTAGTTGTGTGCGTTAGTGTTAGTTTGAAATGTTAGGCTTTCTCGAGTTATTATGAGGGAAAGAATAATAGGATCAAAAGAAAAAGAGAAGATATTTTTGGATTTTTTACAACGAAGGGGACTAAACCTAAGTTTTTTATTAATGGGCCTGACAAGATTTCACAATCCTGCTCCTACGTATCTCAATAGAGAAATCAAGGCTTACGTAGTTCTGGGTAGAAAATGTTTGTTTGTTGGTCGATTTTAGCGAAATCTATATTGTATTAATCGATGAAAAACATTGTTTTACCCAAAACAGATGAGGAGCGAACGTATACCACACATCGAATGGATTTACAAATCAACATTCGGAAAAACGTCACTTATCTCAACTCAACAATCGTGGACGAAGCATTGTTTTACATCGCCTTAAGACAAGATGTCTTCCTTTTATGAAAAGGTTTTGAGATCGCACGGCGGCGAAAAAATAGTTTGATTAGTTGAATATTTTTTATAGGTGAATGACGAACATTTGATGAGAACGAGACATGAGCCTCAGGATCAATCACTCAGGGTTCCACCAGAATACTAGATTCCAATGGTCCTTTTTCATTTGAATTAATTGAGAAAATTGTTTGATGGACAACGAACGCTTGATAAGAATCAATTGTTCAAAGAGTTGTGCCAGAATGCTTGATCCCAACGGCCCTTATTTTGTCCAAGTTAATTAAAGTGTTTTAGAGACGAAAGAAAAAAATGAAAAGTTAACCCAAAATGCGAGGCTCAAGACCGATCATTTGAGGGTTCCCACCGAAATGCTAGATTCCAATGGTCCTCTTCTTTCGTGTTTGTTTAGAAAAAAGATTTTGATATTACATTTGATTTGATTTTGAAAATGATTGATAAAATTATTTTAAAAATTATTTTGGTAACATTCACAAATTAATTAATTTATATAAAAAACAATTAATATAAAAAAATAATAGAAAAAACTATACTTAAAGTGCATGTGACGTGTAGCAACCTTTTGGTTATATAGGCTAAAACTATTAAAGAAAACTTTAGTTAGTAATATATTACCCATAAAACTAACATATAGTTTTCTTATGTTAATAATATATTTCTCATAAAATTAACATATAGTTTTCTTATCTATATAATATATATATATCCAACCTGTACAATATATAATAATGAAACACATTTTTGTACTTGTTTTATAAATTGCAATAAACCAATGTGTCCATATTCCATAATATTTACGCATATTAACTACACAACAACAACAACATAAAGACACTTTTATATAGGGGTGGCAAACGGGCATGCCCGCCCCGTTTAGGCCCGCAAAAAAATGGGGCGGGCGGGGCGGTCATAGTTGAGGATGTGGCCTAAAAGTTAGACCCGCCTCGTAAAAAAGTGAGGGCGGGGCGGGAAAAGCCCGCGGGCACTGCACTCTTTAAGCCTAAAAATGCAAAAATTTATGTAAATACATGTGCCCGCAAAAGCCCGCGAAAAAAACGGGGCGGGGCGGGGCAGACACATTTGAGGGTGAGGAACTAAATCCTTGGTCCGCCCTGCACAAAAGTGCAGGCAAAACGAGCATGCCCCGCGGGTCGAGCCCGTTTTGCCACCCCTTTTATATAATAAACCAAACCTATCACTCTACACACATTATTTCAAATGAATATTAAACCATACAGAGGCAATATATCCAACATATTCTATTCTTCAAATTAGAAACCAATTAATAATAAAAATAATACTTATCATTAATTAGAACACAAAGAGTAAAAGAATTAGAGATTAACAATTACCACTTAGCATTTTTCTTTGTTGATTCAAGAGTTAAAAGATTTGACTCAAACTGGGTTAACTTCATCTACTCCATTATTAACCTTGTCACCCTCTGATTTTTTGCTTCTTATCATGCCTTTTCATAACTTTGTCATAGCAAAAAATAGTTAACTTGATGAAACACTTTATCTAAAGAATCCTAGTATGAAAGTCAATCGGAAAAGGGGTGTGGATGAGAGTGACGATGAATCTACATTTCACACAGGTGTATTGGTGGTTTAAAAGAGAGGTTAGTTGAGACGGAACCACGGTGGGTTGAAAGCGAAGAACAAAGTTGCGACGAGATCGATTTCAAATTCATACTTCCATTTTTTACTCTTCTTTATTTTTTCTTCTTATTTGAAGTTGTTCTTGAAATATTCGTGTGAATGGAAGTGGTGGCGGCTTTTGATGCATGCAAAGGGTGGTGCACGACCAAGAGGAGGTGCAAAAAAATGGAAAAGTTGGAGTTGTTTGTTACATGTTGAAGGGAGTGATTTGACTGCTACTTTATGGTGTATAGAGAGATGGTTTACGGTGGCAAAATGTGGCTACTGTATTATGGAAAATCAACTTCCATCCGTCTTTTCTTTTTGTTAGTTTGAAAATGGAAAGAATTGGAGTTACTCAGTGAATGAGGCGCCGTGTGGATGAGGTTCTTCCGGTCTCTCATGCATTGGCCAAATGATGATATTTACAGTGTGAAGTTAGGGTTAAATTTTTTAAGTAATTCCCACAATACCCTTAACATATTATTTATTAACTAAAAAAATCAAATTTTAAACAAGTTCTAAATTAATTAAAAAAATAAAAGTTTTGATGGTGTCAAAGTGATTTAAACAAATTAGAATGAAGAAAATAAAAACAATTTCAAATAAACAAAATAAAACAAGAATGAAAATATAGTAAATTCTAATGATTTTTTTATTAATATTTTGACAAAAGGATAAAAATAAAAAGATTAAAAATAAATAAAAATTGGGCGCAAAAGTGCCCGAAAAATTAAACTGAATGCACCAAAATGATCAACACAAAATAAACTTCTCGAAAATATACAGCGTTTGAGATAATTTTGAAATGAAAAATGACTGGTTAAATGCTCAGACGGACCAAAATGTAACCGAAAAATTAGCCGAAAAATAAATGGAGCACACCAGGTTAAACTACGTGAAACGTAGATTAATAAAATTGATGTCTTCAAGTTTGATTTTGAAACTTTTTCGCCCGCTGTTTTGGCACACATTTGATAATTAATTCAAACGGTTTGCTTGTAAATCCGAAATTTTATTTCGACTGACATTCTAGGAATTGTGCGGTATGGAATGCATGTTATGATATGCAAAGATGCAACGACTATGAAGAATTTGTTAATTGGTGATTCGGGGTCAAAATCGGGGTGTGACAAATATTCACCTCCACCCATAGACTTTAGCACAATTTAATCACAAACATTCTTTTCATAAACCCTAATTAAAGGTAAAATCAACACAACCCATCAAACCTTATTTTTGTGCCTTAGGGCACCATCCCAAAAACTCTTTTCTCAAAGGTAAAATCAACCAACACGCAAACATTTTCTACTCCGAACTACAGAGCTCTGATTCCTCATCACTCGATGAGCGATACGTAGGCCCAAGGATCACAATCCTTGGCGAGCATAATAAACAAAAACTCCCGGAGTCCAATCATTTTTTACACTCTTTTGAAAATAAAAATAATAAACGTGATAAATACCCGCATACGTAAATAAGCCAAATGGTTCCCATGGAGTACCATGGACGTGAGGGGTGCTAATACCTTCCCTTGCGTAAACGACTTCTGAACCCAAATCTCAGTTACGAGACCGATTCTTTATCTCCTCACTAACCGTGTGCAGCTTTTCTTTCAAGGGTTTTATTGATTATTTCCCCTCGTCTCTTCGATAGAGACAATACAGGTAAAAAACGAGTAACTAAAAATGGTAGTCTAGGGAAGTGAAACTCGAGTATCGTATCGTAAGGACTCTTGACAAATTAACCAAATAAGAAAACAAAATAGTGGGTTTCGATTTGATTTAGAATAAGTGATTCTAAAAAGTGATCATGAAAAATGATTATAAAAAGTGATTATGAAATAAGTCGGTCTACTATTTTTGTTTCCTAACTTATCATTGATTAATATAATTTCCATGCCCTAAGCGAATTCTAATCCCTTTTCGATTACAAGTAACAATAACAAGCATATTAATATTAATATATATGATATGTGTTCCTAATTTATGAATTAAGCGAACAAATTCTGAATTAAGCAAACGGGTTAAGTACATGGGAATTAAGCAAACACAATTATGGAACATATCTCAATAGAAATTAATCAATATTATAGAACTTGAATAAATCATAAAAGACATAGAACAAAATATTGAAAGATAAAAGGCATTTGATTGAAAATTAAGAAACCTCAAAATATTGGCGGAAACCGATTACAACAGATCAACCTTGTTAACTTTAGTTCTCCATACAATCGTCTAAGCAATATTGTATTGTGAAAGTTCATAATAGGATTCCCGTAGCAATGAAATGCCTAACCTAATAAAAGGGAAAGTCGGACCCTTATGGGATCCGATCCGAAAATTACAAAAACCGACTCAAACTAACTATTTTAATTAAGTCTGGAACTTCAACAAATTATTCAAATCTCCTTCACTCTGAATATACTTTTTACTTCAACATCTTTTAGCTATTTCTCTTAGATTTCCAACGCATATTAGAACGCGTTAATCCGACTCCTATAACTCAAGTTATGAGTTGCACAGTGACAAAGTATCGAATAACTACTTATGCTGAAAATAAAATAAAGCAAAAAATAAACTTAAATATAAAAACACACAAAAATACTAAAAATAATAGAATAAACTATAGAGTTTCCTAAGTACAATAGTAGAAGAAGGTGCATCAAAATATACTGATCAAATTCCTCCACACTTTAACTTTTGCACTCCGAGTAAAATTATAAATTCAAAACTCAACAAAAAAAACAAGAACAAACAAAACATGCAATTCCAAAGGTTATCAAGATACAAGGTGCAAGCAAAATTCTAAGTTTAAGTTTCAAGAAAATAACATTAGTAAGTAACTCTTTTGTGGCATTTAAAGCAAATATGAAAAATCGATTACCAAAGAGTACATCAAAAATAGCAAGATCCTCACATGATAAAATTCACTTAACTCTCAAGTATTTAGGTTGATTGTTTACACTCAAAGCACATCATGAAAGAACGTATTACCATAAACTTGAAAAGACTCTAACATCCACAATTAAATTACATGCACACAAAGATCAAAATGACTTTTATTCGATTGTAACTTGGCCAAAATACATGTGAGATAAATTCTAAGAGGGTACTAGGCTAAAATTCAAATGGTCAAAAGAAAATTGAAACAGCTGCGGGAGTTTAACTAAAAATATTTTGTTAACTTTCAAACAAAAACTTCTCAGTTATTTTTCTTCTCTTTTATATTTTTATTCTCTTTACTTTTTCAGATCAGAAGGAATATGTAATGACATTCTTCTTTTCTTTTTCTTTTTTTTTTCTTTTTTCTATTTTTTTCTTTTGTTCTGCCAACTTTTTTTTTAATCAAATATCACAACTATAATTATTCAACCTTACACAATCCCAACAAGACTCTTTCAACACTATGAATGAGTGATAACATTGTTTTTCACTTTCAGGCTTGTAATGAGTTTAAACAAAGAATGTGATAATATGCTCAATTGGGTTTTCAAATAAGGGATGCTATTATGCAGGGTTAACTTTTTGGCTACTAACTAAAAACTAAACAAAACAAAAATAAGTTACATTTATCATATCAATGTGCATAAGTAAACAAAAAGTTTTAACAAGAGTCAATTTAAGTTTTAGAGACTAATATACATGAGTGAAATACACGAGAAAGAAAGAGATGAATTTTTTTAATGTTATTCGTTAAAAGACTCAAAATCTCACAAAGTTAATTTATCTATCACAAATGATGTATAATTTTGACTTTAGTCATATATATCATACTAAGAATGTACAAAAAAAATCAATCACATCATACCACAAGTCTTTAATCAAGAGAACAAAGAAAATACTCACAATTGCAACTCGAAAACCATAGAAAAACATGTCATTTTAAAAATAAAATAAAACAAGAAAGTAAATGAAAAATAAGAAAACACATAAGTAAATTATTCTCTCACCCATACTTAAAACACACATTGTCCTCAATAAAAAAATATAAGTATAATATAAGAGAAAAGAGAGATAAGAAAGAACACACCCGATGAGTCAAGGCAGATAGATGACCGCATAAACAACCTTTCTCAAAGAGATCTCTTTTACAGTATTTTCTTCCAAAGTGGGGCTCTCATGGAGTAGCTTAAGACGGTGTCCATTGACTTTGAAATTTTTATCAGTGTCTTCACTTTTTATTCCTGGATCAAAAACATTATTCTATAAGTGAAAGTATTGAATGGACAAATGAAAAAATAGTATTCTTTTTGTCCTTTGGTATGATATAGATCTCATTTTTCATAATATTCAAGATCAAGGGGCTAAACTGCCTTTGGGGCTGCCTCAGTACTTTTGCTCTATCTTCAAGTAAGACCTGATTCATACACATTGATGAGTTAATACCATGAATGTCAGCCGATGTCCATCCAATTGCCTTCTTACGTTCCCTCAATACTTGTAACAACTTTTGTTCCTGTTCAGATTCAAATTTAAATGAAATTATTACATGAAATTTTCATTAAATTCTAAAAATGCATAAAGTGGCTTTAACTCTAGAGTAGATGGTTGCACAATGGATGGTAAAATTTTGTCAACAGGAACTACATTTACATTTGCAACATCAACTTTGTCAGTAGAAATCTCATAAGAAATATCAACATGTAAATCAGTTTCAATTTCAGCACAAACTGAACATACACGAGTATCAATACAAATATCACAAGTATAAGTGTCATCAAAATCAGACAAAGAAGGGAAATCAACAAAAAATGAATCAACTGCAACAAGTTCTCTTAAGATTCTATTTTGACCACTCATGATATGATTATTAAATTCAAAATCAGAATCAAATCAATATAAAATCAAATAAAATCACTATCAAATATGACATGAAATCAAAGTAAAATCAACACAAAATCAAATCACTATCAAATCAGATTAATAAAATCACTAGTAAAATCTAATGAAAAAAACGATTAAAATGAAATCTAAAAATTATGAAAATTTGACTAAAAAATCAAATAACGAATCTACAATATTTTTTTTTAGAATATAAAAACATAAAATAAATCAAATAAATAGAAAAATAATGAATTTGCAATTTTGAGGGTCAAAATGCCTTAGAAGTCTCTTCAAAGGGAGTACTATTTCTTGATTTCTTTCTTCTAATTTTCTAGATTTTTTTTGGAGCAATTCAGAACAGTAGCTTACAAAGTCACCTGATAGGCTGTTGGGATAGTTACACCATTATATTGCAACCCTGAAAATCAACAAACAAACAAAAACAAAACAAAACAAAATCCTAATAAGACTTTGATCTAGGATTCTAAAATAAGTTAACATTATCAAAGAGTCTCCGACAACGACGCCAATTTGATCTACTATCGCACACAGGTAAAAAACGAGTAACTAAGAACCGTAGTCTAAGGAAGCGACACTCGAGTATCGTATCACAAGGACTCTTGACAAATTAACCAAATAAGAAAACAAAATAGGGGGATTTCGATTCAATTTAGAATAATTATAAAAAAATGATTATGAAAAGTGATTGTAAAAAGTGATTATGAAATAAGTTGATCTATTGTTTTGGTTTCCTAACTTATCATTCATTAATATAATTTTTATTCCCTAAGCGGATTCTAATCCCTTTTTGATTACAGTAACAATAACAAGCACATTGATATTAATATATGATATGTGTTTCTAATTTATGAATTAAGCAAATAGATTCTGAATTAAGAAAACGAGTTAAGCACATGTGAATTAAGCAAACACGATTATGGAACATATATCAATCGAAATCAATAAACACATATTCTATATAACCTGAATAAAGCATACAAGACATATAACAAAATATTGAAAGAGAAAATACATTTGATTGAAAATTAAGAAACCTCAAAGTATTAACGGAAACCGATTACAATATATCAACCTTGTGAACTTTATTTCTCCATGCAATCGTCTAAGCAATATTGTATTGTGAAAATTTAGAATAGGATTCATGTAGCAATGAAATACCTAACATAGTAAAAGGGAAATTCGGGCCCTTATGAGATCCGATCCGAAAATTACAAAAATCAACCTAAACTTACTATTTTAATTAAGTCTAGAACTTCAACGAATTATTAGACCCTCCTTCACTCCCAATCTGCTTTTGACTTCAACATACAACTTGTAGCTCTTTCTCTTGTCTTTCCAACACATATTATAACGCGTTAATACGACTTCTATAACTCAAGTTATGATCTGCATAGCGACAAGATATCAAATAACTATTTATGCTGAAAATAAAGTACGAAAATTAAATAAAGCCAAAAATAAACTTAAATATAAAAATACACTAAAATAGTAAAAAATAATATAATAAACTATAGAGTTGCCTAAGTACAATAGAATAAGAAAGTGCATCAAAATATATTGATAAGTGCTAATACTTTCCCCTTGCGTAACCGACTTATTCCTTATCTCCACACTACCCGTACGCACCTTTTCTTTCGAGGTTTTTATCGATTATTTCCCCTCGACTCTCCCATATAAATAATACAAATAAAAATCGGTGGCGACTTTTCTGCTTTGCCTTCTCCCGTTTTCTTCGATCGTGGATGCATCCTTTAATCCGTAGTTCCGGTTCATTCGCCCCGAGGTTTAAACCTTCCGGTAGCAAAAATATGCATGCATGTTGATGAAATGTAAATGTATGAAAATTTTGATATTTTTTATATGCACAAATGCAATGAAGGTATAGTTAGGATCTAAGATAACATGAGTATCATAGAACAACATATGGGTAGGTTCCCTATAGTGGACATTTCTAGGTTTTCTACCCATAAACCACTCACATGGTTGGCTCTGATGTTTTGGATAAGGTTCTAAGAGTCATGGACGCTAATCGTATCAACGTCCCGCAACAGGTTAGCTATTTTATGATGAGAGTGACGAAAGGTTAATTCTGGGCAGGGTCTTCGTATTAGGAACACAAAAAGAGGTCCTTGGAGTCTAACATTATGCAACCACCAAGACATAAACTGGTTCTAAGAATGGTTCATAGAGTCATGGACCCTTCATGAATCAAGTCACGCGACAAGCTAGCTGCCTTATAACGAGACCTACAAAAAGGTCTACTATAGGGGAAGACTTCATGCTAGGCACACAAGGAATGGTCCTTGGAGACTAATGAAGGAGAAGAGCGATCCAAAACGCAGTGAAATTTAAAATTTCTCCTTTAGTGATCATTACAAATGGGCATGATCAGTGATAGAATCGTTACCTCTTGTGGAGATTGTAACCTTTGATGCAGATCTACAGAGCGATCACGAACGTTGAACGATGACAACGCCTCTACTCAGTCCACACGAACGGATTCCTTCAATCTCAGTACTAGCTGCTACGAATGAAGGCTTTGAGTGTGTGTGTGTGTGTGTGTGTGTGTGTGTGTGTGTGTGTGTGTGAGAGAGAGAGAGAGAGAGAGAGAGAGAGAAAGAGAGAGAAACGAAATTACAACTACACAAATGCTTCTACACAAGGGTTCTATTTATAGAACCACATGTGTGGGCTGCAAGCTAAAAAGCTCACTCAAGTGTATGTGGCCCATATCTTATAATATGTCAATACCACTTAAGCGCGTGGTACCTTACCATATTTCGTATTCTACTTAAGTACACCATACCTTACGATGTTCTACAATTTACTTAAGTGCACCGTACATTACAGTATTCCTTAGTTACTCTATCTCTCATCAATCCGTCCTTTTGTGTGTGACCCTGTAGGTTTTCGCGGCATTGACAATTATATTAAATCACGTATTTAACATAATAAACAGTTAGCGGTATCTAGCAACACATCACTGCTACCCAAGACACGAAAATGTCATGTGATCTGACAAATCCTTCTGTGATAATACTTATATGTACAATTACCCTTTTGCCCTTATGTCTATATTGAACACAAGGCATAGACCGTGTCATCCTTGTCCAGTTTAATATTGGGCCCGTAGATATTTATCCTGTTATGCAGGATGGGCAAATTCCATCTAGGTCACTCATGTCCCTTAGCATGCTTCGTGGAGTACCCATCAACTGTCTTTATGGTCATCCAGTTACGGACAACGTTTGATCAGCAATAAGGCACTCGATTCTACATCTAGGGTCCATAGTGGTTTCAGGTCGAATGGGTGGTATACACCATTATCACCATGATAATAACTTATGACACTTTGTATAACATTCTATATAGTATTCTCATAGCGGGTCAATCTAGTATAAATATTACTCTTAATATTCATACCTATGTTTAAGACTTGATAACTCCTTATCCATGATCCATGAGATGTAATCATCAGTCTATATTCATAATACTCTTAATGCTTTAATGTTATCCCACTTCACAATAAAGCTCGACTACAAATACTTTAAGAATAATGTCCTTATGTTTAATGTGATCTCATGATTAATTCACACGTGATACATTAAACGGACTAGCTATTCTAGGGACTTTATTAAACAAACATAATAAAGAAAAAGCCTTTTATTATTAATAAATAATTCGATACAAGTACCAAAAGTATTGGCCTCTAGGGCTTACACCAACAATCTCCCACTAGCACTAGAGCCAATCAGGCATACCCATAATGCCCATAGATCTAGCATGGCCATCATGCTTCTGCTACGCAAGAGGCTTTGTCAGTGGATCAGCAATATTGTCTAGTGTAGGTACTCTGTATATTTTCACATCTCCTTTATCTATTATCTCTCGAATGAGGTGATAATGCCTAAGTATGTGTTTGGATCATTTGTGAGATTTAGGCTCCTTAGCTTGTGCGATAGGACCATTGTTATCACAATAGAGACCAATGGGATCCACAATGCTAGGAACTATGCCAAGTTCACTAATGAACTTTTTGATCCAAACAACTTCCTTTGTTGCACTTGAGGCAGCAATATACTCGGCCTCGGTTGTAGAATCAGCAACTGTATCTTGCTTTGAACTTTTCCAGCTCACAGCGCCACCGTTTAAGCAAAACACATAACCAGATTGCGATCTAAAGTCATCCTTATCTGTCTGGAAACTAGCATCGGTGTATCCAATTACAGCCAGCTCTTCCTACCTCCATATATCAAGAATGAGTCCTTAGTCCTTCTCAAATACTTAAGGATATTCTTGACAGCTACCCAATGAGCATCACCAGGATCAGATTGGTACCTACTCGTTGCACTTAAAGCATACGAGACATCTGGTCGAGTACATAACATGGCACACATGATAGATCCTATTGCAGATGCATATGGAATCTTATTCATGCGATCCCTTTCTTCCTTAGTTGAAGGGGATTTTGTTTTTGATAGACACAAGCCATGTTGCATAGGTATGAATCCTTTCTTGGAATCATGCATATTAAAGCGTCTCAGCACTTTGTCTATGTACGTACTCTGACTTAGGCCAAGCAGTTTTTGTGATCTATCTCTATAGATTAAGATTCCTAATATATAGGCTGTTTCACCCAGGTCCTTCATAGAAAAGCATTTCCCCAACCAAGATTTTACTTGTTGCAGGGTAGGGACATCGTTTCCAATGAGTAATATGTCATCTACATATAATACCAGAAAAACGATCATGCTCCCACTAACCTTCTTGTAGACAAAAGGCTCATCTTCGTTCTTGATGAATCCATATTGTTTTACCATTTCATCAAAACAAAGATTCCAGCTTCTAGAAGCTTGCTTCAATCCATAGATTGATCTTTGTAACTTACATATCTTTTGGGCTTCTTTTGGTATGTCAAATCCTTCAGGTTGTGTCATGTACACATCCTCACGAAGATTCCCATTAAGGAAAGCAGTTTTGACATCCATCTGCCATATTTCATAATCATGATATACAGCGATAACAATTAAAATCCGAACAGATTTAAGTATTGCAACTGGTGAAAAGGTTTCATCATAGTCAACCCCATGAATTTGTTTATATCCTTTTGCAACCAGTCTTGCCTTATAGGTATGTACCTTACCATCCATGTCAGTCTTCTTTTTGAAGACCCACTTGCATCCTATAGGGTTAACTCCTACAGGAGGCTCTACCAAGGTCCAAACTTGGTTTGTGTACTGGAATCCATTTCAGATTTCATGGCTTCTAGCCACTTCTCAAACTCGGGACCAGTTATGGCCTCTTGATAGGTCACATGCTCATCTTGATCCATGAGTAATACATCACCTTGATCAGTTATGAGATATCCATATCTCTCAGGTTGGTGACGTATCCTGCTTGACCTACGTTGGTCTTGTTCTACTTGAGCAGGTTGCTCTTCCACAACTACTTGTGTTTCCTGCTCTAATTCCTCCATAGGTGTATCGATGCTTTGTGATTCTTGAATTTCTTCATGATCTACTTTCCTCCCAATGATTCCTTTGGAAATAAAATCCTTTTCTAGGAAAACTCCAGTTCGAGCGACAAACATTTTGCCCTCAGAAGGATTGTAGAAGTAATACCCTCTTGTTTCTTTAGAATACCCCACAAATAAGCATTTGTCAGATTTGGGCTCAAGCTTAGTTGAAATTTGTCGTTTCACATAAACTTTGCAACCCTAAATCTTCATGTAAGACATATGTGGTTTCTTACCACTCCATATCTCATATGGTATCTTCACAACCTTTTTAGATGGAACACGGTTAAGTGTGTACGCTGTTGTCAATAATGCATGTCCCCAAAAGGAGTTTGGAAGATCGGCCTGACTCATCATGGATCGGACCATGTCTAACAGGGTTCGATTTCTTCTCTCAGATACACCATTCCATTAGGGTGTTCCAGGAGGAGTAAGTTGGGCTAGGATCCCACACTCTTTCAGATGGTCATCAAACTCTAGGCGTAAATACTCACCACCTCAATCTGATCGAAGAGTTTTAATATTCTTACCTAGTTGGTTTTATACTTCATTCTTGAATTCCTTTAACTTTTCAAAGGACTCTGATTTGTGTTTCATTAAATACACATAACCATATCTACTGAAATCATCAGTAAATGTGATGAAGTACTGAAAACCTCCTCTGGCTGGTATGTTCAGTGGTCCACATACATCAGTATGTATGAGGGCCAAAAGATCATTAGCTCTTTCACCTTTTCCTGTGAATAGAGACTTTGTCATCTTTCCAATTAAACAAGATCTTCATGTCTCATATGATTCATAATCAAAAGAGTCAAAGAGTCCATCTTTATGGAGTTTGGAAATGTGTTTCTCATTTATGTGGCCTAATCGACAATGTCAAAGGTAAGTTGGATTTAACTCATTAGGTTTCATCCTTTTAGTATTAATGTTATAAATAGGCATTTCAAGATCAAGGACATATAGTCCATTGTTCATCTGTGCAGTAGCATGGAATATATCATTCAAATAAATTGAGCAACAATTGTTCTTTAATATAAATGAAAAACCAAACTTGTCCAAACAAGAATCGGAAATAATATTCCTGCTAATTGCAGGTACATAATAACAGTTCTCTAACTGAATTATTAAACCACTAGGTAAAGTTAATACATAAGTTCCTACGGCTAAAGCAACAACCTTTGCTCCATTGCCAACTCGTAGGTCAACTTCACCTTTTGCCAAATCTCTACTCCTTTTTAGCCCCTGCACATTGGTACAAATGTGAGAACCGCATCCAGTATCTAATACCCATGATGCAAAAGTAGATAAATTAATTTCAATCATAAAAATACCTGAAGTTGAAGTCTCTACTCCATTCTTCTTATCTTCCAGGTACTTTTGGTAGTTTCTCTTCCAGTGTCCGGTCTTACCGCAACGGAAGCAGGTGCCTTCCTTTGCTATGCCTCCACTAGGCTTCAAAGCAACAATAATGGGTTTGGGTTTGGTAATTTCCTTGCCTTTCCCTTTATCACCCTGCTTGGTGGGTCTTTTGTTTTGTCTCTTTCCATTTCCGATCATCAGAATGGACTTCCCTTTTGACTTCAGATTCTGCTCAGCAATCCTTAACATGGCTAACAGTTCAGGAAGAGATTTGTCCATATCATTCATATTGAAATTTAGGACAAATTGACTGAATCTATCTGGCAACGATTGTAAGATCAAATCAGTCGCAAGTTTCTTTCTGAGGGGAAAACCCAACCTCTCAAGGTTCTCCACATACCCAATCATCTTGAGCACATGGGGACCTACAGGGGCTCCCTCAGCTAACTTGCCTTGAAAAAGGGCTTTTGAAACTTCAAACCTTTTATACATTGCTTGCTCTTGATAGAGCATCTTCAGGTGTTCGATCATATCGAACGCTGCCATGTTCTCATGTTGCTTTTGCAACTGAGTTCATGGTAGCTAGCATGAGACAAGCAGTTTCATTGGCATCATCGACATGCTTCTTATAAGTATCTCTTTTTGCCTTAGGTGCAGAACTAGGAGGTTCCTCTTCAGGAATAGGTTTCTCCAAGACATACAACTTTCTGTCATGTTTGAGGACAATCCTCAGATTTCGGTGCCAATCCAGAAATTTTGTCCCAGACAATTTTTCCTTGTCAAGGATTGATCGCAAAATATTGTTAGAGGTGTTTGTTGTCATGGTAATCTACATGAAAATAATGAAAATATAAGTATCAATAACATATTTAATTAGGCCTTTAATTAAATATGCTCCCACTATTTTACTCAAAACAAATGACCCTCACCATTTGATTCAGAAAATCCCGTTGGAAGATTTTCTAGTGGGTCGAGATCCACATTTCACTTTGTTTTAAGTCCGCGTAGGCGGATTACACAAAACTAGGTTATTTAGGTAGGAACTCCTTCCAATTGTATCTAATACAACTCTCAAATATTTTAGTTAGGTGAATAACTCCTTATTCCAATCCATCACATGGATCATTTCCAACTCTTGCTTCTAAACATATATAATCTTATTATAATTTGTTTAGTTAAGTTTGACCTATTGTTTTAGCAATTGGATATTACAATTATCCCATCGCACCTTACTAATATAGAACATGCACCTCGCGTAGGCGAAACCTACATTATCCGATACTAGTCTTGATGAGTGATAAAACTTGGAAAGTATAAACTTAATATTTAATTTGAGGGAATTTGCAATTATTCTGATCTCACCGGCTTATTTATCATATAAATCGTCTCTCACATGCATCAACATACATTCACATGCATCAACATACATAATGAAACAATTATGGCCCCTAGCGCAATTGTTCTCCCAAGCCAATGAGAGAACCTAAGCTAACCTAATAATGATCTAAGCTTCTCCAAGCTAGATCTTAAAGGTTGTCCACCTTTGATATTGAATTCTTCTCTTTTTTCATAACATTACATAAAAAAAACTCGTTTTACATATGAGGGAGTGAGATGAGAAAATAAGTTACATTAAGAGATTAAAAGAGAGGCACGACACGCATGTCGTATTTTAAAAACCCAAAACAAATAAAGGAAAACTAAGGCCATAACCGATGACCACAAGACAATAGTAATAAACACATTATTATTATTAATTTTAATTCTTTTAATTAATTAAAACCAAATTAAATTTCGGCGACCAATCACACTATGCAGAGTTAGCCGGAGGTCCGCTGCCCGGTCAGCGGGAACGGGGGTTCCGCTGCCTTAATGAACAATTCATTTGAAATCGACGTCGTTTTTCGCATCAACACTTGATACTTTAAGGCACAACTCTTGCGCAGTCACAACCCTAATCGCATAACTCTTTGACAACACAACCCTTGTGCCGTCATTAACCCTAATGCACCAATTTCAGACTGTCAAACACATCTCGATTGTTGATTCAGTATGATTGATCAATACGTCATTGCTTCACCATACTAATGTCGGATCAAGAAGTAAACGACCATTGATCGCTCAAAGGATAACAACCATTAAGTGTTTGAATGAACGAAACAGAAACAGTATATCATATATACCATATTTTGCATCAGGATTACTTATATCATATATATAACTTGATCGATCTCAATTGCATAACCTATGGACGATCGATGTATCGCTGCTTCACCATACTAATGTCGGATTCCGAAGCATAGTCAACATCAATCATCCAAATCGTACACACATGATGCCAAATTTAATTACTCGTTTATTCTTTGATTCATTCTGTCTTTTAATCGTATTAATACAGAAAATACAGAAAATAAACAGCTATCAGATGCATGGTTTCGTAAGTGGCTCTGATACCACTGAAGGAGGAGCGATCCAAAATGCAGCGGAATTTAAAATTTCTCCTTTAGTGATCCTTACGAATGGGCATGATCAGTAATAGAATCGTTACCTCTTATGGCGATTGTAACCTTTGATGCAGATCTACGGAGCGATCACGAACGTTGAACGATGACAACGCCTTTACTCAGTCCACACGAACTGATTCCTTCAATCTCAGTGTTAGCTGCTACGAATGAAGGCTTTGAGTGAGAGAGAGAAGTGAAATTGCAACTACACAAATGCTTCTACACAAGGGTTCTATTTATAGAACCACATGTGTGGGTTGCAAGCTAAAAAGCCCACTCAAGTGTATGTGGCCCATATCTTATAATATGCCAATATCACTTAAGCGCGTGGTACCTTACCATATTTCGTATTCTACTTAAGTACACCGTACCTTACGATGTTCTATAGTTCACTTAAGTGCACCGTACATTACGGTATTCCTTAGTTACTCTATCTCTCATCAATCCGTCCTTTTGTGTGTGACCCTGTAGGTTTTCGCGGCATTGACAATTATATTAAATCACGTATTTAACATAATAAACAGTGAGCGGTATCTAGCAACACATCACTGCTACCCAAGACACGAAAATGTCATGTGATCTGACAAATCCTCCTGTGATAATACTTATGTGTACAATTACCCTTTTGCCCTTATGTCTATATTGAACACAAGGCATAGACCGTGTCATCCTTGTCCAGTTCAATATTGGGCCCGTAGACATTTATCCTGTTAAGCAAGATGGGCAAATTCCATCTAGGTCACTCATGTCCCTTAGCATGCTTCGTGGAGTACCCATCAACTGTCTTTATGGTCATCCAGTTACGGACAACGTTTGATCAGCAATAAGGCACTCGACTCTACATCTAGGGTCCATAGTGGTTTCAGGTCGAAGGGTGATATACACCATTATCACCATGAGAATAACTTATGACACTTTGCATAACATTCTATATAGTATTCTCATAGCGGGTCAATCCAGTATAAATATTACTCTTAATATTCATACCTATGTTTAAGACTTGATAACTCCTTATCCATGATCCATGAGATGTGATCATCAATCTATATTCATAATAGTCTTAATGCTTTAATGTTATCCCACTTCACAATAAAGCTCGACTACAAATACTTTAAAAATAGTGTCCTTATGTTTAATGTGATCTCATGATTAAGTCACACTTGATACATTAAACGGACTAACTATTCTAGGGACTTTATTAAACAAATATAATAAAGAAAAAGTCTTTTATTATTAATAAATAATTTGATACAAGTATCAAAAGTATTGGCCTCTAGGGCTTACACCAACAACTAACATTATAAACTTCCAATTCTAAACTTATATGTTCCCTCTTCTTTTTCTAATCATGATATCATCCCAAATCCAAGATAAACAGGATGATAAACATATAATAGAAAGAAAATAAATAAGCAAGGAAGTATATACAACATGAAGAAAACAAATAAGAAAAACCAACATTTATCGCAAGGTTAACTAAATTAGGCTTGACTCTCTCTTGCTTGGAGCATTATCCCCAGCAGAGTCGCCAGCTGTCGCATCTCGAAAAATACGATTCCTCGCAATGGTCGCGGAAAAATAGTTAGAATAGAGTCGCCACCGAACTTTATTTATTTCAATGAAGGAATAGGAAAATATCGATAAAACCTTAAAAAAAAGAATAATGGTCGTCACAACCATATTCAGGTTCAGGAGTCAATTACACAAGGGGAAGGTATTAGCATCCCTCACGTTTGTTGTATTCAACAGGAACCTTTTAGTTAATTTACGATTTAGAATGTTGGCTTATGTTAACTATTTTCTACGAGTGAATAAAAGATCAAAAAGAGAAAAGAAAGGAAACCTCTAAAGGGGAAAATTGGGTTTTTTTATTAGTGTACTTGCCAAGATCTTGTAATCTCGTGCCTACGTATTCTTATAGTGCAATAAGAAAATCAGAGCATTCGTAGTTCGAGGGGAAAGCTACAGTTTATTTGTTGGTTTGTTTTAATGAATGAGTACTTAGATCGCATTCTAATGCTAAATGTGGTCTTGCATGCTCGCGGTGAAGACTTAAGCGCTAGTTTGTATATGCATTAGAAAGGATTAAGCATCGCTCTTTTTTGAAAAGATATTTCGATCGCACGGGGGCGAGAAAAGATATGTTTGATTGGTTAAAGTTTATTTTAATGAAGAAATGCTTAGATCACATTTTAATGGTTAAATATTGGCTCGCATGCTCGCGAGAGAGACTTAAGTGCTAATTTGTGTACGCATTAGAAGGGATTAAGCAATGTTCTTGTGAGAAAATAATAGTTTGATTGATTAAAGTTTGTTAGGATTGAACACGTGTCTATATCACATTCTAATGGTAAAATATGACTTGCTTACTCGCGGCGGAGGCTTAAGCACAAGTTTGTATGCGTTAGAAAGAATTAGACAAATGTTTTTCATAAAAGAAGTTGTTGATCGCACGGGGGTGAGAAATTAGGTTAAAGTTGTGTTAAATGATTTTAGGAGAATGATGAATATTTGGTAAGAACAAGACGTGAGCCTCAGGACCAAGTATTCAGGGTGTTACCAAAATGCTAGATTCCAACAACACCTTTTTCATTCGATGTATTTATGAAATTGTTGGATGGACAATGAATTTTCAAGAGATTATTCAAAGGTTTCTCCGAAATGCTAGGCTCCAATGGTCCCTCTTTTTGTCCAGATTATTATGTGTTTAAAAAAATGAAAGAGTGAATGAACGACACTCCCAAGACGTGTGTCTCGAGAGCAATCATTCAAAGATTCAAGGAATGTGAGACTCCAGGGACACATTTCTTTCGTATTTGTGGGGAAATTTTTTTAACGAGTTGAGAAAGCGGAAGAGAAACTCGACGTTGATAAAGTGTTTTATCGCATTAATTGAAAATGATTTGTGAAATGGTATGTTGTGCTTATTAAAGAAAAAAAGTTTAGTGTGATTCCGAAAAATATATTTGATGTTAATCAAACACCTTTTATCTTATTATTTTTGAAAGGTTAATTTTAATGGTCATTTTATCTTTTTGGATTAACAATTATGCATCAACAAAAAATACAATAAAATAAATTAAAAAAATAAAATAATAAAAAAGATAAAAGAAATAATAAAAGAGAGGTGACACACTAGAGTTAAAAGAATTAAAAAAATAACTAAAAAAAATGAAAGAAAAAAAATAAAAATAAATAAAGCAATAATAAGAATAAATAAATAAATAAATAAAACAATAATAAAAAATATACAAAAGACAAAAAAAAAATTAAAAATTATGGATACAATTTTTAAAAAGGTGTCTCACAATGATGCATTGATAAACAATCTCTATCAGAATTTTACGTCCGTGGATGATACAAAATTATATATATATATATATATATATATATATATATATATATAAAATTAAAAAAATGCTCTAAATTCAAAAAAAGGTGTCTCACAATTATGCATTGATTAACAACACACTTTTTAAACTACTCTATGAAACAACTTACACAAATATTTAAGGAACAAGAATACCACATATATTTACTCAAATAATACCAATGCTAAGTTTGGATACTTATAGATTATAATGTGTATTAAACAATCTCTATCAGAATTTTACGCCTGTGGATGGTATAATTTTATATATATATATATATATATATATATATATATATATATATATATATATATATATATATATATATATATATATATCTTGCATTTTAGTACGGAGCGGACAAAAATTTGTATTATAATCTATAAAATTGAATTAATTATTTATTTTTACATATTAATCTTTTATAAAGATAATTTTTAAAATTAAAACAAACTAATCATATTTATGAGAATGAGGTAAAATATGATATTGTCAAAGTAAAACAAAAGTATAAGAAAAAATTACACATATTTAGAAAAAACCAAAACCAACCAACAAACTTATAGCAACTAAAACGAAAAAAATTGTTATATTTATAGGAATGAGTTATCAAATTATTCATTTTAATCATTTTAAAAACCCTTTCAAAGCAAATTTTAAAATAGGGAAAAAAAGTAAAGAAATGGAAGAGTGAGTAATGGCATTAGTTGGTTAGGTGGTGGCCCGTAGAAAGGAAGAGGCGAGAAAGGAAAGAGAGAGAAGTGTGAAGGAAGGAAAAGCAACACAAAGGATTGAATTGTGGTTCACCGTTCCTCTCTCTCTCTCTCTCTCTCTCTCTCTCTCTCTCTCTCTCCGTTGCAGCACAACACCTGATTCCATCTCTCTCTCTCCATTTCAATCTCTCAGGTTCTTCTTCTCTCATTTCGCCACCACATCTTTTAATTTTTCTGATTCATCCTTCAATTTTGCATCTGTGCGTCTTTTTTACATTATTATTACAACCGTACATTAGGGTTTCAAAATTAAACATCAACGAAATGGAATTGATCCATGATGATTCCTTATGCATCGATGCTCTTTTTCGATATAATTTTCATTCGATTTTATCAAATTATTCGCCTTCGATAACATTTCGCTGAATTTCAGGGAAGAATCAAGGTTCTGTGATTAATTATCTCGCCGTGAGTTTGATTGTGAAATGGATTCTCCAATGTGGTTGAAGAATTCTATATGAGTTCTAATCAACCACTGCTTTCCGAGCCAGATCTTGTTCCTCCAGTGATTCATCACCGCCGGAGATCAGGATCCCGCACTACCTTCTTTGACGAAGCCGCATTAACTCCTCCAACCGCGGACCACCACCAGGAAGTCGTGTTTGCAACGGATTGCAGCTTCCACTCCGCTTTCTGCAACAGCACCGCCACAAACAACAGCAGCAGCGTTTCCATTTCAGAACCCCCTTTAACAGAGTTTCAAAACCCTGATTCACGATTTCCTTTGGAATGCCCCACGCGGGAAAGGGGACGCCTGCGATCCTGGGGTGCAATGGAACTGCACGATGCTAGTACTGTGCCCTTTGAAATTTCACTACAATCATCAGCCCCAGCAGCAACTACAACTCGCAGGATTCGTCATAAAAGTGTGCAGTTTGATGAGCAGATCTTACATGAGGATAATGCCAGGTTGATTTATATAAATGATCCTAAGAAAACCAATGATAAGTATGAGTTTACTGGGAATGAGATTCGAACTAGTAGATACACTTTTATCACATTCTTGCCGAAGAATTTATTTATTCAGTTCCATAGGGTTGCTTATCTGTATTTCCTTGCTATTGCTGCACTCAATCAGCTTCCTCCCTTAGCTGTATTTGGGAGGACGGTGTCCCTTTTCCCGCTTTTGTTTGTTCTTTGTGTTACTGCTATCAAGGATGGGTATGAGGATTGGAGGAGACATAGGTCGGATAACAATGAGAATAATCGTGAGTCTCTGGTTCTTCAGTCTGGTGATTTCCGGTCCATGATATGGAAAAGGATTCAGGCTGGTGAGGTTGTTAAGATCTTTGCTGATGAGACCATTCCTGCTGATATGGTCTTGTTAGGGACAAGTGACCCGAGTGGGCTTGCCTATATTCAGACGATGAATTTGGATGGAGAATCAAATTTGAAGACAAGGTATGCCAAGCAAGAAACCGCTTCTATGGTATCTTCAGAGGTTTGTGACGTTTCTGGGATTATTAGATGCGAGCAGCCAAACCGGAATATTTATGAGTTCACAGCTAATATGGAGTTCAATGGAATTAAGTTTTCCCTTAGCCAGTCAAACATTGTCCTGCGAGGTTGCCAACTGAAGAACACAGATTGGATAATTGGTGTTGTGGTTTATGCTGGACAGGAAACAAAAGCCATGCTGAACAGTGCGGCTTCTCCTTCCAAGAGAAGCAGACTGGAAGGTTATATGAATAGAGAAACCCTTTGGTTGTCGATTTTTCTTTTCATCATGTGTATGGTTGTGGCCATTGGGATGTGTCTTTGGCTGGTACGTCACAAGAACCAGCTTGATACCTTGCCTTACTACCGAAAAACATACCTCAACAATGGTCCAGATAAAGGAAAGAAATATAAGTATTATGGGATACCAATGGAAACATTTTTCTCCTTTTTGAGTTCTGTTATAGTGTTTCAGATAATGATACCCATATCTCTTTACATCACAATGGAGTTGGTTAGGTTGGGCCAGTCATACTTCATGATTGAAGACATGGATATGTATGACCCTAGCTCTGGATCAAGGTTTCAGTGTAGATCATTAAATATAAATGAAGATTTGGGTCAAATACGCTATGTATTTTCAGACAAGACAGGAACACTAACAGAAAACAAGATGGAATTCCGGAGGGCTAGTGTACACGGGAAGAATTATGGGAGCTCCTTGGTTACTACTGATAATAGTTCAGGTATTTGGTCTCCCCTTCATATAGTTATGTAACTTTAGACGGCTCAATGTTGCTGTGTAGTGCCATTGTCTCTTGTCTTGCTGTTGCAGTTTGAAATTCTTGTTACAGAAATTCTTAATATTTATGGGTTGAGATTATGGGAAATTTTTGATTTCTCATGTTAAATTGTGAAATGCAAAAGTTATGCTTTTAGACTGCTTTGGTTTATGGTAATAGAGTTTGCTGGACAGGTTAATGAGACTGGTCTACAGAACTACTTCTAATTAATCCTGAGATGGATCTAATAGTGTTAATGCTACGTGAATATAGAAAGCCTGATCTATAATTATTGTATGAGAGCTAAAGCTTCCTATGTCTTAGCTGTCTGTTTTCTTTCCTTTGTACAAGTTTGTTTTGCTTGCATACTTAATTGATGAATATGCTAATGACCTTCTGTAGTTTTAAATTTTTGCTTTGAGTCTGAATATAGAAAGCCTGATCTATAATTATTGTATGAGAGCTAAAGCTTCCTATGTCTTAGCTGTCTGTTTTCTTTCCTTTGTACAAGTTTGTTTTGCTTGCATACTTAATTGATGGATATGCTAATGACCTTCTGTAGTTTTAAAATTTTGCTTTGAGTCTGAATGTGTCAGCCACATGAGTTCTTAACAAAAACAATCTGTAAGCTTATAATGAATTACAGTTCTTACTTATCACAAGTTTGTTTTGGGTTTTGTAGCAGCAACAGCTGTTATTCCGAAACGGAGATGGAAACTCAAATCTGAAATTGCAGTTGATCCCAAACTAATGAGCATGCTGCATAGAAACTCAAATAGAGATGAAAGAATAACTGCTCATGAGTTTTTTCTTACATTGGCTGCTTGTAATACTGTGATTCCTATACTTACTAATGGTGGATTTTCTGGTTGTGGAACAAGTGAATCAAATGGATATGTAGAATGCATTGATTACCAGGGTGAGTCCCCTGATGAACAAGCTCTAGTTTCTGCGGCCTCTGCATATGGATACACTCTTTTTGAGCGGACATCTGGACATATTGTTATTGACATCAACGGTGAGAAACTCAGGTAGATTGTGACTTCCTTTGAGATGGGTTACTACTTTTTACATTTTGTTTAAACAATGGGTTACTAATTTTTACATTTTGTTTAAACGGCGCTGGGATACATGATTGATGAGAATGTTTTATCTACATTAGACGTTCTAGTTCAGTTTTGTACTTTTTACGTAACCTATATTTAGATTATTCAGTAGCTTTATTGTGTCTGTTTTATAGGTTGGACGTGTTGGGCCTGCATGAATTTGATAGTGTGCGAAAGAGAATGTCTGTTGTTATTCGGTTTCCTGACAATGTGGTAAAGGTGCTAGTCAAAGGTGCTGATACATCAATGTTTAGCATTTTGGCAAATGGCAGTGAGAGCAACTGTAGCTTATTGCATGCAACTCAGAGCCATTTGGGTGAATACTCATCACAAGGTTTGCGAACCCTTGTGGTTGCCTCTAGAAGTCTTTCTGATGCTGAACTTGAGGAGTGGCAAAGCAGGTATGGAGAGGCTAGCACCGCGTTAACTGACAGAGCTACTAAACTACGTCAAACTGCAGCTCTTATAGAATGCAATTTAAATCTACTTGGAGCAACTGGAATTGAGGACAAGCTGCAAGAGGGTGTACCAGAAGCCATTGAGTCCCTACGACAAGCTGGAATCAAGGTGTGGGTTCTTACCGGTGATAAACAAGAGACAGCAATTTCAATTGGTCTTTCCTGCAAACTTCTCAGTGCAGATATGCAGCAAATTGTTATAAATGGTACTTCAGAGGAGGAATGCAGAAATCTTTTGGGTGATGCAATAGCCAAATATGCTGTGAGATGTTCAAGTAGAGGGCATCGGAATCTGAAGCATAAAACCAATGCTGAACATGGCGCTCTTGATATTCCTAATTGTTCAAAGTCAATGAGTTTGCCCAAATGGAATCCAGGGAAGGAAGAAGGAACTGATACTCCATTGGCACTCATAATTGATGGGAATAGTTTGGTTTATATTTTGGAGAAGGAACTGGAGTCAGAGGTATAATCACTATTCCACATTAGAATAAAGATTTTTTTTTAGATTTCATATCTTTATTGGGCATCTAAAACTTGCTTTTTCTGTTTGAGTTGTTGGAGGTACACATACTACTGGTTCAAATTTGAGCTGATTTCCTTTTTCTATTCAACAGCTTTTTGACCTTGCAATTTCCTGTAAGGTTGTACTTTGTTGCCGTGTTGCACCCTTGCAGAAGGCTGGAATTGTTGATCTGATAAAGAGCCGCACAGATGATATGACGCTGGCCATAGGTGATGGTAAGTTCTTTATACTAGTATAAAATTGCCCTTAATTTGCATTTGATTTTTCTTGGGGGGTTTGGTTGATGGTTACTGATAGTTTTCCAGTAAGCTGCGGCTATCAAGCTTCGACTAGTATTCACCGATGCACTTCAAAATAAGATTTGACTTGATATAAGCTGAGTAATTTTCTTGGGATTACTTTTGACAGGGGCAAATGATGTGTCAATGATCCAAATGGCAGATGTTGGTGTTGGAATATGTGGGCAGGAAGGACGTCAAGCGGTGATGGCGTCAGATTTCGCGATGGGACAATTTCAGTTCTTGAAAAGATTACTTCTTGTTCATGGACACTGGAATTACCAGCGTGTTGGTTATTTAGTTCTGTACAACTTCTACCGCAATGCTGTCTTTGTGTTAATGTTATTTTGGTACGTATGAATTTCTTTGGATGCTATGGTTAATTTCCTTGTGTTTATGAGTTTCTTTTTCTTTCTTTTTATTATTTCTGTTTGACTTGTTGTGGACAAATAATTGACAATTTTTTGTAAATATTTTAACTGATGTCTCAGTCTAGTGGGAAAAGACTTGGTCACAGTTGTACACTTGTTATATTCTAGTGCCAGCATATCCAAAAATAATAAATTTCTTCCCTCTTGATGTTTTTGCTATCCTTGTTGCAATGTGTATTACTTTATTGTTTATCTTGGATAGCGGCACGTAGCGCTAAACCCCCCAAATACTATAGCGGCATAGCTGAATGGTTGCTATTGACAAGACTAAAAGTCAATGCACATGCATAAATACTCAAAAAATAGAGAAATACACAAAATTAAAGGGAAATTATACTTAATAATTATTAGCATCCTGTCATTTCCCATCATAATGAGTTCCCATCAAAATCAAGTTATAAAAGTTTTCAAAATGACTAAATCAAGTTGTAAAAGTAAGTAAAGTCATGCTTCCACATCCGCGTCTGCCTCACCTTCACTTCTAAGTTCCACCACATTAATGTTGTCTTATTCATCACTTGATTCAAACTCTTATTCTTCCACCTCAAATTCAGCATCACTATTACCAAAAAAAGAACATAACACAGAGGGAAAAAGGAGAAAAAGAAAGATAGAAATAAGGTAAAAGAAAAGGAAAAACAGAGAAACCAAGCAAGATGAGTTGAATAAAAACCTTTGAAGAGAAACAGAGCAAGGAGAAGAAGCTTTGCAAGTACAAGGAAGGATGGTAGCAAGCAAGCGATAGCGAAATGAAGGAGAACAGTGAAATGGAACTTATTAGGTCATTTAAGGGTTCAAAAGACCAATATAGCCTTAATAAAATTAAAGATTTCTTTAAATAATTAGGGATTTTAGAATTTTCCCCCAAAATCACTATAGCGGCCATCAAAACAGATGTCATTGCTATTGCCGTGAACCACTATTCGCGGCCGCTATGGTCACTACACGCAGGCCAGCCTATAGCTTGGCGGTGGGGGGTAGCGGCCTTGCTACACTGCTGCAGTGCGCTATTAACAACATAGGTACTATATACGGTGTATCATAGGTTTTGGGCTCGAAGAAGTTATTGGATTTTAATATTAGTTTGCAGGTTTCATGAGATTTTTACCATTTTAATGCAACTTCTTCCTTGTCTGTAGGTATATATTATGCACGGCTTTTTCTACAACTTCTGCATTAACAGATTGGAGTAGTGTATTCTATTCCGTGCTATACACATCTGTGCCCACAATTTTTGTTGGTATTTTGGACAAAGACTTGAGTCATAGGACACTTTTGCAGTATCCGAAACTGTATAGTACTGGTTACAGGCAAGAAGCTTACAATATGCAATTATTTTGGATCACAATGCTTGACACAGTATGGCAGAGCCTTGTTCTCTTTTACACACCGTTGTTTACCTATAAGGATAGTTCGATCGATATATGGAGCATGGGGAGCTTGTGGACAATTGCAGTTGTTATCCTTGTAAATGTGCACCTGGCTATGGACATCAACCGGTGGTTATTAATTTCTCATATTGCTGTCTGGGGATCCGTAGTAATTACATATGGTTGCATGGTGATATTGGATTCCATACCGGTCTTTCCTAATTACTGGTTAGTTATATGTGTCTTACAATAGGTATTCTGTATGATATATACATATAGACGTACCCTAGGTTATAATATAATGTGTGTCAAAATCATTGCAGGACTATTTATCATCTGGCAACGTCCCCTACATATTGGATAACAATTTTGCTTATAATAATTGTGGCGTTGCTACCTCGCTTTATTTGCAAAGTTTTTTGTCAAATCTTCTGGCCTTCAGATATCCAGATAGCAAGAGAAGCCGAGTTAATGAAAAAACGACACAATCGTTTGCAGTCAAGGCATCAAGGTTCCAGTTAACCAGTTATTCTCATGGCACTTATAGAAACTAAAGAAATCTCAATATAAATGGCTATTTGTCCATCACAATGCATTCTTGTGGCAGATGGTTTATAAGTTATCAGGTAAGGGCATGTTTTCTCTCTTATTACTTTAATTGTGGATTTCCCCCCGTTTTGTGACATTATATTCTTTGCATTCGTTTCCTTGGGTTTAGTGGTTGTCTATAGCTAATAGTGACTTGATTTTGGTTTTATAAATTGCCCAAAACCTGTAACAAGTGATTATAATCTGTTATTAGTTTAGGACATCACTTTCTTCATTAACATGGCACTTTTGATGCTGTTACTGTAGGTTTTAGAATATATAGAGGTCACGTGGGCCCTGAAGTCCTGAACATAAATCTGCTGTTAGAGCCGTACTATTATTGGTAGATTGTTGAATTATTGGAAAAAAAAGTTCATTGTAGTAGGTTTAATATGCAATTAGAACTGAAGGTAGTAGGTGTAATATAATTATAACATAAGGTTAGTTGAATGAAGAGTATCATATATGTGATTTTCTTCCTTGTTCTGTTCATATTCATGGGGCTGGGTAATGAAATGGAGGAGAGGTGAGACATGGCGTATTTGCAGTGATTGAAAAATAAGTAAGTGGAGAGAAAATTGGAGTTAATTTAAATTTCATTTTCTTTGGGAAACTGATCGAGTTTATTTAAATGTATACACATCTCTAAGGTTAATGTAGTTTACTTAAGAGGTTAAAGGATATGTATTGTTAGTTAGTGTACAATTGCCTTACACTATCCAATTATAATTCTCAATTTTGTCAATTCAGACGACCAATTAAAAATATTTAATTAACATAAAAAACTCAATCACAATCCACCACAATTATCGATGTGGTGCAGAAAAAGTTTAGAAAAACAATCAGCATTTATCGTTCTAAAAATGGGTCGAAAGGTGTGGCAGAGGCACCACTGTCCAATCCATGTCTGTCTAAACAACCTCATCCTCATCGTTGCTGGTCCTTTGTCTCCGCAAGAACCTGACTTTCCTGCATAATTGAAAAGAGTTTTCTGCAAGGTCAGTGAAATCTGGTCCAATCCAAGTCAATTGAATTTCTCAGAAAAAGAATCTCTCGAAATGCACAATTATCTGATATTGTCAATTTCTTGAACTTATATGAACTACTTCAGAAAATGATGTTGTTTTTGTTAAACCTTTTCACTTCGCCACAATGAACTGGTACACCATCAAGTTCCACAGTAGAGACTAGAGACCCATCTGCCTTAGATCCAAGTTGCCCAAAGTGCTGAGGGGGGAAGGTATAAAGAGGGATAATCACTGAAAGTGGGGATGGGAAATCAGTTTGAGTAGTAAGAAAAGATTTTTGAGTTAACCTTTTAAAATCTATTATGATGTGGCTAAAGGTTTGATGTGGCTAAAAAGTTACACGGAAGTCTGCATATCCCTAAGGGTCTGATTGGTTGTGAAGAGAAAGTTAGAAGAAAGAGAGAAGTATGTAAGAGAGAGTCGAAGAAGAGAGAAAGATGTGAGAAATAAAGAAGATTTGATGTATTGTTTGTTATAAGAGAAATAGAGATATAGAGAACAGAGAAATGCTGATCATTATTAAAATACAAAACTGTCCTTAATAATAACTTTGAATTAGATGAAAATAGGGGTATAGATGACAAGTTAGTATCATTTTACTTAACACTTTTCTTCTCTTCTCTATTTTGAAGAGATTGAAAAAAGTGGTGGATCCCACACATTTCTCTCTCTTCTCACTTTTCTTCTCCTCTCTATTTTTATGGTCTAAATACATTATTTATTCCATGAACCTAAACATAAAATTTGTTTATAAAAGAGAATGGAGAGAGTATATTATCATGAAGGAGATGTGAGGCCTAGTGCACAAGGCTTTCATCAGGTGGGGCCTGGAGAGAGTAGATGTATGCATCCTTAACTCCACAAACAGAGAAATTGTTTCTAGGGTTTGAACATGTGATCTCCATGTCACAATCAATTTACCATTGCTTCAAGAGTCGCCCTCAAATACTGGGGCTTAAAAGTACATTCAAAACTTGTTTGAAGACCAATGCAATCCAATCCAATAAAAAAATGTTTTTTGGGTTTCTTGGTTTGATTATTACGGTTTTCTTTGAATTGGATTTGTTAATGAATATTTATAAATTGATATTGATATTTATTAGAAATTTTGATTTCATCATGAGTGGCTTTCACGGTCATACAAGTGTATGTATCATTCTGTGTTTGCTGAATTCTGTGCTTGGTCCTGATCTTTTCTGGGCTTAACTCTTCAGATGAGTTGCAGAAGCAGATTGCATTGATGTAAAGACAAATACAACCGGATCTCTTGGGGAAGCACTGATGGCGTAGCTAGTAATTAGCCTGTTGGCTTTTGCCTCCGGACAGGAAAGTAAATAGGATATGGAGGTCGGAATAGGCTCACACTAAGGCATCTCCAGCTATTTGATGTGGGGGGATTTTTTTCAGCGGGATAATGCAGACACGATAATGATCCTGGGGTCTATGAAGTGTAACTAATTGTACAATAGTTCTGTAAAAAATCAGGTTTAAAAAGGTCCTTTAACAAGATAATTTCTCAAGAAAGCATAAAATGAAAAGAAAGGAAAAAGTTAATTTTCATTAAAGGTTCTCTGCCTTACCGTTTTTTTCTGGTCTAATTAACAGTCAACTCTCAGATGCAAGTTTCATTAAAGATGCTTTTTTTGATGCTTTTTTTTAAAGGCCCTTGAGGCAGTGTGAATGTAATCTAGGAAAATTTATGTTACTCCTTTGTCAATGGAAAAACATTGAGTCATACCAAGCCAGAAAGACCGTGTTTAGTCCTCCAAGAGGACTTTCCCATTGGCAAGTGAGAACAAAAGAGAATTCGTGGGTCTCAACGTTATTTGAAGTTGGACTGTACAGTGGTCTTTTCAACAAATGTTTGAATGGAGACGACCATCAGTCCTGGTAGGTCAATTCATGCATTTAGATTGTTTGGATTTTGCTTATTAAAAATACTAGTATTTATTTAGATTGACTAAGTAATGGGGAAACTTGAAAGAATGAATGGACATAATTTTGACTATTATTTTAATTGATTAAAGGAGAAAGAGATGAATAATAAATTTGTTTTCTTTTGCCTCTCTTCAAAGTGGATCCCTGATTAAGAGTGCTTTTCGGTCGAGAGGTACTTGTAGGAAAATTTTACCTCATATACTTATATTTTATAAAAAATATCAACTTTGCATTTATATATTTTTAGTTAATTTATTATTTTTTAAAAATTTTATTTTTTAATTTTAAATTTATATTTTGAAAGACTTTATAAAAGAGTTTCTATAGTCAAATTTTTAAATATTTTTTTAATTTTATTTAAATATTGAAAGATTTTGCAAAACAATTTTGATAGTCAGTTTTTCTCATTTAACTTTTATTTGTGTATTGAAATTTTTTGCAAAATAGTTTCAATAGTCAATTTTTAAATATTTTTTAACTTTATTTTGTGTATCGAAAGATTTAAAAAAAAAGTTTAATAGTTATTCTTTAAATATTTTTATTTTTATTTTGTGTACTAGTAAGTTTTTTTGCAAAATAATTCTGATAGTTAATTTTTTAATTTTTATTTTATTTATTGAAAAACTGTGTAAAAAAGTTTCGATAATTAATTTTTATTAACTTTTTTGTATATCAAAAGAATTTGAAAAAGAATTTTGATAATAGGGTTTTTAACATTTTGGAAGATTTTATAAAAGAGTTTCGATAATTAAAAAATAAATAAATATAATATAGGGATAGAAAAATAAATATGGAGTATGGAGTAAAATTTTCTTGTTATAGTTGTGATTGTGAGTTTAGTCTTAAAAGTCAATTTTAAAATAAAACATGTCTGTTAAAATGAGGGTTAGTTGATTTTTTTTACAACTTCAAAACAGTTTTCTAATAAAATTCAACCAAAGAAAAAGAGATTTTATAAGTTTGTTTTTCCACTACTACAACTACTGTTCTGACCACCAATGATCACCACCAACTCTAACTATTGTCACCGTTTCGATCACTGCCAACTTTAACTATTGTTGACGAATGATGATAAGTACTCAATCCATCGTTGATGGTAGCAATCGACCACCAGTTCAATCATCGACGATCACCATTCTAAACAATAATAATTATTTACTTATCGATATTTTTGATAAACAATCCGTTAGTTTTATGTTAATTTTCTAGAAAAATTCAATGTTGTTGGATAATGAATGTTGAATATCTTAATAAAATAATTATGTTTTGAAAGTAAGCAGGCTAACTGATTTCGACAAAGTCGAAACTAATCATTTGAAGAGTAAATAAAATAACTAAATAACAACTTTAAATAGAAAAAGAATTTATTTGCATAACTATAAAAATGGTAGGCAAGTACATTTTCTCGAGAGTTGTATGTGGATACTTTCGGTGTATATACAAGTTTACAATTTTTTTTGCCACGTGTCCTGGACAATTTGGATAAGACCAAAAAACAGTTACTTCAGTTTGAAATTTGAATCTGTCTCGAGACGAACTTCTTCGACATGTCGAACTTGATGAATGACCAAACTTCTTAAAATTTTACCAAGTCCTAAAGCATACTCTTCGACGTCGAAATACTGTTGTTCCTTCTTCCCATGTCTTTGATCGAAAGATATCTTGACCTTACATTATGTTTGCAGAAATTCCAACTGACTTCTCGTTGATTTTTCTCTTTTGGAATTTTTTGGATGACACTATTATACTGGTTACTATTGACCACCACTTCATCAACCCACAACCACATATCTAACAAATTACCACCGATGACTATTACTCTGATCACCATCAACTCACAATCATTGATCTAACAAATTGTTATTGAATATTGTTTTAATCAATGTTTTAAAAATTGAACCAGTCATTAAACATTTGAGGATATTGTGTCATTGGTTTATTGGTCAAATCACATTGCTAAACCAGATAACTCAGTCGAATGAACCAATCTCTATAACAAAACTCTATAGTTATTAAATCGATCGAACAATATGATTCGGTCTCAAAAAAATCACAACACATACACAATTTCAAAGTTTCAAAATATCATAATTTTACAAGTTTATTATTTAAATTTAAATTTTAAACATAGTCATCATAAAAAAAATACAAATCTAAATAAGTTTTTAATAAAGTCTAATTACAATATAAATTGAATAAAAAAATAACTCCTTGTGTCTAATAAATTTAATTATAAAGAGAAAAGTTGTTCTAAATAAGTTTTGAGCAAAATTTACTTGTATTTTAATTTTTTTAAATAAAAAAACTATAAAAAAACGTCGTTTTGTTGAGGAAAAAAAGCAAGTATTTGATCCATTGGTTTTCAAAACCTCCGGTTCTCTAATTTTTGTCGGGTTTGTTCGATTTTAGTCAATTCTCATTGATTCAATAGTTTATCCGATCCAACGATTAGACTCTATCGATGACCCATCCGATTTCTAATTCAACCGGATCAATAGACTAATTAGGTCTAATTTTCAAAACAGTATTTCTAATCACAATTTTAACCATCATTAATCATCACCACCAAATACCGCCTAACTACTACTCTAATAATTAAAAATCAATGGTCATTACCAACACTGATTACCACATTAACCTCCACAGATAACCACAACAAAGTATAGTGATAGCTATCAATTTTAATGATTATTATTATTGTCATTATTACTATTAAATTTTCTTAATAAATATATAATATTTTTATAATATTTTAATTAATAGACAATTTTAATGGATGAATTGTGTTCATTATATATGTTTCCTATAATCATATTTATATCTGAAATTGGTTTTTGAAAATTTTATAACTCAAAATTAAAATTGATTTTTTCAAAATTTTAAAACTAAAAATATAAAATTGATTTTAATTTTAAGAAAATTCAAAACAAAAGATCATCTTAAACGGAGCCTTAGGAAACTATTGCAATTAGAACTTTTGGTATTTTCGTTAAATTTTACTCATATGTTTAGGTTGCACTTTAAATTTGGAAAATACTTTTTTCACTCTTATGTGTTTTCTCCCACCATAATGAAAAGTCTCAAATATCCTTAGCGTTCAGAGATGCATCTTCAGATGCACCTTTTCTCATACACATCTTAGCGAAATTGTTAAGAAACCATTGTTTTATTAAAATTTGATCTCCATAACTCCCCTTAATTCATTGGTATGTAAGCTTTCCGGAGATACATCTTCGGAATATGCCCTGTTAGTTCAAAACAAAAACAACTCGAATGAGAAATCAACATAAACTAACATCAAAATAAACATTAAATATATAAACATTACATAAATTTAAAATTAATGTCATTAAAGTGAGTGTTTCTGGACGCGGCAACATCCTTATAATATATTCATATAATATTTGAATCGTCACATCCACTTCAATTAGACCCTTTGTTGAATAACAGTAAAAGGTACTCCACATAACCTTCACATCATCATCCATCTTCAATTCAAGCATGATGAACTGTATTTTTCATTCATTGTCAATAATGGAGGGTGAACGGTACTCGAGCTTGACAACACTTCGATTTTCTAGATATCACAACATAATATTCAGTTTAGCTTTCAGATCAACGAGAAATATGTCATCGGAGATCCTAAACTAAAGTGAGGGATTTGCACCATTGAAATACACAAAAGAAAGATGGGGATAGAGATTCATTCTAATTTTTATAAAGAAAATGGAATGAGAGACTCTACTTATAGAAGGTGTAGAGCAATAAGGACCTTACAAAGCCTATCATATCTTCAGGAAAGACTTTAGAGATGCATCTCCGGATCCATATTTTTTTTTTAAAATAAGGGTTTATCCAGAGATGCACATCTATATTGTTTCCTGTTTTGTTTTTTTAAATAATTAAAAGGTGTGACCGGAGATGCATATCTGAATCCAACCAAAAACTATGCAGAACATAACCAATTGATTATGCAAAGCCAATTTTCGAAACACAAAAAATACCCAAAAAATACCATCAAATTTTAAAATATTATGCATTGCATTACATATAACAAACATGTTACATTGTTAGATTACAACTAAAATGCATCAAAACATATGCCGCTATCTAAATCTATTAGTGGTCCATTCTTTGATCTTTCCTTATTTGCTTCTCTTTTAATGTTGCTTGTAACACCCCTTTTTCTACCCCAAATTATTTAGCATATAATCAGAGTAAATAAGCACGCATATAAAGAAAAGGGCGTCACATCGACGTTTTCGAAACTTAAAACTTTTCAAAAACCAACAATACACCTGGTCATTCAAAATAACACATTTCATCATGAATATTCAAGCAATATGCGTTCGCAGCGGAAAGTAAAGAATACTCATGTATTTCATAAGATGATCTATGTCCCATACCATGATCAAATAAAATAAAACAAATAATGACATAAAACATATCCAAATAAGATACGAGTTCAATACCACTAATCTACCCAGTGTTACATGACCAGAGCATTGACTCAATACCTAATTTCAAACTAAATACGGAAACTCTCCAGCTAATCTTGAGCGAGCTACCGTCCACCTACTCCAGCAATACTACTCTGTAGTATCTGCACGATACCCATGTAAAGGTAACATTCAAACAGAAAGGGTGAGAATTCCAAATTATTATGAAATAGCATAATAAGGCACAATGAATTAAAACACAATTTAAGAATTCATCACACTTTGTATAATTATATCAATGATATTAACAGACAATCATTCCACATATTTCAAACCTACATCACACCCACATCAATTATCACATAATTATAAACGACTCAATGCAAGACAATGTGACCCTATGCATGTGGTACCGCAATGTGAGCTCAAAGTTTCACCGCTTTCCGATTCAATATCTAGAATCCAAGTCACGCTTCCAATCCGGACAAGACCAAAGCCCTACGTCTGTTTCCAATAAAGGATCACCGCTTAAAACTACGCCTAATCCCAATTAAGGATTAACGTCTGTTTCCAATTAAGGATCACCGCTTAATACTACGCCTGATTGCAATCAAGAATCAACGTCTGCTACGTCTGTTTCCAATTAAGGATCACCGCTTAATACTACGCCTGATTCCAATCAAGAATCAACGTCTGCTCATGTGAACCCACAGTTTCACCACTTCCACAATGAAGTCAACCATGCTATGAATGAATGCACACATACCAACACATATGCAATTAAGATCTATACCATCTTAACATTCCACATACCACCATAACTCACAATTGGTACATATACACATTCATCACCACACATCATCTATGATTACATATACACGTCCATAACCAGAAATCATTCACAATCCAATAATGGTATACATACACATTCATACAATATTTTATTTTCATCATGATAAAATTCATGGCATTTATAAATCACATAATATTTTATAACATGGAACAATAATAATAATCCTTTACGTTATCTTTAGTCATGTTATTTCACAATCAAACATATCAACCATGTTTAACACCCATCAAAATAAAATTCATAGAATTTGTAAGACGCATAATACACTATAATATGATATCATAATAATAGCCTTTTTCATTATCTTACCAATGCATCCGTCCGCATTCAAAACGGAGTTATAATGCTCAATTAATTCATTAATCTATCTTAATCAAGATTTAGATTAATATTTATTCATTGCATAAGTATTCAACAACAACCTCTCTAGCCTAGTGGTAAGGCATGTACAGTTTCAGGGAGGTCCTGGGTTTGAACCCCACTGGTGACAAATTCTGTACAGTATTTATCAAGACCTAATAATTCCAAAACCATGCCAATTAAGGATAACCCATAATAATAAGGATTTTTTTAGTATAGGACATTCCAGTTTCAAATAAACCTGAATAAAATGTTGTCTATATCATGTTACGATAATACACACCCTATCATAAGCACTTGCTATAAGGTGTGATAACCCATAATAATAAGGATTTTTTTAGTATAGGACATTCCAGTTTCAAATAAACCTGAATAAAATGTTACGATAATACACACCCTATCGTAAGCACTTGCTATAAGGTGTCCCATTTTCGAGAAGCGCATCCATTTTTAAAACGGAGCGGTACCCGTAAGAAAAGGAATTAGAGCGTTAAAAATTACATTGTAATTTGCTTTATTCCCATATAGCTTTGTGTATGATTCCATATTTGTCTTCATCTCTTGTATAAGATGTCGACAAAGAAATTGTTAGTCGGCCTCTCCCTTACCAAACACACCTGAAATAGATAGAAAACCATAGTTGCCGTCACCTTCAACATTTAAAATCCGTTCAATGTATTTGTGCATAAAAAGAGACATATCTTTAATGTGTTTGATTTTCGGTAACAACAATGGAGGATATGGTTTGCTAATGCGAACACCCTTGAAAACACTTTTTTTTCCGGATTTTAGAGTCAGAGAATCTGAAAAATGTGAGTCAACATCTTTAAAGTATGAAGGAGATCGTATCGTAGAGTTTTCACTTTGTGTTGGTTTGACCTTTTTAGGGGCACCCTTTGTTTTAACTACTTTCAACGATGGTTTCAAGTTCGTTGTTTATGGATAGGAAATCTTCCTCATTTGCTCTTTGATGTGCTGTTTCATTATGTTATCAACTTTCATGATTCTCTCTTGGATCACTTCCCACTCGGTCATGATAAATATGTTTGATTCATCATCGCGGTACCCGTAAGAAAAGGAATTAGAGCGTTAAAAATTACATTGTAATTTGCTTTATTCCCATATAGCTTTGTGTATGATTCCATATTTGTCTTCATCTCTTGTATAAGATGTCGACAAAGAAATTGTTAGTCGGCCTCTCCCTTACCAAACACACCTGAAATAGATAGAAAACCATAGTTGCCGTCACCTTCAACATTTAAAATCCGTTCAATGTATTTGTGCATAAAAAGAGACATATCTTTAATGTGTTTGATTTTCGGTAACAACAATGGAGGATATGGTTTGCTAATGCGAACACCCTTGAAAACACTTTTTTTTCCGGATTTTAGAGTCAGAGAATCTGAAAAATGTGAGTCAACATCTTTAAAGTATGAAGGAGATCGTATCGTAGAGTTTTCACTTTGTGTTGGTTTGACCTTTTTAGGGGCACCCTTTGTTTTAACTACTTTCAACGATGGTTTCAAGTTCGTTGTTTATGGATAGGAAATCTTCCTCATTTGCTCTTTGATGTGCTGTTTCATTATGTTATCAACTTTCATGATTCTCTCTTGGATCACTTCCCACTCGGTCATGATAAATATGTTTGATTCATCATCGCGGTACCCGTAAGAAAAGGAATTAGAGCGTTAAAAATTACATTGTAATTTGCTTTATTCCCATATAGCTTTGTGTATGATTCCATATTTGTCTTCATCTCTTGTATAAGATGTCGACAAAGAAATTGTTAGTCGGCCTCTCCCTTACCAAACACACCTGAAATAGATAGAAAACCATAGTTGCCGTCACCTTCAACATTTAAAATCCGTTCAATGTATTTGTGCATAAAAAGAGACATATCTTTAATGTGTTTGATTTTCGGTAACAACAATGGAGGATATGGTTTGCTAATGCGAACACCCTTGAAAACACTTTTTTTCCGGATTTTAGAGTCAGAGAATCTGAAAAATGTGAGTCAACATCTTTAAAGTATGAAGGAGATCGTATCGTAGAGTTTTCACTTTGTGTTGGTTTGACCTTTTTAGGGGCACCCTTTGTTTTAACTACTTTCAACGATGGTTTCAAGTTCGTTGTTTATGGATAGGAAATCTTCCTCATTTGCTCTTTGATGTGCTGTTTCATTATGTTATCAACTTTCATGATTCTCTCTTGGATCACTTCTCACTCGGTCATGATAAATATGTTTGATTCATCATCCTTCATCACATCATCATCATCATCAAAACAAAGCTTTTTGCAGTGAGAGAAATCTTCATCCATACGTATTGGTTTTTCAAGCTTCATCTTCTTTGAAATTAAACAAACACATGGTAGACCACAAGTCTTCTTAAGTGTACATCCATACTTTGAGCTATTTGAAACTATTTTACCCTCTAGTTTGGCTTTGTGAAAAATAAAATTCAATGTCGCCTGAGATATGTTGCCAATCAACTGTGAATAAAAAATGTTATCTTTGAATCAGTGTTTTAATATAGTAATGCTCCGACCAAAAGATGTTTGTATCTCATTATGTTGGTTTCAGAGCATTTGGTTCATAGCATCCCAATCTCGACAAAAAAAACACCTTTATTGTTTCCCAACCAACTCTCCAGTCTAGCATGTGCAAATTCAACTTTTTTAGTTGTTGTATTGCCAAAGTGTTGAACCTGATCGGTATGTGCACAAACAATCTTCTCTTTAACCTGATCCAAAATCGCGCACTCAATATATTTCAGCAAATCTAGATATATCACACACACACTCCTGCAATGTAGAACAAATTCGACATATAATTCTTTTGTGGAAGAATTTATTATACCATTTCATGCATCCATTATCTTTTCCACCACCACTCTAGGTTTGACTATTTTTCCACCTTCACCCTTGATGTGTTTGGTGCCAACCGCATGTTTAACATGACTTCTCATGTTTTTGGTTATGTGATACTTACAATGTAATACAAATGATATAGGAAACACCATTGCAACCAAATTCATTAGTGCAGTGTCGCAATCAGTGATTATGACTTGTGGCATGTTTTCTTGATCCTTCAACTTAGTCTTGCACATTTCCAAAGCCCATGTAACGTTGTCTTGCATATTTCCGTAGAAGTAACACAAACAATTTCCAAGAGTGAAAGTCTATACTTGTTTGTTTTGTATGTAGATTCAATTATAAACACTGAGGGAAAGGTGTTGAACAACTTCACGAAATCGGGATGAATCCAAAATATATCTTGAACGCTGACTTTATTGTCACAAAATTTGTACCTCGAAACATAGTCTTCATCTTCAAAAATCTTTAACAGTTGTTGCATCTCAGATCTTGGTCCTCTTACCGCCTTGTTGTCTCAAGCACGCACGTTGTACATTTGCTTGATATTTGAAACACTTAAAGGTCTTTTGCATTTCAAATATGCGAGTATGTTTTTCGGTGCCACCATGTTTAATGTCATGTCTGAAACAAGTTCCCACTCTTCCGAAACAAGGTGATATACAATGAGATGACCATCTAGCTTGTCATGCAAGGCATGATTATGTATACCGGAAATCACATTAAAATTTTCATGTCTCATCCTCCATATGGTATCCATGCAATTTAAACGAACACTCACATTTCCTCGATCCGTGTCATCTCGTTTCAAGTTCATAATCCTTGGTTGGTACGTGCCACTTCTTTCACATATCATTGTTACAAATGCTTGTCTTCTATCCGAATCATTATCGGACCATTCGATTGAAGGAGAATGGCGATCCAAAATGCAGTGGAATTTAAAATTTCTCCTTTAATGATCCTTACGAATGGGCATGATCAGTGATAGAATCATTACCTCTTGTGGCGATTATAACCTTTGATGCAGATCTACGGAGCGATCACGAACGTTGAACAATGACAACGCCTCTACTCAGTCCACACGAACGGATTCCTTCAATCTCAATGCTAGCTGCTACGAATGAAGGCTTTGAGTGAGTGAGAGAGAGAGAGAGAGAGAGAGAGAGAGAGAGAGAGAGAGAGAGAGAGAGAGAGAGAGAGAGAGAGAGAGACGGAATTGCAACTGCAAAAATGCTTCTACACAAGGGTTCTATTTATAGAACCACTTGTGTGGGCTGCAAGCTAAAAAGCCCACTCAAGTGTATATGGCCCACATCTTATAATATGCCAAAATCACTTAAGCGCGTGGTACCTTACCATATTTCGTATTCTACTTAAGTACACTGTACCTTACGATGTTCTATAATTCACTTAAGGGCACCGTACATTACGGTATTCCTTAATTACTCTATCTCTCATCAATCCGTCCTTTGTGTGTGACCCTATAGGTTTTCGCGGCATTGACAATTATATTAAATCACGTATTTAACATAATAAACAGTGAGCGGTATCTAGCAACACATCGGTGCTACCCAAGACACGAAAATGTCATGTGATCTGACAAATCCTTCTGTGATAATAATTATGTGTATAATCACCCTTTTGCCCTTATGTCTATATTGAACACAAGGCATAGACCGTGTCATCCTTGTCCAGTTCAATATTGGGCCCATAAACATTTATCCTATTTTGCAGGATGGGCAAATTCCATCTAGGTTACTCATGTCCCTTAGCATGCTTCGTGGAGTACCCATCAACTGTCTTTATGGTCATCCAATTACGGACAACGTTTGATCAGCAATAAGACACTCGACTCTACATCTAGGGTCCATAGTGGTTTCAGGTCGAAGGGTGGTATACACCATTATCACCATGAGAATAACTTATGACACTTTGCATAACATTATATATAGTATTCTCATAGCGGGTCAATCCAGTATAAATATTACTCTTAATATTCATACCTATGTTTAAGACTTGATAACTCTTTATCCATGATCCATGAGATGTGATCATCAGTCTATAAACATAATAGTCTTCATGCTTTAATGTTATCCCACTTCACAATAAAGCTTGACTACGGATACTTTAAGAATAGTGTCCTTATGTTTAATGTGATCTCATGATTAAGTCATACTTGATACATTAAACGGACTAGCTATTCTAGGGACTTTATTAAACAAACATAATAAAGAAAAAGACTTTTATTATTAATAAATAATTCGATACAAGTACCAAAAGTATTGGCCTCTAGGGCTTACACCAACAATCTCCCACTAGCACTAGAGCCAATCAAGCATACCCCTATTGCCCATAGATCTAGTATGGCCATCATGCTTCTGCTGCGCAAGAGGCTTTGTCAGTGGGTCAACAATATTGTCAAGTGTAGGTACTATGCATATTTTTACATCTCCTCTATCTATTATCTCTCGAATGAGGTGATAACGCCTAAGTATGTGTTTGGATCGTTGGTGAGATCTAGGCTCCTTAGCTTGTGTGATAGCACCATTGTTATCACAATAGAGACCCATGGGATCCACAATGCTAGGAACTATGCCAAGTTCACTAATGAACTATTTGATCCAAACACTTCCTTTGCTGCACTTGAGGCAGCAATATACTCGGTCTCAGTTGTAGAATCAACAGTTGTATCTTGCTTTGAACTTTTCCAGCTCACAACGCCACTGTTTAAGCAAAACACATAACCAGATTGCGATCTAAAGTCATCCCTATCTGTCTGGAAGCTAGCATCGGTGTATCCAATTACAACCAACTCTTCCTGACCTTCATATATCAAGAATGAGTCCTTAGTCCTTCTCAAATACTTAAGGATATTCTTGACAGCTACCCAATGGGCATCACCAGGATCAGATTGGTACCTACTCGTTGCACTTAAAGCATACGAGACATCTGGTCGAGTACATAACATGGCATACATGATAAATCCTATTGCAGATGCATATGGAATCTTATTCATGCGATCCCTTTCTTCCTTAGTTGAAGGGGATTGAGTTTTTGATAGACACAGGCCATGTTGCATAGGTATGAATCCTTTCTTGGAATCACGCATATTAAAGCGTCTCAACACTTTGTCTATGTACGTACTCTAACTTAGGCCAAACAGTTTTTGTGATCTATCTTTATAGATTCTGATTCCTAATATATAGGCTGCTTCACCTAGGTCCTTCATAGAAAAGCATTTCCCCAACCAAGACTTTACTTGTTGTAGGGTAGGGACATCGTTTCCAATGAGTAATATGTCATATACATATAATACCAGGAAAACGATCATGCTCCCACTAACCTTCTTGTAGACACAAGGCTCATCTTTGTTCTTGATGAATCCATATTGTTTTACCGTTTCATCAAAACAAAGATTCCAGCTTCTGGAAGCTTGCTTCAATCCATAGATTGATCTTTGTAACTTACATATCTTTTGGGCTTCTTCTGGTATGTCAAATCCTTCAGGCTGTGTCATGTACACATCCTCAAGAAGATTCCCATTAAGGAAAGCAGTTTTGACATCCATCTGTCATATTTCATAATCATGATATGCAGCGATAACAAGTAAAATCCGAACAGATTTAAGCATTGTAACTGGTGAAAAGGTTTCATCATAGTCAACCCCATGAATTTGTTTATATCCTTTTGCAACCAGTCTTGCCTTATAGGTATGTACCTTACCATCCATGCCAATCTTCTTTTTGAAGACCCACTTGCATCCTATAGGGTTAACTCCTACAGGAGGCTCTACCAAGGTCCAAACTTGGTTTGTGTACATGGAATCCATTTCAGATTTCATGGCTTCTAGCCACTTCTCAGACTCGGGACTAGTTATGGCCTCTTGGTAGGTCACATGATCATCTTCATCCATGAGTAATACATCACCTTGATCAGTTGTGAGATATCCATATCTCTCAGGTTGGTGACGTATCCTGCTTGACCTACGTCGGTCTTGTTCTACTTGAGCAGGTTGCTCTTCCACAACTACTTGTGTTTCCTGCTCTAATTCCTCCATAGGTGTATCGATGCTTTGTGATTCTTGAATTTCTTCAAGCTCTACTTTCCTCCCACTGATTCCTTTGGAAATAAAATCCTTTTCTAGGAAAACTCCAGTTCGAGCGATAAACACTTTGCCCTCAGAAGGATTGTAGAAGTAATACCCTCTTGTTTCTTTAGGATACCCCACAAATAAGCATTTGTCAGATTTGGGCTCAAGCTTAGTTGAAATTTTCACATAAACTTCGCAACCCCAAATCTTCATGTAAGATATATGTGGTTTCTTACCACTCCATATCTCATATGGTGTCTTCTCAACCTTTTTGGATGGAACACGGTTAAGTGTGTAAGTTGCTGTCAATAATGCATGTCCCCAAAAGGAGTTTGGAAGATCGGCGTGACTCATCATGGATCAGACCATGTCTAACAGGGTTCAATTTCTTCTCTCAGATACACCATTCCATCGGGGTGTTCCAGGAGGAGTAAGTTGGGATAGGATCCCACACTCTTTCAGATGGTCATCAAACTCTAGGCTTAAATACTCAACACCTCGATATGATCGAAGAGTTTTAATATTCTTACCTAGTTGGTTTTGTACTTCATTCTTGAGTTCCTTGAACTTTTCAAAGGACTCTGATTTGTGTTTCATTAAATACACATAACCATATCTACTAAAATCATCAGTAAATGTGATGAAGTACTGAAAACCTCCTCTGGCTGGTATGTTCAGTGGTCCACATACATCAGTATGTATGAGGGCCAAAAGATCATTAGCTCTTTCACCTTTTCATGTGAATGGAGACTTTGTCATCTTTCCAATTAAACAAGATCTGCATGTCTCATATGATTCATAATCAAAAGAGTCCAAGAGTCCATCTTTATGGAGTTTGGAAATGCGTTTCTCATTTATGTGGCCTAATTGACAATGCCAAAGGTAAGTTGGATTTAACTCATTAGGTTTCATTCTTTTAGTATTAGTGTTATAAATAGGCATTTCAAGATCAAGGACATATAGTCCATTGTTCATTTGTGCAGTAGCATAGAATATATCATTCAAATAAATTAAGCAACAATTGTTCTTTATTATAAATGAAAAACCAAACCTGTCCAAACAAGAAACGAAAATAATATTCCTGCTAATTGCAGGTACATAATAACAGTTCTCTAACTAAATTATTAAACCACTAGGTAAAGTCAATACATAAGTTCCTACGGCTAAAGCAACAACCTTTGCTCCATTGCCAACACGTAGGTCGACTTCACCTTTTGCCAAATCTCTACTCCTTTTTAGTCCCTGCACATTGGTACAAATGTGAGAACCGCATCCAGTATCTAATACCCATGATGCAGAAGTAGATAAATTAATTTCAATAACAAAAATACCTGAAGTTGAAGTCTCTACTCCATTCTTCTTATCTTCCAGGTACTTTGGGCAGTTTCTCTTCTAGTGTCCGGTCTTACCGCAATGGAAGCAGGTGCCTTCTTTTGCTATGCCTCCACTAGGCTTCAAAGCAGCAACAGTGGGTTTGGGTTTGGCAACTTCCTTGCCTTTCCCTTTATCACCCTGCTTGGTGGGCCTTTTGTTCTGTCTCTTTCCATTTCCGATCATCAGAATGGACTTCCCTTTTGACTTTAGATTCTGCTCAGCAGTTCTTAACATGGCTAGCAGTTCAGGAAGAGATTTTTCCATATCATTCATATTGAAATTTAGGACAAATTGACTGAATCTATCTGGCAACGATTGCAAGATCAAATCAGTCGCAAGTTCCTTTCCGAGGGGAAAACCCAACCTCTCAAGGTTTTCCACATACCCAATCATCTTGAGCACATGGGGACCTACAGGGGCTCCCTCAGCTAACTTGCCTTGAAAAAGGGCTTTTGAAACTTTAAACCTTTCATGCCTTGCTTGCTCTTGATAGAGCATCTTCAGGTGTTCGATCATATCGAACGCTGCCATGTTCTCATGTTGCTTTTGCAACTCTGAGTTCATGGTAGCTAGCATGAGACAAGCAGTTTCATTGGCATCATCGACATGCTTCTTATGAGCATCTCTTTCTGCCTTAGGTGCAGAACTAGAGGTTCCTCTTTAGGAACAGGTTTCTCCAAGACGTACAACTTTCTATCATGTTTGAGGATAATCCTCAGATTTCGGTGCCAATCCAGAAAATTTGTCCGAGATAATTTTTCCTTATCAAGGATTGATCGCAAAATGTTGTTAGAGGCGTTTGTTATCATGGTAATCTACATGAAAATAATGAAAATATAAGTATGAATAACATATTTAATTAGACCTTTAATTAAATATGCTCCCACTATTTTACTCAAAACAAATGACCCTCACCATTTGATTCGGAAAATCCCGTTGGAAGATTTTCTAGTGGGACGAGATCCATATTTCACTTTGTTTTAAGTCCGCATAGACGGATTACACAAAACTAGGTTATTTAGGTAGGAACTCCTTCCAATTGTATCTAATACAACTCTCGAATATTTTAGTTGGGTGAATAACTCCTTAATCCAATCCATCACATGGATCATTTCCAACTCTTACTTCTAAACATATATAATCTTATTATAATTTGTTTAGTTAAGTTTGACCCATTGTTTTAACAATTGGATATTACAATTATCCCATCGCACCTTACTAATATAGAACATGCACCTCGTGTAGGCGAAACCTACATTATCCGATACTAGTCTTGATGAGTGCTAAAACTTGGAAAGCATAAACTTAATATTTAATTTGAGGGAATTTGCAATTATTCTGATCTCACCGGCTTATTTATCATATAAATCGTCTCTCACATGCATCAACATACATTCACATGCATCAACATACATACATAATGAAATAGTTATGGCCCATAGCGCAATTGTTCTCCCAAGCCAATGAGAGAACCTAAGTTAACCTAATAACAATCTAAGCTTCTCCAAGCAAGATCTTCAAGGTTGTCCTCCTTTGATATTGAATTCTTCTCTTTCTTCATAACATTACATTACATAAAAGAAACTCGTTTTACATACGAGGGAGTGAGATGAGAAAAGAAGTTACATTAAGAGATTAAAAGAGAGGCACGACACGCAGGTCGTATTTTAAAACCCAAAACAAAATAAAGGAAAACTAAGGCCATAACCGATCACCACAAGACAATAATAATAAACACATTATTATTATTAATTTTAATTCTTTTAATTAATTAAAACCAAATTAAATTTCGGCGACCAATCACACTACGTAGAGTTAGCCGGGGGTCTGCTGCCCGGTTAGCGGACGGGGGTCAAGGGGGCAGCGCCCCTGGCCGAAAATTTCAATGAACAATTCATTTGAAATCGACGTCGTTTTTCGCATCAACACTTGATACTTTAAAGCACAACTCTTGCGTAGTCACAACCCTAATCGCATAACTCTTTGACGACACAACCCTTGTGCCGTCATTAACCCTAATGCACCAATTTCAGACCGTCAAACACATCTCGATTGTTGATTCAGTATGATTGATCAACACGTCATTGCTTCACCATACTAATGTCGGACCAAGAAGCAAACGACCATTGATCGCTCAAAGGAAAACAACCATTAAGTGTTTGAATGAATGAAACAGAAACAGTATATCATATATATATATATATATATATATATATATATATATATATATATATCGTATTTTACATCAGGATTACTTATATCATATATATAACTTGATCGATCTCAATTTAATTACTCGTTTATTCTTTGATTCATTCTGTCTTTTAATTGTATTAATACAGAAAATGCAGAAAATAAACAGCTATCAGATGCATGGTTCCGTAAGTGGCTCTGATACCACTGAAGGGGAATGGCGATCCAAAACGCAGCGGAATTTAAAATTTATCCTTTAATGATCCTTACGAATGGGCATGATCAATGATAGAATCGTTACCTCTTGTGGCGATTATAACCTTTGATGCAGATCTACGAAGCGATCACGAACGTTGAACAATGACAACACCTCTACTCAGTCCACACGAACAGATTCCTTCAATCTCAGTGCTAGCTGCTACGAATGAAGGCTTTGAGTGTGTGTGAGAGAGAGAGAGAAACGAAATTGCAACTGCAACAATGCTTCTACACAAGGGTTCTATTTATAGAACCATTTGTGTGGGCTGCAAGCTAAAAATCCCACTCAAGTGTATATGGCCCATATCTTATAATATACCAAAATCACTTAAGCGCGTGGTACCTGTAGCGGTGTATTCGTCGCTATATGATTTATTAATTAAACCATAAGCAAAGTATACAAAGAATCGAGTCGCCACCGCACTTTTATTTATCCTAAGGACTGGTTAAAAAGCGAACAAAAACCTAAGAAGTTTTACACGTAGAAAACTAATAAAAAGATCAGAGAATCTGGGTAAGGGGTAAATTACGCAATGGGAAGGTGTTAGGCACCCATCACGTCCTAGGTACTCTTAGGGAGCCCTTTTCACACTTGTTGTATAAAAATGTTTATTTGTTTTTGACATATTGTGCAAACATGAATGGGATGATGAGAAAAGAATGTACAATTTTATTGTTTTTGTGTTTGAACAGATGAACCCGTTGCCTACGTACCTTCCATCAAAGGTAAGGATCAAAACGCCGTAGTTCGGCTAAAAGATTTCCAAAAATTAGTGAGTTCATTTTAAAACACAAGCATTAAGGCTTTTCATTACCAATGGGAGAAAACTCAACCTGAATTCAACAATCCACCACGCGAGGACGGCTTCGACGTACTAGAGGGGTTAACCCTGTTTTCAGTACGGAAGTCTTACAATCGACTCACTAAGGATAAGGTAAGATTTACATCAACCACTATGGTAATTGAAACCTACGGCTAATGTATGAAAACATATTACCAATGGACAAAGCCACAAAACAATTGAATGTGTGAAGTTAACTGATTATGAGTATTCACAAAATATGGTCAAAGTATGATTAAGATTGATTCAAAGAAGTGTTATGAAATGGAGTTTGAAAAGTCAAGGACTTAGGGTCCAGGTTTCCAATTTGAAAAGACATGAAGATGTTTGCACAACAAGTCAAAGTTTTTAGAAGACAACATGTGAAAAGGTTTAGGATAAAGAGGGTATGGATGGTGGAGTGTAAAACTTCTTAGAAAGGTTCACCTCTTGAGATCATATAGAAGATGATTCAAGTGTGTCCTTAGGAATAAGGCAACAAAGCAAGTAAGCAAAATAAAGGCAAGGTGATACCGGATGCCATCAATGGACTTATACCAATCTCACAAACAAAGGCGGATACCGGATACCAATAAATGGATTTACACCAATCTCCTAAAACAAAACAATGATACCGGATGCCAATAACTGGACTTACTCCAATCTCACAAACAAAAGCGGATATCAGATGCCAATAAATGGACTTATTCCAATCTCCTAAGGTAAAACAAAACATGGATGTCAGATGCCAATCTATCTGGACTTACTCTAACCTCCAACAGATGATCATAGTAACAACAAATGCCAACAACATGGACTTATAATTGCATCCTCACATACAACAAACAACCAAGCACTGGACATAAGTAGCCAAATGAAATGGTCTTACACTTTATCCCTTCCAAATCATAGGAACAATGGCCAATGAATGGACTTACAGTTGTCCTCAATGGGTAAACTCAAACAAACCACAAGAGTATGAAATGATGATCATGCAATAATGAACAATTAATGATGATAAATGCACCAAAGCATGCAAGCAAACATGGACAAATGCAACAAGCAAACAATCAGACAAAGTCATTTAGCACACTCTATAACCAAGCAATTAGGCTCAAGCAAAGGGTTAGACTTAAAAGTCAACTGGAATAGGGTAAATGGTGCTCTTAACCTTGACATTGAGAGCCAAGGTGAAGCAGATGAAAGGATATGAGGGGTGTGCCTCATTGCTCTTATCCCTGGTCAGGGAGAGCATTGAATATCAGAAGGTGTGGGAGTTCAGAAAGTTGGAACTCTCTCCACAAGTTAATGACTCGATAGATCTTGGGCTTTTACTCACTATGCATCAACACATGTGGTGTGAGCAAGGTGAGTGACTCACAGAATAGTAGGAGATAGGCTACTTATCTCTTCTATCTACCAATTGCCTCATATGAGGTCTTTTCCTGCTTGGGGACAAAGTTAAACAATCACAAACATTGCCTCTTAAGGAGGACTTCAGACAGGTGTCTGGCTAAGTAACAAGCCAGGTCTTCCAGACTACATGGAGACAAGAGATTCTACCTCAATGCTTAAGCAAAGCAAAGCAATAGCAAGTTCACAAAGGAACTATGGCAACTATGGTACCTGAAATCAATCAAATATAATCAGTATACCAATCACAAAGTCAAAACAGACAAGATAAGAACCAACAGTCAACACAATCAATCACATGTGCAAAGCACAAACTCAAATCAAATGAGTTAGCATCCTAAAAAACAAATCAAGTTAGTCCATAACAATCAAATAAACCAAACTCAATCAACTTGAATTAATCTCCTCAAAGCAATTGCTTTTTCAACCTGAAAATCACATTCAAACATGAGAAGTAAACTCTTAGGCCAAAGCCTAGGGTCACAAGAGGAGAAAAATTTTAAAACAGAACATGAAAATTGATCAAAACCAAGATTAATCAAATAAGAACTAAGTCCAATTGGTATCATATCAAAACTATTCACCAATTGCATTTCATAAGCAAATCATGTCAAACTAGGCAAGTTGGAATCACATTGATGTAAACAGAATGAACACAAGCATATCAATACCAAAATGGCTCAATAAATTCCAGGAAAAATCATGCTTAAACAGAACACATTGAATGAGCAACACACTAAATTTCATGTCATTTGGATAAGGGGAAGCAAGTCAATTAAAATCAACAAATCAAAGCATATTCAAGCAAGCTCATACAAGGCACCAAATCATACCTCAAGTTCAAGCAATCATAAAACAGGAATCAAACATGATAAATGAATGAGACCAAAGCCATGGCAAACTTCAAGATGTCTATAATACACGTGCCAAATTCCAAGTCCATCCAATGAGCCACAAGAATTTCACAAAACATATAAAATCATGACTCACAAAATGTTCACAATTGGTCAAACAGAGGGAAAATTCTCAAACAAATAAAAAATGCATTCAAAAATTCCAGGAAAAATCACAAGCAAACTAGACATCCATAAGTATTAGCATGCAAAAATCCAGAGCAATTGGTATAGCATAAGCATGGAAAATAAAATCAAGAATATGAACAAGACATGGTGTGACATACATTGTCACACCTTCAAAGATCACATCATATCTCACAATCCAGAAACTCAAAAATCACAAACCATATACCAAAATAACCAGGAATGAGTCTAGAACACACATGTAAAATTTCAAGAATTTCTAATGAGGCATCATCATTTCATGATCAAAAGAGTAGGCATGGTGCAAGGAATGGTACTTGAAAATAAACCCTAGGCATTTCTAAAATCCAACCGTGCACAAATTTATTAAAAATCATCAAAAAATAAAGCACATAACAAGGATCATGGTGAAAAAAATTGCATGTGAATTGGATCAATATTTTTTTGATTTATGAATTTTTCATGTTGGAGGAAAAAATAAAAAATGTGAAATGGAAGCATGAACATGTAGGCATGGCATGGAGAAAATATGGCAAGGCAAATGGAAAAGTGCCGAAGCGGGGAATCGATCCCCTGGCTAATTCAAATGGAGCGCTCTTTTGATGAAACGCTGCGTTTCATTAAAAGGTGTGGCGCGTCCTGATTGGTCACATGGCAGAAAAACAACAAAAACATGCAAATCCTGGCAAGGCGAGATCTAAGCACGTTCTGGAAACAGAAATTTGAACATTCATCATCATTCAAGCTGTTCATCATCAACATGAACAAAATCTCACAGAAATCTATGAACCTTATATGGATCGAACCAGCATTCAACGTACATCAACAATCTAATCATGATTTATCCTAATTTTATGCATGGCAAGAGATTCGATAGAAACAAGTTTTGGTGTTCAAACTTAAAATCAAGATATCTTCATCAAATCTCAATGAAATCGCACGATTCAAGTTGCAGTGTGCTCTACTAACTAGGATCTACAAAAGCCACATGAAGATTTCAAGAATTAGCTCGGTCGAATCTTACCTTGATGGAGATGCAGCTGTTGAATTTGTGCTCTTCAAGGTTTGGATTATCAAAACAGATCTTCAAGAATGCTTGGATGAAGGTATGGAACCAATGCTTCAGCTCAACACAGCTCGAATTAGCATAAATCTCCAACTGCCATGTGCAAGCTCAAAGTTCTACAGTGGTGATTCTTCAAGATTTTCCACGATTCTCCTTCAACAGATTTCCTATAGTACCTGCAGATGATGAACCACACAAGAATAAGCAAGAAGAATGATGAATTTCGATGGAAAAAGTGAAAAAAAAGCTTGAGAGAAATTGAGAGAATTTTGGTGATTTGTGATTTGGATCTGAGATTGTGATCGTTGATCCCGAAATTCTGTTACAATTAAGACTATATACTCCTGTTAATCCAACTTGCTAATCATGCTTAGCCAAAACCAATGAGATTAGTGAAAATGAATCTTTCATGCACTTTGGCCAAAATGCCCTTTTGATCATGCAGCCAATGGAACAGTAGAAAACCAGCTGAAGCAAGTCCAAATTTCTGTTTTGAAGTGATTGGCATTGGTTTGGAGTGAAAATCATGTGTATTTTTCAAAATCACCTTTTTTCCCACCAAAATTTAAATGGTTCACTTGAAAAATGACCTTTTTATGTGATGATTTTTGATTCAATGTAATGATGGATTATGATAAAGCATGTCAAATGGGATTTGCTCAAAAAAGAATCACATGAATTGGCCATTTGGTTCAAGAGTTATGCCTCCTTGAAGTTCAACTTTTCTTGAAAATGATTTGATCATAACTTGTCAACCATAAATGAGAAATGAGTGTTCTTGGACTTTTTGGAAAGGCAAGAGAAAGATCTTCAACTTTCATGTTGGACAAATTTTGATTTGAAGCTTTCTTGATGATGTAAAGTTGAGGAGAAGACCTTTCCATTTTTGGCAGTTGGAAATTACAGGTCACTTGCTATTTTGGGAAACTTTTTGTCTGACCTCCAATTCCTCAATGTTGATGTTTGACATGTTATATGAGGCTGGTATGGACATGAATGAGACCTCTCAAACCATTTCCCACCATCAAATCCCTGATTTTATGCACAGTTGACCACAGTGGACTTTGCTAGGGTTTTGGTTGACTGAGCCATGCTTTGATGATTTTCAAGCCTCTATCACTTGAGATCTTGATTCCAACTGATATCATGGTTCATATGAACTTCTTATGAATGATCATGGTGCCCAAATTCTTCAAGAATGGCCACCATCTATGGCTCAATGGCTGATTTGACCTAATTGCTTCATCTGTAAGTAACAAGGTTAGATGACAATATTTTTGTACTTTTGGTTAGTAAACAAATGAAAAGCAATGATATACAAATGCTTGACATGCTTGGTGATCAAGAACCACACTCACAAAGATAACCCACCCACTAGGAGGGAAGCAAGATGCACAATGATCCTTGAGGCAATGATATGATATGATATGATGCCATGAGGGATCTTAGGGCAAAAATTGGGGTCTTACAGTACCTTACCATATTTCGTATTCTACTTAAGTATACTGTACCTTACGATGTTCTATAATTCACTTAAGAGCACCGTACATTACGGTATTCCTTAATTACTCTATCTCTCATCAATCTGTCCTTTGTGTGTGACCCTATAGGTTTTCGCGACATTGGCAATTATATTAAATCACATATTTAACATAATAAACAATGAGCGGTATCTAGCAGCACATCACTGCTACCCAAGACACGAAAATGTCATGTGATCTGACAAATCCTTCTGTGATAATAATTATGTGTATAATTAACCTTTTGCCCTTATGTCTATATTGAACACAAGGCATAGACCGTGTCATCCTTGTCCAGTTCAATATTGGGCCCATAGACATTTATCCTGTTATGCAGGATGGGCAAATTCCATCTAGGTCACTCATAACCCTTAGCATGCTTCGTGGAGTACCCATCAACTGTCTTTATGGTCATCCAATTACGGACAATGTTTGATCAGCAATAAGGCACTCGACTCTACATCTAGGGTTCATAGTGGTTTCAGGTCGAAGGGTGGTATACACCATTATCACCATGAGAATAACTTATGAAACTTTGCATAACATTCTATATAGTATTCTCATAGCGGGTCAATCCAGTATAAATATTACTCTTAATATTCATACCTATGTTTAAGACTTGATAACTCTTTATCTATGATCCATGAGATGTGATCATCAGTCTATAAATATAATAGTCTTCATGCTTTAATGTTATCTCACTTTACAATAAAGCTTGACTACAGATACTTTAAGAATAATGTCCTTATGTTTATTGTGATCTCATGATTAAGTCATACTTGATACATTAAACGGACTAGCTATTCTAGGGACTTTATTGAACAAACATAATAAAGAAAAAACCTTTTATTATTGATAAATAATTCGATACAAGTACCAAAAGTATTGACCTCTAGGGCTTACACCAACAACGATTACAATTCCAAACCCCAATATTCCAGCCTCCTTACAAACCCATTGTAGCATATGTTCACAAACAATAAATAATTCTTTATTTGTAAACTATGCACAAACATCTATCTCGACAACAACCGGTAGAGCATCCAATTTAACATAATCATTTGCTTCATCTGGTATAACATCATCATTCACTTCATCCGGTTTAACATTATTCTTCACTTAAACTGGTTTAACATCCATATTCACAATAGCTTTTGGAAACATATCCGGACGCATAATATCTATTACCACTATGAAAATGCACATATGAACCACACATAACTTAGTCTAAAAATGCATCTCCGAATTCAACGTTGATTTTTAATCTAAAACACAATATTAATGAAAGGAATGTGGGATTAAATGAATGAGTTTTACATGCAATTCTAGCTTGTTTTGCTCCCTTTAAAGTGATGAAATACAAGAATGATATTTTGATGTTGAAAAGTTGATTGGGAATGATAGAAAGTTTTAAGGGTTTTGCAATGTAGTTTCTTTTTTAGCATGAAGAAGAAGTTCATGCAGGGAACATTTCGGAGATGCATCTCCGGATACACAGGAAACAAAATACGGAGATTCATCTCTAGACTAAATTTTTCTCAACTGGGGTGATCTCAGAAAAGAAAAGGTTGGCATGATTCTAGGTGCATCCGGAGATGAATCTCTGAACGCATGAAGAACATTTTTGAGTTTTCAAGGTCATGGGAGTTACTACTAAGGGTGGAAAGAGAATTGCTCTTAAACTTTTGTCTCTTCTCAAGATTGTGTTTTGTTGATTTTAACCACAAATATTTGTGAGCTTATTTTCTCATCCCTTAAATCTCACAAAACCTTTAATTTTGACAAAAATGTCTTTCATATTTAAAAATCCATATTATGTTTTTGAAGCTTTCAAATTCTATTATTAGAAGATGTTGAATCCATAAAGAAATACAATAAACATAAATACTCCGAATCTGAATCCAAATGACACATATCATCATGGTTTTAGATTCTAAAATCCAAAATTATCTTTTATAAAATCATCATCCATGTTTTTATTATTATAATGAAACATTAAAATTACATCAACACAAACAATAATATAAAATAACATTTAAAAACAAAAATCACAAAAAATATATAATATAACATGTCAAGCAGAAGATGTGATAATGTCGTACACAAAATACTATTGGTGTAAGCCCTAGAAGTCAATAGTTTTAGTACTTGTGTCGAATTACTTATTAATAGTTAAAAAGGAATTTCTTTATTATGTTTGTTTTTTCATAAAGTCCCTAGAATAGCTAGTCAGTGTAATGAAATGATAAACATGACTTAATCATGAGATCCCATTAAACATAAGGACACTATTCTTAAAGTATCCGTAGTCGAGCTTTATTGTGAAATGGGATGACATTAAAGCATTGAGACTATTATGTGGATAGACTGATGATCACATCTTATGGATCATGGATAAATAATTATCAAGTCTTCACATAAGTATGAATATTAGAAGTAATATTTATACTGGATTGACCAACTATGAGAATACTACATAGAAAGTTATGCAAAGTGTCATAAGTTATTCACATGGTGTATACTACTCTTTGACCTGAAACCACTATGGACTCTAGATGTGGAGTCGAGTAATTTATTGCTGATCAAATATTATCCGTAACTGGATGACCATAAAGACAGTTAATTGATACTCCACAATGTATGCTGAGGAGCATGAGCGACCTAGATGAAATTTGCCCATGCTGCATAACAGGATAAATGTCTAAGGATCCAATATTGAACTGGACAAGGGTGATACGATCTATGCCTTGTGTTCAATATAGACATGAGGGAAAAATGATAATTGTACACTAGAACATTATCAAAAAAAATGTTTTTTCAGATCACATGACATTTTCGTGACTTAGATAACAATGATGTGTTGTTAGATACCACTCACTTTTTATTATATTAAATGTTTGATTTAGTATAATTGTCAATGTCACAAGGAAAAATTAAGGAGAGATAAAATAAATAAGGAACAATGTAAGGTATGGTGTACTCGAGAGAATTATAGAACACTATAAGGTACGATGTACTTAAGTGGAATATGGAACATCGTATAATATAATAATAATATTTATTATTAATATTATTATTATTATTATAATAGTTATTAAATATAATAATAATGATAAAATATATTTATTATAATAATAGTTATTATAATATATTTTATTAGTATATGGTGCACTTAAGTTGGACTTTTTTTAACTTCCAGTACACACAAGTGGTTCTAATTACAATCTTTGTGCATAAGCTTTCTCACTTGATGAAATTCGGTTGGTGAAACCCTGACCGTGATTTCTCTCTCTCTCTCTCTCTCTATATATATATATATATATATATATATATATATATATATATATATATATATATATATATATATATATATATATATCACTCAAAGTCTTCATTCGTAGTAGCTAGCACTGAGATAGTAGAAACTCTGTTCGTGTGGACTGAGTAGAGGTGTTGTTCTTCATTCAACGCTCGTGATCATTCATCCGGATCTGCATAAAAGTTGTTAATCACCATAAGAGGCAACTGTTTCTATCACTGATCATGCTCATTCGTAAGGATAAAATAAAGGAAAAATTTTGTCTTTCGCTGCGCCTTGTATCATAATTTCCATTCAGTGGTATCAGAGTCACTTACGAAACCATGAATTGGGTAGATGTTTATTTTATGTACTTTCTGATTAATTCGATTAAAACACAGAATAAATTAAATAATAAAGAAAATTAATTTTTGGCATCATGTTGTGTATGATTTGAACGATTCGATGTTGGCTATGCTTTGGAATCTGACTTTTGTATAGTGAAGCAGCGATACATCGATCATCCATAAGTTACACAAAAGTGATCGATAAATTTCGTATGAGATATGAATAATTCGAATAGAATGACAATATATTTGATATGCCTTTTATTTCATCGATTCAATTAGTGTGATGATTGTGTTTCATGTGAATGGTCATTGTTCATTCTGCTTCGGAATTTGATGTTTGTATGGTGAAGCAATGAAATTTAGATCATTCAAATTGAATAATCGATCATTATAATTTTTTGATAGTATGAATGTGTTACATTAGAGTTTATAACAGTCGAATAGTTGTATTGTCAAAAGTTATAAAATCGGGGTTTATAACGGTAAAAGAGTTGTGACTTATGGATTTCAAATTTTTATAATATAATGATAATTATTATTATTTATTATTATAAAAGATATACAATGCGGTGTTATAATAAAAAGGAATATCAGCATTGCTAAGCAATATTTATTATATAATAATAATTATTATTATAAAAGGACAAGTTACGGTGCCTGCTAGTAATAACAAGGATATAATAAATGTTATTATTTAATTAATATAATAATAATAATAGTAATTATTTATTTAAATAATTTGGTATACGTTAATAACCGGACAACCGAAACTGCAATTAACTTGTCATCAATCGTCAAAGTTTAACTTAACTTATTTATTTAAAAAAATTTGAATTAATAATAATAAAAATATGTTTATTACTATTTTCTTGTGGTGATCGATTATGACCTTTGTCTTCTTTTACTTTTTGGGAATTTTAAATACGGCATGCGTGCCGTGCCTTGTCTATATCCTCTTCATGTAACTTCTTTTCTCATTTCACTTCCTCGTATATAAAATGAGTATTCTGTAATATAATATAATGAAGGAAAGAAGAAGACAATATCAAAGGAACACAACAATGGAGATCTAGCTTGGAGAAACATAGATCGTTATTAGGTTTAACTTAGGTTCTCTCATTGGCTTGAGAGAACACTTGCGTCAGGGACCAAAATCGTATCATTTTGTTTTATATGTATGTTGGTGCATGTGAATGTATGTTGATTCATGTGAGAGACGATTTATATGATAAATAAACAGGTGAAATAAAACTAATCAAAATTCTCTCAAATCAAATATTAAGTTTAAACTTTCCAAATTCTAGCACCCATCAAGACTAGTATCGAATAATATAGGTTTCGCCTAATGTGAGGTGCATATTTTATATTAGTAAGGTGCGATGGGATAAATGTAATATCCAATTTCTAAAATATTGGGTCGAATATAACTAAATAAATTATAATAAGATTATATACGTTTAGAAGAAAGAGTTGGGAGCAATCCATATGTTGGATTAGAATAAGGAGTTATTCACCCAACTGATAGTATTTGAGAAATGTATTAGATGCAATTGGAAGGAGTTCCTGCCTAAATAACCTAGTTTTGTAAGTGAAATATGGATCTCGATCCACTAGAAAATCTTCCAACGGGATTTTCTAAATCAAATGATGAGGGTCATTTGATTTGAGTAAAATAGTGAGAGCATATTTAATTAAAGGCTTAATTGAATATGTTGGTTTTAACGATACTTATATTTTCACATTTTTTCATGTAGATTACCATGACAACAAACACTTCTAACAACATTTTACGATCAATCCTTGATAAGAAAAAATTCTCTGGGATAAATTTTCTAGATTGACACCGAAACTTGAGGATTATCCTCAAACATCATAAAAAGTTATATGTTTTAGAGACACATGTTCCTGAAGAGGAGCCTCACAGTTCTGCTCCTAAGGCTGAAAAAGATGCTTATAAGAAGCACGTCGATGATGCCAATAAAACTGCTTGCCTCATGCTGGCTATCATGAATTTTGAATTGCAAAAGCAACATGAAAACATGGCAGCGTTCGATATGATCGAACACCTGAAGATGCTATATCAAGAGCAAGAAAGACATGAGAGATTTCAAGTTTCAAAAGCCCTTTTTTAAGGCAAGCTAGCTGAGGGAGACCCAATAGGTACCCAATAGTCAAAATGATTTGGCATGTGGAGAAACTTGAAAGATTGGGTTTTCCCCTAAAAAAGGAGCTTGCGACTGATTCGATCCTACAATCATTGCCGGAGAGCTTCAGTCAAATTGTCCTTAATTTCAACATAATGATATGGACAAAAGTCTTCCAAAGCTATTAGGCATGTTAAGAATTGTTGAGCAAAATCTGAAGTCAAAAGGGAAGTTCATTATGATGGTCAGTAATGGAAAGAAGCAGAACAAAATGCCCACCAAGCAGTGCGGTAAAGGGAAAGACAAGGAAGTTTCCAAACCCAAACCTACTGTTCATACTTTGAAGCCTAGTGGAGGTATAACAGAGGCGGATACTTGCTTCTATTGCGGTAAGACCGAACACTAGACGAGAAACTTCCCAAAGTATCTGGAAGATAAGAAGAATGAAGTATAAACTTCAACTTTAGGTATTTTTTTTATAGAAATAAATTTATCTACTTTTTCCTCATGGGTATTGGATACTGGACGTAGTTCTCATATTTGTACTAATGTGCAGGGGCTAAAAGGGAGTAGAGAATTGGAAAAATGTGAAGTTGATATACGAGTTGGCAATGGAGCAAAGGTTGTTGCTTTACTATAGGAACTTATGTATTGACTTTACCTAGTGGTTTAATAATTCAGTTAGAGAACTGTTATTATATACCTGCAATTAGCAAGAATATTATTTCTACTTATTGTTTGGACAAGTTTAGCTTTTTTCATTCATAATAAAGAACAATTGTTGCTCTATTTATTTGAATGATATATTCTATGCTACTACACAAATGAACAATGGACTGTATGTCATTGATCTTGAAATGTCAATTTATAACATTAATACTAAAAGGATGAAACCTAACGAGTTAAATCCAAGTTACCTTTGGCATTGTCGCTTAGGCCACATAAATGAGAAGCACATTTCCAAACTCCATAAAGATGGACTCTTGGACTCTTTTGATTACGAATCATATGATACATGCATATCTTGTTTAATTGGAAACATGAAAAATTCCGCATTCACAGGAAAAGGTGAAAGTGCTAATGACCTTTTGGCCCTCATACATACTGATGTATGTGGACCACTGAACATACCAGTCATATGAGGTTTTCAATATTTCATCATATTTAGTGATGATTTTAGTAGATATGTTTATGTGTATTTAATGAAACACATATCTGAATCCTTTGAAAAGTTCAAGGAATTCAAGAATAAAGTACAAAACCAACCAGGTAAGAATATTAAAACTCTTTGATCAGATCGAGGTGATGAATATTTAAGCCTAGAGTTTGATGACCATCTAAAAGAGCATGTGATTCTATTCCAACTTACTCCTTCTGGAACACCATAATGGAATGGTGTATCTGAGAGAAGAAATTGAACCTTTTTAGACATGGTCCGATCCATGATGAGTCATTCCAATCTTCCAAACTCCTTTTGGGGATATGCTCTGTCGACATCAGCTTACACACTTAATCATGTTCCATCCAAAAAGGTTAAGAAGATGCCATATGAGATATGGAATGGTATGAAACCACATATGCCTTACATGAATATCTGGGGTTGTGAAGTTTATGTGAAACGAAAAATTTCAACAAAGCTTGAGCCTATGTCTGAAAAATGCTTATTTGTGGGGTATCCTAAAGAAACAAAAGGATATTACTTCTACAATCCTTCTAAGGGAAACGTGTTTGTCGTTCGAACTGGAGTATTCATGGAAAAGGAATTTATTTCCAAAGGAATAAGTGGGAGGAAAGTAGAGCTTGAAGAAATTCAAGAATCACAAAACATTGATACACCTATGGAGGAACTCGAGTAGGAAACACAAGTAGTTATGGAAGAGAAACTTGCTCAAGTAGAATAAGACCGATGTAGGTAAAACATGATACATTACCAACCTGAGAGATATGGTTATCTTGTAACTAATCAAGATGATGTATTACTGATGGATCGAGATGAACTTGTGACCTACCAAGAGGATATCATTGGTCTTAAGTCTGATAAGTGGTTATAAACCATGAAATCTGAAACGAATTCCATGTTCACAAGCTAGGTTTGGACCTTGGTAGAGCCTCCTGTAGGAGTTAATCCTATAGGATGCAAGTGGGTCTTCAAAAAGAAGACTGACATGGATGGTAAGGTACATACCTATAAAGCAAGACTGGTTGCTAAGGGATATAAGCAAATTCATGGTGTAGACTATGATGAAACCTTTTCACCAGTTGCAATGCTTAAATCTGTTCTGATTTACTCGCCATCGCTACATATCATGATTATGAAATATGGCAGATGGATGTCAAAACTGCTTTCCTTAATGGAAATTTTCTTGAGGATGTGTACATGACACAACCTGAAGGATTTGACATACTAGAAGAATCCCAAAAGATATGCAAATTACAGTGATCAATCTATGGTTTAAAGCAAGCTTCTAGATGCCAGAATCTTCATTTTGATGAAATGGTAAAGCATATGGATTCATCAAAAGTGAAGATGAGCCTTGTGACTATAAGAAGGTTAGTGGGAGTATAAACGTCTTCCTGATATTATATGTAGATGTCATATTACTCATTGGAAACAATGTCCCTACCTTGCAGCAAGTGAAAACTTGGCTAGGAAAATGATTTTATATGAAGGACCTGGGTGAAACAACTTATACACTAGGAATTAAGATCTATCAAGATAGATCATAAAAAAACTGATTGACCTAAGTCAGAGTACATACATAGACAAAATACTGAGACACTTCAATATGAATGATTCCAAGAAAGGATTCATACCCATGCAACATGGCCTATGTCTATAAAAAACACAATCCCCTTGAACTAAGGAAGAAAAAGATCGCATGAATAAGATTCCATATGCATTTGCAATAGGATCTATCATGTATGCCATGTTATATAGTTGACCAAATGTCTCGTATGCTTTAAGTGCAATGAGTAGGTACCAATTTTATCTCAGTGATGCTCATTGATCTCTATTATGATAACAATGGTGCTATCGTACAAGCTAAGGTGCCTAAATGTCACCACCGACCCAAACATATACTTATGAGATATCACCTTATTCAAGAGATAATAAGATAGAGGAGATATGAACATATGCAGAGTACCAACACTTGACAACATCACTGACCCATCGATAAAGCCTCTTGCGCAACAGAAGCATGATGACCATACTAGATTTATGGATATTAGAGGTATGCCTGATTGTCTCTAGTGCGAGTGGGAAATTGTTGGTGTAAGCCCTAAAGGCCAATAGTTTTGAGACATGTATTGGATTATTTATTGATAATTAAAAGGGCATTTCTTTATTATGTTTGTTTTTTCAAAATGATAAAGTCCCTAGAATAGCTAGTCCATTTAATGAAATGATAAGTGTGACTTAATCATGAGATCCCATTAAACATAAGGACAATATTCTTCAAGTATCTGTAGTTGAGATTTATTGTGAAGTGGGATGTCATTAAAGCATTGAGACTATTATTTGAATAGACTGATGATCACATCTTATGGATCATGGATAAAGAGTTATCAAGTCTTCACATTGGTATGAATATTAGGAGTAATATTTATACTGGATTGGCCCGCTATGAAATACTACATAGAGAGTTATGCAAAGTCTCGCAAGTTATTCTTATGGTGATAATGTTGTATACCACCCTTCGACCTGAAACCAATATCGACCCTATATGTGGAGTCCAGTACTTTATTGCTGATCAAATATTATCCGTAATTGGATGAACATAAAGACAGTTGATGGGTACTCCACAAAGTATGCTGAGGGACACGAGTGACCTAGATGGAATTTTCCCATCATGCGTAATAGGATAAATGTCTAAGGGCCCAATACTGAACTGGACAAGAGTGACACGGTCTATGCCTTGTAATCAATATATACATGAGGGCAAAAGGGTAATTGTACACAAGAACATTATCACAACAAATGTTTTATCAGATCACATGATAATTTTGTTACTTGGGTATCAGTGATGTGTTGCTAGATACCGCTCACTGTTTATTATATTAAATATGTGATTTAGTATAATTGCCAATGTCACGAGAACCTATAGGGTCACACACATAAGGATAGATTGATGAGAGATAAAATAAATAAGGAATAACGTAAGGTACAGTGTACTTGACAGAATTATGGAACACTGTAAGGTACAATGTACTTAAGTGGAATATGGAATACCGTATAATATAATAATAATAATAGTTATTGTTATTATTATTATAATAGTTATTAAATATAATAATAATAATAATAAAATATATTTATTATAATAATAGTTATTATAATATATTATTATTATTATTATTATTATTATTATTATTATTATTATTATTATTATTATTATTATTATATGATGTACTTAAGTTGAGCCTTTTTAACTTGCAGCTCACGCATGTGGTTCTATAAATACAACCTTTGTGCATAAGCTTTCTCACATGATGAAATTCGGTTAGTGAAACTCTGGCCGTGATTTTTCTCTTTCTATTTCACACTCAAAGTCTTCATTCGTAGCAGCTAGCGCTGAGATTGAAGGCTCTCTATTCGTGTCGAGTAAGTAGATGCGTTGTTCTTCATTCAACGCTCGTGATCATTCATCTGGGTCTGCATCAAATTTGTTAATCACCACAAAAGGTAACTATTTCTATCACTGATCATGCTCATTCGTAAGGATCAACTAAAGAGAAAATTTTATTTTGAGTTGCACCTTATATCACAATTTCCCTTCAAATACAACCTAGATAATAATCAAGCGATCCTGAAAATAATACACTCTTGCGCGTCACGCTGAAACTAATGCATCTCTTCTTCAACCTCTTCATTTACAAGACAAACTCTTCCTTCAAAATCTATTGAATAACGACATGGACATCAATTCCAACCTATACAATCCTATGAGATAGTATCCTGAAAAACAAGTATCAAATGCACGCACATGCATGGACAAGATCTATTGCATTGCCACCCCCTCTATTTCCCTCTCCTCTGCAAGGGATTCTTCCTCACTAGTATAAGCTATTGTCTTTTTATTCTTGGAATAATATAGGGATTTTATACCTCTTATATCCCTATATTGTTTATCAACCATGTAAAATGTGAGTGCCTCGATACTCAACAGACAAAATATGATCCATATACTTAACATACCTCTGATCAATCTAAGCTAAAATGATCATAAGTGGAGCATAAACGACAAGATATATGAAAAATATCATATATGTACCTGAGCTAGTGCATAAATTTCTTAGAAACTCCATGGAGCATAGTAAAACCAAATAGGTGTCACCACATATCTCAAATCAACTACACTAACAAAGACATGGTTATCCATCATAGTCTCAACGATCACCTTGGTAGAAGTAGAAACTCCATAGAGCACAAATGAGTTCAACCACTCCATAAATAGGAGGTTCTCCCAAAGTATGAGCAAAAAATAAATTCACATAATTTATACATGCTTACACTTTACCTTTCTTTGACATCAAGGTCTTTGCAGATAAACCATCTTACATAAAGATCGGGCGTACGAGATGAAGACGAGAACAAATAAGTATGCCAACACATCTCAACTAGTGACATGAAGGTTGTATCACCTAGAATCCAATTAATTAATTTAATTGAGTTTAGCTACATTTTACTTAAAGTATTTAAATTAACTTATATGCTTTTATTTGGATAATTGGTGAATGTATGTGTTTTGGAAGGTATTGGACAAAGTTAAGGGAATGGTATAAATTAATTAGATTAATTTTTTAATTAATTTAAGTTGAGTGGAATAATTAAAAATAAGGTAGTTGTAGAAAAATAAGAGAAATAGTAGAATTTGGTGGATAATTGAATTATCAGAAATTAAAATAAAAGATATTGGAGTTAGTAAGAGAAGTAAGGACGAAATATGGAATATGAGAGTAAGTTGAGGTTAATAAGAGAATAACGTAATTAAGGGGAATTAGGTTTTGGTTTAAATAGAAAAGAGTGAGGGTTGGAACTTTTATAGTACATGATATTTTGGAACAAGAGAAAATAGGAAAAAGAGGCAACCTAGGTTTCGGAAGAAAACACCATTGTTGAGGAGCTTAGAGTTTGATTTACTGTAAATCCAAGGTAAGGAGGGAGATTATTCTACTATAGGTGTATATTGTATAAAGGGTAAAGAGGGATCCTCATCTTATTCTAGGTTTTTATTTCGATTTCACCATTGTTGATGTGTTCATGTGTTCATGATGAAAATAATGTAAATTACATGTCCAATTGTTGTAATTCATGATTTGATATGTGTGCTATGACATGATTAATTGTTATGAAATTGATTCATGTTGTTAAATTCATGATATGATGTGTTTGGATTTACAATATGAACTGGTATGATATATGGGGGTTAGGGATTAAAGGAGATTAATTGAACATGATTAAAACTTGGATTTTTGGAAATTTGGCTGATGTCAATTGATTAACCCCCAATATCAATCGTTTGATCATGTGAAAAATTGGAAAAATTTGAAAGAAACAGCGATGCCAATCGATTGATTGGTTATGCAATCGATTGATGCTAGTGTAATGAATAAAAAAGTTGGAAAAGTAGAAGGTTTCAATAAATTGACACCCTGGGACAATCATTTGATGTCACGATTAATGGGGAAAATTAATCGATTAATCGCTGTAAAACATTGCTGAAACCAGAAAATTGTCATTTTAGTGCTTTTGCCATAACTCTAGTTCCATAAATCCAAATGAGACGTGGTTTGAAGCGTTGGAAAGCTAACACATGTGGATATCCCATATTAATGTATTAAAAGGCTAGATAGGTGATGTAATTTGTGAAAATTATTATTTTTACTTGTTATGTGATACTTGATGGTAACAAACACATGGTTAATTATTGTGAACGAACGAATTAATGATGAAGCAATGATAAGATGAATTTGATATGATTAAGTACTATGTGAGTCTTTATTATATGTGTGAATATATGTTATGAAGTTCAAGTGTAATTATGTGAGGCTTTGTAAATACTTGCTGATGATTGTTGAGATGCATAGTTAGGAGTGAGAACTATTGTTGATGCATTGAGAAGCATGATTGTTTACAATCATATGTGGGACTATAATCATTTTTATGTTTTTGTCATTGAATTATTGTATGCCATTTATCATATGTTGTCGTTGTTGTGAAAGAGGCGAGTCAGGAGTTCAGATGTTAGGAGTAGTGACTTGTCCCACGCTTAGATATTAGGGCTTGGAGCTTAGATGTTGGGGCTCGAGGTTCAGATGTTGGTACCCAGTTCCTATGAAGAAACATTGTTGAGTTGGTACCACATGCATATAGAGTCAAGATGTTGTCACATAACATACAAGTTGACATTTGTGAATTGATGATGGTTGTGTGAATACATTATCTGATGATGGTTATTGTTGTTGTTTTAGGCTACTATTCATGATCTTTTGCATTGTTAACATATTTGATCGTATTCTCACCCCTTTTATCTTGTTTGTGTGTTGATGTACGATGTGTATAGATACTCAGAAACATGAGTAGAAGTTGTTGTGAGTTGGAATATAACCTTGGAGCTCATCTTCATTTATTTTATCGTTTATCGTTTAGTCGGTTAAATGCTTTAATATGTAACATCGGGAACAAGGCATCTTGTTTTATTTTGTTGTTAAGATGATGGTATCTTGATTTTGTATTTAGAATTTTTGAGGTATTTGAAGTTTATGAATATTAAATTGAAATTCCACTGCAAGTGTTTTGATTTAAATGTGAAGTATGCATGTTATTTGAGAGTAACATCATAAATATGTCAAGTATTTCTTTTTATATAAGTTTTGGGGTTTAGAGAGTTACAAAAGTTACATCATCTTCTCCTGTGATACATGCCATGATTTGACACAATAATCTTTACATCCACTGTGGGGCACATTAAAATATTAACCTTACCTCAAAGTTAAATCATCATAGAGGTAACTGAAAGTCAGGATCCCTAAGAACCATCATAAAGCGAGCCAAACCATCAAAATCATAACTTTCAGAATGATGTATCTAAGCATAAGAACTCTACATCTCACAGATGGGGTGATGGATACAAAAGTCCCACCCCTTAAAAATTTTAAACATTGAGAAAGAACGAGGCAGAAGGGTCTAAAAGGCGTATTATATGGAACTATGAATACACAAATGTGGGGATAAGATACCATAGAACACTATAGATGATGAAAGCCTAAATAGAGACTAAAAAAATAAGGTGGAACTGATTGAGATGAACTAAAAGTATCGAAAAGAATCTGCTATAAAAGACGTTGACTATGAATATATGGAAGAGAAATGTCACCCCTAGGCGCACTGAGGAAAAATAAGACAAATGTGGACTCCACTCAACCCTCTTTCATGAAAGATATCAACAAAATGACAATACTTAGACGATTACGACTTCCAGCTTTGGTGGAGTATGATAACACAATAGACCCATAAGAAATCCTCGCCTCCTTCATTTATAAAATGGAATTTCAATTAGTGTCTAGCATTGTGAAGTGAATTTGTTCACATGTAATTTAAAGAGGGTTTCACTTTGTGGTTCTCAGACCTTATAGACAAGGTTATGAAGTTATACAAATACCTTAGTAAGATATCTGTCTTCGAGTTCACCACAAGTCGATTACACATAAGAGCTTAATGAGGCACTTCAGATTCAAACAAAAGAAATAAAGTTCCCTTTATTCATTTATGGATCGTTTCAGCGAAGATATATCATATATCAAGCACGTAAGCACAACTATGGTTATCCATACACTGGTGGTAGGACATAAACTAGTCATGTTTTCTGATTTGCCATCACGTAGCCATACAATTTTTTAGACAATCTTAGAAATACAATACAAATATATGTATCTATGGAGCAGATAACTTCATTAAAACGAGGAGATTAAAATATACCCTTGATAATGATGTGGATTGAGGTTGGGGATAAAATGATCAAGGAAAAAATATAAGAAGATATCACTTCTCCAAATACACTTCAGTGATGGTTAAAATCATAAGTATCTTCTAATATGCTTACGAATACAACCTCAATAACATGAGTTAAAACTCGATGCAGACAAGTGGAATTTTTTTTCTTGATAAAGAGAGTTGTATCAACCTCCCTTATTTGAAAATTGTTTTCAAGAAAAATGTGCTCAAACGATTGTATAAAGCTCGAGGGCCTTGTATTAAACGGTAGAGAACCTTTTTCACCATGAAGACATGATAAATAAAAAAAGGATTTAGAAAATACTAAGGTTGATCAACATACATTTCCTCTTGGATGTAACCATTAAAGAACTTGATTTTCACATCTATTTGGAAGAGTTTCAAATTCAATATGCATGAGAAGCTAAAAGCATCCTTATGGCCTATAATCTAGCTACAAGAGCATATATTTCATCTAAATCTATGTCTTCTAGTATATTATACCCTTTTGTAATGAGTCTTGATTTATTTATTAAAACATTTCTATCTTTATCAAGTTTATTGTGAAAGAACCATTTGGCTCCAATGACTATATTGGATGAAGGTTTAGGAACGAGTTCTTAAATATTGTTTATCTCAAATTGATTTTACTATTCTTGCATAGAAAGATACCAATGTTCATAAATGAAAGCTTCACTGAATTCATTTAGATCAATTTGGAAAACAAAATCCATAAGGTTACATACTGGTTAAAAGAGTGTCTGGTTGTGATCCCCTTGGAAATATCTCGAATGAAATATTGGATTGGATGATATTTTATTGTCTTTCACTATCTAGAAAGATCTTGTTGATCAATGTTTGAATATTCATTTTAATGATATTCTATTTGACTTTGATTTTGATATTTATCTTGATCCTTTCCTTCTAGAGATGTTTTATCCAAGATACATGCATAATCAACCACATATACCCTTATCAACTTCAGGTTAGAACCATCAAAGGTAGCATGAACTAAATATTATATAGACATGGTTCTTTTATTTAAAATTATTAAGGATTTAATAGAAATGGAATATCCTTAAAATAGACCTTTATCTTATTTAGTGTCAAAAATAAGATTATACTTCCCATTATTGAAAATAAAACATTTGCATCAAAATACATGAAGGTGAGAAATATTAAGCTTTCTTCCTTCGTATATCTCACAAGGCATCTAATTTAAAATTGGTCTGATTAATACACAATTCATCACATAGCAAGCAAAATCAACCCAACAATACTTAAAAAGGTTAGTGTAATTGAGCATCATCCCCACTAGCTCTTAAATAGATCTATTTTTAAATTCCCCTAACCATTTTGCCGGGGAGTCTGTGGAGCAGAAAAAGTATACTCAATTCCATTCTAGTTACAACAGTTCTTGGAATCCACATTTTGAATTTCACCACCATGATCACTTCCTATTGATGTAATGTTTAGTCCTTTCTCAGTCTGGATAACTTTGGCTAATTTTCGAAAGGCAGAAAACACATATTTTTTATGAGATAAGAATATCGTCTGTGTATAGAGAGAGTAACCATATAGAACTACAAGAACATAGTAATTCCTGCAAAAACTCATGGTTATGGATGAGCCAAAAATATTCGTATGCAATTGGCGAGATTCATCCTCATTACTCAAGAAATACATCATTTAAAGAGATTTTGTTAAGGTTTACAATGTAAATATTCTCACTTCTAAAACTTGTAAATAAAGTTTTATTTAATTTAGATTTTATAACCCTGCATCCAGAATAATTAAATGCTACATTATTACCTTTGTCTCATAATTGGCTAAAACTTAGCATATTATGCTTTAAACCATCAATTAAAAGAACTTCCCTAATTGTTGGATTGGGGATCTTACCAATGTTACCCTCACCAATGATCCTTCCTTTGTTTTTATCACCATAAGAGACAAACCTACCTTTTTAGGAGTAAAGGAATAAAAAAGAGTTTTATCTCTAGTCATATGCTTTGAACAACCACTATAAAGATGCCACTTAGCGTTTGATGCTGTAGAGTATTCTTACATTATAAATTTATATCTTAACTTTAGGTACCCAAATCATTTTGTGTCCTCCAATGTTAGTGTGATAAACAATTTCTTTAGATGTTTTTATTAGGATCATAATTGCAGAAGTGAGATGAAGCAAATAAGTTTCTCATTTTACGTTCATTGTATTTTTTATAGAAGTGAGAAGGAGGACAACCATTTATAATTTCATGAATTGTCTTAAGAAAGAAAAACAAAGCAACCTGACCATTTTATATTTAAGTAATTTCATTTAAGAGATTGACATGTTGAGGTTTTATTAACATGACATATGTTGCTGAAATTTTTAACATTGTTCTTAGGTTATTAAACTAGACCAAATTTATTATATGAAGCTTTTGATTTCCTGAAATAAGACTCAATTTGTATCTTATTTTGGTAAAATTATCAAGTGTGTTATACATACAATCAATTTTATTTTTAAAATACTAGACTGTTCACATTTGGTAGGCTTAACCTGATCTTCAAGATAAGAGGAAGAAGTTATTAAAATACATTGTTTCTCTTTAAGACTTTCAATTTCTTCCAGCATGTTTTTATTTTCTATTTCAAGGAAAGAAATAATAGTATTAGGCAGAGACAATGTGTTTTAACTGACTTAATTATTTATTTTATTTATTACATATGCGAAATAACTCACCATAAGAAAAGCACGAAGTAACCTCATCATCTTCCTAATTTGCCATGAGACTGATGTTTTCTCATTCTTTATCTAAAGACTCCATGTCATTTTCATCCCTGGCTATGTATTCTTTCTTTGATTATTGTTTTTAACTATGGTTTTGAGGTAACTTTGATTTTGTATGCCATTTCTTTCCATGTTGATTGCAGGTTGGAAGAAACAAAGATCCTTTTCCATTTATTGTTTTTCATACTTCGTGAATCTTTTGAAGTTTTGAACAAAAAAAATCATATCTTCATCAGAGTTTGAGTATTTTCCTTCCTCGGCTTTGAGATCTATACTTTCTTCTTCTTATCACCTTCTCCATTTTCATCTAGCCTTTTCGGCTTTATCTCGTGTTCCTACAATTTTCTAGATATAGTGCTAAATTCATGGAAGACAAGTCCCTAGATTCACAAGTTACAATGACTTTGGTTGCCAATTATTTTTTAGGAACCTAAGTACTTTTTTCAAAACTAAATCCTCATTTTAAAATACCTTATCCAGAGTTCTTATATGATTCACAATGTGAATTAATCATTTTTCAATATCTTTAATGTTTTCTTTAGGTTTCATTATGAAGGGATCGTACTGATGGGTAAATGTTTTTATCGTAGTCCTTTTTACCTCAGTTGTAACTTCATGAGTAACTTTAAGGGCATCCAATATTTATTTTGTAATCTCGCAATGAGAAACACACAAAAACTTATTAGTTCCAAGATAAGTTGTGATAATAGTTTTAGCTTTCAAACTTCACTACACATTTTTATTTTCTTCTTTGGTCTAAATTTCTCGATCTTTGTTTTTCCCAATATAATTACTTGATGTGTGGGAACAAAATGAACATGTTTTTACATCCTTACAAACTTCATAATTCATTCTCTTTTTGAAGATTCTCATCTTATTTTTCCACAAAGCATACCATTCTCCATTAAAGGATGTATGCTTATTTAGTGAATTGTTTGAAGACATTCCTACCTCTTGGGGTGATTAGTATTATAACAAGAGTTAGACTTTGATTCCACTTGTTAACCAAGTGACTCTAAACACAAGAGTAGATGGTGAGTTATGTTATTCAAAGTTCACGATTAATTGATAAAAAATTTATTTTTGAAAACCTTTATATTATAAGATATGAGTAAGGTAGAAAGAATATAGAGAAGAAGAGAAATATGAATCTGAAATAAAATTATAAAAATAAAATAAAGAGAGAAGAGATAGAAAGAGTGAACAAGAGGTTTATATAGGTTCAACCTAACAACTTGACCTACTCTTGTCCCCAAGTGTTTCCTTTTGAGATTTCCACTAAAATAATACTTGAGCTTTTACACGATCAACCCACAAACCTTCAACAACAAACTAACAAAGCTTTTATACAAGTTTAACTAAAAAACCTTCACCCAAGCTTTTTTCAGGTTTATATTGAAACCTTCAAATCCTTTACAAGGATAACTCAGAACAAAATCAAACTCTTAAATAAAGCAGGTTAAACATAGCACAAGTTATAACATAACTTTCATAAGGGATTTTTAGACTTTCATCACTATGACAATTCTCGTTAAAAGGTAACTACAAAAACAAAGGGAATAAATAAATAGTAGAGAGCTTTTTATTAAAAAAATTGGTGTAAAACAGAATGAGGAGAAGCCTCATTTATATAGAAAGTTTTTTGGCTCAAAAAGTAAAGGATCCATGAGCCAAATTAAATGATTTAATCAATTAACACATGTTTTAGTTGATTAAAATACTTTAAAATGCAGCAACCCTAATTCAGAAAATGAAACCCTACAACGATTATATGAATTAATTGATTAATAGATTTTCTAATCCATTAAAAGGTATTTATCCCTACTTTAATCAATTGGACCAAGTCTTTAATTCATTAGCGAGTGAGTTAACTTTCCTAATTGATTAGAAATACTTATTAATAATTTCTATACACGCCTTGAAAGGTTTTAAGAATTTTTAATAAAAATAGATAGGGTTTGAAAAGCTTGTGCGTGTGTGTGTGCGCGTGCATGCATGTGTGTGTGTGTGTGTGCGTGTATGTGTGCATGTGAGTGTGAGTGTGTGTGTGTGTGGGGGGGGGGGGGTGTGCGTGCTTGCATGTGTAAGTGTGTGCGCGTGCACGTGTGTGCCTGTGTGTGTATTCCTTAGTAATTTAAGACTTACTATTTACATTTTAAAATTTAAACTGATCACTGTAAGACGCTAAGCGCATCACAAGATAATATTTCATAATTTCTCTCTTTTCGATCATCTGCTTGATTCAATGATTTATTAACACTTCAAAGGGATGTTTGAATTATATGACTAATGAGGCTTGATGTATTTTTATTAATCAGAGGCTATCATTAAGAGCTTACTGAAAAGTTGCAATCAACCCCCTTTTTCCAGTTATCCCAAATACATTTTGAAAATAGCTATCAACATCCAAAAAGTCACTTGACTTATGGAGTTATCATCTTTAAAAGACTCTTTGACATTTTTAATCACTTGTCATCATTAAAACCAACTGACGATTATCACATCCTCATTTTTACCCTAGCATTCATATCATTCATTCACTATGCATGTCTCATTTGCATTGGTTCTCAAGCATGTCTATCTAATGGTTCAAGTAAGAGGAGGAAAATTAGGGTTTTATATGATTGTTTTCTTAGGGCATTTTTGCCAAAATCACTTAGGGCATTGAATACCTTTATGACTTAGGGATTTCTTTGTGGCACCTTGATCATATCATCCAACCAGGGTGCATAAAAGGTGTGTGCTTGTGTTTTTATGTAGGTGTGTCTCATAACAATTTCAAATGAGGATTCAAAGGTCATGGTTCTTAGATTGGGTTCATAATCAAAGCATTGCCATGATGACATGGAAAGCTCATATTGGTCAATGAAAAGTCAAAGGAGATATCAAGGTGTTCTTCATTCTTTAGAGGCAAGAAATAGGTCATTCATACATGATCATTTCAAGGTGATTCATGCCTTTTAAAAGGGAAGTTTTTGTCAAAGAATTCAAGTGGGCTTAAAGAGCATTTAAAATGTGATTTCAAGCTATATCCCCAAGTCATGGTTTTAAAGATTACAAGTGCAAAACTAGCCATTATAATGTCAATTTCAAGGTCATGAACTTTGGTTCACATGGCATTGATCATAAAGGAAGAAATAAGGTCTTGTAATTCAATTTCAAGCATGGTGTGATCAAGTATGCATCATAAAAAATCAATTTGATTAAAAGCTTCCATGGAAAGTCAAGTTCAAGCCATGGAACATTATCATTCAAGATCCTTTCATGATGAACACATGGTTGCCATCTCAAATGAAAAGGTTCACCATCATGCATGAGCAAAACAAGGCAACCATCATTCCAAGGAAAGTTTACAAGCCAAGGTTGTTTCATGGAACAAAAACAAAGCATGGTGGAAATCTACATGACGCAACTTGGGTTCAAATGGTCACAACAACATCATCATCAATTCTAAAGCAAATGCTAAATTGAGATTATGAGTTAACATGAGCAAGTTGCATCATCATTATTGTTAACATGAAACATGGAACCCGAGATACCACCATGACAATCCAAATGGCCAAGTTCAAGCATGGATGTACAAAAGTAAAAGCATGTGCTAAGATCAAGAAGTAACAGTCAATTTGCAAGCCCAAGTGGATCAATATCAGTGCAAAGCAAGTAGAAAAATACAGTAAAGTACATACACAACAAATACAACACATGTGGAAAATACACATAAAAGTACAAAATTCAGTAAGGTTCTAGAAGGAGTGGGACCACTAATGAATGCCTAATCATTGCCCACGAATCTTGGATGGATTTGGCACTCAAATCAGCTTTTTCCAGCTCACAAACCTTGCTGAAAAATGAGTCACGCATTTCACATTGCTTCACATGGATCAACTCAATTTCACATGTATCACTCCCTCAACTTAGTCTATAACTAGTGCACTGTCCTCACTCATTAGATCAAGCTTTGAAGCCATTGAAACTCTGCATAAATCACATCTCAATAATCCTCAAAACAGAGCATTCATGTAGCTTCAGTTGGCCATTTTCAGACCATCTTGCTCATTCAAACACCCTCATTAAACATCCCTAAAGGTAAGATGATCAATAAATAGGACTGAAACAACTGTACCCGAGCTCTACACACTCATCACAATTTGCACTTTAGCTCTTTTTGGGGAGGTAGAAATTGTGATCCATTTGCACAAAGCTTGTTACCAGTCTGCTCATCTTGATGCACTGATTGTTTCCCCCATGCTTTGATTACTTATTGTTGCTCCATTGTCATTTAATTTTAGAATTAGCTTTTGAGGTTCAACTGTTTTTGGCTCGAATTCTCCATACTCAGAGCCAATCAATGGATCCTGAATATGGAGCCTACAACGATGATCATGGATAAGGTGAAATCCCTGGTTGATTTCACCAAAAATCCTGAGTTGTAGGGGTTGGATTTTCATGAGGAGGGAGGAAGAAGATGATGTTTTTCGGATTTCTTTGCAAGCTCTCCCTCCATTTTTTTGTTTTATTCAAATTAACTAATAATCATATTCCACCTGTCTTGCTCTGTCTGACTGTTTTAAATGACTTGGTTGACTGAGCACGGTGTACCATTACTTGACTGAGTGCATGCTAGATCTTCAGATCTGAGCCTTTACTCATGATTACCTATCTGAGTAACCTAATCTAATGGTTATGGCAAGTCTTGAAGCCAACACGTGTAGACCTTTAGATCAGATCCAACATATATGATCATGTGAGGCCCTTTCCCTTGTTTCTCATCCAAGCTGGTTGTTGCCTTTGGGCTTCAGCGCCCTGTTAGATGCCCAAAAATGCTTATTTGAGCTATCAAATATGGGCATTTTCACTCCTTTTTGTTGCTAAAGCGTTCGAAACCGCCTTTGTTTTAGATGAATCACAATACAATGTTAAACGATCTTGGTACCTTTGATTTGTGCGTTATTGTGCAGGAATTAGGCATGAAATAATATAAAATGAAGGCACAAGAAAATGGCAAGGGACCAAGAAAAAGAATGCATTCATCAGCTTGCTCGCTAGGCGAGTGCTGTGGCGAAGTGCTCGCTAGGCGAGCACCCAGCGAAGGAGGTAGCGAACGCTCCCAGACCAGGTCAAAAGAGCAGCCAGCACTCACTCGCTAGGCGAGCCATTAGCGAGCTCCCAGCGAGCAATTCCAGTAGCAAAACCTCCTAAACTCGCTGGAGCGAAGGTTGAAGCGTGGGCTTCGCCTAGCGAAGATTCTGTTCGCCTAGCGAACATGCAAATCTGGCAAAGGATATTTCTCTGGGCGCAGGTGCCTATTTTAGGGGCTCGCTAGGCGAGCCATTCTGCTCGCCTAGCGAGCATGACAGCTCAGACCATAGTACTATAAGTAGCAAGGGCTACTTTTTGGACAAAAAATGTAGATTTTCTTAGATATTTTCCTGCATTGCTTTTTGGATCATTTTGTGACCTAGAAACCCATTTTATCATTTCTCTTCATCTCTTAACAATCTTTCACAAAAAGAAGGTGGATTTCCATCCAATCTTGATTATTCGACTCAGATGTTGATCAACCTTCTTCCGAAACTTGTTGACCAAGCTACCATGAAAATGAGTAGCTAAGTTCTTCATTTTGTCAAGGTTAGATGTAGATAATCATTAGCTTTGTATGTAAATGGGATGATCTTCATTTGTAAACTCTTTAATGATGAATATATGGTGAAAACTTTGTTTTATCGATAACTCTTTGTGTTGGTTTATGATCGAGAGATGTTTACCAACTCTTTACCTAGGTTTTCATCCAATCTTGTTTGTTAGCTAGAGATAGTAATGAATGATTTTGTTCACCATAAAGTTGAACCAAAAAGTTGTCATTTTGATAGATTGTGTTAGAGATAAACAATGGATCAAAATGGGAAAACCCACAATGTGTGTTAGAGATAAACACATTGGGAGGACTTTGTGAAATAGTTTATCATCTAAAGGAGTTTATAAGTCTTGTTGATCGAACATATGCATGCAAAGTGATTGTCGAACCCTAACTTTGGCAATATTTCTCAAATATTAAAACCAAATCTTTTACCGCATTTTCTTACACTTTTATGCAAGATACCGTGACTAAAACCAAAAACCATTGTTACCTTAAGCTAAAAATTAAAACAACTATCGAAAAGCGGCGATATCTCACAATCCCTGTGGAGACGATAACAAAAACCCGACACTTAAAATTACAATCAACAAAATGGCGCCGTTGCCGGGGATTGTGAATTGATATTGCGAGCATCGCAATAGTTGCTTAATTTTTAACTTTTGAATTTTTGACTTGTGCTTGTAATTTGTTTGGTTTAGTGTGCAGCTTTCGTTTTATGCGAGGGCAGGTTCCTGAGGACGAACTTCTTTTTGATCCTGAGATCGAAAGAACCACCAGGAGACTGAATAGCAGAACGAGACGAAGGAGGCAACAAGCTAGACAACGACAAGAACAAGGAGAAAGTTCTTCTACAACACATCCACCACCTTTCACACCTATCATGGATTAACCACCACAACCACCGCCCATTTCCACACCACGTGTCAACAGTCCAAGGAATACTGCTCAGTTTGCCAACCACACGGGAAGGCAAGCCGAGATGAAAACGAGAACTCTTAACCTACTATATGGAAGTCCATTCACCGGAATGGACCATGAAGACCCCTTTGCTTTTCTCACCAAATTTTATGAGATAGCATTGGCGGCCGGAGTTGATCAAGCTCAAGAGCTACCGTTGTTCAAAAGATTATTTCCCCACTCTTTGCTCGGCAAAGCAAAAGATTGGTACTTGGATCAAACACCTGCAGTCATGACGGATTGGAACGTGTTGGAAGAGAAGTTCATTGAAAGATTTTTCTCCCACAACCGTTTCATGGAATCCAAAACGGCAATCTCCGTGTTTTCACAAGGGACCAACGAATCATTGAATGAGGCATGGGAAAGATTCAAATCCATGCTTCGGAAGTGCAAAGGGCATGGATTTGACGAATTGACTCAAATCCACATTTTCAAGAATGGCCTCCAACCGAATTGCAAGACTTTATTGGATGCTACCTCGGGTGGTCCTTTGTTGTCTAAAAGTGCCGATGAAGCTACTGATATCATTAATCGAATGGCTCTAAATGACCTCCAAAGTCAAAGTAGAGGCAACTCTTTGAAGAAACCGGGAGTGCTTGAACTTGGGACGAACGATGCTATTCTTGCCCAAAACAAACTCATTTCACAACAAGTCGAACTCTTAACTCAACAAATAAAAGAGTTGAAAGAGCCTTCTAGAGCTAAACAAATAGCTTGTTGTGAGCTTTGCAAGGGTGAGCATAACACCGGATTTTGTCCACCTCCCGGGTTCGAAGAAGTGAATTACATGGCGAACCAACGAGACTACCAACCGAGGCAACAACAATAACAACCGTATCAACAACATCCTCAAAACCAACAACATACTCAAAATCCACAACAACACTTTCAAGGGAATCAAGGGTTCCAACCAAGGAGTAACTATTACCATAACCAAGGTTATGGGGGTGGTGCTTCTAACCGTCAAAACCCTCCCCAAAATCCTTACCAACCTCAACCGCCGGTCGTTGCTTCAAAGTTAGAAGAGACATTGACTCAATTTATGCAAATGTCAATGGCTAATCAAAAGAGTAACGATGCGGCAATCAAAAATCTCGAGACTCAAGTCGGTCAACTTGCTAAGCAACTAGCAAAACAACAACCCGAACCTTCTTTTTCGGCGAACACGCAAACAAATCCTAAGGAACATTGTAAGGCGATAACGACGAGAAGTGGAAGGGATTTGATTAGTGAGAGTAAGAAAAGAGATGAGAGTGAAAAAAGAGAGGTTGAGAAAAATGATGAGGAGAAAATAATAGAGGATAGAATTGATGGTGAAGTTGGGGAGTGGAGTGATGAAGAAGTTGAAAAGGATGAAAAGAACGGTGAAGTCGAAAATAAAGAAAGTGTGGAAATTGAGAAAAATGATAGTGATGAAGTGAAGGTGGAGCCAGTGAAAAAGCCTAGATGGAGGAGTTCTAGAGTTGCTAAAGGAAAGGAGGTAGTGAGCGCTACTCCAATCCAAAACCTTCCGTACCCACATGCTCCATCTAAGAGGGAGAATGGCATTACGCCCGGTTCATGGATATTTTTAAACAATTGAAAGTGAACATTCCGTTTGCCGAAGCATTGGAGCAAATGCCTAAGTATGCAAAATTCATGAAAGACATACTTACTAAAAAGCGGAGGTACACGGAACCAGAGATAATCTTGCTTGATACACGATGTAGTGCCATCATTCAAAAAACTCTCCCAAGGAAGGAATCTGATCCGGGACGAGTCGCTTTATCGGTAACCATCGGAGACACCTACACGGGTAATGGCTTGATTGACTTGGGATATAGCATCAATTTAATTCCCCTATCCATTGTCAAAAGATTGGGAAATGTTTACATCAAACCTGCTAAGATGACTTTACAACTAGCTGATAAGTTTACCACTGCACCATATGGAGTGGCTCAAGACATGTTAGTCAAAGTTGATAAATTCTTCTTCCCGGTTGATTTCATTGTTATTGATATGGAAGAGGACGATGATGCTCCGCTTATTCTCGGCCGACCATTCATGAAAACCACACGCATGATGATTGACGTTGACAACGGTTTGATGAAAGTAAGGGTTCAAAATGAAGAGGTAGCCTTCCATCTTTTTGAAGCCAAAAAGCATCTTAATGAGAAGCATGATTCTTTCCGAATCGATGCCACCAAGGAGAAGCTAGTGGAGGTCGCAAACCAGGTTCATGTTTCTAATCCTTCCGAAAGATCTCTTATCGGAGTCTACAAAGTTTCGACCAAAAATAAAGGAAAAGAGATGGAAGCATTGTTGCATGAATTAGAGGCTTGTGGAGAACTTGTCTATCATGAAGAAACAAGGGAAGGCTTGGATATGACAAAGAAAGTGGAGGAGCCAAAACTAGAGCCAAATTTGAAGTATGTATTCCTGGGTGATAACTGTACCAAACCGGTAATCATTAGCAGCACTTTGTCCACAAAGGAGGAGAATCAATTGATGCAGGTGCTGAGAAAGAAGGATGTTGTCAAACTAGTAGAGGCCGGGATGAATTGTTCTATCGCCGATGGTGAATGGGTGAGCGTTGTGCAAATAGTTCCGAAAAAGGGTGGTATCAGATTTTATCGAAGGTTCATCAAGAACCTCTTGAAGACAACAAAGCCCTTGAGGAAGTTGCTCAACAAAATGGATCCCGGAAGCTCAAACAACAAAGTAGATCGCGGAAGCTGCACAATTCCCTTGGATGCTCCTCTGTGAGCATCGAACCGTCGAGCTTATTCGACGTTAAACAAGCGCTTGTTGGGAGGCACCCCAACATTGTAAGTATTTACAGTTTTTTTTTGTTGTGTTGGTATTGGTGTTCAACTTAAAGAAACTTGCTGAATTGTGCATTGCATTCTGTCTTGAAAAGCAAAATACTGTCATGCTCGCTAGCTGCTCGCTAGGCGAAGGCAGTAGCGAAGCTTCGCTAGCTGCTCGCTAGGCGACGCGGTAGCGAGCGCTGCGTGACAGAACCAATTTAAGTTTCAGCAGGCCACTATTTTGGGCCCAAATACCATTTTTCTTTTTAGTGGTGTAGTCTGAATTAGCACTCACAAACACTCTCTCACTTTTCATCTCACTCAAACCCTAAACGGTTACATTGCATTGCAAACCTCATTGTGCACTTCAAATTCAATCAATCTCTTTCACTAAGGTTTGCCCTAATTCCATTTCTTTATGTTTTAACTTTGTAAATTTCTGATGTATATGTCATTTAGGGTGAATTTGGGGGAATGGGTACATAAGGTTTTGCATGTGGGTGTAGATTTGCATGTACCTTAGAACGATGCCTTTCATGATAAATAATTTTGTTCTGAAATAGATACCATGAGACCTTGGGTTTTTCTGAAATTTCAGTGTTAACAAGGCAGAACCCAAAACCCGCAAGATTCGCTAGCACCTCGCTAGGCGAATCAGTGGCGAACATGACAGTAATTGGATATTCTGTTTTGCTTTCTAATCTGTTTTGTGTTTGTGTTGTTTCCTCTCTATGTCTTTGCAGATGGCATCCAGATCAAGCGCGCCTAAAAAGAGAAAGGTCGGGAGCACTTCCCGTACCGTGCCCATACAATTTGACACCGACAAATTCGTCGGGCCTAAGCAAGCAGCTAGATATGTGGCTTTGGAAAAGAGAAAGATTTTGCCGGAGAAAAGGTTCATAATCAACCCAGAAGGCACCTACCGTACATTTTCCGGGTTGATTCATAGTAAGAAGTGGGACCGGTTGATATCTCCGCTTGAACACTATGACATCGAAACAGTGCGTGAGTTCTACGCGAACACACTGCCTAACAACGACGAGCCCTTCACATGGAAAACACGAGTGTCTGGCCGTCAGGTTGCATTCGATCGGGATACAATCAACCGTGTTCTAGGTGAACCGCTCCACCTGGGGGCAAACGAGAGAGACGCATACCATCAGGATTTGAGGCTTCACCGAGACACCGACTCCATTTCTGCTGCCCTACTATTTGAAGGGAAATCAGTTGAGTTGAACCCATCTGGGGTTCCGATGAGATACCATAGGGAGGACATGATTCCCATGGCTCAGCTGATACTCATGTTGGTTCTCACTTTCGCAACCTGAAAAATACAGTGCGCGAAAAAACAACCGGCGAAAGAAAAAGACAGAAGAGTCGCCACCGTGCGTTATTCATCCCAAAGGAGGGAAAGGAAACGCTCGAAGTAAACCTGAAAAAAGGAAAGGACAAGACAGGGTCTCGCAACCAAATCTTGGGTTCGGGAGTCGGTTATGCGAAGGGAAGGTATTAGCACCCCTACGCATCCGTAGTACTCTACGGGATCCACTTTTGTAGTTTTCGTCTAAAGGGTGTGGGTTTATCTTGTGCTGTTTACCAAAAAAAAGGGTTAAATGAAAATGACTCGCGCGGATGTCGCATCCACTGCATACGTATCTCATCTGAATATGAGAATCAGAGTCTTCGTAGCTCGGCTGACCTATGGGTTGGGGGATGTGTGCTCGCTAAGACATCGCGTCTTATGCCTACGTATCTCATCTGGCCTGAGAATCAGAGCAAAACGTAGTTCGGCTAACTACGGGGTTATGGATTGGGTTTTGGGCGAACGACGTCACTACGCAATCTACCGGATGCTCGACCTTTGGAGACTTACTCGCCTGTAGTAGAAGGAGTTAACGTGTTGCTTTGGGTTTTAGGGTTTGGGATGCTCGAGGGCAAAAAGGCAGTCCTTGATGAAGGAACCGCGCTACCTGCAGGGATATGAATACAAAACACAAAACATGTATCTCAAAGTAAAATGCCACCAAGGGGCTCAAACGTTGCCTCCTATCGAGGTCTTCCAGCTAGGAAAGCAGTAAAATGCGGGAAAAATGTAAAAGTACCACGCGGATAAAGATCCGAAGTAACAACAATTAGAGGAATGGGAAACCCTGAGATCCTTCCAAGCTAATGCCATCAAAGAAAAGTGAGTCAGTACAGATAATCGGAATGAACCTCCAGGGGTTATCCCACAAATAAAGTGGGAAACCACGCAAGTTATCCCTGCAAAAGTCATGTGAGCCCTCACAAAAACTCAACAAAAGGGTTAGTGAAACACCATAAGCATTTTTTTCATGAATAACAGTATGGTTTCAGAAACCTCAAACCCTGTGGCATACCCTCAAAAATTAAACGGTTAAACATTCAAGGCATTGTTTATACATTCATATACATATTAAACCCATGGGCAAAGGTAATGGGAATAATGGCAAACCTGATTGGAGAGCTTGATTGAAATTGAGTTGCACCCTTGAGGTTTACAAAACAATCTTCAGGGTTTATGTGAGGCAGAGGTGATTCTGTGTAGTTGAGTTCCCTTCGGGGTTTGGAGGCTGCTCTGAACTCCGTTAGGTCTTCTCTCACTATCTTTTTCCTCAGGGTTTTGTTCCAAGGAAACCTCAGAGTATTTTGCTTCTCTTCAAAATCCCCCTTTGTTCTGTGTGGCCTTTGTTTCAATGAAACTCTAGTATTTATAGGCTAATATTGGTAGCTTAGTGGGCTTTTGAGAAAGGTCCAAGTCCAAATTTTTTTTATTATATTTTTTTTATTTAATTAATTAATTAATTAATTAATTAAAATTTTTTATTATTATTTTTTTTATTTTTTATTTTTGTAAAAAATTATTATTATTATTATTTTTTTCTTTTTCGTTTTTTTTTCGTTTTTTTTTTGATCTAATTCTGATTGACATGATGAAATGCAATATGAAATGCTAAATGAATGCATGAATGAGGAGGGCAAATTTTGGGGTGTTACAGCTGCCCCTATTCAATCATCAGCTAACCCGAGTAGGATGAAAGCGAACAGCTTATCAGACAAACGGGGTGAGCTGTGATTGAATACCAAAGATAGACCGAAAATTTGCGCTCCGAGAACACCACAAAAACGCGGAAATACACCGCGCTGTTTATTTTTCTTCCGATCCTCTGGCTGGATCTGAATCAGTCTTCTGGCTTAATCTGGAGTGTCGATCCTCTGACTGAACCTATACTCAATTTAGTCCTCTGGTTGGATATTAATTTTGATCCTCGGGCTGGATACGAATTTGATCTTCAGCTAGATCTTCTTCGATCTTCTGGCTAGATCTCCTCCATTTCGATTCTCTGGCTGAATCTATTTCCTTTGATTCTCTGGCTGAATCTACTTCGATCTTCTGGCTAGATCTGAATTGTTTCGATTCTCTGGCTGAATCTATTTCCGGTCTTCGGGCTAGACCTGACTTCGATCTTCTGGCTAGATCTTCTTCGATCTTCTGGCTAGATCTCCTTTGTTTCGATTCTCTGGCTGAATCTACTTCGATCTTCTGGCTAGATCTGGATTGTTTTGATGATAAATTCCCATCATTAGGATCCCGCATCTGAGGCATGCGCTGGTTGACCCTCTTTTGAAATCTACATCCAACCTTCATATTAGATATGCAGCTTCGAGCATATTCCACTTTTGGGCTTCGTACATATTCTTCGGGCTAGAACATGTTGTAACGACTCCTCAATTAGACTTGCTGGGGAAATAAAGCTTGTAGGCGACTTTACTGGGGAATCTTCAAATTGAGCCTCAGGCTGACTCTTGGGAAAACGATTCTCAGGCTGAATCTTCAAAAATGACCCTCATGCTGGATCACGGGAAAACGATTCTCAGGCTGAATCTTCAAAATGACCCTCATGCTGGATCACGGGAAAACGATTCTCAGGCTGAATCTTCAAAATGACCCTCATGCTGGATCACGGGAAAACGATTCTCAGGCTAAATCTTCAAAATGACCCTCAGGCTGGATCACTCACGCTTGATCCTCTGGCTGGATCTCATGACCTTGGTTGTAAAGTAATTCTTCAGTCTGCTTGGAAGAACCTGTTTATCAACTTATGTGTATGCTTGATATGATATGCATGCAAATGCAAATGTTATGCATGGTGTAAAAAGAAATCTGCTTGGGGAAGCAAACTCCGGTAGGGAACAGATCGCTGTATCAATCCTTGAATGCTCTGTGGGGAATGATCCGTCTACCGGGACCAATGAGCCACCAAAAATAAATTGGCTGCTTGAAAAGTCGACCTTGCGGGGGGAGTATCAACTATGGAAACTTGGTTCGGCGAGGCTCTGTGAGGAGAGTCTGTGGGGAAAACACTTCCTGGGGAAATGTCGTAGGAAACGACCTTTGCTGGGGATATGAACTTGCTAATCGCCCTCAAGCTGGGGATTAACAAATCTGTTAAAAATAATCTGCTGGGGATGAGATGAACACTGGGAACACCACCCTCTTGTCCGTTGGGTATGTAACCACTCCGCTGTTGCTAGGAAGATACAGTCTGACACTGTCAACTCCGCTGGGGATATATAGTCTAGATACTGTCAACTCTACTGGGGATAGACAGTCTGGATACTGTCAACTCTATTGGGGAACATGCTCTGCTGAGGAGAGACTTTGTCAACCGCTTGGGGATGAGGATTCATGACTTGGCATCCGGTTCCTGTGACCTGCAACCAAAAATACACGTATGCCTCGGGGGAATTACTCGGTTTGAATTCACCGTCCGGGATTAAGCACATTCAAAGCAATTTTAAATGTTTTCCTGTGCAAATCATCTGCAAAAGCCACCATTATGTTCATATGCAATATGTTTTATCAAAAATTCGGACATTTTTGCAAACAAACTGATAAATGAAAAATAAAGAGGCTCTTTAACTGAATTATTCGACTCTTACTGGGGAGAAAAATTGTGCCAGGAATAGGCGAGGGCATCAGGAAGCTGATCCCTGAAAAGAGGTGATCGCTATAAAAAGAGAACTATCCTAATGGCAATGGGGATACGGGGTCCCACTGAGTTTCGACTCTGCTATGGTTCGTATGTCCTCAAGACGCTCTGCTCATCTTGCTTTCTGAAGTGGATGATTAGTCGATCTTTAACCTTCGAAGATTTCCGGATTGAATGAAACGGTGATATAACACTGATGAACTCAAATCACAGTCATTCGCTTATTCCCTAACTTTTGCCTGGATCGCCCCCTTTTCGGGTTTTCAATCCACCGGGATACCCATTTTTGCCTGAGCCGCCCTTTTGGGTTTTCGACTCACCGGGTGTACTCTTTTTTTATATCCCTAATTTTTGCCGAACCTCTTTATTCTCTTTTTTTTTTTGGTTCGTCGGGATGCCCTTTTTTTGCCTAGACTATTCTTTTTATCGTCCAGCGGGTCTATTTTATGCGAAGTATTTTTTTTAACTGTGTCTGAGTTAATAGGGGACGGGAATCCTTCGCCATCCATGGTTGTTAGCATCAAAGCTCCGTCATAGAAAATCCTTTTAACCACGTACGGACCCTCATAGTTCGGTGTCCATTTGCCCCTGTGATCTGTGTTGGGAGGAAGAAATCTTTTGAGTACCAATTCACCGACTTGATACCCCCAAGGGCGCACTTTCTGACCAAATGCTTTCTTCATTCGTCTCTGACCGAGATACGTCAATTCTGGGTACGTAGTTCCAGCATAGCACCATTTCCCGTTGGTTTGATTGATGACCAAAGCTGAATCCCCGTATACATCCAGGGTTTTAATCTGTATATTGACGGCTTCCTCAAGTCTTAGGATACAAGCTTCGTATTCGGCTTCATTATTGGTGCAGGGAAAAGTTATTCTGGCACCAAATGGCATATGAACCCCCTTCCAGTGTGATCAACACTACACCAACTCCGCGACCATTGACGTGGACCGCCCCATCAAACATCATAACCCATTTGGATTCAAGGTCAGGCCCCTCCTCCGGGAGTGGTTCCTCTCAATCTTTCGATTTGAGAAACATGATGTCCTCATCAGGAAAGTCAAACCTCATAGGTTGGTAATCACCAATCGGTTGCTCTGCAAGATAGTCTGACAAGACACTTCCCTTGATGGCTTTTTGTGAAGTGTATTGGATGTCATACTCTGTCAGTATCATTTGTCACCTAGTAACCTTTCCGGTAAGTGATGGCTTTTCAAAAATATACTTGACTGGATCCATTTTTGATATCAATAGAGTCGTGTGAGTCAACATATACTGTCTTAGTCGGCGAGCAGCCCATGCCAAAGCGCAACAAGTTTTCTCGAGCAATGAGTATCTTTGTTCACAGTCGGTAAACTTTTGCTAAGGTAGTATATTGCATGCTCTTTTCGACCTGACTCGTCATGCTGACCGAGCACACAACCCATCGACCTTTCTAACACAGTCAAGTACATGATCAACGGTCTTTTCTCTCGGCCTGCAGACTGGCCCCGATCTTGATCTCTTTCTTGTCGTCTTCGGTACCAACATTGATGGTCTCAACCACCTCCTGATAAGGTGTAATAGCTCGGTCCTCCTGTTTCAACAATCTGGCTAACCCTTCAGGCAATTCACAAACTTCCTCAGCCCCTTCTTCGACTTGATAGATAGGATTGTCGAAGTCATACTTGGCCATAGCAATGTCGTTAGCAGTGAGATCCGAGTGGTCGGCTCTGCATGATGGAGGATCATGCTTTACCTTAGAATGAGAGATTTTTTTTGAAAGAAAGGAAAAACGAAAAAAGAAACATTGCCATTTTTTTTGTAAAAGTAAAAAAAAAACTGAAAGAAAGAGAACACAAAATTGTTTGCAAAAGTCGTCCTTTATTGATGATAAAAATAATTACGAAACGTAACTAAATGGATGGCCCTACAAATGAGTCATTACACCTTGGGCAAAGTGTAAGACTTTATTATGCATGTAATAAAAGGAAAACAATAAAAATCACTCTTTCAGCAGAGTAACCCGGACGGTTTTTTCAGACGACCAATTGTCGAGCTTTTCTCCCGAGACACACGGGCGAATCCAGCTATCTAAGTCACAGTCGCTGTCAGCCTTGTCTTCTTTGATGACTGGCTCCACAAATTTGCCCCAGCCTTGGGCATTACCAGCTTTGACCACTTCAACAACATTAATCCCCTGCCCGCCGTGAGCCGGCATCGGGTTCTGGATAACATTAGGCACCGGAGCAAAATTGATAGCCTGGGCGTCTCTCAAATCTTGTACCTTTAACTGGAGAGCCTTGCAATTATCTGTAGTATGGCCAGGTGCGTTGGAGTGAAAAGCACATCTGGCGTTGACATCATAACCTCTAGGCAAATTATTGGGATCAATTGGTGGAGCCAGAGTTCTCAACGTAACCAGATTCATGTCAATCAGCTTGGGAAGTAATACTGAATAAGGCATTGGGATTGGCTCGATGACCCGGTCCGTCTGCCTTGGACGTTGTTGATAGTGTCTCTGCTGACCCGGATTACCTCCTTGTTGTTGATTGTTGTACCTGGGTTGTTGTTGCGGATGATATTGCGGTTGAGGAATAGGTGTTGGAATAGTGCCTGCGGCCACTTGATCTTGATAATAATTAGGGCGTCCTCTACCCCTGCCTCTGCCGGTATACACAACGCTTGTCTCGCCTTCTTTTCTTCGCTGACCGTTACCAGCAAACGGTCTCTTGGGACCTGATGAGTTGGAAGCACTATTGTCTTGAATTCGGCCCATCTTCAACAGACTCTCGATTCTTTCTCCAGCAATTACTATCTCTGCAAAGCTGATTGACGGGCAAGCAGCCAATCTCTCAATATAATTGCCTTGAAGAGTGTTCATGAACATGTCCGCCATCTCCCTTTCAGACATAGGGGGTTGGACGGACGCAGCAATTTGTCTCCAACGCTGAGCATATTCTCTAAAGGTCTCCTTGGCAGTCTGGGACATACCTTGCAACAAGGTCCGATTTGGAGCCATGTCCAGGTTGTATTGATATTGCTTGACAAAAGCCTCTGCCAAGTCTTTCCAGCTCTTGATGGTAGTACGAGACAAATGAGAATACCATTCACGAGAAGCTCCAGTTAGACTGTCTTCAAAATAGTACATCCACAGCTTTTCATCTTCCGTGTGAGCTCCCAACCTTCCCAAATAAGATTGGAGATGAGTGCGTGGGCAAGAAGCCCCGTTGTATTTCTCAAAAGTAGGGGGTTTGAACTTGTGAGGAATCCTTACTCCCTGAACCAGACTAAGATTTGTGACATCAAAGCCTAAGGAATTTTGAGACTCCAAAGATTTGAGCTTCTCAGCAAGCTCATCCATACGGCGAGTGGTCTCGAGGGCCTCGTCGTGCAAAGAAAATTGATTACACTGATAATCTTCAGTAACGGGGTGCCCGTTAATCTGAATTCCTTGATTCACATTGTACCTTCCGCCAATATCATTTCCAACATTCCCTGTGTTGCCAACATTACCCGGGTTTCCATCAGCATTTGCGTTACCCGCGTTACCAGTGTTCACAGGGTTATCAGTGTTCCCAGGGTTACCAGGGTTTCCCTCAGCATTTGGTATCTCCAAATCTGGATTGGGCCTCGGTTGCTCAACCAATTCCCTCAGCTTTTCTTGACCTGCTACCATACCAGTCATCAATGTCATGAACTGATCCATCCTTTCACGCATATCAGCCAGCTCTTTCTGTACTTGGTCCATCGCTAGTTGTGGACGATTTTCCTTTGTCGGGTACCTGTGGACTCGCTTGGGACCAATAACTGCCTGATACAGGGAACAAACATTAGACACTGCGGTGACACCTGCAAAACAGACAAGGGTTAATATGCATGGTATGCGATGCACTGCTTGTTCAGTTTTAAGGCACCCCCGTTTTGAAAGGGAATACCCTGCAAATGAATAAGCATGAGATGTTGGATGCAAATATGCAGATGATGTTATGCAATGCAAAGGCATGTCAATCAGAATTGATGGACCCGCTTGAACATCTGTCAGGTTGCACTGTCTGGAGAGAAATTAAGAGCACACCAAACAAAGGTCATGGGATGGATCATGTTATCCTTAATATCAACCACCCATTTTGGTGGATTATGGTTTACACCTTATCAACACCCGAGTTCCATTGATATTAAGGATACCCGATCGGATTAACCATGAATCAAGGGTTTGTTGCAAGTCACGAGCATGGAGTTTAGGTTAAGAACCACCCAAAAGGAGTGTACTAAGGTTTAAACCTGCCAAACATGTTCTACAAAAAGGTTCCCATAGTCATAATCCCATCTTTCGGATATTTTCAGAGGAACGACTACTCGTATTCCAAAAATATTCTCAAGAGAGACTCTTATGAGTGTAGCATCGCGTAACAATCGTCTCAAATCTTACATTTGAACGACTTTCCCACTACGTCCTACGAATAGGCCAAGATGGGTTTGGTAAACTAAGGTCCTCGGCTTCTAAGGTCTATATTGGAACAAGTAATGTCTAACCACAACTTACTTATGTGACATTATTGATCTCAACATGACCTCCACCAAGTGAATGGGCTTGCAAGTCAACTCGCTAATGAATACTCCACACAAGTTGACAGGACTATGCCATTCTCCTATCTTAAGTGCACTCGAGTTCGGGTATAGAACTCATCTCACAAAGATCACCAAGCAGCCATAGCCAGCCAACAGATACAACAATGATATGTACACAATGCAATAAGGTAAAGCAGGTAAATAAATAACTGTACAAAAGCATGAGCACCCAATAAACAAACTACAAAAGCTAGGAGGGACTCGCTTAGGGAAGATGGACTAGCAAGAGGTCAACTTCTTAGTCCCCAGCAGAGTCGCCAGCTGTCGCAACCTGAAAAATACAGTGCGCGAAAAAACAACCGGCGAAAGAAAAAGACAGAAGAGTCGCCACCGTGCGTTATTCATCCCAAAGGAGGGAAAGGAAACGCTCGAAGTAAACCTGAAAAAAGGAAAGGACAAGACAGGGTCTCGCAACCAAATCTTGGGTTCGGGAGTCGGTTATGCGAAGGGAAGGTATTAGCACCCCTACGCATCCGTAGTACTCTACGGGATCCACTTTTGTAGTTTTCGTCTAAAGGGTGTGGGTTTATCTTGTGCTGTTTACCAAAAAAAAGGGTTAAATGAAAATGACTCGCGCGGATGTCGCATCCACTGCATACGTATCTCATCTGAATATGAGAATCAGAGTCTTCGTAGCTCGGCTGACCTATGGGTTGGGGGATGTGTGCTCGCTAAGACATCGCGTCTTATGCCTACGTATCTCATCTGGCCTGAGAATCAGAGCAAAACGTAGTTCGGCTAACTACGGGGTTATGGATTGGGTTTTGGGCGAACGACGTCACTACGCAATCTACCGGATGCTCGACCTTTGGAGACTTACTCGCCTGTAGTAGAAGGAGTTAACGTGTTGCTTTGGGTTTTAGGGTTTGGGATGCTCGAGGGCAAAAAGGCAGTCCTTGATGAAGGAACCGCGCTACCTGCAGGGATATGAATACAAAACACAAAACATGTATCTCAAAGTAAAATGCCACCAAGGGGCTCAAACGTTGCCTCCTATCGAGGTCTTCCAGCTAGGAAAGCAGTAAAATGCGGGAAAAATGTAAAAGTACCACGCGGATAAAGATCCGAAGTAACAGCAATTAGAGGAATGGGAAACCCTGAGATCCTTCCAAGCTAATGCCATCAAAGAAAAGTGAGTCAGTACAGATAATCGGAATGAACCTCCAGGGGTTATCCCACAAATAAAGTGGGAAACCACGCAAGTTATCCCTGCAAAAGTCATGTGAGCCCTCACAAAAACTCAACAAAAGGGTTAGTGAAACACCATAAGCATTTTTTTCATGAATAACAGTATGGTTTCAAAAACCTCAAACCCTGTGGCATACCCTCAAAAATTAAACGGTTAAACATTCAAGGCATTGTTTATACATTCATATACATATTAAACCCATGGGCAAAGGTAATGAGAATAATGGCAAATCTGATTGGAGAGCTTGATTGAAATTGAGTTGCACCCGTGAGGTTTACAAAACAATCTTCAGGGTTTATGTGAGGCAGAGGTGATTCTGTGTAGTTGAGTTCCCTTCGGGGTTTGGAGGCTGCTCTGAACTCCGTTAGGTCTTCTCTCACTATCTTTTTCCTCAGGGTTTTGTTCCAAGGAAACCTCAGAGTATTTTGCTTCTCTTCAAAATCCCCCTTTGTTCTGTGTGGCCTTTGTTTCAATGAAACTCTAGTATTTATAGGCTAATATTGGTAGCTTAGTGGGCTTTTGAGAAAGGTCTAAGTCCAAATTTTTTTTATTATATTTTATTTATTTAATTAATTAATTAAAATTTTTTATTATTATTTTTTTTATTTTTTATTTTTGTAAAAAATTATTATTATTATTATTTTTTTCTTTTTTTTTTTTCGTTTTTTTTTTTTTGATCTAATTCTGATTGACATGATGAAATGCAATATGAAATGCTAAATGAATGCATGAATGAGGAGGGCAAATTTTGGGGGTGTTACACTCACAAATATAAAACCCAAGTCTCACACCTCTACCGTGCCGATCCCAGTGGCACATCTGGTTCACTGTATCTTCACGAATATTCAAATTGATGTGGCGAGGGTAATTGCTTTGGAGATGAAGTCCGTGGTCGAGAGCGGGCTAAAGTCGGGGGCACGAGTTAACTGCCCCCTTGCTTTCCCGTGTCTAATCATGGCTTTGTGCCAACATGCGAAGGCGAAGCTACCCTCCCGGAGTCAAGTAAGGATCCCGCCGGCCATCAATGATAGATATGTGGCCAAGTTTTGCAAGCCTAAGAACTTAAGAAGTGGTGCAACTGCTGGTAATACCGGGACTTCTGATGGTCCTGGTACTTTTGCTCATGGATCCGATCCTTTCCAGCAGGCTGTCTGCAACTACAATTGGGATTGGATGGCGGCAACTCAGCGCGCCATGGTTGATATGCACGATTCTATGCAGCTGTTGCAGTTGCAGGCACGTGACCCCTCCGGTGATCACTCGATGATGACGCGTGAGCAGTTTCTGCAGAACGCTAGCTGGCCTGTGGACAGGCCTATGTTTGGAGAGGGGGCGGGTGCCGGTGCATCTGGTACTGGTGTTTCAGGTGGTGCTGAGGATGATGGTGATGATGACGATGATGATGATGATGCTACCGGTTCTGAAGCCGGTAGTGATGAGGGTTTTGAGTCCTTTGAGGGCTAAGTTTGTTTTATTTTATTGTATTTTTCAGATTTGTTGTATTTTGATTTTGGTTATGTACTTTTGGGGTGTTTTGTCCCCCATGCACATTTTAAAATTTTTAAGTAATAGTTATTGTTTATGTTTTTAATTTGTGTGTTTGGTTCAAATTTCTTTTGTTTAATAAAATTTTGGTTGTGAGTGTCAAACCTTCTAGATTGGTTGCTCCTCAAAGAAATATCCAATGAAGGTGCATCCGAACTTGGATGGCAATGATAAAAATAACAGGCGAATAATGCTAAGGTACATGGTTACCTTCGGTTAGAATTTTAGAATGCATTAAGAACTTTACTCTTTTTTATAATTGAATATTGTTCTTTTTGCAACATAATTGAAAGAATGATTCACTTAGGACTTAGAACCACAAATTGTGAGGAAACCTCCATTGTACACTTAAATGTTGGATTCTAATAAACTTTGTTGATTCATTTGATTCATGCTTGGTCTTTTATTATTGTGAATATGTGGAAGCAATTAGAAATGATCAAGGCGCTTGTTTTCTATCGAGCACAACCAGTTCCAAATACAACTTACCCGTAAGCAAAGAGAGTATTCGTTAACCCCTTCGAGCTTAAACAGTTGAATCTCGGCTTGAAATAAAGCGAGATGTCAAAAATCTTTTTTCTTGAAACCCGGAAAATTTTGATAATTGTTCTTTTGCCGTAAAAGTCAAGAGCATTCACTTAGGGTGAGTAAAAGAAATAAGTTGGGGAGAACGAAAATGAGAATCGGTAAGTGCCACAAATCTTGAAAAATCGAGCAAGCATTGAAAAAAAAATATAAAATATAGAAAAGAGAAACATCTGTTTTGTAAATATGATGTGAAAGAAAAGAAAAAATAGAGAAAATGAAAATGAATGCTTGGTTGGAAGAAAAATAGTGAAAATCAAAAATTGAGTTGTGAAATAAGAGTTGTGAAGGTTTCAAATGAGAAACAAATGGAACGAAGTTGAGATGTGTGAATAATATACAGTGAATGTCTCTTTTGCATCGACAATTTCGTTTTCAATGGCCTTAGAAATGACCCTTGTTTGTTAACCTAACCAAGCTACAACCGAAAAGTCCTTAGTGATCTTCGTGCTTCCACATTACCAGTTATAATTGTTAGATATTGTATGAATTGAATTGATTTCTTCATTGTTTGTTGGAGAGTGAGATTATTCCCGCGGTTGCAAACGCGTAATTTCTTCAATCCTTATTCGAAGAGGAGAGATAGGGTGATTCATTCAAGATAATATTGTTGTGGATAGATACATATTTCGCATTGCTATTAAGTTTAAGTTCTTGTGCATTATGTTATTCTAACCATTGGGAACTTATGCCTGGTTGATTTTCTTGTGTTTGAGCCGTTTTATCCGACTTCGGAGAAACCTTTTTCTTAAAGCAAATCCTATTGTCCTTCAAGAGGCATACTTTGCTTGAGGACAAGCAAGAATCTAGTTGGGGAGAGTTGTTAGATGCCCAAAAATGCTTATTTGAGCTATCAAATGTGGGCATTTTCACTCCTTTTTGTTGCTAAAGCGTTCGAAACCGCCTTTGTTTTAGATGAATCACAATACAATGTTAAACGATCTTGGTACCTTTGATTTGTGCGTTATTGTGCAGGAATTAGGCATGAAATAATAGAAAATGAAGGCACAAGAAAATGGCAAGGGACCAAGAAAAAGAATGCATTCATCAGCTTGCTCGCTAGGCGAGTGCTGTGGCGAAGTGCTCGCTAGGCGAGCACCCAGCGAAGGAGGTAGCGAACGCTCCCAGACCAGGTCAAAAGAGCAGCCAGCACTCACTCTCTAGGCGAGCCATTAGCGAGCTCCCAGCGAGCAATTCCAGTAGCAAAACCTCCTAAACTCGCTGGAGCGAAGGTTGAAGCATGGGCTTCGCCTAGCAAAGGTTCTGTTCGCCTAACGAACATGCAAATCTGGCAAAGGATATTTCTCTGGGCGCAGGTGCCTCTGGTGCCTATTTTAGGGGCTCGCTAGGCGAGCCATTCTGCTCGCCTAGCGAGCATGACAGCTCAGACCATAGTACTATAAGTAGCAAGGGCTACTTTTTGGACAAAAAATGTAGATTTTCTTAGATATTTTCCTGCATTGCTTTTTGGATCATTTTGTGACCTAGAAACCCATTTTATCATTTCTCTTCATCTCTTAACAATCTTTCACAAAAATAAGGTGGATTCCCATCCAATCTCGATTATTCGACTCGGATGTTGATCAACCTTCTTCCGAAACTTGTTGACCAAGCTACCATGAAAATGAGTAGCTAAGTTCTTCATTTTGTCAAGGTTAGATGTAGATAATCATTAGCTTTGTATGTAAATGAGATGATCTTCATTTGTAAACTCTTTAATGATGAATATATGGTGAAAACTTTGTTTTATCGATAACTCTTTGTGTTGGTTTATGATCGAGAGATGTTTACCAACTCTTTACCTAGGTTTTCATCCAATCTTGTTTGTTAGCTAGAGATAGTAATGAATGATTTTGTTCACCATAAAGTTGAACCAAAAAGTTGTCATTTTGATAGATTGTGTTAGAGATAAACAATGGATCGAAATGGGAAAACCCACAATGTGTGTTAGAGATAAACACATTGGGAGGACTTTGTGAAATAGCTTATCATCTAAAGGAGTTTATAAGTCTTGTTGATCGAACATATGCATGCAAAGTGATTGTCGAACCCTAACTTTGGCAATATTTCTCAAATATTAAAACCAAATCTTTTACCGCATTTTCTTATACTTTTATGCAAGATACCGTGACTAAAACCAAAAACCATTGTTACCTTAAGCTAAGAATTAAAACAACTGTCGAAAGGCGGCGATATCTCACAATCCCTGTGGAGACGATAACAAAAACCCGACACTTAAAATTACAATTAACACGCCCCTAATGGGCTTACTGGATTACTAATTGGACATTGCAAGTTCAGTTTGCACCCTTGATCTTTTTTTTATTATTTTATTTCTTTCATTTTTTAAATGGTTTTAATTGATTTTTATTTGAGTTTATTTTCTAATTTTTTTACAAAATAATAATTAATATTTTTTACAAATTTAATTGATTTAATTTGCAATTTAATTTTCATAATTAATTTTGCAAATTAATTTTGATTAAAATGTATAGTTTAAGTCAATCATTTTTTACACTTCCATTTTACAATTTAATTTTCATATTACTTTGCAATTTAAATGAAATTTAATTGATTTATTTTTACATTTGATTGATTTCATAATTTTCAATTTAATAATCAATATTAATATTGCAAATTAATTTCTCTTTTCATTTTGTTCTTTTATCCAATCCCATCTTTCTCTCCATATTGCAATTTAATATTTGCCTTACTTTGCAATTAATTTTGATTTTGTTCCATCATCTTAGGTGATTAATTTGTACTCTGATAATCGATTCTATTGTATTAATTTCAACCTAACCTCTAACTATTAACTCTTTAATTCTTTTTATTCTATTGATTATTCACCTTTTGTGGTTGCTTGGTTGATTAATCTTCCTCACGTCAAATCATCCATAGATGAATATCCTTGGTTAATTCAATCTTCCTCAATTCAAACATGTTGATAAATGATCCATTGACCATTCTTGACATTTTGAGTTGATGATAGGTTATCCTCTGGTGAAGCATATGTTTGGGTCCTTTGATTTGTTGATAGATGATCCCAAGTAATTATCTTCCCAACATCTAACTTCTAACATTTACTTTATGCAATCTAATTTTTACTTTTGTTGTTTACATTCTTGTCATTTACTTTATGCTTATAACTATCATCTATCATCATCATCATCTACTTCATCATTATGCATTGTATCTCATCCTTATGTTTTCTCCCTAATGCTTTGGTTTTATGGTTAATTCTTGTTATCATATTCATGAAAAATGAACAAAAACATGATAAAATGAAAAGACTGAAAATAGTTCTTTATGAGACTTAATGGTGGAATTAGAGGATTCTTTTAGGATCCTTGCTTGGACCTTGAACCTATGTGATTTACCTATGCACAATTTGGAGTATTATGGACTTGTAATCTTTCATTACAAGAAAACATTCATGGCACTACCTTAGGGGGATATGCTTTGTAATTCCATTATCCATTTGTTAGCTTAGGACACAATACACATACAAGGATTTCTCTTAGGCTACCTTACAACGAGACCATTTATTTCTCGTAATTTCCCTTGTATTTTTCATGTATTCCCTTCCCCATTATGGTGTACTTTATTCCTTTCTTTCCTTTGTCTATTGTTGCTTGCTAGCCAACCTTAGGAGGTAGGATCGTTACCATATTTCTTAAACAATAAACAAACCCTTGATCCAAAGTCAAGTGGCATTTTCTCAAATCAAACTCAAAATGCAATAAAATACGATTAGGATTGCACACTCCATATAATAGTGCAATTTAAATCAATCACCTTTTGTTTTGCGCCTTAGGGCATCACTCTGAAAATCCTTTTTCAAGGTAAAAACAACCAACACACAATCATTTTGTACCATGAACTACGAGACTCTGAATTCCTTATTGCACGAATGAGGATACATAGGTACGAGGGCCCAAATCCTTATCGAGCACACTAATTAAAAAAATCCATTTTCACTTCGTAAACCTTTAACAAGTAAACATTAAGATAATGACACCCATTCAAGCGAGAGATAATCTAGATGGTTTCCATCGAGTATGATGGATGTGAGGGGTGCTAATACCTTCCCCTTGCATAACCGACTTCTGAACCTGTTCATGGTTGCGATGACCATTCTTTGGGGGGGTTTCTCGATATTTTCCCTTTTCCTTGAATAAATAAAATTCGATGGCGACTCTGTATTTTTCACATAGTGACAATGATTATAGTTGCACATCACATACTGAAATGGAATTAATAAGAAGTTATAAACATACAAACTTTATTTGGGAGTTTGGATGGGAAGAGAGAAGAGAATTTTGAAAAAAGGGAAAGATTGAGTGAAAAGAATAGAAGGATTTAGGTGTGGAGGGTTTTGAAGGATTTATTTTTATTCAAAAACCAAAATTCCCCTAATTCGGGGGAGTTAAAAAGTTCTATTAGAGGAGGGGTTTGGAGGGCTTAGAAAATTGGTTTAAAATATAATTTATATTGTTATAATATTCCAAAAATTAGAAATATGTTAATGGAAAACCCTATTTTATCATTATATATATATATTTTTTCTAGAAGTGTTAAAAATTTCTCTATATTTTAAAAAAATCATTTTTCAAAGACCTTCCTTCGCCTTCTTTACAAACTCCCAAATAAAGCTCGAGAGAAATATGGAGAGAGGAAGAAGGAAGAATCAGAGTCCCCAAGTCCATCCCACGCCCTCGTCAATTTTGAAGGAATACAATTTTGAGAAACATGTCACGTGAAGTCACCCGTTGTTGAAATATTGCAAGTAATTGAAATTCTTTTCTTAGGTATATCATTTATATTATATTTTTTTAGGAATGTACATTTTAAGTTCTCATTCTGTTGTATTTACTTTGCTCTGTATGAGCTAAAACTCTTTTGTTGGATAATGTGAGGTTTAATAAAATAATAATATTTTGAATGAAATGAATGTGTTATTTTGACATATTTAGTTTTTGTTACAATTTATTTTCATATTTTTTCTTACGTTTGATCATCTTAGTAGTGGATAACAATTTATTTAGATGAGGTACCGTCTAATAAATGAATTTCAAGAACTAATATGATTAAGTAGAAAATAGACATACATTGATTAATTAGCCACTTTTGATAAAAAAGGATAAATACCATAAAGGTAAGAGCAACATATTTCTTAATAAGTGATCTAGTTTAGTTGCAATGCTTAGGCATAAGCTCCATAGTTAATCAATGCATATTTTTAAGTTGTTGGCATATACTATTGAACCAGTGACTCCAAACACGAAGGGGAGATGGGGTGAATTGTGATATTAAAATATCATGATTAATTTAGAGTTAATTACTTAAAACATCAATTTATGTTAGTATAGTTAAAAGCAGTAGAAAATCGAAGGATTGAAATGTATAAGAAAGTAAATAACTGAAAGTAAAGACATTTTTTTAGAGAGATTGCATCAGGATTTATAGAGGTTCGTTCGATCTCTTTCTCTACTCCTTTCCTCAAGAATTTCTTCTTGAGAGTTCTACTAAAATAATATTCTTTGAGCTTTTGACAAATTATGCCCAAGAACCTTCTTACAATCGACTGAGAGATTTTACACAGGCTATTCCCTCAAACCAAACAGGAGTCAAACTCAAAAACCAAGAGTGAGATTTTAAATAGTTGATCTCAAAAACTATATAGATATTTTAATAGGCTAACCTCAAGAACTAAACTTAGTTTTATTCCAGCTTTATTGCTAGAATCAAACACAAAAATCTTCAAGAGAATCACACTCTTGAAGAACAACTAAGCACAATACCAGTACGAAGGCTTCTTCGTAAGTATTTTTCACCCACAAGGAATTAAGGTAACTTTAGTGAAAGAAAATAAAGGAGAGAGAGATAGAGAGAAATGACGAGAGTAAAAAATAATAATAGGATAGTATAAATCCAAATTTTGGTGTATTTTGAAACAAGGAGAAACCTTTTTTATATAGGAAAATATTTGGCTGAAAAAGAAAATGATCAATGAGACAAATTAAATGATATAATCGATTATTTGACCAAATAATTGAGTATGGCACTCCAAAAGGAGACTACCCTAATCCATAAAAGGAAACCCTCAACGACTATATGTTTTAAACGATTAGAAGTATTTCTAATCGATTATGTAAGGGGAGTTTAACCACTCCATAATTTTATCTATTGTTTTCTCTTTTACCACCTCCTTGAGATATGAATTGTAATCATCAAAAAGGGAGAGAATGTGAATCTATGTACTTGCAGGTATGCCAGTGTTTGCTTAACCATAATGATTTTTACGATAACAACATCCAATGTGTGGTGGAAGTCAATGACAATAATTTTCAGTGGTTAGTAAAATGGTGGTGGTACCTTTCCAACTTCTTTGGTAATGGTGACCAACTTGAATTTATCTCAAGTCTCATCAGTAAGAAGATTCATGATTCTTGTTGAAGTGCTAAGAGATCATTGTATCTAGCAAGAAACTTGAAGCTTGGGAGTTGTGAAAGAGAAAAAGTATGAGAAAACTCGTCTGGTCTTGCACTTAGCGTCCGTCTGAGTGACCAGAATATTGTAAAAGTAAAATGGTAACTCCTAACTTACTAAGGAAGCCCAGGCACCACCTAAAAATGTTTTAAACCTCTTTGAATTTTCTAAAACACCTTAAATATCTTGAAAATCTATCAAGGTTTATATGGGATTGAATAAAATTATTTCTAATTAATTATAAAAGTTTTCCTTGTTCTAATCGATTAGGTTATGTCCTTAATCAATTAGACAGTGTAAAAACTTTACTAATTGATTATAAATACTTCTTAATCAATCCCACACAATCCTTGATAGGTTTTCAAGAATTTAAGGTGTTTTTATCAAATTCATAGAGGTTTAAAACATTATCAGTGGGTGTGAGAGTTGCCATAGTAACTTAGTATTTACTCTTATACTTTTACAGTACTCTAGTCACTCACACAGACGCTAAGCGCAAGATCAGAGAAGCTTTTATACTTCCTCTCTTTCACAACTATGAAGCTTCAAATTCCTTACTAGATACGACAATCTCTTAGCACTTCAACTGGAGTTTTGAATCTTCTTACTGATGAGGCTTAAGATAACTTCAAGTTGACCACCATTATCAGAGGAGTTAGAAAGTTGTCACCACCGACTTTACTAACCACTAAAAATTTGTCATCATTGACTTTCAGCATACACTGGATGTTGTCATCATCAAAATCATCACGATTAAGTAAACAACTGCATACATGCAAGCACATACATCCACATTCTTCCCTTTTTTGATGATGATAACACATCTCTTAGGGAGGTGGTAAAATACAAAACAATAGATGAAATATTAGAATGGTTAAACTCCCCCTCACATAATCATAGGGTATACTCTAGTCCCCCTGAAAGTATACTTCCCCTTTTAAAATTATTAAAAAGACGGAAAAAATATGTGATAAAAGCGCAAGCACATATAATAGATGATTGCTCAAGTAAGAGGTACGACTTACCTGATAAGGAGGTAAAACAATAAGTCCAAAGTGAGGTATAATCAAGCCGGACATAAAACTATACTTCTTCCCACATATGACATCATCTATGTTCTTTTAACAAATGTCTTTTTATAATCTTCTCAATTTTTTTTGAAGCCTTCTAAATCAAAAGGCAATTCTAGAATTTAGACATCTTGTGGCCTTTACCCCCTGCACTAGGAAATTGAAATTCATAGTTATAGCCATTGATTAGTATTCCATGTGGATGGAGGTCATAATCTTATCCACCACCGCCGTAGAAAAAAAAGGAAATGCATTTAGAAGAACATTATTTGTAGGCATGGCCGTCCATATTAAATTATCCCAAATAACATAACTCAATTTAGAAGTCATGAATTCTAAGATTTCTCCAACAACCTCAACATCTAGCTACAATTTACCTCAATGTAATATCCATACAAAAATGGATAGGTCAAATCAACCAACATAATTATTCCCGGTCGATTGAGAAACAAGTTAGTATGAGACTAAAAAATCCATCTCAATATATTGTGGATCGTTCAACAAAAAATTCTACGACTTAGAGAACATAATGGATCTAATAGAGAGGCTCAAAGCCACCAACACCTAGGTGTTCTCCTTAGCATAATTAGATGACACAACACGACAATCTACACATGAGACTTTCTTTAAAAATTAATGTGCATATTAATCATACATTTAGAGATACCGAAATATTCATATCGTTCTGAATTATACAAAACATATTCAAACCAAATAGATTTCACCGCTTATTACAAAATTAGTTAGACTAACAAATTCATGTTTATCCATTTATTATCTACCTTAGTAAAGTAGCAACCTAGTGGAAAACAAATTAAACCACTCTTTAAATATCAAGTATGATAACTAAATCAATTTGTCTACTAGTGATTTGCAATTACATATACTTCGACCTGCTTTGGCATCATAGTACCTTTGCAAAGACATCCTCTCACTAAAATAAGGAGCGTACAAAAAGAAGAGGAGGAGATCAAAACACTACACCATCATATCACAACTAATGACGTGAAAGTAACATCATCTCTCAAGTGATTCATACCATAGTTAAACAACAAACAAATTGTATATTGATTATTTTTTTAATATAAATTACATTTTATAATATCTTATTTTGGATTTCATTAGACACTTCAACAAAACTCGAAGACCAATCAAATGGTCACTTTCACTAGCAAGTGGCCACTAGCTAGGATGTACTATAGAATCTAGTTTAGTTAAAATATTTCATCCGAGGTTTTCGTTTTCATGAATGCATGCATCCTCTTTGACTTTAGAGTCAATGGTACTAAAGTCGTAGACGTGTGAGATTTCCTAAAATAATTAACAATGTAGGAGTAATTAGATTACATGTTGATGGCTTGACCGAAATGAAACGATAAAAATAAAATTGAATCTCACAACATGATTTCTCATTAGTTCACACATGCTTTTTGTTGAGTTCATACTAACAGATATCAACCTTTGATTTGTATGTTTGGAATTTTAAATCGGTTAAAGAAATCTCAAATTCTTTTTTTATTCATTCTGAACTCCCTGTTTTTAAATTTTTATTTAATCGAAGGTTTGTTGAGATTTTACATTGTTAATAAATGTAAAGTAAGATAAATAATAATATAATTAAAATTTGAACTCCCTGTTTTCAAAATTACATTTTTTTAATTTTAATAAATATTTAAAAGAAATATGTTAAATAAGATAAATAATAATATAATTAAATATTTTTTCAATTTTAAAAATATATTATTTTTCTTTTTGACTTAATTTTTTTTTTGAAAAATAATTCTTCAATTTTATTTTACCCTCAAACATGTCATTATAGAGAAATTAAAAAAATAAAAAATATATTTAAAGGGACCAAAACTTATTTGAACATAATAAAAAAATTACAATCGCACATCCTTATAATTTTAGATTCTATTTGTGAATTAGGAGAGAAAATGTGGGTTTTAAAAGAAAATGATAACTTGAAAAGAATTGAAAATTTTAGATTAAGAGGAGTTTGGGGTTTAATTTTATTCATAATTTAAAAAATATTTAATTTTGGAAAAATAAAAAGTTCTATTAGAGAAAGGATTTAAAGAATTTTGATAAATAATATAAAAATTCATTTATCATTTTAAAACAAAACATTTCTTTAAAAAAACAAGAGTTTTTATTTTTTAAAAAATCTCCTTCTTTGAAGGCCCTCCCTTCTTCTCTCCTTCTAACTGTTAAGTAAAACATTAAAATCTATTAAAATAACATTAACATCCTCTCACATTTTAAAACATACATTAATCACTGATAAATTTTAATCATATAAAATTAAACACAATAGATTTATTTATTGCATATTTTTAAAACGATATTGATATCATTTTAATAATTCTTAAAATATTTTGTCCTTATAATTTTTGTAAATATTTTATTTTGTAATTTTTCTAGGTAATATTTCAATATCAAATTCTTTTACTTAAATAATTCACTTTTTCAAATAATTCATTTTTTTTTACGTATTTCCTAAACCAATCTACTTTCGAATAAAAAAGAATTCTCAACACAATGGAGACGTTAATCCAATTAATGATAATATACGAATATGTAGGAGAGAGAATGTATTCTCTCTTCTATATTTATACAATGTTGTCGATTAGATTGACGTTTTCTCTTATCTATTATACACGGTTAATAATTAAATTGATGTCTCTTTATATTATTTTTTAAAGATAAATTAGTTTGAAAAATATATAAATAGTTGATTATCTATTATACACGGTTGACAATTGAATTGACGTCTCTTTATGTTATTTTTTTAAAATGAATTAGTTTGAAAAATACATAAATAATGATTAGTTTTTGAGTATTTATTTTAAAAAGTGAATTATTTAAATAAAATATTTTACAATACCACGTGCGTAGTCTTTAATGATTAAAACCATATTGGTTGACAAAAAAACTTTTAAAAATTATTGTTTAGATTTTTTTTTATAAAAATAGAAGAGATTATATTTTTAGAGGTATACAATAAGTGAAATTATGTTTGATGAGAAATAACAAATTATATGCAACAATAAAATAATGTATGAGATAAGATGCTTTTAATGAATCAATAAATAATTAAAAAAATAAAAAATAAAAGAGATAACGAATTAGAATTCCAATTCAGAATAATAACAAACACAAAATATCTTAGCAAACTTTTGAGACATATTATCCTTAACATTTTTCTGATAAAAATAAGTTAATCTCATTAAATAAAACATATATGTATATATTTATGTGTACAAGAATCTATGCTGAGAAGCACGTGATTACGTTGGGGGTTTAGTAACTTGTTGACACAAGTCTAGAGTTCATGTGCAAGGCCTTGAATGGCGGATCCAACTACAGATTTTTTTTAAAATAATCATGTATTTTAAATTTTTTTCAAAAATAATCAAAATTAAAAAAAAAAACCAAAATAATCAAGTTTTAAATAGGATGTGTCAGATGAATTGGCGCACCCCTAATGCATTAAGAGGAAGTGTCAATAGTATTGACGCATACATTAGGCTCCTCACGAAGAGGCGCCAATGCTATTGGCGCATTCATTGACCCTCATGAGGAGGCGTCAATGCTCCTGGCGCCTAAGTGTTTTTTGTGGTGGGGGCGCCATTTCATCTGGCGCATACACCCCTTGTGTTTTTTTTATAATTTTTATAATTTTTATAATTTTTATAATTTATAATTTTGTTTATTTAATAAATAAAAAATAGTAATGGAAAAGAATAAATTTATTGATGATGTAATAATTGGTTACATTGGACTGACAAAAAACTAATGACCGACCCGATTATAACGTCCCCCTGTTCCACATCCAGGTGCGTTAGTTTGTCTCCGAGCTCTCCCACGATTTTCTTGAGGTGTTTAAGGTCTTTGTGTGATGACCTGATCGAGCGATGGCTGATGGGAAGGTCCGACGGAAGTTCCACCGGTATTTGACAGATATGTCATCATTTGTTCCCAATATCCGGAGGGGCTCTGGCCAACGGCGCTTCCGTAATGGAGTTCAGTGCCTATGTCATCGTAGTTAGGTCGTTGGGATTGGGTGAATTAGGGACGGTATAGTTGCCCAAATTGGGCCATTGAGTCATTTTGGAAACGAAGCAATGGTTCCTGGGGCGTACTATAGTTAAACAATGGTTGAGTGTTATGTCGATTGGATGTTTGGATGATCATTGGTGGGGGGCTACGTTGAAGTGACCCATATGAATCATCTGGGCTATAGACGGTTGTGGTTGCGGGGTTGGATTCTTGGTATTGTGTTTGGGTGAGTGGTATGAATGGATTGCGACGTTGGATGATTGGTTGTTGGGTTGATGACATGAACAAGTTGCGAGGTTGGGTGTTTGATTGTTGTGTGTATGTGGTAGGTTGAAGTTGTGTGGTTGGTTGTTGGGTTTGGGTGGGTTCACATTGGTGTTGGATGGGGAATTGTTGTAGGACGTACGATGACGAAGCAAGTTTGCGTGGATCCATCAAATACCGCGGTCCAGATACAAATTGTTGAGTTGTTACCGACCTAAACCATGCCATATATTGTTGAGTCGGTCTTGCACCATGGATGACTGGTTCATTTAAGATGTGTTATCGTTGATTCCTCCATTGATGACACATCTCTTTTGCAAAGTCTCTCTAGTCAGAATAATCCCATTGTGCATCAATCCTTTTTTGATGCCAATTCCCCAAACACGTGGGAGATTCTGGAATCTGTTGTAGCATGTCGAACTGCAATTTGACCCGGTCACTCTGGTGCATTTCCACCGTATTGAATCGGATAATCGGTGTCTTCGCTGTCCAAACTGCAACATCGTCATGGTTCACATCATGATCCAAACACAGATATGACCTCCAGATAAACTGTAAAACAATACGAAACGATTAGATGGAAAATAATTTGATAAGTATTTTAAAATTAAAATATAGTTGTGTAGGATTATTACATCGTCATGTCCAATGTGATCCAATATTATTTACTATTAATTATAATATAAAATATAATTAACTAAATGGTAAATGGTAAAGTGTTAGACTTACTTGGTTGCAAACGGGAACACAAATGGGCGCTCATTTATCGGGGCGAGCGACAACATTCTTGACCAACCCCAAGCTTGAAGCAAATACACACATAAAAAAAAGTACCGGTATTTTTTTTTTTTGCAGTTTTACACATTGCACTATATAGATGAGCCAACACAGTTGAACCCCAACTCTAAGTGTTTACCTTATTAATGTTGCGTAATAAAGGTAAATACATTATATTTAAAGAATTACCTGTACTTTCTGGAAACAAAAAATTACCAAACAAAATCATAATATAACACCGAGCTTTTATTATTTTCTCGTACTCGGTTGAATCTTCGGACAATACTATACTAGCATAATATTGTTTAAGGTATTTTAAATTTATACCTTGCCCACTTGCTTGACCGAATGTCTCTCCCTCAGTTTCGTCGTCTAACAAAGGGGCACCAAATAATTCATTGCAGATATTGTTGTCTTGGTTAACTCTACCATTCACAGCCTTTCCATCTATACGGAGACCCAACAACATGTACACGTCCTCAAGTGTGACGGTACACTCACCAATCGGAAGGTGAAATGTGTGGGTCTCAGGTCTCCACCTCTCCAACAAAGCAAGAATGAACTTGTAGTCCAACGAGTACGAAATAATGTTGAGTAGATTTCCAAATCCACATCCTCTAATATATGGTTCTATTAAAGGATCGTGGGATACATATTCATGTACACGACATCTAAAACGCTTCAGATCCTAATAACAAAAAAGTAAGAAATGCAATAAGAAGAAGAAATATATAATCAACAAAGACAACTCTATAAGAAGTAAGAAAAACATAGATAACAAAGGTATAAGACTAAAAACAGAATAAGTAAAAAGAGAGAGATAACATACAAATGTCGAGATATTCTCGAGTGTGCCTCTGTGTTCATCGCCCATAGTCAACAAAGCCATGATTTGATGTTGCAGAGGAGCCAATACCACCAAGTCATGTATACTGCCCATCCTAACACATGACAAGGTTGAATTTGGGTTCAGATGAACCTTCAGCAGATGTATGGTACAATCCCTACGTGCAGATGCAAGGATCTTTGAAACAAGGAGACACATTTCGCACAAAAGAGGAATGTGTAAAAGCAATTAAGAAATTCCACATGCAACTATCAGCTGATTTCAGAGTTGACAGAACTGACGCATCTAGGTATAAAGTTTATTATCCGAATGAGCACTGCCTTTTTAGGTTGTCAGCTTCGTACCGAAAGAGGAGCGAGTCTTGGGAGATTGGATCAACGGGTCCAGATCACACATGCATGCTGACAAACCCAATGCAGGATCATCGTAAATTAAGCTCTCAGCTAATATGCGATGAAATATTGTCTGTCATTGGCGACAATCCGTCGTTAAAGGTGAGTACTATAATCTCGCATATTAGGGCAGAGTACGAGTACACTCCATCATATAGGAAGGCATGAATATCTAGGACAAAGGCTGTTGAAAAAGTGTTTGGCAATTGGGAGGAGTCTTACAAACAACTTCCAAAATATCTGTTAGCTCTAAAACAATATGCTCTTGGGACTATTGTCAAGTTGGAAACATTGCCCGCGTATACACCAGATGGTACGTGTGCTGTTGGAAATGGAATATTTCACCGTCTCATCTGGGCGTATCAACCATGCATCATAGGTTTTTCTTTCTGTAAACCAATTATACAAATTGATGGTACATGGTTGTACGGAAAATACAAAGGAAGGTTACTGATGGAAGTGACACAAGATGGGAACAACAACATTTTTTCAATCGCCTTTGCACTAGTTGAAGGGGAGACAACTGAGGGATGAAGTTTTTTCCTAAGAAATCTCCGATTGCACGTTGCACCTCAACCTAACTTAAGTTTGATCTCCGACAGACACCCTTCAATCATCAGTGCATATAATAACATTGATAACGGCTGGCAAAATCCTCATTCGACGAATGTGTTTTGTATTAGACATATTGCTCAGAATTTCATGCGGGAAATCAAAGATAAGACGTTGCGGAAGAAGGTTATCAATGCAGGTTACACATTATCAGAACCTTATTTCAAACACTACCGCGAGGGAATAAGATTGTCAAACGAAGATGCAGTACGGTGGATCGATAGTATTCCATTGGAGAAGTGGACTAGGGCATACGACAAGGTCAGCGTTGGGGCCACATGACAACAAATCTTGTGGAATCAATGAACCCTGTCTTCAAAGGCATATGTAACCTACCTATAACCGCTTTGATGCAGGCAACATATTTTAGGCTAGGGGCGCTGTTTGAAAGCAGACGCTCAAAATGGAGTTCAGTGTTGCAATCTGGACAGTTGTTCAGTGATGCTTCAATGAAATTCATCAGACATGAAGCTGCCAAAGCAAACACACACGTGGTTACGGTCTTTGACCAAACTAAAGGTTGATATAGTGTTGCCGAGTCCATGGATCACAATGAGGGCATGCCGATGGGACTGTACAAAGTCGAACTAGATAGAGGTTGATGCGACTGCGAAAAGTTCCAAGCCTTTCGTACCCCCTGCTCCAATGTAATTGTGGCATGCTCAAAGGTTCGAAGAGATCCATCCTACTTGCTATCTGAAGTTTACAAAGTCGTCAGCCTTTCAAATGTTTATAAAATTAGTTTTTCCGTAGTGGCAAAAGAGGATTATTGGCCTGAATATCAAGGGGACATCGTCTAACACAACAAAGTTATGCGTAGGAAGAAAAAGGGTCACCCAAACAGCACCCGGATTCGAATCGAAATGGATACGACGAACAAAATGGTTAGACTATGTAGTTCATGCCGTCAGCCAGGTCACAATCGTAATAACTGTCCTAGTGTTGGAACGAGCACAACCAGATAAATTTACATGTACCTCTATTGTAATATATGAACAACTAAATTTATTTCATATTAGACGTCTGTGACGAAAGTACCATTACATAAACAGTAACACAAATAATTATAACAAATACAATACAAGAACTATGCGATTACAACCATCAAAACAATTTTGAACATGTAATGCATCATCCTACGAGCGTCTTGGTCGGTCTTAATATCCACTAATTCGCGCACTTCTCTGTTTTGGTTGAACGTGAACACAAGCCATTGTATTCTTCTAATCCTTTCACCCTCTCCAACTTCTCCCTCTAAACAATTGTACAACGTCCGATTAAGACGTTCAAACGTATCTGTGTTCCAAAGTCGAATCTGTATCGGAGCCACAACGGTGGAAAATTTTACATCAGCATTTCGTTTCTGAATGTATGCAGACATTGTTGAAACAGAGAAAATTGAAGGTGATGGTGGTTGAACTTGAAAAATTAGGGTATTAGGAGATGAGTTTGAGTGAAAAATATTGCATTCAAGGCGTGGTATTTAAAGAGACGGAACATCAATTATACATAACATGCAGGCGCTTGAGGGATTGGCGCTCACATGAAAGAACATGCAGGCGCCAGATGAAATGGCGCCCCCACCACAAAAAGCACCTAAGCGCCAGGAGCATTGGCGCCTCCTCATGAGGACCAATGCATGCGCCAATAACATTGACGCCTCCTTATGAGGAGCTCAATACATGCGTCAATGCTATTGTCGCCTCCTTTTAATGCATTAAGGGTGCGCCAATTCATCAGACGCATCCTCTTCAAAACCTGATTATTTTGATATTTTTTTTGAATTATTGATTATTTTCGTTTTTTTTGAAATACATGGTTATTTTAAAAAAAATTTCTCCAACTACATATTGAAATAAAATCTTGTAACTAAAACGAGAAGGTTGCTGTATGACGTTGTATAATTTTTATTTTCATTGAAAAATATTAATTAATTTAATTAAATTGAATATATTAAAAACAATATAAATTTAATATTATTAAAATTAAAAATAACAAATATGTGAGTCAACAACTCACAACGTCTATGTTAATAGTCTATAATAGAAATATGATTACAATGGTGACAAAATTAAAGTAAAAATAATATATCTAAGTTTTTAAATTGTTGATGACACCATTATTGATTGAAGTTGATAAGTCATTTGAATCAAAGCAGTGCAACCAGAAAAATCAAATAAAAGCACACTCAGGCAATGAAATCATTAAAAAAAGAAGAAGCTATATTTATGTTTTTTTAAATAAAAAAAAATAGATTTAAGTGAATTTCAATTTTTTTTTGGAAAAAATTGAAGAGAGTATCTGTCAAGGTGATTTCAAGTTTTTTTTTCATAAACAACTCATTTTTGATAGAGAAAAAAGAGATTTTTTTTAAATAATCTATTTTTTCAATTAAAATTCTAAAATAATCATTTTTTAAAAATATTTATCAAAATAGTCACTTTTCCAAAAATATTTAACCTAGGCGCCAGTTGCATTGACGCATACAATGAAAATGTTATTCAGTGGCGCCATATGCATTGGCGCATCCATGGCCATGGCGCCACTAGGAGTGGCTGAAACTAGCAGAAATAGACCTGAATGCATCACACACTCGAACATACAACAAAGTAGCCATCAAACATTATTTATTCCTAAAGGAATGAGAAAACATCGATAAAATCCGGGGAAAGAGAACCTGGGTAAGAAAAGCGGTTATACAAGGGGAATGTATTAACACCCCTTATATTCATGGTACTCCATATGAACCGTTTTGATTGTTCTTGTTCGAATATGTATTCTATCTAAAAATTACTCACAAAGGAATAAGGGAAAAGGAAGAGAATAGATAGAGTGCTCAGTGGAGATTATGACCCTTATGCCTACGTATCCTTATAGTGCAATAAAGAATTCAGAGCTACATAGTTCATAGAACTAGTGGTGGGAGGTGAAAAGAATTCGTGATAAAGATATGGTCTAAACCAAAGGATAATATGTTTTGAACTCCAACGAGGGATGAAATATGAACCTAAGTGTAAAACTAGTATGAACAAACAAATGAGGGGCCTACGACATGGTATCACTGTATTGGAATAACCGAAAACAAAGGAATTAAGTGTTTGGTTTCACAACACAAACAACTATTGGTTCACAATGATATACAAGATAGAGCTAAAAAAGATAGTATATTTGGCTCAACAAAAGAGTACATCACATGGAGTGAATGAAGGTAGAATATGAATGCATCATGGAGATGAACATAATGAATTACCAAAGTCACAGAATCAGGAAATTTGGTAAATAGTCACTAAAAAGGTATAATTTGGAACCAAAGGTAATAGTATATTGGAATCCATAGGAGAATGAAATTTGAAACCCAAGAGTAAAGGTGGCACGACTAAGATGTGGAGGGACAAAGGCATACCCACTATATTGTCATGACAAAAAATAATGAATTATATGTTTGGTTTCACAGCACAAACATCTCTTGGCACAAAGGTGGACAAGTGTCCTAAAAGGGTATATATGGAATTCCAAAGAAAACTGTATTTGGTTTCAAAGAAACAGTATGTCATTGGGGTGAGTGGTTCAATGATTGAAGGTAGGTATTAGATTGTGAAAGATATGGATGATTCCCTAAGGCAGAAGGAATAATTAGGATTATGCTCGCCAAGGATTCACATCCTCGTGCCTACGTATTCTCACTGTGCAATGAGAAAGTTAGAGCATTTGTAGTTCGTTGAACTACGAGAACAAATGTGAGATAAGGAAGTGTTTGCCTAAGCAACTAGGACTAACAAGACAAATAACTTCAAGGGTATGATTGCAGTGATGATCAATATAACCTGTACCAATAGAATGGTAACATGGGAACCCACAATGACAAACTGACTTTGAACCAAAGAGTAAAAAGGTACAGACTAAGATGTGGAGGGACAAAGGCATACCTACTGTATTGTCTTACCAAAAATAATGAATTAGGTATTTTGCATCAAGGCAAACATATCTCGGTTCACAAGATGGACAAATGTCCTAAAAGGATGGGTATGAGACCCACAAGAAGGCTTTGTTTGGATACAAGGAAAAATATATCACTTGCTGGGGAACAAATAATTTGAGATCAAAGAAGAAATGGTATCTTGGATCCATGAAGGAAAGAAACTCTGAACCGAAGAGTACAAAAGGTACAAACTAATATGTGGAGGAAACTAGGCATACCCACTCTTATCATAACTAGAAACAAAGAGAATTAAGGATTTGGCATCAAGGCAAACATCTCTTAGTTCAAAGGAAGGTATTGATTATGGAATCCAAGGGAAAATGTATTTTATCTCAAAAGAGATGGTATTGATTGATGAAGAAATGAATAAGATAGGTTAATAAATAAGGTAGCTCGCGAAGAATCTGAATTCTCCTGCCTACGTATTCTCACTATGCAATGAGAAAGTCAGAGCATTCGTAGTTCAGCCTACTAGGGCTGACAACAAGATGATTGAGGCAAAAGAAGTGATTAATAATGGAATATGAAGAATGCTTAACAGTTTTTTGATGTGAACCACACTAAAGTCTACGAGTAAAGGTGAATGCGATGAGCAACTGAGTCATTCTCCCTTACCTAAAAATATTCAGAATGAGGATATGAATTCTCCACTCTCATTCATTCTTTACTACTTAAGGCTCATGACGTGCAATTTGCCTCATAACTGATGAGTGTTGAAGTTGAATTTCCTTGTAGCTTCATATGATGAAAGGTTGCCTTTGAAGAAACAAGACTTGACAATCAATTGGATCAAATTATGTTAAAGTCTATGAATAGAGGTGAATACGGCGAGGAACTGGGTCATTCTTCCCGTACCCAAAGATATTCAGAATGAGGATAAGAATTCTCCACTCTCACTCATTCTCTATCACTTAAGGATCATGGCACACAACTTGGATCATGATTGACAAGTGTTGAATACACCTTTGTAGTGCTTGAATAGTAATCCAATATGTCTTGTACTGATTTGAATTGCATGAAGTCTTGAATCTTGATCTTTGATCTTGAAGTCTTGAAGTCTCGAGATCCAATATCCAATACAACTTTAAACACGTGACTTGCCCTATCAAGTGATCAAGAGTCTTTTTATCACTTGAATAGGCTTGGGAAATTGAGCACAGTCAAAAGATTTAATTTATCAAAGTGAACTTTAATCAACTGAATCAATTGGGGAAAACAGTTGGAAATTTATACACACAACAACCTAAAGAGTTAATCAATTAATCAGAAGATACCTATAAGTCTTAAACTAAAGGAGCATGCAAATCAGGTTATTCTAAACCCTAGGGGTAAAGTAGTCATTATTCACAAATTGATTGATAATCGAATTAATTTCTAATCATGAAAATCTAATCAACTAAATCTAAACAAAACTAATTAATTCTAATTTTCTAAAAAGATTAAACTAATTAAAACTAATGAATTAATATTTCTAAAAAATCCTATTAACCTAATTAATTCTAAAATCTAATAAGCCTAATTAAACTAATCAAGATTAAAAAATCCTAATTAATCTCTAATAATCGTAATTAAACTAATAATCAACTAACTCATTCCAAATCATACAAAAAAAATCCAAAAAGAGGAGGATGGGCCTTGAATCAATGGGAAAAGGGGGTGCAGGCCCGCTGCTGGGGTGTATGCAAATGAACAGGTCGTTTGGGCCCTAGGCCCAAACATCCAAGCCTTAAAAAATGCGCAACCTTGAAGAACTGATTCTCCTCCTTCTCGCTCGAGTGCAAGCTGGAAATGGCAAGGGTAAAAAACTCTTATCCTCATAAGCTCCGATGAAAGGAAACGCTTCAACAACCAGAAGAGAAGTACGTCTCATAAGCTCCACACGTTGAATCGCGTTTTCGTCATTGTGTCCATGTCTACTTTCAACTTCTTCAAATTGAGATGGAATCAAGATGAAGCCTTGAAAAAATGGATCGCCTCTTATTTATACAATCTCAGTCTGTTGAATCCGTTAGCTCCGTTAATTTCGTCGGTGTCGATTTGTTGAACGTCATAACACTGTTAAAATTGTTGGTCAGTTATGATTGTTAGGGGTGTGCAAAATAACCAATAACCATGAACCAAATTCCTATCCAAATTAATCTAAACTTTAAAACCCAAACCAAAATTATATTTTGAAATTGGTGGTCCATTTACCAAATTAAAAAAAAAAAACGGTAACCATTGTTACAAACCGGATCAAGTAAACGGTTACCATTTTTCAATAATCATTTCAAATCAACCCAAAACACAAATTTCAGAATCCCTAATTCTCAAAAATCCAAACTTTTTTCATCTTTTTTTCTCTTCATCATTCTTCAAATTCCAAACTCATCAAAACCTGCATCGTATGATTTTTCAGAAACTGAAACAAAGATTGTCCGGTGTATCTTCTACCAAGTCCCTACCCTAACCCTTTCTTCTCAAACCCTTCAACTTGCAACTCAGAATTAGGATTTTAGGGTTTCATGGAATCATCTCAATCAAAGCTTTGAAGTAAGTCTCTCGACGACGACATTGATTCCCCTAAGAGCTACAGTGTGAGTATCATCTTACTTTCCAGCATAGTGCCTTTATTCTTTCTGTGTTGTCGTATTGATTTTGGAAATACCAAATTCAATATTATCAATTGTTGAGTGCATATAAGGATGAGTATAATGCAATTGTTGAATGGTTTTTTGTTTCTACAGACAGGTTTCTTTTGTGTCATTGCAGACAATCTCATCAAGGGAGAGGTTTACAGTAGCTATATTCGTGTATTCATCTCTATCTTCTATTTGCTTAGTCCAGAATTTGTTATATCATTACTTTGTCACTCATAATTTTTAGCTCCCACTTTACAATCCCTAACATGCCCCAATTCAAAAAATTGCAGGAACACTTGGCTCCTAGTGGATATCTTAAATTACGTTGTGAACGAAAACTTTAATATAAAGGATTTTTCACTTCAAGCTGTGTATGATTCTTCGTTGCCCCGGTAAGAGTTTCCTTTAACTTTTTAGAAGTTTCTCTATATCAATTACCTCTTTTATTTTTTTCTTCTCCGTAGCCAGCTCATCTAGGAGTAATTTCAATGTCTTCTATTCATATATTGATATAATGAAGAAAAAGTAATTGGAGGTTTGTGAAAATGATGATGGGCATTGATTGGTTGATAGACAATTGAATATTATTTATTTATATATTATTATTATATGGGGATTCTGTTGCTGTTGCTGACTATGGTTGCTATTTTACCACACAACCACCAATTATCTTAATTTTGAGTTCCCATATTTCTGGCTGCTAGCCCCATGACCTTAATCCAGAATCACCCTTTGATATTATATCAGTATATTATCATGTCCCTCCCCTTCCCGGGGTTATGTTTCAATTATATAAATCATCACTAGATCCTAGAAATATCACATACTTCCCAAGCATATTTTTGAATTGTTTCTGGAATTTCTTGACTAGTAATAGGATTCTGGAAATTCCCTGTTACATAATTCTATACTAAGGGTGGTTCATGGTTGAGAAGATTGGTTGTTGGAAGGTGATTGCACTTTAGAATGAAAGTCATATTTTATTTGTTTGCAGATTTTGTACCCCAATCATTTATCTCATCATCGTGCATTTACCATAAGATATGTGGTTTTCACATCTTTTTGTGTCTCCCTTGCTGTTACTACTTTGGTGTTTGTTCCAGTGTAGACAAGAATTGATCACATTATGTGGAACCTGAGTGAGGGGTAGCCAACTGGTTGTTAAGCTTAGGGTTATAAAGGATTTGGAGGTCATAGATTTAATCCCTGACAAGGAGAACAAAATAAAACTAGTAACTAGCTACTAACAAAACATTACCTTATCCTTTTCCATATACGGGCTACAATAATCTTGGATCTCCTTTTCCCCCCAACTTAGTGAGTGCAAAACAGATTAGTTAATTGTTTTTCTTTGCAATGTAGATATGGTAAGTCATACGTGATACCATTCCTTACTTAGGTGTCTCTACTAGTGGTAGGTCTGTCCTTTAAAACAATCTGTTTGACTATGTTTCAAACAAGCCGAGGAGTGGGAATCCCTTTGAAAATAGGGTAAATATAGTTAAGTAGAATGTTACTGATGTGTTCAATTAATGTGATATGTAACAGCAGTTATTGAAATGTTGATTTGCAAACAGATGGGCTATTTTATAGTGGAAACATACACAAGAAAGATAACTTCTAGGGAGTATAATTAGAATTGTCCTCCATGTGAATTAGGGATAAAATGAGATGTTATAACACCACATTTTTGGCCTTGAATTTGGGTAGTCTGAAGTCATGGTTTGGGTATTCTGTGTAAGATTGATGTCAATAATGTCATTAAAAAGACCATGAGGTGGTTCACAAACTTTACTATAAAACATAAATTGGAGTTGTGGATAAATGTAAATGTTTGTTTTAAAATAAAGTCAATTGTATGTTTTTTTATTGTGTTTTTTTGATCATAATTTGTTTTCCTATTTTTAACAGAATCAAGATGACTAATGTTGGTACAACTTATGCAACATCCGAGAATACAGTTTCAACCCCTCCACCTACAATCTCTAATGAAATGCCACCTCCTCACACTAAGAAGCGAAGGAATCGTTCAGAGGTTTGGAAGCATTTCATTGTATCGTCGGAAGAAGAACAAAAAGCTTCGTGCAAATACTGTGACACGAAAATTAAGTATAATAATGGAACTAGTTCCATGCATGCTCATGTATCGAGATGCCTTGTTTACAAGAGGAAAATGACATTATCTTCTACGACAAGTGTTGAAGAACATGTTGGCTCTCCTTTAATTGTCAAGTTTGACCAAGAAGCCATTAGAAGAGCAATGGTTAAGATGTTCATAAACATGGAGATTCCTTTTCGGAAGGTTGAACATGAGTCTTTTCATGAATTTATGAGTCTCGCATCACCAAGATTTCAGATTTGTTCACGCACAAAACTAGCGCGTGATGTCTTGAAACTATGGGATAGTGAAAGAATGATTTTGAAATTTTTTCTCTATCTGAATTGTCGAAGAGTTTGTCTCACTACTGATATGTGGACTTCTTCTTGTCAAAAGTTGAGTTATATGTGTGTGACAACCCATTTCATTGACAATAATTGTCACTTACAGAAGAAGATTTTAACTTTTTGTCAAGTCACAAGTCATACAGGGGATGCTATTTATGCAACAATGGAAATGTGCTTGAACAATTGGGGGTTAAACCGTGTGCTTAGTTTGACAGTTGATAATGCTTCATCTAATGATGTTGGGGTTGAGCATCTCAAGAGAAGGCTTTTGTCTAGGAATAGTTTAGTTATGAGTGGAAACCATTTTCATATGCGGTGTTGTGCGCATATATTGAATTTAGTTGTGAAAGAAGGTTTGAAAGACATTGATGGCTCTATTGGTAGAATCCGTCATGTTGTGTGGTATGTTAGATCTTCTCCTGCGAGGCTTGCGAAATTCGAGGCATGTATTGACGAGGAAAGCATGGATTATAAAGGTTTAGTTTGGCTAGATGTTGAGACTCATTGGAACTCAACATACTTGATGTTAGTATTTGCATCAAAACATGAGAGGACCTTTGAAGAATTAAGTTTTCGAGATAAAAAGTATGTGAGTGAGTTGACAAAGAAGGGGAAAGGTGTTCCGACAGAAGAAGATTGGAAGCATATTAACTTAATCATCCCATTCTTGAAGTTATTTTATGATGCTACCTTACACATATCGGGCTCATCTTATTTGACAAGCAATATTTATATGTTTGAGATCCTGGGTATTGGAAAGAGCATTGTGGATATGTGTGCGTCTGAAGATGAGTATCTATGTTCAGTAGCTCAAAAAATGAAGAAGAAATATGATAAATATTGGGGAAATCATGAAAAGCTTAACATGTTGTTGTTGATTGCTCTAGTATTCGACCCTAGGCGCAAGATTAGATTGGTCGATTGGATGGTAAGGCGATATTATAATAAGGATGATGCTGACGCCTTGAAAGCAAATTTAGAGTCTAGCTTGAAATCTATTTATGAGGAATATTGTGTTGGATTTATGCCTCCTCAAGGTAATTCAGATGAGTTGCAAGTTTTTGGTGGTGTTAGTGATCCTTATGGAACTGCCGAGTTCTATATTTCAGAAGGGTGTGACAATGCGGATAATGAGTTAACTACTTATCTTGGAGAGAAGTTAGAGCATAACATGGAGATAAATGTTCTAGAGTGGTGGAAAGTGAACTCTGGCCGATATCCCATCCTTTCAAACATTGCAAGAGACATGCTGGCTATACCTATAAGCACAGTGGCTTCTGAATCTACATTCAGTACAGGAGAAAGGGTGCTTGATCCATATCGCAACTCATTAACACCTACAACAGTCGAAGCGTTGATATGCATCCAAGATTGGCTCAAAGGAACATCTTCCTCCTTGATTACAAATGAAGATTTTGATATTCTTGAGAGATTTGAGCAAGGTATGATAACTAAGTATATTCGCTAATGTATTATTATTTATTATACTTGAGGCATAATGAAATCTCTTTATATGTTTTGTAGAATTACTTTATACGGAAGATGGTGCTAGCTGTTCAACCTCTTCAACTTCTGTTACACTTGAAGATGATTTAACGGTAAGAATTCTAAAGTTTGTTTTTGCATATTCTACTCAATTTATTATATGTGCATTTTCTGCACTTGTGGGTTTATGTTGTTGCGTGATTTGTTTTGACTTAATGTGTTACTGAATCTTCCCTTACACGGGTCTCATATTTTTGTACTTTAAACTAGGCTCCTTAACTTGAATATATTCTTTTTTGAGATAATGAGTTTGAGTTAGATTTTGTTCGAGACATGGTCTTAGAAATCGGGTCGTTCATGTCTTAAAATGTAAAATAGACTTGTAATTTCACTGTTTTCAGTTTTGAATATGCTAACATTCTTGTAATTTTATTTTATTTTATGCAGCATTAGGCTTATTGCAGAAGAAGTTGATTAATTGCTTATGGAACTAGAAGTGAAAAAACATAAAGATTCTTCATGTTTCATATTTTGTTATATTCATAGTGTAGGTTGAAGAATTTTATTGTTGTTAATTAGTCTAGTAACAAATTCAATGAAATTATTTCTGTTTTTAATTAAGATATTACTTGTGGAGATTATGATATTGTTTGTGGAGATTATGATATTGTTTGTGGAGATTATAAGAGTTAAATTTAAAGCAGTTTTTTTAAATAACTATTTTTAACATAAACTAAGTTTAAAACTAGTTGAAATAAAAAGGCAGGTTAAAGAAATTAAAATTATTTTTGCTATAAAATTATTTTTTTTAAACTTGATTTATTTTTATAATTTTTTTAAATTGTTTTTTTTATAAAATTGTTTTTTTTATAAAACTGTTTTTTTAAAGAAAATAAAAAAACTGGTTTGAAAAATACCGATTTAAAACTCTTTTTTTAAAATTGATTTTTTTTCTATCTTATAGGTAATTACTTAATTTTGATTTTTCAGATTGAAATTTAAAAATAGTGATTGATTTCAAGAGCGATTGGATAAAGTTAAGAAATTGTTGGAATGAAAATTAAATTTGAGGGAAATTTGGTTTTAAAATTGATCCAAACAAAAATTAATTTTTTTAGTACAAACCGGTTATTAACCAAACCGATCCAAACATAAACCGATTTTAAAAATATAAACCGGTTTTATCAAAGTGGTTTTAAAAACCAAACTGATCCATATATTTGGTTCAATTTGGTTATGGTTTTGAACCATGCACACTCTTAATGATTGTTAGTTAGTAGAGTCTGTTGAATTTTCTGTTAGTAGTTGGATCTGTTAGAACCCTTTTGTTAGTTGTGAAGTGGGAGCTAGTTATGTGCATGTGTTGTTCTGTTAATGCAGTGAGTTATGTGTTAGGCTTATTATTAGAGGAAATGATCTCAGTTAGTTATGAGTCAGTTAAGTGACAATTGGAGCCTTTTTCGTTACATTGAATTTTCAAATGAGTTATGTTAAATGTCAGATTGCTGCTAAATGCCAATTTGTTTGGAAAAACAAAGGTTAAATTCCATGAGTTATCTTAAATGCTGAGCTCGATTTGGATGATGTATAATTGAATTTCACATTTTCCTGTTTAAATGATATTAAGTGAAAATTGTTAAGATTAGCTACTTTAATCATTGGATTAGATTAGTTGATTAATATAGTTGATAAGGCTATTGTTAGTTAGGTGGTTATTGATTAGTTAGTTACATTTGATTGACTATTATGTGATAGAAGTGTACTATATAAGAGCTGAACTATCACACTTAAATAATCAATGAAGCTATGATTCTCTCTTCTTGAAGTTTTCTTTCTTGTTTCCATTTTGTTATCCTTTCTTCAATGATGAAATAACTTCATCACAATATGGTATCATTCGCCAATTCGATTCTCATTCCGCTGCTATCCAATTGAGTCCTTCTACTCCATCTGTTTTTCGTTCTACATTCACTTCTTTCTGCATCCATGGCTCCTCCTCGAGCTCCACCACTTGATCCCGCTTTGGATCAAACTTCACCTTATTTTTTCACCCCAAAGATGGCCCCGGTTCTGTTACAGTTCTTCCTAAACTCACTGGTTCCAACTATCATTCATGGACTCGAAGCATGAAGAGGGCTCTTGGTGGCAAAATGAAGATTGAGTTCATTGATGGATCTCTTCCTGTTCGTGCTGATTCTTTTGATCCATCTCTGCGTGCTTGGAATCGCTGCAACATGTTAGTACATTCTTGGATCATGAACTCCTTTTCAGATTCAATTTCTCAGTCTACCGTCTTCATGGAGAATGCGCTTGATGTATGGAACGATTTGAAAGAAAGGTTTTCTCAGGGTGACCTCATTCGTATTTCTGAGCTGCAGCAAGAAATATATAATCTCAAGCAAGAAACCAAATCAGTAATTGATTTTTTTTCTGATCTTAAAATTCTTTGGGAAGAATTAGATTTGTATTTGCCTTTACCAACTTGTACATGTCGCATAAAGTGTACTTGTGAAGCTATGCGCAATGCAAGATCTAATCATCAGCTGCTGCAAATTATCAGATTCTTGACTGGTTTGAATGACCAATTTGCTGTAGTTAAGTCTCAAATCTTGTTAATGGATCCTTTGCCTAATATGAATAAGATATTCTCCATGGTTATCCAACATGAGCGACAAATTCAGCTCCCTATTCCCAATGATGAGTCTCAAACACTGATTAATGCTGCTGATTCCAAGAAGTTTGGAGCAATAAACAATACATCCAAGCATGGAGCTCGTGTTTGCACATTCTGTGGCAAAACTAATCACGCTGTAGAAAACTTCTTCAAGAAACATGGTGTACCACCTCATATGCAGAAGCAGTTTCAGAATTCAGCTAACAATGTGGCATCAGATGGAAATGATGATGGATCTTCCTCTAGTGGTGCTGATATCAAAAGTGACAATTCACCTATGACTCAAGGTCAATTCAGTGCTTTAATGGATCTAATTCAGAAATCAAGCATTGGCCAATCTTTAGGACATGCTTCTTCTAACCAAGTTGCTGTTGGTCATCCATCAACAGGTAACACATATCATTGCATGCATAGTAGTAGTACTGGTTCTTGGATCATCGATTCAGGAGCTACTGATCACATATGTAGTTCTGTTTAATGGTTTCATTCATATAGGAAAATTATTCCCATCAATGTTAGATTGCCAAATGGACAATGCCTTGTTGCTAAACATTCTGGCACAATTTATTTTTCCCCTGCCTTCATTATGCATAATGTTCTTTTGATTCCTGAATTTTCTTTAAACCTATTATATGTTTCAAAATTGTGTGAATCCTCTAATTGCAATGTCAATTTCCTCAATTCACAATGTGTTATACATGACAAAATCACTATGAAGATGACTGGTTCTGCTAAGCAGAAAGATGGATTGTACTACTTAACACTAAGAGATAATGATCCACCTACTACACACATACACACACACACACACACCTGCTTTAACCTCTGCCCTAGCAGCCAATGTCACTTTACCAGATAGAGCCTTATGGCATTTTAGATTAGGACACTTATCTCAAAACAGACTATTGTACTTACATTCTCAATTTCCCTTTATCAAAGTAAATCATAAAGATGTTTGTGATGTATGTTGGTATGCTAGACAAAGAAAGATTTCTTATACTATTAGTAATAATAGAGCTACTCACCCTTATGACTTGATCCATTTTGACATTTGGGGACATCTTGCAGTTCAATCTTTACATGGTCATTCATATTTTTTAACTGTTGTTGATGACTGTAGCAGATACACATGGATAATATTAATGAAAGCCAAATCTAAAGCTAGACAACATGTCATAAACTTTGTTAGTCTCATAGAAAATCAACATAAGCTTCATGTCAAAATTATCAGAACTGATAATGGTCCTGAATTTAGCATCCCTGAATTTTATGCATCTAAGGGAATCATTCATCAAACAAGTTATGTTGAATCTCCACAACAAAATGGTAGAGTGGAGAGGAAACATCAACATTTATTAAATGTTGGAAGAGCTCTTCTTTTTCAGTCAAAACTTCCAAAGAAATTCGGGTTATATGCAATTTTGCATGCAACATTCATTATAAATAAACTTCCTACATAAGTTTTAAACAACCTTTCTCCTCATTTCATACTGCACAATGCACATCCAGATATGCATAGTCTCAAAGTGTTTAGATCTCTAGCTTTTGCATCCACATTACATATGCATAGAACAAAACTTAAGCCAAGAGGTTGAAAATGTGTATTCTTAGGATACAAGAATTGTATGAAGGGTGTGGTGCTCTATGATATTAACAGTCATACAATTCTTGTTTCTAGAAACGTCATACATCATGATCACATTTTTCCCTATTCAAATGCAAATTCTACTAATTGGAACCATCACCCTTACAAAGATCCCATTGACTCACCACAACATGATCCTATCATACTCGTTCCATAAAAAAGTATTGAATCCACTGTTGAGGAACATGGCCACCATCCTAACACAACCACTAACACACTGCACCATTCTAACACTGACCCTGAATCTTTAGAAAATGCCGATGAGAACCATGACATTCAATCTATCCCTGATACATCCGATATTGAAAATGACAACATTCAATCTAGGACTGCTAGAGCCAAACATACACCTCATTATCTCTCAGATTATGTGTGCAATACATCTGATGCACCAGTAGTCAAGTCATCATCAGGTACAACCAAAATCATTTATCCTATTTCAAATTATGATTCATTGTATTTTTTGTTTGCATCTCATCGTGCCTTTGCATCCAATATCACTCTTACACATGAGCCAAATAACTACAAAGAAGCATGCTTGTCTGAACATTGGATCAAGGCCATGAAGTCTGAATTAGATGCATTAGACAAGAATAGAACTTGGAATATAGTTGATTTGCCACCACATGTCAAACCAATTGGTAACAAATGGGTGTTCAAAGTAAAGCATAGAGCAGATGGCACAAGAGAGAGGTATAAAGCTAGACTTGTTGCCAAGGGCTACAACCAAATTGAAGGACTTGATTTCTTTGATACTTTTTCACCTGTAGCAAAGCTTACAACTATCAGAACTCTTCTTGCAACTGCAGCCATCAACAATTGGTTCTTGCATCAACTTGATGTTAACAATGCATTTTTACATGGGGAATTGCAGGAAGATGTGTATATGACCATACCTGAAGGTGTTACATGTCACAGGCCCAATCAAGTATGTAAACTCCAAAAGAGTTTATATGGTCAAACAAGCCAGTCGCAAATGGTATGAAAAGCTAATAACTCTTTTACTTCAACAAGGGTACACTCAATATACTTCTGATTATTCCCTTTTCACTTTGAAAACTGATGCTCAATTTACAGCTATTTTAGTCTATGTTGATGACATAATCCTAGTTGGAACCTCTATGTCTGAATTTGATCGTATCAAACTCATTCTAGATGAAAATTTAGCATCAAAGACTTGGGAATACTTAAGTATTTTCTTGGCCTCGAGGTTGCTCATTCAAAGACCGGGATTTCACTATCACAACAAAAATATTGCCTTGATCTCTTGCAGGAATCTGGTATGCTTGGATCCAAACCAGCTCCCACACCTCTTGATCCATCAGTTAAGCTACATGCTGATAGTGGCAAAGCTTTTGAAGAAATTGGAGCTTATAGACGATTAATAGGTCGTCTGTTGTACCTTAACACCACACACCCAGACATTACCTATGCCACTCAGCAACTCAACCAATTTCTTCACAATCCAACAATGGCACACTACCATGCTGCTTGTAGAGTCATACGCTACTTGAAGAATAGCCCTGATAGAGGAATTCTGTTTCATAGGAATGCTGAATTACAACTTCTTGGCTTCTCAGATTCTGATTGGGCAGGGTGCTTTGATTTAAGGAGGTCCATTTCAGGATATTGCTTCTTCCTTGGTACTTCTCTCATATCATGGCGTGCAAAGAAACAAGATACTATTTCCAGATCATCATCTGAGGCTGAGTATCGGGCGCTATCATTTGCCACATGTGAATTTCTTTGGTTGATAGTCCTTATGAAGGAGCTACACATCACATGTACCAAACTTCCTGTCCTTTATTGTGACAACCAAAGTGCAATGCATATTGCGTCCAATCCGGTATTTCATGAATGAACCAAACATCTTGAGATCGATTGCCACTTGGTCCGTGAAAAACTACAACAAGGCTTACTTCGGCTCCTACCAATTTCCACTCATGAGCAACTTGCTGATTTTCTAACTAAAGCATTACCAACTTCAACTTTCAACAAGTTTATTTCCAAGCTTGGCATGATCAACATTCACCATGCTTAGCTTGAGAGGGGCTGTTAAGATTAGCTACTTTAATCATTGGATTAAATTAGTTGATTAAGTGAATTTCAAATGTTAAGAATGTGTGGTTTGGCCTAACTCAACCCTACAAAACCGGTTGGTAGAGTGAGGGCCGCCCCCACTTATAAACTCATGTTCAGGCCATATTTTGTCCGATGTGGGACTCTTAACACACCCCCTCACGCCCAAGACTGGACATCTGGAGCGTGGAAATAAATGGTGGGTGGCTTGATAGCAGAAACCATAATAGGTGGCCCACCGGATGTTAAACGAGGCTCTGATACCATGTTAAGAATGCCTGGTTTAGGCCTAACTTACCATGTTAAGAAGGTGTGGTTTAGCCTAACTCAACCCTACAAAACCGGTTGGTAGAGTGAGGACTGTCCCCACTTATAAACGCATGTTCAGGCCATATATTGTCTGATGTGGGACTCTTAACACCCCCCTCACGCCCAGGACTGGACATCTGGAGCGTGGAGATAAATGATGGATGGCCTGATAGAGGAAACCATAATAGGTGACCCACCGGATCTTAAACCAGGCTCTGATAGCATGTTAAGAAGGCGTGGTTTATCCTAACTCAACCCTACAAAACCGGTTGGTAGAGTGAGGGTTGTTCCCACTTATAAAGTCATGTTCAGGCCATATATTGTCCGATGTGGATGTTAAGAAATGTGGTCGGGCCTAACTCAACCCTACAAAACCGGTTGATAGAGTGAGGATTGCCCCTATTTATAAACTCATGTTCAGGCCATATATTATCCAATGTGGGACTCTTAACACTCCCCCTCACGCTCAGGACTGGACATTTGGAGCGTGGAAGTAAATGGTGGGTGGTCCGATAGCAGAAACCATAATAGGTGGCCCACCGGATCTTAAACGAGGCTCTGATACCATGTTAAGAAGGTGTGGTTTAGCCTAACTCAACCCTAGAAAACCGGTTGGTAGAGTGAGGGTTGTCCCCACTTATAAAGTCATGTTCAGGGCCATTGAGTTAGGCCCAATCACACATTCTTAACATGGTATCAGAGCCTCGTTTAAGATTCGATGGGCCACCTACTATGGTTTCCGCTATCGGGCCACCCACCATTTATTTCCATGCTCCAGATGTCCAATCCTGGGTGTGAGGGTGTGTGTTAAGGGTCCCACATCAGACATTATATGGCCTGAACATGAGTTTATAAGTGGGGGCAACCCTCACTCTACCAACCGGTTTTGTAGGGTTGAGTTAGGCCCAAACCACACATTCTTAACATTAACTACTTTAACCATGATGTATAATTGAATTTCACATTTTCCTGTTTAAATGATATTAAGTGAAAATGTTAGTTTGCGATCATAGCAGGCTATTAGCTTGATTTTATTTACTGCATTCTTTGCCCTGCAAGATCCGTTGTTGAAGTATTGGTGTAGGATTTGTCTTACCATAGCTATTAGTGAATGCTTGGAACGCTTTGTGCAGGGATGGTTGAATCAAATGCTTATGGACTCATGCTTGAGTATGGAGTAATTTTGGAGGTTGATTTGGTAGGTGTTTGGATCATTGTCATTGGTTATGGGTTTGTCTAGGATGATTATGGCATGCTATCATGTGGAATTGTTATTGTAATGCAAAATGTTGAAGTTTTGGTATTTAAATGAAGATGAAATTGTTGTAATTAGTTATGTTAGAAATAGTTGTAATGTATTTATGTTTGTAATAAATGATATATCATGGTTTTGTGGTTTATGTAATTTGAATGCAAATGTATTTTGGAATTGGAATGAAATTGGAATTGTAATATGATGATTAAATGAGAGTATGGTCAATGGTTGTATAATGGAATGATCTTGGAATCTAAATTGTGTACTAGTTGGAAAACGTAACTTGTGATTGAAATTGCATTGACTTGAATTTTGTACTTCACTTTGAAACATTGTAATCAAAGGTTCATGAAATGTTGTGATGTGTTTGGTTTAATGAAATGGATTTGGTTTGAATATTGTAATTTTTGGATTGAAATTGCATTTGTCAATGGAAATGTATGGTTGAATGAAGTATTGTAATAAATGGTTTATGTAATGTAAATTGACTTTTGAAATGGACATGGAACATGGTTTATGGTTTGTATTGAAAAAGAAACAAGGTTGGAAAATGACTTTGGTTTAAAATGAATCATTGTATGTGATTTGAAATGAACATGAATCAAAGATAAGTCATGGCTCAAAGATGAATTATGGATCATGGTTGGTTACATGAATTAGAACATGAACCATGGTTGAAAACAAAAAAAGGTTTCAAATGGTCATGTATTACATGAAACTGACCTTTGAACAAGAATATGGGGATTGAAGGATGAAAACATGGTAAGTTGACTTTGGTCAAATGGTTGACCAAAAAGTCAACACTTGACCAAAATTCAACTGATGCAAAAAGGTGATGAAATTGACCCCTCTGATTAAAAATGCATGTTCAAATGGAACCATGAACCAATTGAAACCAATGTCTTAAATGAATGAATGATAGTGACACATAGTGATCATGTCATGACTTGACCAAAATGAATCAATGACAATGGAATCAACAGATGAAGTGACTTAGATCAAATGAGACCAATGACAATATGCAGTGGACTGTGAATGTAAGCATGCCCTAAACCAACCAAGACAAGCCAAGGACTAGGGTTGAGTAGTCAAAGTTCAAAGTCAAGCAACAACCTATCAATGCCATGAACCAACTTAGGGTTTCCAACCCTTCAAAACTAACCGCAAGGTTTACCAACTCCAAGATCAAGGATTCAGGTTTTAAACCAAACATCAAGCTCCTTAAGTAACCTCTCAACCCATGGTCCATAATTAGGGTTTGAATCCCTTATGATCGGATGAATCACCAGGCCAAACCTCTAGGGTTCCATCTACACCAAAAATCCTAGCTTTGCAAACCAAGAACTTTGAACCGATAATGATCAACCACTAGATATGAATGAATAATTGATGCATATGAATGAAGCATGTGGGTATGAAAATGATTCTCAAGTAATGGGTTAGATGAAAAATAAAAAGGGGAGGACAATTTTTGGGGTATGATAGCTTCCCCTATTTAATCATCTTAAACCCGAATGCACGAATTGCGACAACTTTTTGGATATTCAAGGTAGAAGAGGATTAAATAAAAAAGTATCCAAAAATTTTCCCGTTGAGAATGGATGTAATGTAATGGGAGTTTTGTGATTTTCCAAGCAAAGATTAGGCTTTGGGTTAATCAATAAAACTGGACTTTTGGCTTTTTCGTTTGCAAGGTTTCATGTTATGCTATATGAATTATATGCATGAGTGAAACGACATGATGGATACATGATGATAATTTATGCAATGGTTACCAGGTGCTCATATAGCAGGCGGTGGGAACTTTAGGCTAGGATAATGGTCATACAAACATGGTTCTTTGACACATATTTCAAGTTGAACAGTCGTTGTCATACCTCTAAACTTGATCTAAAACATAGCGAGAGCTTGTACCTTCGCAACCTGCCTCTTCCTCAGTCTGTTGGGCATTTGCACCAATTGCCCCAGCCACATGTTATAGGGTAGTCTCATATTTGGAAGATCTCAAACTGGTTTTCCCCAATATCTTAAAACTGTATCTTCTTAATTAACCATTCCCGGGATTTATTGACTTCTTGTGCTCATGGGGTGGCCTACCCCAATACGAGTCTCAAAGTAACTTTGTGCATGTCTAGCTGATTTAGAGAGATTTTTACAATCTCGACGTGGTTGCCCCAAATTGAATGAATCTTGAAGAGATCTGAGCTATGGGATATCAGAAGAATTGTTCAATCTTCCCACTATGTAAGCTTCGTTGATGTCAAGTGCCCATTCACATTCTCATTTTGAAAATGATAATTATAATGTCATACTCATGCAAGTTTTGAAACTCAAGTGTGTTCACTAAGATTTTGACATACAGTGAATGAATCACTAGTTAGAATGTCATATCAATATCAATACAATTGACAAGCAAATCTTTAGGAGTTAGCTTTGATGTGATCTTACCATAGTATGCTTTCGAAATAAACTATGCTTCAATTAGGTCTTTTAAGGGTTGTAACGTGGTCTGATTCACAGTTTTATAAAGAAAGGATATTAGGCTCAAAACCTATTCTAACCCACCCGTTCTCCGTGATGTTCTCCAGTCCTACGTTCAATTAGCTTAAAACAAGCGTTCATCTTTCAAAAAAGGATTTTAAATATTACCAATGATGGGTAAGGAACCCATGAGAATTTGGAGCGATAATCACTCACCTTCTGCTTTTGTTTGCAGACACATAGATTTGCTCTTGCTGAGGATTTTTGTATTGATCCTCTTGTTTCTTTCGTTTTACTTTCCCTTATTTTTTCCTGGACTGATCCTTTAGGTCTGTAGCCCACTGGGACGCCCTAACTTTTTCCTAAATCAATCTTATTTTCAAGCTCTTGACTTAGCGAGCTTTCTTTTTCTTTTAATTTTTTCATTTCTCGTCCCCTTTTTTGTATTAGATCAAATCCTGCGACATCTGCTTTTTTGATTCGTTACAAGGTTCGTGACTATCATCCAACTCACTCTTTTTGTAGATAAGGGATAACCAATATGAATTTGTGATTCCATCCTCTTAAGAGTGATATGATATCTTTGATCACTTGATGTGATATTCTCCTTTTCGAAGCCTGAACGACATGTCAAACTAACTGAAGACTACCCTGCCCCTAGTTAAACATGAGGGTTTTATGTATTAAAGAAAGAAACTCATACTTCAAGGCCCAAGGGGTTAATTAAGAATTAACTTCCTTATATCTCCGGTGTTTAGGGATTTGAACAATGCCTTACATCATCAGTAGGGCCTTATTCAAAAGCATATAGGTAGCGATCTTGCGCATTTTATTTGCATCATTCTCTTTTGACTTTGCTTGAGCAACATTTTGATACTGATAAATAAAATATAATGTATTTATTCAAAACATGCACGTTTATTTCATTATGATTGTTATTAAAAAAAAAGAAGTTCACAATTGAACAATACATTGACAAACAATAAAATATTACAAATTGAAAGAGTGAAAGACAACATGATTGCTGACGTGATTTGCCTCATTATTCTTTTGCAAATGTAACCTCAATTATGAGCATTCTTCATCAATGACTGCACTCACCCTCCTCAATCTTGACATTGGGCCCTTCACCAGAGAAGGACAAGATCTTCTGATTAGTAAGCGCTTGTACCCTGGTTTTGAACAGACCGCAATCCTCGATAGCATGTCCTACGTATCCGGTGTGGAACGCACAAGAAACCTTAGGATTATACTTCAGGCCATATGGGTAAACAACAAGTCGTATTCCCTTCGGCACAATGAGTCCTTGCTGGACAAGGTAAGGTAGCAAATGAGTATATTTCATAGGGATCTGATCACGTTGAGAACACTTTTTATCATAACATTTGGTTTGCCCCTGCCCTTGATGGTTACGTGGCACAACTTGCTGACTTTTCATAATTTGAACCTGAGGAGGCTGCTGATACTAGGATGTAACACCATGTGGGAATGAGTAGCATGTCATGGGTACCAAAGGTACTTGCAATTGAGGATGAATAAGATGAGTAGCCATTGGTGGGAACATCTGAGCAGAGTGCACCAAGCCAGGATTGACTATCTGATTAGGAGTATAACCATAATGAACTCCAAATGGGACATAGGGTGCCCCAGTATAAGTGTACTAAGGCGCAACAGTAGTGGAAGATGATGCCCCAGGATAGGCTAAAGGCATTCCAGAGTGGTATCCTTAATCATGATATTGCATAGCAGGTTGAATCACATGTGGAGGAACTTGCACATGAATTGGAGGACCGTTGCATTCAAACCCCTTCTCAATAGGCGCCTCGACAGTCACATTTGTAAAGCATAACAACATTTGATTAATGAGCTATTGAACTCTGGACTTAAAAGGATTACAATTCTCAATGGAATGCCCTACATGTTCGACATGATATCCACATGTGACATTGGGATCATGTTTGGGATGATTGGGAAGCCCAGCAGGTTGGGTCCATTTAGGCACAATTTCCTCAACATTAACCAATATAGGTAGCAAATGTGCATAACTCATAGGATTTGGATCATTGTGAGGACATCTCCCTTCCTGATCGTTGTGCTTCTACATGATTTTATTCTGCTTCAGTTTCTAGTTGCTTTGAGCAGGCCTCTGATGTGGTAGTAGACGTTGTTCTTGAGGAGGAAGTGGCAAAATGCCTGTAACCACCTTTTGTTTGTTACCCTATTCAGACTGGCTTTAGCTCGCTCATAAATCAAAACCTTATTTGGGATGTCCATGTTCATGCCATCCAAGAATAAATCCAGGACCATGTCAACTCTATCAATGCTCTTACCCTTTCCCATGATTCTTCGATGATCGGTGTCGAAGAGTCGTTGTCTTTCTGACGGAGGAATGTACAAGGTGATTTTTTTGGTTGACATGCATGAAATGCAAATGAATGAATGCATATGTTGGGGATGAAATGAAAATAATTATGCAACATCCATAGATTCAAAACCTTGGCGATATAGCAACTCAAGTTCAAGGCTCCTGCATATGTACAATAATGCAATAATGTATGTTAACAACATAGAATAATCCGGATAATCTGCATATACTGCTTGATTCAGGATCAAAGGTTCAAAGTATCTATGAGAATAAAAGTATGTAGAGTCTATGGTTTCCTGCAGAAAAACCCGTATCCCCCTAATGGGTAGGTTATAGTCTTTAAGAATGTAGCTCGGGTGTAGAGCTTCTCTCATGTATCATAACCCCCAACCTAACAAAGAGTATAACAAGTATCCAATATAAACAATATTTAAAGCAATAAGTAATGAGATAAATAAAGCGAGTAAAGCATAAAGATAAACACCTAGACAAAGCTAAGAAAGCAATCAAAACTAGGGTCGACTCCTTTTAGCGACTAGGAAATAGTCCAAGTAGCAGAGAATCCCCAGCAGATTCGCTAGTTGAAGCTAGTGAAAATATACCTGAATGCATCGTACGCTTGAAATTACAATAGAGTCGCCATCAAACTTTATTTATTCCCGAAGGAAAGGGAAAACATCGATAAAACCCAGAGAAAAAGAAACTGGGTACGGAAGTCGGTTATGCAAGGGGAAGGTATTAACACCCTTTACATCCATGGTACTCCATGAAAACCATTTCGATTGTTCTTGCTCGAATAGGTGTTCTATCTAAAGATTACTCACAAAAGAATAAGGGAAAAGGAAGATAATAGATAGAGTGCTCGATGAGGATTAGGGCCCTCATGCCTACGTATCCTTATAATGTAATAAGGAATTCAGAGCTCTATAGTTCATAGAATTAGTGGTGGGAGGGGAAAATAATTCATGATAAAGATATGGTCTAAAACAAAGGATAATATGTTTTGAACTACAACGAGGGTTGAGACATGAACCTAAGAGTAAAACTGGTATGAACCAACAAGTGAGGGGCCTACGACATGGTATCACTGTATTGGAATAACCGAAAACAAAAGAATTAAGTGTTTGGTTTCGCATCACAAATAACTCATGGTTCACAAGGAGATACAAGATAGAGCTCAAAGAGATATTATATTTGTCTCAACACAAGATTATATCACATGGAGTGAATGAAGGTAGAATATGAATGCATCATGGAGATGAACGGAATGAATGACCAAAGTCACAAAATCAAGAATTTGGTAAAAAGTGACTAAAAAGGTATAATTTAGAACCAAAGGTAATAGTATATTGGAATCCATAGGAGAATGAATTTTGAAACCCAAGAGTAAAGGTGGAACGACTAAGATGGGGAAGGACAAAGGTATACCCATTGTATTGTCATGACTAAAAACAATGAATTATGTCTCTGGTTTCACAACACAAACATCTTTGGCACAAAGGTAGACAAGTGTCCTAAAAGGGTATATATGGAATTCCAAAGAAAACTATATTTGGTTTCAAAGAAACAGTATGTCATTGGGGTGAGTGGTTCAATGATTGAAGGTAGGTATTAGATTGTGAAAGATATGGATGATTCCCTAAGGCAGAAGGAATAATTAGGATTATGCTCGCCAAGGATTTGCGTCCCCGTGCCTGCATATTCTCACTGTGCAATGAGAAAGTCAGAGCATTCATAGTTCGTGGAACTACGAGAACAAATGGTAGATATGGAAGTGTTTGTCTAAGTAACTAGGACTAACAAGACAAATAACTTCAAGGGCATGATTGTAGTGATGATCAATATAACCTGTACCAACAAAAATGGTAACATGGGAACCCGTAATGGAAAACTGAATTTGAACAAAAGAGGAAAAATGTACAAACTAAGATGTGGAGGGACATAGGCATACCCATTGAATTGTCTTACCAAAAATAATGAATTAGGTGTTTGACATCAAGGCAACATCTCTTGATTCACGAGATGGACAAATATCCTAAAATGATGGGTATGAGACCTAGAAGAAGTTGTTGTTTGGATACAAGGAAAAATATATCACTTGATGGGGAACAAACAATTTGAGATCAAAGAAGAAATGGTATCTTGGATCCATGAAGGAAATAAACTCTGAACCGAAGAATAAAAAAGGTGCAAACTGAGATGTGGAGGAAACTAGGCATACTCACTCTTTTCATAACCAGAAACAAAGAGAATTAAGTGTTTGGCATCAAGGCAAATATATCTTAGTTCAAAGGAAGGTATTGATTATGGAATCCAATGAAAAATGTATTTGATCTTAAAGAGATGGTATTGATTGATGAAGAAATGAATAAGATAGGTTAATAAATAAGGTAGCTCGTGGAGAATCTGAATTCTCCTGCCTACGTATTCTCACTGTGCAATGAGAAAGTCAGAGCTTTTGTAGTTCAACCCACTAGGTCTAACAACAATATGATTGAGGCAAAATAAGTGATTGATAATGGAATATGAAGAATGGTTTACATTTGTTTGATGTGAACCACACTAAATTCTATGAGTAAAGGTGAATACGATGAGCAACTGGTTCAATCGTCCCGTACCCAAAGATATTTAGAATGAGGATTGGAATTCTCCAATCTCATTCATTCTTTACTACTTAAGGCTCATGACGTGCAATTTACATCATAACTGATGAGTGTTGAAGTTGAATTTCCTTGTAGCTTTCTATGATGAAAGGTTGTCTTTGAAGAAAGAAGACTTAACAATTAATTGAATCAAATTGTGCTAAAGTCTATGAGTAGAGGTGAATACGATGAGCAACTAGGTCATTTGTCCCGTACCCAAAGATATTCAGAATGAGGATAGGAATTCTCCACTCTCACTACTTCTCTATTACTTCAGGCTCATGGCACACAACTTGGCTCATGATTTACAAGTGTTGAATACACCTTCTCTATTACATCCGGACCTAGGTTCAGAATGAGGATAGGAATTCTCCACTTTCACTCCTTCTCTATTACATTCGGACCTAGGTTCAGAATGAGGATAGGAATTCTCCACTCTCTCTCCTTCTCTATTACATACGGACCTAGGTTCCTAATGATACCTGTGTTGAAACAAAATCGGATGTTCATAGGTTGTATAACCCTAATGAGTGGGTGTTTTAGTCCGATGGCATTTTCTATCATGGTCACTAAGCCTTCCACTAATATTGGTCCATGGTTATCCTATGCTATACGGTCCAAATTAGCTATCATGAATGTAGCGGCGTTAACAGGCCGGACCTGTGATGCACAATGAATTATAAAGAGTTTGTCTTTGGACACAAAGGTTCTGTTATGTTCCTTTCCAAATAAGGTGTGAGCTAGGATCTTATGAAAGTAACGAATGACAGGGTTATGGATGTTCTCAGAATGCATAAGATTCGGCTCGGGATGGTCGTTTCCTGTGATGCTACCCCAAAAGTGATCTAATTCAAGGTCTATAAGCCTGTCTTCCTGGGTAATGGTAAAGGTATCAGGACCATTAGGGCATCCTAGGAGTTCAGCTATTTCTCTATGGGTGTAGCGGTAGTCATTATCAAACAACCTAAAGGTGATGAGGCCTTTGTTAAATCCCATACCATGGTTTGGCAGGTAAACTAGGGAGCTTAGGAATTCTAAAGTCAACCTACTGTAGGAACTAAATTTTCTTTTGATAGCAAAGGTGTCCTAGCCTAGTCGGTTAGTTAGGGACATAACACTGTCTCTTATACCTAATTTGGTCATAGTGCGTCCATCTGGGTATAGGGTTAGTGACATTCCTCTCTGAGCTAGAGCCTCAAAACGTCTCCTTTGAGCTCTGCCTCTGAAGACTATATCCATGTAATCTACTTTTTGTATTGTGATAGTCAGTAGCTAGATAAAATCAAGTAGATAACAACATTAAGTTAGTAATGGTCAATAATAAAGAAAGATACCGATTGACTTTATGAAAAATAAGAAAGAAAGAAAGAATGAAAAATAAGCAGTAGTAATAATCAGAAATTTAGATAATTGAATTAAAAGTTAAAAATAGAGTGTGGGTTGTCTCCCACCAAGTGCTTCGTTTATTGTCGTAAGTTCGACAGAAATAGAATAAATGTTATTCTGGTGAATGAGCGGGTAGCTCTGCAAGCTTTAGATTCACGATGAAATAATTGTTGTCAATTTTGTGGTAATGTTTCAAACGCTGGCCATTTACTATAAATGGTTCGCTCGTTTATCCCTTTATCTCTATCGCTCCATTTGGAAAGACGTTGGTAATTTCGAAGGGACCGGACCACCTAGAACGAAGTTTTTCGGGAAAGAGTCTGAGGCGGGAGTTAAACAAAAGTACTTTGTCACCTTTCTTAAACTATTTCCTTGATATGCGATTGTCGTGCCATTTCTTAGTTCTTTGTTTATAGATCTGGGCATTCTCATACACATCTAGTCTAAGTTCTTCTAGTTCATGGATATCTAATATTCTTTTTTCGCATGCGGCAGTATAATTGAGATTAAGGGTCTTAATGGCCCAATATGCTTTATGTTCTAATTCTACCGGCAGATGACATGCTGTAAGACCCCAATTTTGACCCTAAGATCCCTCATTCAATTTCATCATAAGCATTAGCATTGGGATCATACCTTGGCATCCTCCTTACCCCTCCTTCATTGGGTTTGTTTGGGAGAGATCACCAAGTACTTTATGATTGTATCATACTTGTATATTATCATTTTACTAACCAAAATACCAAAAATATGTCTTTGCATTTTCCTAACTCTTTTGTAGGTAGGACATGATCTCCATTGATCTATCAAGTTCATATCTAGGGTTTGAGACCCCCATGACAAAGAGCACAACCTTTGAATTGATACAAGAGTGGTTATGGGCATCATATATGAGTTACATTGATTCCTACATGTTATATTGATCAAGTTTTCTTCAAGAGTTTGAGGGTAATTTACCTTGGAAACCCTAGTTTGACTGGGTATCTTGAGTAACTTCTCCAACAAGCTATCTCACCAATTGATCAAATTTCTCAAGGATCTATTAAAATTTCATCATCTTATACATATATGATCTATCATGAGCCTAGAAAGTCAAGAGAATTGAAGATTGGCAAGTTGGTTGATGGTGGTTGGCCAGATGAATTCATCTGATCAAAACAGGGTCTCCCTAGACCCTCTCTCCTACAATTTGCACCATATGAAAATGATTCCAAGATAAAACTTACTCTAAATGACATTCCAAACAACTTTTATGTTGAGACCTAGAACTATTTGTGCTTGGAAAATCATTTTCTATGTTGAAACATTATAGGTCATTTTGTCTAAACCCTAATTTGAAAGTCAACTTTCCAAGGCCATAACTTGCTCAATTTTTATGAGATGAAATATTTCTAAGTTGCACATATAAACTCAAGACGTCTAATTCAACTTTGATGTTTAGAGTGAGAGAAAATTAAACTTTTATGAGCATGTGATATGAGGCTACATTATAGGTCACTTTTGACCTATACCATTGAACAAGTGATTTTTCCAAACTTCAAAAATGCATAAATCTATCATTTCAAATCCAAATTACATGAAATTTGTGACCATGTTGAAGGTCTTTGAAAGAGCTACAACTTTGATGAATACACGTTTCTCATTTGAAGTTCACATAAAACGTTAAGCAAGGTGGAATATTGAGATATATGACTTGACACTTAGAAAAATTTTCAACATGTTGAAATTTCCAAACTTCCACCTCAAACTTCATCGTGATACAAGCTCCAAATAGAAAAGTGTTGAACATGAAAGTTGTTCCTATTGAACTAACCTTTCCAAAAAGTCTAAGTTCATCCATTTTGGACAAGAATTGTTAGGGCTGCGCATGGCATGAACATGGTATCATCATGTGGCAAAGATCAAACTTCAAATCTTCACACACACTTGCCTTGCAATCCAAGTTGATTTCAGACTCTCTCACATTCATTTGTGGACCTTGAGAAATGATGTCATAGGCCTGTACACGCCCATGCACCCATGCATCATCATTTGCCAATTTTGGAAAGTGATTTTGAAGGTGCAAATATCATAACCTGCAACTATAAATAGAGCCCTCTAGCATCAGAATTGAACATACATTCGTGCCAACTTTGATTCTAAACCCCTAACCCTTCCACTCGAGAGGATAAACCTGAGAATTTCATCTTGAAATTGAGTTTGAATCTCACTGTTTTAAGATTCAAAACTCCAGGGATCCAAGACCTTTTGTGCATTTCATTCTACTCCTGCAAGCATTCTGAGTGAGATCAAGCATGAGCCAAGGCAAGAACAGTTGAATCCAGACCTGCATTGAAGGTATTTTCCAGAAAATTTCATCTCTTCTATTCCCTTTAAATATTGCTCAATTCTCTTGATTATTTGGTTGTCTGAAGTCCTACCAATGTAGGAAAGAAGATTGAGTTGCTTAGAGGTCAAATCGAAGCAACTCAGTTGACATATCTTAAATTTTAACTCCTCATATATTTCTATATGTGAGGAGTTAGTTAAAATTGAGGTGATATTCGTGATCTACACCATTTTTCCTTTCAGATCATGTCCTCCTTTTATATTTATGATGTGGTGATGAATGGACCAGTCCGGCCAAGGTCGCCTGAGAAGATGACTGGCGCTTTGCTCTGGAAATGATGTGGTGTGGTCTTGAGCCATTAGATGAGTTCAATTTGTTTTAATCATGAGCGTACGTTTTAATTACCAGGCGTGCGGGCGTTTGACTCAGGCGTGTCATACCCCAATTTTGTCCCTACCCCGATACAATCTTCATCTGATCCAGGGCCATACTGCACATACATGCTTTCATTATTTCATCATCATAATTTCATTGAACTTTCATTACCAAATACATATTACACGGACTTAAGGCATGGTGTTTACACTCGGGAAAAACTGGGGTTATCCGGTTAAAGTTCTAAAAAAAAAAAATTAAACAAAAAAATTGAGTAATCGATTACCCTAATCATGAGTAATCGATTACCCAAACCAAAAATTGATTTTTTGGCCATTTTGGACCGTGTAATCGATTACCCTATCATGGTAATCGATTACCCAGACCAAAAATTGATTTTTTTTGGCCATTTTGGACTGTGTAATCGATTACCCTAATCATGGTAATCGATTACCCAGACCAAAAATTGATTTTTTGGCCATTTTGGACTGTGTAATCGATTACCCTAATCAGGGTAACCGATTACACCTGCGCAGGCAGCTGTAGTAGGTCTGTTTTTTACATAGTGTACTTTTTGGATCACCCCCTTTTTCACCTACTTTCCCTATAAATAGAGGTACTATTTCCCCTAATTTTGCTTCCTAGCCCCCAAAATTTCTGTCCAAGTACCATTTACTCTCCTCTCCAAACCTAGGTCAAAACAAAAAATCTTTCTCACTTAGAAAAGTCACCCCACCAACTTTTTTGTCCTCTTTCATATTTTTTTTCAAAGCTCCTTACTCTCTAACACTCACAACTCAGCTCCTTCACTATACTTCCACCATAAACACTTTCATCCCAAACCCCTTGCTCTATATCCAAGCTCAACACCACTTCAACCTACCCTTTTTCAACATTTTTGGGTAATGATTTTAGCTTAAACTTTGTTAACTTTTTGGTTATGTTTTTGTGTTGAAAATGATTGTTTATTCTTGTTTGATTTTTTTGAAAGGTTTTAGACTCAAGCTTGTAAAAAATGATTAACCTTGGTTTACATTTTTTTTGGGGATTGCTTGCTCTTGCTACTTTTATCCACCATCTTTAATCAAACTTAGTATTTTGTTTCATTTGCTATTTATTGTTGACTTGTTTTCACATCCATTTGGTTGATGAGATCTATTAGATCATGGCTATGGTTGTTTAGAGTGGATAAAACCTTCAATGTTTCAAACCTATTAATGATTGATCAATAGATCCTTCATGATACTTTGAGGAATTGATAGGTTGCCTCTATTTTCAACCATGTTTGGGCCATTTGATACATAGATGAAACCATTTCCTTTGCATTGTTTCTTGTTATCATTTAATATTTATTGTTGACTTGTTGTTACATTTATTTGGTTGATGAGTTCTATTAGATCATGACCATGGTTGTTTAGAGTTGATTAAATCTTCAATACTTCAAACCTATTAATGGTTGATCAATAGAGCATTCATGATACTTTGAGGCATTGATAGATTTTCCTCTATTTCAACCATATTTGGGTCATTTGATACATAGATGAAACCATTCTCTTTACATTAACTTGTTATTCTATTTGCTTATTGTTATTATACTAACCACTAACCATTAACTACTAACTTCTAACATTTATATTATTGCACTTTACTTCCCTTGCAATTTATTTTATTGTTCATTTACATTCAAGTACTCATCATCATCATCATTGTACAAACTCATCATGCATGTTTATTTTCTTGTTATTTATTTTATTGTCATTATATATTAAAAATAACCAAAACATGATACAATGGTAAGACCAAAAATATTCACTCAACTCTTAAGCAACTTGGACTTAGAGGATCTCATCTTAAGACCTTTGCTTGGAAACTTTCCTTTACTCTTTATGATACTTTGTAAACACTTGGATTCTCACCCGTAACTTACATGCATGTTTGTAAGACCATTATCCTTTGTTTAGCTTAGGTCACTTTAGCACACAAAAGACTTTCTCTTGGGCTACCTTACAATGAGACTCTTTATTTTCTTGTTGGTTATTTTGCATTCACGTTGCATAAGCTAAAATTCATAAGCAATCTCATTTCGAGACCATTTTAATAATTCAATTCATATGCACATGTAAATACAAACCTCGGTCAATATCGAGTGCGCCTTTCCAAATCAATTCAAAACACCTTTGTAAGTCGATTACTTGTAAAAGTATCGCCATCAACCTCACATGGCTTACTCTTGGGCCTTCTTACAATGAGACCTATTCGGTTTTAATTAATCGATTAGACGAACTATTCACTAAATAAATTCAATCCATTCACAAAATACAAATTTAAAACCTCGATCCAACATCGAGTATTCTTTAGTAAGAATTAAAATACTTAATCATAACTAAACATTATTTCACTTAGGAATAAAAGAGGTAATGGTTTTGAGTTTTCAGCTCTTCTCCTCGATTATTTAAGCACGAACTCTTTTACTCAATTAAATGGAACAACCGTCATTCTAATCCACCTAAGCACAAACAAATCAAATTCTTTTACAATAAGAAACAAAAAGGGAGATAACTTTGAGTTTTCAATTTTTTCTCCTCGACTATTTGAGTACAAGTTCTCTTACTTGTTTAGTCAAATAATTGTCGTTCCTCCACAAACTTCCAAACCCCGATAAAATCAAATTATTTTCACATTAAGCTAAATGAAAAGGGAGTTGACTTTGAGTTTTCAACTTCTCTCCTCAATTGGTTGAATACGAGTTCTCTTCCTCGGTCAGTCGAACTATTGTCATTTTTCCACAAACATACAACTTAATCAAATCATTTTCTTAACAAACTATACGAAAAAGGAGATGGTCTTGAGCCTTCGATTCCTCTCCTCAAATGCTTGGATATGAGTTGTTTTACTCAATCATTCAAGTACTTGTCGTTTATTATAAAAATACGTCAGCCATGTACAACCTTATTTTCATAATTACTCAGATGAACAGAATGCGGTCTAGAGTCTTCTATTCCCTTTCCCGACTATTAGGATACAAGTTGTCTTACTCGATTATCCGAGTAATCGTCATCCAACCAAAAACATCTCAACCAATCAAAACATCCAACATATTAATCCAACCTATGACCCCCGTGTGACCAAAACTCTTTTCAAGAGAACACCATTTAATCCTTTCTAATGCGCATAACAAACCAATGCTTAAGCCTCCGTCGAGAGTAGACAAGCCAACATTTAGCCTTTAGAACACCATCTAAACAGTTGTTCACTAAAAAACACCAACCAACCGTAGTTCCCCGAACTACGAATGCTCTGATTTCCTTATTATACTATAAGGATGCGTAGGCAGGAGATTGTTGTATCTTCGCGAGCACACTAATAAAAAACCTCCCCTTTCCCTTTCTAAGATTCCCATCCATTTCTATCTTTAATAATTTTATAACCCAAAGATAACAAACAAACATAAATTAACACTCAAAACGCACATTAGAACTAAAAGGTTCCCGTTGAGTACAACGGACGTAAGGGGTGCTAATAACTTCCCCTTTACGTAATCCACTCCCGAACCCGAATATGGTTGCGATGACCATTATTCTATTTCCTAAAGGTTTTATTGATATTTTCCTATTCCTTCATTGGGATAAATAAAGTTCGGTGGCGACTCTGTTCGAACGTAAATTTTTTTTCGCGACCATCGCGAGGAATCGTATTTTTCGAGATGCAACAGATGGCAACTCTGCTGGGACTAGCTCCAAGCAAAAGAGAGTGAAGCCTAATTTAGTTCAGTTTCTGTATTGTGTGTTAATCTTGTTTGTGTATCTGTTATTTTTTATTCTTCTATTAATATTCTGTCATAAGTATTATATTATGATTTATTGACTATGCCTTATTTGGGGTTCTCTGGTTGGTGATATTTTGTGAGATAGGCTCTCCACCCGAGTCTGAGGAAAACCATAAGTTTAAGTTGGTGGTTGCGTAGTGGGCGCCCACAAGGAGTCTTCCTTGTTGGGAAGAAACGAAGACCCCGCCTAGAGGAGATTCTTTTGAGATATTATTGCCCGACGAGTCTTCGTCACGACGATAGTATTCTCAAGTTGGATCCATGACTCTAGGGACCTTTTAACCCATTATACCCGGTGTAACACCTCAAAATTTGCCCTCCTCTCTTGGGACTAAGCTTAACATTGTGCATACATTTTTAGGTCATTAGGCATTGCATATTGCATATCATGTGGTTACATTGTGCAAGCCATTCTCCCAAGTCTTGATCAGAAGATGAAGAAGTCAAAGTGCAAGCCTAGGGTTTATTGACTGATCATTGGCCATCTGAGGATTGGACTGTGAATTAGGGTTTTTTGTGATGCTCAAAGGGTATTGGTCTTCATCTTGATTGAAGTGATACATCATCATCATCATGGTTGGATGTCATCAGAAGATTGAAGAAGATTCCTTGAGATTAGGGTTTTGACCACTGGTTAACCCTAATCAGTTGCATTGGGCCAGTCAGGGCATGATCAGGAGATGGGGTCTATGATGGTTATGGGGTTAATTCTTTGGTTATATTGTGCTTATTGAGGCTAGGGTTTCACCCTTGAGCCATTTCAGTTGGAGATTGGGGTTCAGATTGATCTATGCATTGCCAGATTCATCTGTCAGATGAAAAGTCAACTGTGGTCAACTGTACATGATCTGATGGATTTGGAGGTGGAAATGAGTTGGATACACTTCATTCATATTGGAACAAGTGTTATAGGATATTGCAAAGCTTAAGAATGAAGAAAATCAAGTCAGGACAAAAACTGCCAAAAATAGAAAGTGACTTGTAATGGAAGTTTCCAAAAATGGAAAGTTTTTGACCTCAAAGCCACGTGTCCAAGGAAGCTTCAAATGAAAAATTGTTCAACATGAAAGTTGTAGATCTTGTTCTCACCTTTACAAAAAGTCCAAGAACTTGAAAATCCCATGTATGGTTGGGAAATTATGGCTCAGTGAAGTTCAAAAATGACCCATAATCAGGAGGCCATAACTTCCACATGGTTTGTCCAAATTGCAAGTTCTTTATATGCACAAACTCCATTTGACATGTACTTTCATGGTGCATAATTGGATTTTTCCAAAAGTGGCCAATGCAAAAAGTCAATTTTCAACTGGACAGTTAAATTGGACCAAGGGCAAAATTGTCCAACTTTCAAAATAATTGGAATTTTTGAGTGGGGATTTTTGCAACACCTCATGAATGGTATTTAAAATTTGTTGGAATCATCATTTCATGGAAAAGGCTTGTAATTTGAGATTTGGCTTGAAAAATGAAATGGCAAAAATGGACAAAGTGGCATTCACATGTGATTTTGCAAATTACACAACCAATGAGAGTGAGACAAGTTTCAATGGATCACACATGGTATTTGGAGGTTGTATGAGCTGTCAAACAGGTGGCAATGAGCTGGCATGTTGAAATTCCAATTTTACCCCTAAGCTTGAAAGTTAACATGTCACTAACAAATGCAATGTGGTTAATTACGTGATTAAGCTTGGATTAGTGCATCATATATAAACCTAATCACACAATAATCATAACAGATTTTCACATTCACCAAAACCAGATCTGAAACCTTTCCAATTCTCTCAATTTCCTCAAGAACACCAAAACTTCAAATCCAAATTTCATCATCAATTCTTGATCAATCTTGGAGATTCCTTTTGCATTGATCTTCAATCAACATCTCCTTGGACTGTTTGAGCATTTCATCATCCAAATCTCACCAAATCGTGACTGTGCAAAGAAGCATCATCAATGGTGAATTCGGATTGTGAGCACTAGGAGCCAAGGCAAGTGGATTTGAACGCATCAATCATCTTCACTATCTCTCTTCTTCATCTGTTCCGTGGAAGTGAGGCTCAAGAACAGCTAGAACACCACTGCCATTCCAGGTTTTGAGTTTTTTCGAATTGCAAGATTTTGTGAATTGTTAGATGCGTTCTGTAGAGTGTTGATCGTAGATTCCAATGATGTGAGTAGTTTAGCAAATGATGAACCATAGCTTACGAAATCTGGAAATTAAGTTTTGAGGACAAACCCTAGGTTGCTCGATTCAGATGATTTAGGAACTTTTAGGTGGAATTAAGTTGATATTCGTGTTCTATGTTCTTAGACGGTTCGAACGGATATACGCATGTCCATTTTCGTTGAGTTTTGGTGTTCGTCATGTTTATGAGATTTCTGGAAAATTCGAAGTGAAACGATGATGAACAAGGTGTTTGATCCGAAAATCTGTTTAAATTTTTGAACTCGGTGTTTCCCGCTCCCGCCTTAATTATTTACCATACTGCCATTGTGAATTTCAATTAATTTAGTTAATTCATAAAAAATTCATAACATGTTTAAAAATTCATAAAAAATCATAGAAAAATCAGAAAAATATAGGAATTTTTGTGTTGACTTTCTTGTTGACTGTAGAATTTTATTGACCTATTGGTCAAAGTTGTGCATGGTAATATTTGTGTTTGACTTAGGGATCTTTAACATGTACTCATTTTTGATACCTTGTGCCAAATTCATTGTGAAATTCTCATGCTTACAAATAAATGTCTAAAAATTTTTGTGATGATTGTTGACTGGATGATGTTTATTTCCATGTAAATTTCATGAGTTTTTGATACCTGATCATTGGGTTATGAATTTTGGAACTTAGGTGTGACAATTTGTGTCACACCTCATTATGTCAACTTGCTGGATTTATTTGAGTGACCTATACTTGTTGGAATAATATGAAATTTTGCATGATGGTTGATTGACATGTTAAAATGCTATGTGAATTTTTGTGGAATTTTATGTAGCATTTTCAAATTGATTGCTATTTTTCATCTCTGTTGGTCAAATATGCAAGTCCATGTGGTACATGTTTGTAATTTTGATGTGAAATGCTCATATGGTATTGGATAACCATGAAATTTGGCATGCTTGTAATAGACACATTGTGTGACATCCCTGTTTTGGTCTCATCCGTTTCTTTTTTGTTTTCATTGAGTTATGAATTTTTGAAGTGGATGTATGTGTTGATGTTGTGATTTGGAGCCTATAATTATGTCAGTTTTTGTTGATTTTCATTGACATGGTTCCCTTTGCCCAATTAAGCTCAAATTTGGTGTGCCATACCTGGATTAGGTCCTGTTTAGGTGTAAATTATTTGAGAATTTTTAGAATTGTTTTGATATGGATTTGAATGCAATAGTTCTGTTTGCATGTTTGATGCTTCATTTGAACTAGTTTGATTTGTTTTGTGCATAACATGAACATGATGAATGATAGGGACATGGGACTAATTGTGTTGCCTTTTGTTTGACATTAATTTGAGTTTGGTTAGAGATACCTTGCTGTTTAGGAATTTTTCTTGCTTTTGGACCCTAGGCTTGGCCTAGTGGTCTAGTTGCTAATATTTGCTTGATTTTTCAGGATGAATAGCATAAGGCTCATGGAGAATGATCCAAGTTGATTGAAATGATGTTGTTGGATGTTTGTACACTAACACAACTTTGTTTTGTAGGTTATGAAGTTTGGGCTTGAGCTTTGAGCTTGCTTTGTTGTGCATTGATCTGTATAGATTAACTGATTGAACTTTTGCTGTTTAGTTTGTCTGTCTGAGTACTAACTGTGTTTGACTGTTTCCAGGTACTTTTAGTTGCTCAGTTCCTTGTGAACTTTTGCTTTGCTTTGCTTAAGCAACTTGCATTGAGGTATAACTTCCTAACTTCATGTAGTCTGGAGACCCGGCTGTTACCGGGCCGGGCAAATAAATGTCTGAAGTCCTCCTTAAGAGGTGTCATACGGTGAACTGGACTTTTTTGTGGTTTTAATCGCAATGTCGCGGTTAGCAAGAGTCGCCACCGACTTTTCTTTTATCCAATAAGGAAAGGTGGAAAAGAACAGGAAAAACCTTAATTTAGATTTTGGGTTCGGGAGGTACATTATACAAAGGGAAGGTGTTAGCACCCTTTGTATCCATGGTTATCCATGGGCTCTTAATTGCTCGATCACCTATATTATTTTTGTCTAAAAAAAAAGTGTTTGTGAATTGTTTAGAAAAATTGTTTTGAAAAGAGAATTTAACTTTGTAATGATTCTTGTATGAATGTATACAAAGTGATTATCTCGTTTAGTTTTGAAAATTGTTTAGAAAAATATAACTCGGTAATGATTCTAGTATGAATGTATACCAAGTGGTGATTTTCTGAAGGTATTTTGAAAGGTGTGAGGTGTGAAAAAATGTTTTAGGTTGTGAGCCAGCAATTAAGAGTTATACCGACCCAAGGTCTTTATGAGCATTTCCTATCCTTATGAGGGTAAAACTGTCCTTATTATTGAGAAATAAGTAGTTTTATCCTTTGGATGTTTAAGGGTCATCGTAGGGTCATCGATAGGTCATTGAAGGCAACAGTTACGAGGATATCTTAGCATTCGAAGGGACTATCATCTTTTAACCGTAGGCAACATCGGAGGGTCATCGAGGGACAAAGTTGTATATTCGAAGGCAACATCCGAGGGACTATAATTTATTTTATGATGATTTAACCGAAGGGTCTTTGCTAAGGGTATCCCCACGTTCGTGGGACATGACCGTAATATCGTAATCGTAAGGCAACAAAGAGAGGTCCAAGATCACTTATTCAATGGCAAAGTTTTACAATTAATTATATAATTAGGATGAAACTCCACATTAAAATTATTAAAAATAATATATTAAAAAATTAATACATTAGAAATTAATACATTAAAAATTAATTTAGGGTGAAACTCCACAAGGGTATCCCACAAATAAAGTGGAATACCTAGCCAATAACCTTTTCCTGGGATATGTGAACCTTTACGAAACTCAAAAAAAGAAACATGTCAGAACACCAAATCAGGGTGCAATCGAAGATTACACCGGAGAAATATCACAACAATAAATAGGATAGGATGAATAATGCATGGCTATGATAAAACATAAAAAAAAAACAGAATAGAAAAGTCAGCTACTGTCTCGTTCGCCTCTGCCTCGCCTAGCGAAGGCCAGGCGAATACTCGCCCCAGGCTCGCCTAGCGAGGTGCTAGCGAGCGGCCACGGATTTTGAATTTGAAAACAGCCCCACGTTAGGAACTTTGAATTTTATGGCATTTTATCACAGGAATAACATGATCAAACATTCAGGGTATTCAGGCATATTTAAATTCCCATACGAAAGCAAATTATATATCAACATTTAATCATGATGCATTATATATGTAGATATGGCCAATTGAAAGTATAAACAATAGAGATACGCAAACCTGTTTGCCAATTCAAGGTTGAAGGGATTGACCACTTGTAGTATCGGAATAAGTTAGGCAGCGGGAATTGGACGGCGATGGCTTCGGTGCAGATGGGCTGCCTTCAGGGTTTCTTTACTCTGAATTCTCCGGGTAGGCAGGGTTCCTATGCCAAAACTTTTATTCGTTCTTCTCTGTTCTCCTCCTCTTTTTTTTTTCCAGTGAATCTCCCAGTGTAACTCCAAGTGTCCTTTCCTCTACTGAAACTTCAGTATTTATAGACTGATTTCGTGGGTAATGGGCTTGGAATGAGGGAGACCCAAGTCCAAAATAATTTGTTATATTTTATTTATTTATTTATTTTAATTATTTAATTAATTAATTAATTAATTAATTAATTAATTAATTAAAAAAAAATTTCTTTTTTTTTTTTTTTTTTTTTTTTTTTTTTATTACTGAAGTGCTGGTATTTATAGTGATAATGGTGACCTAATGGGCTCAGAATGAAGCCCGAAATTTTTGTTGTCTGTCAGCTTCGCTAGGCGAGCGCGTAGCGAACAGGCCAGTTTGGGCCATTTTCTGGATTGGGCCATCCGTGAGCTGGGCCTTTGTTTCTTCAAGATCAGTGTTATATATGAGTCGGAATGCCTTGCAAAATGTCTTGAAATATTAATGGGCAAATTTTGGGGTATGACAGCTGCCCCTGTTCAATATTCTTGGACCGAGAGAGTTAGAATGGTGTATACGCCATTCGTGGTCTGGAGGTGGAAGATTATTGAACACTAGAATGCCCCAAAAATTTGCACTTGAGAATCGACAGTTGGTCTTGATGGAGATGGGCTTAAAGATGCCATCCGGGAGGTTTGATGACGAAAGCTTCAAATCGCGCCGTATATTAGGCCAATTTGAAGACATGGGTGCCACACTGGGTCGTACGTTAGACCGTATAATGAGTCATCCATTAGGCTGCCGACTTCGCTGGGGAGTCGGAGTGTGTCATATGCTGTTGGGGATAAAGGATCAGAATGGACCATACGCTAGATCGTATCTGAGTTGCAGAATGAGCCGTACGTTAGGCTGAATCTGATGACGAAAGGGGTAGTCGTACGTTAGACTACACTTCAGAAATGTACCGTATGTTAGGTAGGATCTGATGATGAAAGGGGTAGTCGTACGTTAGACTACACTTCAGAAATGTACCGTATGTTAGGTAGGATCTGATGATGAAAGGGGTAGTCGTACGTTAGACTACACTTCAGAAATGTACCGTATGTTAGGTAGCATCTGAGGGGATGGACATCCGAACGGGTCGTACGTTAGACCGTCGCAGAATGAGTCGTCTGTTAGGCCGCATCTGATGATGAAAGCGGTAGTCGTACGCCAGACTACACTTCAGAAATGTACCGTACGTTAGGTAGCATCTGAGGGTTGTAAGATCCAAACGGGTCGTACGTTAGACCGCGTTGGGGTTGTTGAAGTTCAGAATGGATCGTACGTTAGATCGTATCCGAGTTGTAGAATGAGCCGTCCGTTAGGCTGCATCTGAAAAAGAAAGTAGTCGTACGCTAGACTACACCCCTGAATGTACCGTACGCTAGGCAGTATCCGAGGATTTGAAGGTCCAAATGGGTCGTACGTTAGACCGCATTGGAGTTGCTGAAGAAGTCATATGTTGGGCTGAATCAGAATGAACCGTACGTTAGGCTGTATCTGATAACCTGTATATGTTGTACTTGCAATAAATGTCTGGGATGGGCTTAAAGATGCCATCGTTAGGAGGATATCAAAGTGTTGTCAGAATGAATGTTCCCATGAACTGTATTTGAAATATGTATCTGAATCTTGAATGTGATTGATAAAGGTGTCTGTCTGAATGAACCTTTTATTTTGACTATATCAGGAGGATAAATAACCTGCAAAGAAAAGTTAGCTTCATGCTATGTCATGATGCATGAGATGTTTCGTGTTATGCTAAAATAAATGTGAATGTTGTATGCATGCGTATGCTGTGAAAGGATGTAATGAATGAGTTATGCGTATGAGAAGTTCTGCTTGGGGACTCTACTGGGGAAAATAAATCCCCATCTACTGATTTGAGACATTTGTGTCGATGACCCTTTCTCGGCTGGGGATGCTTGATTTCTGTCTGATGGTGGAAATATTCAACAGAGCCTGGCTGGGGATGGATGAGATGATCAATCTGTCTGGTGACGCCGACCTCTGTTGGGGAGTAACTGGCTGTGCCTGGGGATACTGCCATTTTCTGAGGAAAAAAAAAAAACAGGCTTGCTGGGGAAGAGAATTGGTAGCGGATTCATTGGAAGCATGATTAGACCTTTTCCTTGATCCTGAAGTCGGGTAGTAATTGCTATTGCTATTCTATGCATGTATTTTTGGTAAACATCAGTCATATTCAAATGCACATATTAATTCAAATTAAATCAATGGACATTTACGCAACCAAAACAGAAAAGTAAAAACAAAAGCATCTTTTTTTGAAAGAGGGTTGTATTGATTTTGAAAGGAGGCCTATAAACAGGCAATTTGTGTACAAGGAGACAGAAATCCTAGTAAGAGGAAATTGTCGAAAACAAAGAGAAAGCTATGTGGAAGAAGTCCTATTGATTTTAAGCCTACTACTGTCATTATGTCTTCGAGCATCTCATCCCTTGCTGTCGGATAGAAGTGATTGGCTTGGTCAGTCCCTCGAACTTGGATGAAAGTTGACTGAGAACGGGACATAGTCATACGCTTTAATCCCTAATTTTTGCCTGGACCGCCTTTTCAGGTTTTCAGTCCACCAGGATACCCTTTTTTGCCCAAGCCGCCTTTTCAGGTTTTCGACTTGCCGGGTGTACATTTTTTTTTATATATCCCTAATTTTTGCCCGAACCCTTTTGGTTCGCCGGGATGCCCTTACTTTTGCCTAGATACGTCGATCTAGCGGGTCTCTTTTATGCGTAGTATTTTTTAACTATGTCCGCGTTCACGGGATGTGGGAAGTCTTCACCATCCATTGTAGCGAGTATCATGGCTCCACCTGAGAATACCTTCTTAACTACAAATGGCCCTTCGTATGTGGGAGTCCATTTGCCTCTGGGGTCAGTTTGTGGTAGGATGATGCGTTTGATTACCAAGTCGCCAATTTGATACACTTGTCTCTTGACCTTTTTGTTGAATGCCCTGGTCATGCGCTTCTGATATATCTGCCCGTGACATACAGCCGCAAGTCTCTTCTCATCCATCAAATTTATCTGATCGAGTCGAGTCTGAATCCATTCGTCCTCGTCTAAGCCCGCCTCTTTCATGATCCTTAGAGAGGGAATCTGAACTTCCACTGGTAAAACGGCTTCCATTCCGTAGACTAAAGAGAAAGGAGTTGCCCCTGTCGAAGTTCGCACGGAAGTACGATAACCATGAAGAGCAAATGGTAACATCTCATGCCAGTCTTTGTATGTTACCGTCATCTTTTGTATAATCTTCTTAATATTCTTATTAGCCGCTTCTACAGCGCCGTTCATCTTTGGCCGGTACGGAGAAGAGTTATGGTGTTTTATTTTGAACTGCGTGCAGAGTTCAGTAATCATCTTGTTGTTCAAATTAGTGCCATTGTCAGTGATAATTCTCTCAGGGACGCCGTATCGGCAGATGAGGCTGTTCTTGATGAATCGTGCCACCACATTCTTAGTAACAGAAGCAAATGAGGCTCCCTCCACCCACTTTGTGAAGTAATCAATAGCAACAAGGATGAAACGATGTCCATTAGAGGCGGTAGGTTTAATCTCGCCAATCATATCAATGCCCCACATTGCAAAGGGCCACGGCGCGGTCAACACGTTTAATGGAGCAGGAGGCACATGTACTTTATCCGCATAGATCTGGCACTTATGACAAGTTCTGGAGTGATGGTGGCAATCAGTTTCCATGGTAGACCAATAATACCCTGACCTCAGAATCTTCTTGGCCATTGTATGTCCACTAGAATGAGTCCCAAAGATACCGTCGTGCATGTCTTCCATAATCTTCTCTGATTCCTTTCTATCCACACAGCGAAGCAAAGTCGAATCATGGTTACGTTTGTACAATATTCCATTACTCAAAAAGAATTTAGCGGAGAACTTCCTCAGAAATTTCCTGTCATTGATGGATGTCCCTTCAGGGTATTCCTGAGCTTCTAAATATCTTTTTATCTCGTGGAACCAAGGCTTCTCTTCTACTTCATCAGCGTTAAGTTCATAACAATATGCTGGTTCGTCTAGTCGTTCAATGGTAATCCGGGGAGCTTCATTGTCCCATCTGACTCTGAACATAGATGACATGGTAGCCAATGCGTCTGCCAACTGATTCTCCTCTCGTGGGATATGTTCGAATGTAACCTCTTCAAAGTATGGGATTAATGTCAACACCTGCTCTCGATAGGGGATGAGGTTCGGATGTTTAGTGTCCCATTCTCCTTTGACCTGACTGATTACTAAGGCTGAGTCTCCATACACCCTCAAAAACTTGATTCTCAGGTCTATAGCAGCTCTGAGTCCCAAAATACATGCTTCATACTCAGCCATATTGTTGGTACACTCAAAACATAGTCTAGCGGTGAAAGGCGTATGGCCACCCTTGGGGGAAATGATCACGACGCCAATACCGTTGCCCAATGCGTTAGACGATCCATCAAAAACCATAGTCCATCGGGATCCCACTTCGGGTCCTTCATTCGGTCCAGGTTCTTCATAATCAGTAACAAGCATGACATCCTCATCTGGGAACTCAAAATTCATAGACTGATAATCATTCACGGCCTGATGAGCCAAATGATCAGCTAGCACGCTTCCTTTGATTGCTTTTTGGGTGGTATACTGGATATCATACTCTGTTAAAATCATCTGCCATCTTGCTATTCTTCCGGAGAGGGCGGGTTTCTCAAATATGTATTTGATAGGATCCATCTTAGAAATCAACAAAGTGGTGTGATTCAACATATACTGTCTTAGTCGGCGAGCAGCCCAGGCCAAAGCACAGCAAGTTTTCTCGAGCAGTGAGTATCTTGTTTCACAGTCGGTAAACTTTTTGCTAAGGTAGTATATGGCATACTCTTTTCGACCGGACTCGTCATGTTGTCCCAACACGCACCCCATTGAGTTTTCTAAAACGGTTAAATACATGATTAGAGGTCTTCCCTCAACTGGTGGCACCAGAATTGGAGGTTCTTGGAGGTACTTCTTGATTTTGTCGAAAGCTTCTTGACATTCATCATTCCATATCATCTCTTGATTTTTTCTCAGTAACTTGAAGATGGGTTTGCAAGTAGCGGTCAAATGGGAAATAAATCGGGCAATGTAATTCAAACGTCCCAAGAAACCTCTGACTTCTTTATCCGTACGGGGAACTGGCATCTCTTGAATAGCTCTCACCTTGGCTGGGTCGACCTCAATACCTTTACCACTGACAATAAAGCCCAAGAGTTTACCAGATCTTACTCCAAAGGTGCATTTGTTCGGGTTCAATCTCAACTTGTATTTCTTCAGCCTCTCAAACAGTTTGTATAAATGATCGAGATGTTCTTCTTCAGTATGAGACCTGGCTATCATATCGTCCCCATATACTTCTATTTCATGATGGATCATGTCATGGAACAAAACCACCATAGCACGCTGGTACGTTGCTCCTGCGTTCTTTAAACCAAACGGCATTACTTTATAACAGAAGGTGCCCCATTGCGTCACAAACGTAGTCTTCTCCATGTCCTCAGGTGCCATTTTGATCTGGTTATAACCCGAGAATCCATCCATGAAGGAGAATACCTTGTGTTGAGCGGTGTTGTCTACCAGAACATCAATGTGTGGCAGTGGGAAATCATCCTTGGGACTCGCTCTATTCAAATCTCTGTAATCCACACACATTCGCACCTTACCATCCTTCTTTGGCACTGGTACCACATTAGCAACCCATTGAGGATAAGAAGTAACCGCCAGAAAACCAGCATCGAATTGTTTCATGACTTCGGCCTTGATTTTCTCGGACATTTCAGGACGCATGCGACGAACCTTTTGCTTAACAGGACGACAATCTTCCTTCGTCGGCAAACGATGCACTACTATATCGGTATCCAGCCCTGGCATGTCTTCGTAAGACCAAGCAAAAATCTCCACATAGTCATGTAGCATTTGAATCAATCTTCTTTTGACACTGATTTCCAAGCCTGCTCCTATTTTGACTTCTCTCTTGTCCACCTCGGTACCCAGATTTACAGTCTCAACTGACTCCTCATGCGGCTGTATAGTCCTTTCTTCTTGTAGTAACATTCTGGCAAGTTCTTCAGGTACTTCACAATCTTCCTCACTTCCATCTTCGGCTCGGTAGATCGGATTTTCAAAGTCATAATGAACAGTAGTAGAACTATTATCAACAGGATCCAGAGTGGATAGGGATCTGCAATTCGTTACGTGCGTGTGTGTAAGAAAACATAGCTCGTTTGAAAGATAATAGGAAAGACAAAGAGCGCAATATTTGAATGCAAAACGTCCATTGATTTATTGAATATAAATATGCTTATGAAAATGACAAAACCCTTAACAAATTAGCTATTGTGCCTCGGGCATAGACACAATGCTTTAAGAAGTTTGATTGTAAAAGAAAATTAAAATTTGCAATTCTAGAATAAACAATAACAATTACTCCTGACTAAAGGAAATCGGGATAATGTCTTCAGTCTTCCAATTGTTGAGTCCGTCACCAATTGTTGGGAAAATCCAGCTATCCAAGTCGCAATCACTATCAGCATCTTCCATAGCATTAATCTGATTTTTGACTATCTTTCCAGAGTTAAACCCCAGGCCAGCTTTATCAGACTTGTACGGTACATTGATCAGTTGACCCCAACCAGCACGATCACCATTTTCAATCGCGGCTTGAGCATCTTTCAGAGAGATCATGACAGGGGGAGCACGAACAACCTTGGGCACAAGGGGAGTTGGCTTAAGGACAGGACTGGGTGGAGGAACCACTTCAAATGACTGAGAAGGAGTCTCAAAGAATTCACCATCCATCTCGACGTATTTGAAGGCTTGCACACTACTGACAATATACTCTTCTTCTCCACATACAGTGACAACCATGCCTGCTATTGGATACTTCAGCTTTTGATGAAGCGACGAAGCTACCGCACCTGCCCCATGGATCCAAGGGCGCCCCAACAAGCAGGAGTAGGCGGGACGAATGTCCATCACGTGAAAGGTAGTGTTGAAGACTTGAGGTCCTATCTTGATAGGGAGAACCACTTCACCATAGACAACACTCTTCGCACCATCGTAAGCACGCACCACAACATCACTAGGTTTCAGTTCAATGCCTTTGTAGTCAAATTTATCGAGTACAGCTTTCGGGAGCACATTCAAGGAAGAGCCGTTGTCGATCAACACGTGAGCCAGGGTGATCCCCTCACACTCGATGGAGATATGCAGAGCTTTATTGTGATTCTTTCCTGCTGGCGTCAGGTCAGCATCGGAAAAGCCTAGGCCATTGTCAACAGTCAAATTAGCAACATAATGTTCGAATTGATCGACGGATGTTTCTTGAGGCACATGAGCGGTCTTCAAGAATTTCATCAATGCATTGGCATGGGATTCAGAGATAACAATAAAGACAACATTGAGATTTTAGACGGAGTATGCCCCAATTGTTCCACTACATCAAAATCGCTCTTACGGATGATTTTCAGCATCTCTTCCATTTCCTGTTTGGCAACATCTTCAGAAGTAACTTCGACCGATGTCTCTGACTGAGGAGGATTGACTGGTCTTTTTCCTCGAATTTCGGGAGCGGGAGGTGAGATTTCTGGGAGTAGATCCTTCCACTTCGAGTAACTTTACTAGTCCCCACAATATCATTAGGATTAGCAGAACTACCAACTTGCTTTATGCCATGGATGTAAACGTCGCCTCCATAGTTCCACGGAATAGCTTTGCTGGAGGAATATGGCACGGGGCCAGGTGCGGTAATAATCAGGGGAGCCACTTTGGGCTCAGCGGTAATCTTCACAGGCACTCTAGTAGCGGTAATCTTCACTGGAGCTTTGGACCTAGCAATCACAGATACCTCTTCAATAGAGTTGTCCACCTTAGGAACCCTTTCAAATAGAATTGTACGATCATCCATCAGCCGTTGAATGCCGTTCTTCAACTTCAAACAATCATTGGGTCGGAGTACACAGAGATCGCAATCTTCAGCACAACCTGGAAATAAACCAGCTTGCAATAAATTCTTCTTAACGATCAGGAGAGGAGATGCTAAATCAGCAACGTCAGTAACGTGAGAATTGTCGTCCACAACATTAACATTCTGGTCATGATTAGGCATAGGTGCTGTGATGACATTGGGGGTCGCCGGAGGATCAAATTCAATTTCTCCAGCGTCGATCATATCCTGAATCTTGTTCTTCAACAACCAGCAATCATTCGTATCATGCCCGGGGCTATCGGAGTGATAGGCACACCTGGCGTTGGGATTATAACGAGGAGAAGTAGTGTTGGGATTTGCAGGAGGGCCTCTGAGGGTAATCAAATTGGCCTTTAACATACTCTGCAGTGCTTGGGTTAAAGTCATATTGATCTTGGTAAACTGTCTTCTCGACCTGTCTTGTCTGTGTTGGAAGTTCTGAGATGGCGGTGCGGCAATTGTAACTGCCCCAATAGTATGGTCACGATTCTTCTTGTTATGCTTCCTCTCACTGTACACAGCATTTGATTCATTCTTTCCCTGATAGGACTTTTTGGTGCTTGCAGAAGTAGCTGCCTGTATCTTTCCACTTCGAATGCCGCTTTCAACCCGTTCACCTGTCAAGATAAGTTCAGTGAAACCTGACGAGGAACTTCCCAGTAGATGGCTGTAGAATGGGCCAGTCAGTGTACCCATGAACATGTCCACTAACTCTCGATCAGTCATAGGGGGTTTGACTCTGCCAGCCAAATCTCTCCACTTTTGAGCATATTCTTTGAAACTTTCTTTAGAGCCCATAGTCATATTTTGTAGCTGTAGCCGAGTAGGCGCTAACTCAGAATTATACTGGTAGTGCTTGTAGAAAGCTGTTGCTAAATCAGTCCATGTGCGGATGTTAGAGCTCTCAAGCTGATAATACCACTCTAACTGTGTGCCAGACAGACTCTCTTGGAAGAAATGGATCCACAGTTTCTTATCAGTAGTGTGCGGCTGAATCTTTCTCACATAAGCCCTTAGATGCATCTGAGGACAAGAGGCACCATCATACTTAGTGAAAATGGGAACCTTGAATTTGCGGGGAATGACCACATCAGAGACCAGACCCAAGTTTTCGAAATCCAGACCGGGCACTTTCTGCCCCTCCATAGCTAGCATACGTTCTTCCAGCAACTTGTACTTATCATCCTTCGGAGAGTACTGTTCATGTTCATAATCTTCATCGTCGTCCTCAGAATTGACGAGATTAGGATTCTCATCTTCCGAATCATTCTCGGTCTCTTCTTCTGAATCCTTCGGAATTCTAATCTTGACTCCTGTAACCTGTCCCTTAAGCCTTCTCCCCGGGTTGATGTAACCCACAGGTTTCTGGTCCTTCTTCTTCTCCATCAAAAGAGCTTTCAGTTCTTCCTGCCCCTTAGATAAGCTCAGCATCATTTCCTGGAATTGAGCATTCTGGGCCTGGAGATCTTTGACAGTTTGTTCGAGAGCCATTGTTCAATCTGTTTGAATCTGCTGGAATCTGTTTGATAGGAAAATCGTGAGAACACTGATCCTTTAGAATACCTGTTATGCGATGCAATGCAATGTATGAAATGTTTTCAAGGACTTTCGGGATTTAACTTTGCATAAACTAACAAAAAGAGCTTTTTTTTCTTTTCTCTTTTGTTTTTGCTTTTGTTTTTGTTTTTTTTAGCAGAGTTAAATCCCTAAATCCTTGAAATGGTTAGTACAATGCCATGATGTTATGATGTTATGTTGTTATGTTGTTAGATAAATAACAAGCACAAGCAAGTCACACAACAATCATTCCTAGGTTTTAAGGCTTGCGTGAGTTCCATAGGTAAATACCCTCCCCACTGAAGTTTGGTTGGTTCAACCTGTCTTAGAATAGTAACCGGGTTCTAGAAGGATCTCAAATCATTGACCTTTCCTTAAGTCCACTTCAGTGCAACACCAAGTGGTTGACCGAAGCTTCCCTAAAGTCCAATCTCAAAGAGTGTAGTATCGAGTCTCAACCAACTCCAGTCGGAACCGAAGCCAGTTATCTCACTACTTTCTAATGGCCAGGATGAGTCAATTAGGGTTCTAAAGGTCTGGTTAATGCTTTTATGACACCACGCGAATGCCAAATATTTCCTCAACTAACATGAGGAACATCAGGACATCCAAAGTGCCACATTAACCGTAGCCATCATTTTGACCATTCCAGTATACGCCGGACAGTCGCGATGATCTCTTGCTACTTACCTAAGGTACACTAGATCCGGGTGTAGGATCTTTCACTCAAGCATAACATACCCAAGCAATCCCTTAAAAATAAATCAGACAAATTGAATAAGTGATCTTGTTTTTAAGGTAACCTCTCTTTTTAAATATTTAGGCTCCCCAGCAGAGTCGCCAGTTCTGTCATACGGTGAACTGGACTTTTTGTGGTTTTAATCGCAATGTCGCGGTTAGCAAGAGTCGCCACCGACTTTTCTTTTATCCAATAAGGAAAGGTGGAAAAGAACAGGAAAAACCTTAATTTAGATTTTGGGTTCGGGAGGTACATTATACAAAGGGAAGGTGTTAGCACCCTTTGTATCCATGGTTATCCATGGGCTCTTAATTGCTCGATCACTATATTATTTTGTCTAAAAAAAAAGTGTTTGTGAATTGTTTAGAAAAATTGTTTTGAAAAGAGAATTTAACTTTGTAATGATTCTTGTATGAATGTATACAAAGTGATTATCTCGTTTAGTTTTGAAAATTGTTTAGAAAAATATAACTCGGTAATGATTCTAGTATGAATGTATACCAAGTGGTGATTTTCTGAAGGTATTTTGATAGGTGTGAGGTGTGAAAAAATGTTTTAGGTTGTGAGCCAGCAATTAAGAGTTATACCGACCCAAGGTCTTTATGAGCATTTTTTATCCTTATGAGGGTAAAACTGTCCTTATTATTGAGAAATAAGTAGTTTTATCCTTTGGATGTTTAAGGGTCATCGTAGGGTCATCGATAGGTCATTGAAGGCAACAGTTACGAGGATATCTTAGCATTCGAAGGGACTATCATCTTTTAACCGTAGGCAACATCAGAGGGTCATCGAGGGACAAAGTTGTATATTCGAAGGCAACATCCGAGGGACTATAATTTATTTTATGATGATTTAACCGAAGGGTCTTTGCTAAGGGTATCCCCACGTTCGCGGGACATGACCGTAATATCGTAATCGTAAGGCAACAAAGAGAGGTCCAAGATCACTTATTCAAAGGCAAAGTTTTACAATTAATTATATAATTAGGATGAAACTCCACATTAAAATTATTAAAAATAATATATTAAAAAATTAATACATTAGAAATTAATACATTAAAAATTAATTTAGGGTGAAACTCCACAAGGGTATCCCACAAATAAAGTGGAATACCTAGCCAATAACCTTTTCCTGGGATATGTGAACCTTTACGAAACTCAAAAAAAGAAACATGTCAGAACACCAAATCAGGGTGCAATCGAAGATTACACCGGAGAAATATCACAACAATAAATAGGATAGGATGAATAATGCATGGCTATGATAAAAACAAAAAAAAAAACAGAATAGAAAAGTCAGCTACTGTCTCGTTCGCCTCTGCCTCGCCTAGCGAAGACCAGGCGAATACTCGCCCCAGGCTCGCCTAGCGAGGTGCTAGCGAGCGGCCACAGATTTTGAATTTGAAAACAGCCCCACGTTAGGAACTTTGAATTTTATGGCATTTTGTCACAGGAATAACATGATCAAACATTCAGGGTATTCAGGCATATTTAAATTCCCATACGAAAGCAAATTATATATCAACATTTAATCATGATGCATTATATATGTAGATATGGCCAATTGAAAGTATAAACAATAGAGATACGCAAACCTGTTTGCCAATTCAAGGTTGAAGGGATTGACCACTTGTAGTATCGGAATAAGTTAGGCAGCGGGAATTGGACGGCGATGGCTGCGGTGCAGATGGGCTGCCTTCAGGGTTTCTTTACTCTGAATTCTCCGGGTAGGCAGGGTTCCTATGCCAAAACTTTTATTCGTTCTTCTCTGTTCTCCTCCTCTTTTTTTTTCCAGTGAATCTCCCAGTGTAACTCCAAGTGTCCTTTCCTCTACTGAAACTTCAGTATTTATAGACTGATTTCGTGGGTAATGGGCTTGGAATGAGGGAGACCCAAGTCCAAAATAATTTGTTATATTTTATTTATTTATTTATTTTAATTATTTAATTAATTAATTAATTAATTAATTAATTAAAAAAAAATTTCTTTTTTTTTTTTTTTTTTTTTTTTTTCGTTTTTTTTATTACTGAAGTGCTGGTATTTATAGTGATAATGGTGACCTAATGGGCTCAGAATGAAGCCCGAAATTTTTGTTGTCTGTCAGCTTCGCTAGGCGAGCGCGTAGCGAACAGGCCAGTTTGGGCCATTTTCTGGATTGGGCCATCCGTGAGCTGGGCCTTTGTTTCTTCAAGATCAGTGTTATATATGAGTCGGAATGCCTTGCAAAATGTCTTGAAATATTAATGGGCAAATTTTGGGGTATGACAAGAGGCGATGATTGTGATTGTTTAATATTGTGCCTAAGCAGGTAAAGTCCTTAATCAAGGCAATTGGTGGAAGGTAGGGATAAGCAATCTATCCCCCACTATTCTGTGAGTCTTCTCCTTGCTCCCATTACATGGTTGTAGCATTGAGATCACAAGCCCAAGATCTTGTGCAGTGCACATTATGTCGGAGTCTCTGAGTATAGAAGGGTTCCCCCATTCTGGACCCATGCTCATTTGTCAGAAGCTCTCCCTGGTTAGGGATAAGAGCTGTGAGGTCTGATCCTCACTTCATCCTTTCATCTGCTTCACCTTAGCCTCGTAATGGCAAGGTTAAGAGCAAACCCAGCCCGTACAGACGACTCGCTTCGGCAGTCAAACCTATTGTGTGAGCCACTTGTTTGGTTATAGTGCGTGCTGTGTGGATATCTGTTTGAGATGCTTGTTCTCATTTGATGTATGCTTGAATTATGCTGTATGCTTGTGTGCTTACTTCTTTCCTGGATAGGGGTAGTTTGCTTATGCAAGTAGGATAGAAACCTGAACTTAGGGTGACTTTGCATGACAACATCTAGGCTCGAGTCGTAGTCTCCCTAGTGTCGTGTCTTCCCTAGTTTCTGGTTAGCAATTCAGTCCCTTTCAGGGGAACTACATCGCCCTGATCCTTGTTCCAGACGAGGTATGTAGGCAGGTGGTCGTGCGAGACCACTCCGGGCAACCTTTTTCTTTTTTGCGTGCGTTTACTTGTTATCTGATTGGTGCTTTGGTTCGGATGCCGACGTAAGTCCAGTGATTGGCTGTCGGGCTCCACGTTTGCCGTTTTGAGTATGTTTTGGTTCGGATGCTGACGTAATTCCATCCAGTGGTTGTCGGGCTCCATGTTTGCCACCCTTGCTTGTTTGTATGTTTTGTGTTGTTTGGCGTGCGTAAGCCGAACTACAGTGGCTCTGATTCTTGTTCCAGACAAGATATGTAGGCATAAGGTGCGATACCTTATCGAGCTCGTTCCTCCTAACCCCACCTGCGTTCCCCGTGTGTGTGTGTGATGTTTAGTAACCTATTCTTTATTCTAGGACGTGGATCCCGTCGAGTACGACGGACGTGAGGGGTGCTAATACCTTCCCCTTGCGTAACCGACTCCCTTACCCTTTCTCTTTGGTCGCAAGACCATTTCCTTTCCAGGTTTCTCTGAGCGTTTCCTTTCCCCATCTTGGGATAAATAACGCGCAGTGGCGGCTCTGTGTGTGTTTTTATTTTAGCTCGCCGGTTGATTTTTCGCAGGATGCGACAACTGGCGACTCTGCTGGGGACTTTCGATGTAGACCTATGCTGGTCCATCGTCCCTAAGCGAGTCCTTCCTAGCGTTTTAGGATTGGTTTGGGTTGCTTATTGTGTTTTATTTATTGCATTTATTATTCTAACCAGTGTGTATCTATATTTGCATTAATGTCTGCATGCATCATACTATCATGTTGTTGCCGTCCTCTATGCAGGTGGTTCCTCTGTGTGGGGTGGGTGTTCCGAGTGAGGCTAAAACCCAGGCCCGAGTATACACCTAGGACTAGTGTGGTCTCATGTCGCCTCTTTCGTGTTAGGTTAACATGTGCCTGGCGGCGTGATGTACCACAAGCCGGACGAGGTTCATTTGATAGTGCTTTCCTCTGTGGAGTATCCACTTTGGCTTAGTTACTTCATCTGAGCTGTTGACTCTGGTGACCGATCATTTCCCGGATCTTTGGTTTAGACGATCTCAGGAGAGCTACAATGGCACACCCGAAAGGGCAAACCCATTGAGTATCTCTGCCCGATTGTCGAGACTATTATCCGCCTTAGGGTGACCTGTTTAGAATTTACCTGTGAGGGGAGGGTGATTCTTTCAGATGCATGTTCAGATGGTGACTTTTTGTTCCGTGGATCAGAGTCCTATTTATGAGTCGGATTTATGGCCATTTATTGCCGAGACGCCGGAGTGCTGTCCGTGGACATTTATCAGTGGGGATCCGTTTATTTCAGGATTCCCCGGGCCGAGATATTTATTAGTGGGGATCCGTTTATTTCAGGATTCCCCGGGCCGATTCAGATGGTTGTGGGTGTCTGCTCAGAGACTGATGATGATGATGATGTATCCTTCTTCCGTTTATTTCGGAACCCGTGGGTCTGATTGATGATTGTACATTCCTCAGATGGTTATGATCAGCTCAGAGGCCAGATTCAGTGCAGATGATCAGATGGCTTGGGGGATGGCAACGCATTGCATTCATTCATCAGCATCATTACATTTTGCATTAATTGCATCTAACACATGTTTACCCATATGCAGGGACATTTTTGATCGAGATCCTGGTTGAGAGATTTCTTTGATCAGAGATGAGGACCGGTTTGAAGCCCGATGTTGTCTACAGTTTCTTCGATCCTGAGATTGGTGTGCTGAAGGAGATGATAGCATTGATTACTCCCGACCATGTGGGGATGTTCAGAGAGGCATACGGTAGTATCCTGAAGATGGTTTTCAGACTCACTGACAGTGATAGGAGTGCCGTTCATACTCTTCTCCAGTTCTATGACCCGGGGTTGAGGTGCTTTGTATTTCCAGACTATCTGTTGGGACCTCTGATGGAGGATTATGTTAGCATCCTGGGTATTCAGATCCGTGATCAGATTCCTTTCCACGTCACTAGATCAGAGCCAGATGTCCTTGGAATTTCACGTGCCCTTTATTTGAGTCCGGAAATGGTCAAGGAGGGTTTGAAGGAAAAGGGGAAGTTACCTGGATTTCATTTGAGTTTCTTGGAAGCTAATGCCAAGGAACATGCTGCTTGGGGTAACTGGAAGACGGTGTGTGCATTGATTGCTGTGAGCATTTATGGGATTGTTCTGTTTCCTAATCAGAAGAATTTTGTGGACCATAATGCTATCAAATTGTTCATGCAGAGAAACCCTATTCCTACTCTGGTCGGAGATGTTTACTACTCGGTGCATAATAGGAATGAGAAGAGGCGTGGTGGTTTGATCAGATGCTGTTCTCAGTTGCTTTTCAAATGGTTTATGGGGTATTTGCCTTCTCGAGGTGCCTTTGTTCAGATCGATCCCAGTGTCAAGTGGTCCTTCAGGTTGATGGGTTTGCGGGCTGATGATATTGCTTGGACTCATAATGGTTTGGCTGGAAGAGATTTTATATGCAGTTGTGGGAGTTTACCTAATGTGCCTTTGGTGGGAGTTCAGGGTTGCATTAATTACAACCCAATGCTTCTCAGGAGGCAGATGTGGTTTGCTGTAGAGGGTCCTCCTCTCGGGCGAGAGATTCAGGAGTCCTTCTATTTCCCGATTGATGGTAACCAAACCAAGCTGAGGCAGGTATTGGATGAGTGGCGAGATATTCAGAGGAAGGGTAAGGTTCCTTATGGTAAGGTCAATAGTCGGTATTTTCCTTTGTTTGATGACTGGTTGCGGAAGAGGATTGAGGTTACATTTCTACCATTTCCGGGAGGTGATCCTGTGTGTCCTATGATTGAGGGTCCAAGTGCTTCTGTCAGCATGGAGGAATTCCTTGAGATGAAAAGGGCTAGAGATCAGTTACTTACAGAGAAAGTGGAATTGGAGATAAGTGTTGCTCGGTTTCAGGCAGCTAATCAGGAGATCAAAGCAAAGATGGAAGATCAAGACAAGCGACATGCCTTGGCAGCCAAGCGCTTTGAGATGGATACGGCCTACTATGGGAAGATCAGCCAAGCTTTAGCATCGTCCAACCGGGAGCATGACATCACTAAGGATAAGCTGTTCAGAGCGTCGAAGGTTATTGAGGATGAGAAGAGAAGGCAAATACTTGTCAGAGATCAGAGGGATGACCGAGTCAGAAGCCTCATTGCTGAGTGGGAGACCAAGCTGAAGGTCAAGGAAGCAGAGAATCTGAAGATCACCGCTGAGAGAGATCACTACATGGCAGAGAGAGATCACTACTTCAGGCAGATGAAGATTCATCAGAAAGAAGTGGGGAGACTGCAGCAGGAGAACACCGAGCTCAGGTTCGCCGTAGAGTTCGCGAGGATGGAGGATGAGATAGGGCCATCCGTGGGACCCTCATCCAGTTAGATCTTTCATTTGCGTGGATTACCGTCAGGCTTGTTGACGGAATTCCTTTGCCTGTATTTCTTTCCCAATTCTGGAGGATTGCATTTGATTTTATCTGGTTTGATGTATGACTATGGCACTGTTTGTGCACTATTTGGTTATGTTATGGTGATTTTTCATTCATTGATTGGTTTTCAAGCTTTATTTGCTTTACTGTATGCACTCGCACAAGCACACACATGGTTGGGGGTATCATGCCGAATCACATATCTCCGAGTCACACGATGAAATCAAATGCTGAATGACTGAATATTGATGCCGGATTGTTATCAGTCTCAGTGATGCCAGGATCGAGAGACAAAGTGTCCTTCATATGGATAGACACTGCATCCATGCATTGATCATAATAACCTGTGTTTTATTTTGCAGGTATTTGTTACTAACGTGCTTGTTTGTGACAGGAATCATTGCTCGCGCTCGAAGAACAGTACCTTTGCACTCAACACGCCCTCACAGATATTATACCAGAAGAAATACTCCCAGACTCATGGAGCTTCCCAGTGCAGATATGCTCGAGCTAAAAGATAAAATGAACGAGCTGATCAACATAATGCAAGGTTTCGCAGTTGGTCAGAAAGCGTTAGCAGACAAGGTTGAAAAGCTCGAGCGGGCTTCGGCAGCAAACAGTGGGGTTAACCTGGATGGAGTCTCCAACCAGGGGCAGGGGTCTCGTGATGGCGGAAAAAGGACGACTGTGGGTCTCGTGAATAATGCTGGTGGTCTTGGTGGTGCGGGTGGCCAACCGGGTCAGAATCAGAAGGATAACTTTGTGCCTCCGTTCTATGGGTTCGACGAAGACCAGGAGGAAGATAGAGAGGCTGATTAGTTCTCGATGCAGAACGAGCCGTTTGTTCCTTATAACGCTCCACTTCAGAACAAGGAGATTCAGCTGCTGGCTGAAAAGATAAAGGTCTTGGAGAGTTATGCCACTCCTGGAGTGGTGAATATGTCTAATATGGGGCTGGTGGAGGGGATTGTGATCCCGCAGAAGTTCAAGGCGCCCAGTTTTGACAGATATAACGGGAGTTCTTGCCCAGAGACTCACTTACAAGCCTTCGTCCGCAAGATCTCTGCGTACACGGCAGACCAGAAGTTGTGGATGTACTTCTTCCAGGACAGCCTGTCCGGAGGCTCCCTGGAGTGGTACACTAAGTTGAAATCGTCTGATGTAAAGAATTGGCAGGATCTTGGGGATGCTTTCTTCAAGCAGTACCAGTTCAATGCTGACATGGCTCCGAGCCGTCCCCAACTGCAGGGTATGTCTCAGAAAAATAATGAAGGATTCAAGGAGTATGCCCAACGGTGGAGAGAGTTGGCTGCCAGAGTGCAACCTTCTCTAGTGGACAGAGAGATGTCTGATCTCTTCATGGGTACCCTGCAAGGGGTTTTCGCTGAAAGAATGGTGGGTTGTCCGGTAACCAACTTTGCTGACATTGTGGTGGCTGGGGAGAGAATTGAAAGTTGGTTGAAAATGGGGAAGATCCAGGGAGGTAATGCTTCGTCATCAGCATCGAAGAAGCCATTCGGTAACGGTCAGCGCAGGAACGAGGGTGAATCGAGTGCTGTGTATGCCCAGGGAGGACACGGTAGGGATCGTTACTACCAGCACACTGCTGCTGTAACCATCCCTGCTGGTAATCAGTCTGCACGACAGCAACGTCAGCCACCTCAACAGAGAGCCGGGTACTAGATGAGGGGAAAAGGGATTGATCGCTATTTTGACAAGCCACCCGTGACATATGCGGTCCTGTTCAAAAAGCTGAGGGATCTTGGGTTGGTTCAGCCAAGGGCGATGGTTCCGATGAGATCAGATCAGAGGCCTCCTAACTATGATGAAAACGCCCAGTGCGAATTTCATTCTGGAACACCGGGGCATAACATTGAGAGCTGTAGAGCATTCAAGAATGTTGTCCAGGATCTGGTAGACTCCAAGGCTATTAATTTTGCGCCATCACCGAATGTTAATGCCAATCCCATGCCGGCACATGGTCAGGCGATGGTGAACGCAATTGCTGAAGATTCGGAGTACGCCTGTGTAGTAGGTGAAGAGACTGATGGTAACTGCAAGTTCAATAGTTGGATAAAGCCGTGCGTACCAGGAAGCTGGAAGGCTTAAGAGATCAGCATTGTCACTCATCCGGAAGAGTAATGATTTCTGTTTTGATTTTATCTGCATGAAAGCCATACGTGTTGCCCGACACGTAATGGTCCATTGTAAGGGCCACCTCATGTTTAAATTTGCATTTCTGCATCATTAATAAATGGATGTTTTTCAGTCAAAAAACGGTGTTCCCTGTTTTTTCATTTATTTTTGCAGTTTAAAAACAAATAAAAATGGCAATGTTTATTTTCATTTTTCCTTTTTGTGATTTGTCTCGTCCCAACTTCAAAAATAATTCTCCGGATCTCATTGACAACAATTTGGTTACACCTCATATGACTTCGACAATCCGAGCAATCTTGCTGAAGAAGAATACGAAGAAGATTGTGATCTGCTGGAATTAGCCAGGTTGTTGAAACAAGAGGAGAAGTTGACTCATCCGCACGTGAAGCGGGTTGAGATTGTTATTCCCAGCACCGCCGAGGTCAGGAAGGAAATAGGAAAATGAGGCCGTTTCAGAGGCGAATCGAGAGCAGAATGGTAGCCTTGTTGAAGGAGCACGTGGATACCTTCACCTGGTCATGTCAGGATATGCCAGGGTCGGATACCGGTGTCGTTGTGCACAAGCTACCATGGAAAGGAGACTGTCCTCTAGAGGAGCAGAACGTCAGTGCCTGTATCAGAGAGCCATGGTGACTTTGTTTCATGATATGATTCATCATGAAATTGAATGCTATGTTGATGACATGATAGCAAAGTCCCAAGCAGAAGAGGGGCATCTGGTGGATCTGACCAAGCTGAGTAAACTGGTGGAGACAATTCAAACTGAGGTTGAATTCAAGTAAGTGCACTATCAGAGTGCGGGCCGGTAAGATGTTGGGGTTCATTGTAAGGGAGGAATCGAGGTTCATCCTGCAAAAAAAAAATAAAATAAAATAAAATAAAATAAAATAAAATAAAATATTAAAAAAAAATGCCTGAACCGAGAAAAGAAAGGTTCGTGGTTTCTTAAGAAGGATTGAACTACCTGTCATGGTTCACATCTCATCTAACAGCCACGTGTGAACCTATATTCAAGTTGTTGAAAAAAAATCAAACGGTCAGGTGAAATAATGATTGCCAAGGGGCATTGAAAAACAAAAGAAAAGTTGCAGGAGCCTCTGATTCTGATACCTTCTGTGGAGAGAGACTGTTAATCTGGTACTTGACAGCCCTCGAGGGGTCTACGAGGTGTGTTGGGTCAGCGTGACTAGTCTTGTTGAAAAGAGCATGCAATTTACCTAAGCAAAAAGTTTACCGACTGTGAAACAATACATTCACTGTTCGAGAAAACTTGCTGTACTTTGGCATAGGCTGCTCGCCGACTGAGACAGTATATGCTGGTTCATACCACTTTGTGGATTTCGAGATGGATCTGATCAGGTAGATTTCTGAAAAAGCCAGCAATGACCGGACGGGTTGCGAAAGGGCCAATGATTTTGATTGAATACGATATTCGATACCCTCTCAGAAAGCGATCAAGGGGTGTATTGTCTGATTACATCGCTCCGCAACCCATTGAGGATTATCAACCGAGGAAGTTTGAGTTCCCTGATGAGGACATCTCGAGGTGCTCTAATCGAAAGATTGAGAGTAACCGATCCCGGAGGAGGGGCCTGACCCTGAATCCGAACGGGTTCTGATGTCTGATGGGGAGGTTAAGGTGAATGAGCTTTTGTTGCCCGGATAACGTTTGAATGCACCGACGGTGTGATTGGGTAGGAAACTGGTATCCTGGGTATCGAACCTCGGTGCGCATACTGGGGCAACGCCTTTCTCATTGGTATATGGAATGGAAGCCGTGTTACCTGTTGAGGTTCAGATTCCTTCTTTGAGAGTCCTGATGGACGTGAAATTGCAAGAGGCTGAATGGGTAAGGACCCGGTACGAAGAGTTGAGCCTGATTGAGGAAAAGAGGCTAGCGGCCATCTGTCATGGGCAGTTATACCAGCAACGGATGAAGCGTGCTTTTGACAAGAAGGTGCGACCTCGTGTGTATCACGTAGGTGATATGGTGCTGAAAAGGATCCTTCCTCCTCAAAACGATCGAAGGGGCAAATGGACGCCGAATTATGAAGGTCCATTCGTGGTCAAGAAGGTTTTCTCTGGCGGAGCCTTGCTGTTAACGACCATGGATGGCGAGGATTTTCCATCCCCTGTGAATGCGGACGCAGTTAAAAAATACTTCGTGTAAAGAGACCCGCTGGACGAAAAGAACAAAATAGTCCAGGCAAAAATGGGCATCCCGGCGAACCAAAAACAGGAAGAAAAGGTTCGGGCAAAAATTAGGGATAAAAATGAAAATTGTACACCCGGCAAGTCGAGAACCTGAGAAGGCGACTTGGGCAAAAATGGGTATCCCGGTGGACTGAAAACCCGAAAGGGCGGTCCAGGCAAAAGAGGGATTGAAACGAATGACTGCGTCCAGCATGATCGTTTTCGCTTTGGTTAAAGCATCATGGATAATACCCGGTAAGGATCAGTTGGAATCGTCTTGTTCAGAAGGCAGAAAGCATTGAGAGTCTGCGGACATATGGGGTGTAACCGAGTTGGAACTCGATGAGATTACGGGTTTCACATTGCCATTAGGATAGATTTTTCCTTTTGCGCAATTACCTCTTTTCAGGAATTGCTTCCTTTGTATTGCTCATTTGAGCCACACTTTTTTTCAATCAATAAATGCATATTCAGTCAAATAATTTTGTTTTTGTCTTTCGTTACCGCTTTGATTGCAAAAACATCCTATTATTTTGATAAAGAATCTTTGCATTTTAAGACATACAGGTTCCTTCCAATGCATGTTTATAAGATTGAAGGCTTGAAATCTTATTTGGAAGGTTGAGTGACCCAAGTGTTGAAATCTTGACGCGCCTGGGGCACGGTTTTATCTGACGATCTGTTTTGCAGGAACTGTTAGGCATTCTCACTCACTTGCAGGTTGTGATGTGGAAGCTTTGTAATAGATCCCCAGAGAGTCCGACCAGGGACGAATGGATATGAAAGAATGACGAAGACGTTGAGACGTACGACGATCCTTGATGATAATCAAGAAGACTCTTCAAAGTCGGAAGACTGGAAAGTTTGTAGAAATTCCCCGCAGAGTCTGATCAGGGACGAGTAAGTTGGAAGACGATGAAGAGACGACGAGAGACGTCCGACGACCTTTGAAATTAATCAAGAAGACTCTTCAAAGTCGAAAGGTTGAAATTTCTATATAAATCCCAGGAGTACGTTTCTCGTCGAGCGCGGGGCGACTTGGAATACAAGATGATGGAGCAGAAAAGGTCCAGACAAGTCTGGGAATTCTCAAAAATGGAAAGCCGATGCGAGTATTGGAGGTGGATACCATGGTTCGATGAGTCGACGGGTGTGCTGTACCGACTTTTCTCATTTTCCAGCTAGGTCCCCAAGCAGAATCATAGGACTAGCTCCCCAGCAGATACAAGGTCTGTGGACTTCTCCAGCCGAGTCAGGATGGTTGTCCCCGACGGGTTTACGATGGTGTTTCCTCAGCGGCCAGGTCTGAAGGTTGTTATCCCCGAGTGGAGCGGGTTTCAATAAAATATATCTCCAGCAGTGTTCATCCTACCTGTGGATCGGACAAGTTTCCGTAGCGGACGGATGGATTTTTGCATCCCCAGCTGAGCGGATTCTGCCTATGGGTTGCGTGGGTTGTCCCCGGCGGAGTAGTATTCGTTTCCCTAGCGGGATCAGGATGATTATCTCCAGCAGATGATAGAGTGATGCATCCCCAGTTGAGCCTGGAGGTTGCTATTTCCCAGCGGAGTATCTGTGAGTATTTCCCCAGTGAAGTCAGCAGGTATCTGTGAGGGTTTTCCCGGAGCGGAGTCAGGATTGACATCCCTAGCAAGTCAAGATTGGAGTATCCCCACAGAGTGTTGGTGGTTCTTATTCCCCAGCAGTTTCTCGAGTGGATTGGGTGCAAAGGAGGTTCTTCCCCAGCAAGGGTTACCTTATCCCAGCAGGAGCAGTGCTATTCCCCAGCAGGGTGGAGATCGGAGTATTGACGAGTTCCTCAGCAGAGTGTCTCGTGCTCCCCAGAAGAGTCCCTTGAGGGGGATACTTTTTTATGCATTCATCATGAAAAAATAACATGGCATATTGCATAGAAAAATAATAATCGCGTAGCATTTCCATAATTATGGAGCATTATGCAGAAAAAATCAATCATGCATCATATTGCACGCGTAAGCTAGTCTCAAACCGTGGTTACTGTTCGAGAAGTGGTTTTGCCCAAAGGTGAAGAGGTGTTACTCCGAGGAGTTCAGCATCGTGATTGAATCGAAGATATTCCCCAGTAGTGCGATACTGGAGTAATTGTTTTCCGTCAAGCCGAGATGGGAAATGTTTGGCGTTCAGCGCAATTCAAGCCGTGGTTACCGCTTGAAGCTTTGGTGCACCAAGTGGTGAGGATGTTACTCTGAGGAGTCTAGCATCATGACGTCAGATCAGCAGTGTTCCCCAGTAGTGCGATATTGGAGGAAATGTTTCCGTCGGACGGAGATGGAAATAAAATCAGAAGACGTTACGCGATCAGCGCGATTTCGGGGTTCAAATGGAGAAAAGAAATGCTGAGGCATGTTCTGGGGTTCAAATGGAGAAAAGAAATGCTGAGGCATGTTCTAGGGTTCAAACGGAGAAAAGGATATGCTGAGGCATTTTCCTGGGGTTCAAATGGAGAAAAGAAATGCTGAGGCATGTTCTGGGGTTCAAATGGAGAAAAGGAGATGTTGCGGCGTTTTCTGGAGAACGGGGTTCATATTGGCGATCGTGAGTTATCGTCAGGCGACTGGGGTTCAAATCGGAGAATGGGGTTCATTATTTTGGCAAGCAGAAGAGCGGGGTTCAAACGCGGTGATCCGAGGATCATTCGCGCAAGAGAAAATTTCGGGGTTCAAGAAAATGAAAAAGAAAGAAAGAATTTTGGGGTTCAAGAAAAGGAAAATCAAAGAGAGAATAATAATCCCGAGCAGATGTGGTGTTCAGGCCATGGTTATCCCTGAGTTACCATTTATTTTGGTACCCAGGTCGACGTTTTGAGTTTGTTTCTTCGCCGATGCTGACAGGCGCTGTTAATTATTATCCCATCAGAGTGCAAATTGTTCGTCTGTTTCTTGGTATTCAATCACTCTTCATCCTGATCATCCGAAAGCCGAGGCTATTCGTATCGACAGGTTCACAGTGGATTGAATAGGGGCAGCTGTAACACCTCAAAATTTGCCCTCCTCTCTTGGGACTAAGCTTAACATTGTGCATACATTTTTAGGTCATTAGGCATTGCATATTGCATATCATGTGGTTACATTGTGCAAGCCATTCTCCCAAGTCTTGATCAGAAGATGAAGAAGTCAAAGTGCAAGCCTAGGGTTTATTGACTGATCATTGGCCATCTGAGGATTGGACTGTAAATTAGGGTTTTTTGTGATGCTCAAAGGGTATTGGTCTTCATCTTGATTGAAGTGATACATCATCATCATCATGGTTGGATGTCATCAGAAGATTGAAGAAGATTCCTTGAGATTAGGGTTTTGACCACTGGTCAACCCTAATCAGTTGCATTGGGCCAGTCAGGGCATGATCAGGAGATGGGGTCTATGATGGTTATGGGGTTCATTCTTTGGTTATATTGTGCTTATTGAGGCTAGGGTTTCACCCTTGAGCCATTTCAGTTGGAGATTGGGGTTCAGATTGATCTATGCATTGCCAGATTCATCTGTCAGATGAAAAGTCAACTGTGGTCAACTGTACATGATCTGATGGATTTGGAGGTGGAAATGAGTTGGATACACTTCATTCATGTTGGAACAAGTGTTATAGGACATTGCAAAGCTTAAGAATGAAGAAAATCAAGTCAGGACAAAAACTGCCAAAAATAGAAAGTGACTTGTAATGGAAGTTTCCAAAAATGGAAAGTTTTTGACCTCAAAGCCACGTGTCCAAGGAAGCTTCAAATGAAAAATTGTTCAACATGAAAGTTGTAGATCTTGTTCTCACCTTTCCAAAAAGTCCAAGAACTTGAAAATCCCATGTATGGTTGGGAAATTATGGCTCAGTGAAGTTCAAAAATGACCCATAATCAGGAGGCCATAACTTCCACATGGTTTGTCCAAATTGCAAGTTCTTTATATGCACAAACTCCATTTGACATGTACTTTCATGGTGCATAATTGGATTTTTCCAAAAGTGGCCAATGCAAAAAGTCAATTTTCAACTGGACAGTTAAATTGGACAAAGGGCAAAATTGTCCAACTTTCAAAATAATTGGAATTTTTGAGTGGGGATTTTTGCAACACCTCATGAATGGTATTTAAAATTTGTTGGAATCATCATTTCATGGAAAAGGCTTGTAATTTGAGATTTGGCTTGAAAAATGAAATGGCAAAAATGGACAAAGTGGCATTCACATGTGATTTTGCAAATTACACAACCAATGAGAGTGAGACAAGTTTCAATGGATCACACATGGTATTTGGAGGTTGTATGAGCTGTCAAACAGGTGGCAATGAGCTGGCATGTTGAAATTCCAATTTTACCCCTAAGCTTGAAAGTTAACATGTCACTAACAAATGCAATGTGGTTAATTACATGATTAAGCTTGGATTAGTGCATCATATATAAACCTAATCACACAATAATCATAACAGATTTTCACATTCACCAAAACCAGATCTGAAACCTTTCCAATTCTCTCAATTTCCTCAAGAACACCAAAACTTCAAATCCAAATTTCATCATCAATTCTTGATCAATCTTGGAGATTCCTTTTGCATTGATCTTCAATCAACATCTCCTTGGACTGTTTGAGCATTTCATCATCCAAATCTCACCAAATCGTGACTGTGCAAAGAAGCATCATCAATGGTGAATTCGGATTGTGAGCACTAGGAGCCAAGGCAAGTGGATTTGAACGCATCAATCATCTTCACTATCTCTCTTCTTCATCTGTTCCGTGGAAGTGAGGCTCAAGAACAGCTAGAACACCACTGCCATTCCAGGTTTTGAGTTTTTTCGAATTGCAAGATTTTGTGAATTGTTAGATGCGTTATGTAGAGTGTTGATCGTAGATTCCAATGATGTGAGTAGTTTAGCAAATGATGAACCATAGCTTACGAAATCTGGAAATTAAGTTTTGAGGACAAACCCTAGGTTGCTCGATTCAGATGATTTAGGAACTTTTAGGTGGAATTAAGTTGATATTCGTGTTCTATGTTCTTAGACGGTTCGAACGGATATACGCATGTCCATTTTCGTTGAGTTTTGGTGTTCGTCATGTTTATGAGATTTCTGGAAAATTCGAAGTGAAACGATGATGAACAAGGTGTTTGATCCGAAAATCTGTTTAAATTTTTGAACTCGGTGTTTCCCGCTCCCGCCTTAATTCTTTACCATACTGCCATTGTGAATTTCAATTAATTTAGTTAATTCATAAAAAATTCATAACATGTTTAAAAATTCATAAAAAATCATAGAAAAATCAGAAAAATATAGGAATTTTTGTGTTGACTTTCTTGTTGACTGTAGAATTTTATTGACCTATTGGTCAAAGTTGTGCATGGTAATATTTGTGTTTGACTTAGGGATCTTTAACATGTACTCATTTTTGATACCTTGTGCCAAATTCATTGTGAAATTCTCATGCTTACAAATAAATGTCTAAAAATTTTTGTGATGATTGTTGACTGGATGATGTTTATTTCCATGTAAATTTCATGAGTTTTTGATACCTGATCATTGGGTTATGAATTTTGGAACTTAGGTGTGACAATTTGTGTCACACCTCATTATGTCAACTTGCTGGATTTATTTGAGTGACCTATACTTGTTGGAATAATATGAAATTTTGCATGATGGTTGATTGACATGTTAAAATGCTATGTGAATTTTTGTGGAATTTTATGTAGCATTTTCAAATTGATTGCTATTTTTCATCTCTGTTGGTAAAATATGCAAGTCCATGTGGTACATGTTTGTAATTTTGATGTGAAATGCTCATATGGTATTGGATAATCATGAAATTTGGCATGCTTGTAATAGACACATTGTGTGACATCCCTGTTTTGGTCTCATCCATTTCTTTTTTGTTTTCATTGAGTTATGAATTTTTGAAGTGGATGTATGTGTTGATGTTGTGATTTGGAGCCTATAATTGTGTCTGTTTTTGTTGATTTTCATTGACATGGTTCCCTTTGCCCAATTAAGCTCAAATTTGGTGTGCCATACCTGGATTAGGTCCTGTTTAGGTGTAAATTATTTGAGAATTTTTAGAATTGTTTTGATATGGATTTGAATGCAATAGTTCTGTTTGCATGTTTGATGCTTCATTTGAACTAGTTTGATTTGTTTTGTGCATAACATGAACATGATGAATGATAGGGACATGGGACTAATTGTGTTGGCTTTTGTTTGACATTAATTTGAGTTTGGTTAGAGATACCTTGCTGTTTAGGAATTTTTCTTGCTTTTGGACCCTAGGCTTGGCCTAGTGGTCTAGTTGCTAATATTTGCTTGATTTTTCAGGATGAATAGCATAAGGCTCATGGAGAATGATCCAAGTTGATTGAAATGATGTTGTTGGATGTTTGTACACTAACACAACTTTGTTTTGTAGGTTGTGAAGTTTGGGCTTGAGCTTTGAGCTTGCTTTGTTGTGCATTGATCTGTATAGATTAACTGATTGAACTTTTGCTGTTTAGTTTGTCTGTCTGAGTACTAACTGTGTTTGACTGTTTCCAGGTACTTTTAGTTGCTCAGTTCCTTGTGAACTTTTGCTTTGCTTTGCTTAAGCAACTTGCATTGAGGTATAACTTCCTAACTTCATGTAGTCTGGAGACCCGGCTGTTACCGGGCCGGGCAAATAAATGTCTGAAGTCCTCCTTAAGAGGCGATGATTGTGATTGTTTAATATTGTGCCTAAGCAGGTAAAGTCCTTAATCAAGGCAATTGGTGGAAGGTAGGGATAAGCAATCTATCCCCCACTATTCTGTGAGTCTTCTCCTTGCTCCCATTACATGGTTGTAGCATTGAGATCACAAGCCCAAGATCTTGTGCAGTGCACATTATGTCGGAGTCTCTGAGTATAGAAGGGTTCCCCCATTCTGGACCCATGCTCATTTGTCAGAAGCTCTCCCTGGTTAGGGATAAGAGCTGTGAGGTCTGATCCTCACTTCATCCTTTCATCTGCTTCACCTTAGCCTCGTAATGGCAAGGTTAAGAGCAAACCCAGCCCGTACAGACGACTCGCTTCGGCAGTCAAACCTATTGTGTGAGCCACTTGTTTGGTTATAGTGCGTGCTGTGTGGATATCTGTTTGAGATGCTTGTTCTCATTTGATGTATGCTTGAATTATACTGTATGCTTGTGTGCTTACTTCTTTCCTGGATAGGGGTAGTTTGCTTATGCAAGTAGGATAGAAACCTGAACTTAGGGTGACTTTGCATGACAACATCTAGGCTCGAGTCGTAGTCTCCCTAGTGTCGTGTCTTCCCCTAGTTTCTGGTTAGCAATTCAGTCCCTTTCAGGGGAACTACATCGCCCTGATCCTTGTTCCAGACGAGGTATGTAGGCAGGTGGTCGTGCGAGACCACTCCGGGCAACCTTTTTCTTTTTTGCGTGCGTTTACTTGTTATCTGATTGGTGCTTTGGTTCGGATGCCGACGTAAGTCCAGTGATTGGCTGTCGGGCTCCACGTTTGCCGTTTTGAGTATGTTTTGGTTCGGATGCTGACGTAATTCCATCCAGTGGTTGTCGGGCTCCATGTTTGCCACCCTTGCTTGTTTGTATGTTTTGTGTTGTTTGGCGTGCGTAAGCCGAACTACAGTGGCTCTGATTCTTGTTCCAGACAAGATATGTAGGCATAAGGTGCGATACCTTATCGAGCTCGTTCCTCCTAACCCCACCTGCGTTCCCCGTGTGTGTGTGTGATGTTTAGTAACCTATTCTTTATTCTAGGACGTGGATCCCGTCGAGTACGACGGACGTGAGGGGTGCTAATACCTTCCCCTTGCGTAACCGACTCCCTTACCCTTTCTCTTTGGTCGCAAGACCATTTCCTTTCCAGGTTTCTCTGAGCGTTTCCTTTCCCCATCTTGGGATAAATAACGCGCAGTGGCGGCTCTGTGTGTGTTTTTATTTTAGCTCGCCAGTTGATTTTTCGCAGGATGCGACACCCGGTGGTTATATAGTATTCACCTGAAAAGTCCCAAACTTATTAGGTTAATACGAAAGCCCCAATCAGATGAGATCCCTTGGGCGTATTATTACATTACAGTAGTACTCCCAACCTCGATCTATGACTCTGAGAACCTTATTAGAACCTTGGACTCGAGAGTTGTGTAGTATGGACCCACTAGGAGTCTTCCTCTTTGGGACCATACGAAGGCCTCACCCAAACGAGACTCTGTTTAGGGATGTTATTAGCAGATGAGTTTTCATCATGATAATAACTTCCCTAAATATTGATTGATGACTTTGGAAACCTCTTAACTTTAGCATTCTCCTAAAAAGGGTTTTGTTTAGTAGCCAAGAATACCCGCTCTCACGACCTGTATATTAACCTACATGTGGCACGCATAATATCATTCATAGCATAACATTCATATTATTTTATTTCCAAGGAATCTGAGTGTCATGAGTTACAAGAATTCAAGAAACATGAAATCGAGCAAAAGAAATATTTACTCTTTCAAGTTCAAGGATCCCGATCTAAGGAGCTTACATGACTTGGTCTCTCAGATGCACCCAGTATACAAAATCAACTTTGGAAAGAATTATGGCAATCTGCTCAGCATCCTCAATCAACAAGTGGACCATACAACCTTAATCACTTTGGCCCAATTCTATGACCTACCTTTAAGATGCTTCACATTCCAAGACTACCAGCTAGCATAAACGTTGGAAGAATTCGAGCGTCTTGTTAGGATTCCTATGAAGAACAAGCCACTATTTGAATGGATAAATGAATCTTTGGCCCTTGAGGTCATTGCTAGTGCGCTTCACATGGATGAAAAGGAAGCAGAAGCTAACCTAGAGACCAAAGAGAATACCAAAGGATTTCCACTAAGTTTTCTCTTGGAAAGAGCTCATACCCTATTGAAAGCAGAAAGTTAGGATGCTTGTTACTCTGCTATTGCATTGGCCATCTATGGCATCGTCTTGTTCCCAAATATGGATGGTTTCGTATACATGGCTGCCATTTGTGTTTTCCTTACTGGGAACCCAGTACCCACTTTGTTAGTCGATGTCTACTATTACATAAGTCATAGGTATACTAAGAAGAAGGGATTGATTGCTTGTTGTGCTCTTTTATTGTATCAGTGGTTTCTAGAACATCATCCGAAGACAGGTGCTTGGGTTGAACAGACAAATGTTAGTTGGCCTCAGAGATTGGGATCACTCTGATCTGAAGATCTCTCTTGGTACTCCAAAGTATACATCAACATGGATATCATATTCAGTTGTGGAGATTTCCCAAATCTACCGCTTATTGGAACTCAAGGATGTGTGAATGCTAATCCAGTTCTGTCACTCAGACAACTTGGCTACCCAATGGAAGGCCCTCCAGAGGCAAAATCTTTGGAAGCTTTCTTGTTACTCGACTTTGGGGTTGAGAATCCTAGCTTATTCCAGCGAATCAAAGAGGCTTGGAAGAATGTCAATCGAAAAGGGAAAGTTGATTTAGGGAGAGCAAATGGGATTACAAAAGAACCATATTTTCAATGGGTAAAGGAAAGGGTGCAGATGATTAAAATGCCATTTGTCATTCGGACACCTATACCTCTTCCTGAACCTAAGCTCACCCATGTCCCTATTGAAGAAATGGAGGAACTCAAGACCACCATGGCAAAGCTAGAAAAAGAGAATAAAGAGCTGCAAATAAAACTCCAACAAACCATCAATGAGAAAAACAATATGAAGTGGGAGCTTGAGAGAAGAGAGGCACAACTTCGAGCCCATGTGGAAAAGTTCAACAAAGAGGAGCATAAGAGGAAAAAGATAAAAGTGGGATTAGAACAAGCTGATCATTGTTTAGATACCCTTAAAGGTCAACTATGACAAGCTCAGAAAGAATGTCAAGACAATGAGCATTGGTGGCATCTAGCCACAAAGGAAAACAAGACGATAAGGGATACACTTGGGGCTCAGATAAAAGAACTCACTAATTCTGTTCGTCATGCAAAAGCTGAAGTAGATTAGGAGCGCCGACTCAAGAATATAGGAGGAGAAGTGTGGAGAAGTAAGAGATGCAAGGGAATCTGCCAGCTATTGGAAGAACCAGCTAAAGTCATTACGCCAAGACAACTCCATATGGTTGAAAGAGCGAGACTATGTGATTGAAGATTATGAATCCTTTAAGAAGACCATAGACTTCTTACAAGGAGATAGGGATAAGTTTCGTGCGAAACTCGATGGGCTAGTAGGGTTCTGTAATGACGGCTAAAGAATTGCCATGGAAGTTGAGAGACGCAGTCGAAGAGTTGAAAGAAGATAGCACTCCTCCAACCATAATCAGTTTTATTCTACTCTGTAAAGGGTTGATGAAGAGATTCAATGAGGAACTAGGAGAGCTTCAGGCCAGAAAGCCAGCTGTTTAATTTGCTTATGTCTTGTATTTTGTTCCTTTAACAAATGTACTTTTGAACTATGGCCTTCTTTGGGCCCCTATGTTATGTACTTGAATGAATGACGTTTAAAAATCACTCCATTATTGCTATTCCAAGTATTTCTTGAATTACTAACAACTAATGAAACTCGAATGATTCCCTGAAAATAAAATATGCATAACACTCGCATCCTCATTATGCATCACGCTTCATAAAATTCAAAAGCTTACCCAACCTTTTTACCCTTTATCCAGCCACACTGACTAATCAACACTGATACGAGACGCGAAGCAAATACAAGATGACATTAGAGCAAGTTGAGGCCAACCAGATTACCATGAGGACAAACATCAATACAATCCAAGAGAAGATGGATCAACTGTTGGAGACAATGCTCACGATTGCTCAAAGAGAGAGGATTGAGGAGGAAGAAGCTAGGACAAAAAGGAATGATGGCACGCCAGGTCTGAACCCCCAAGACGAGGGTTACGTCCCCACCAAGAAAAGACTGGTTCAGATACCGGTAGGAGGCAAAGGAGATGGAGATCGCACAGAACCTTCTGATACGTCTACTCATCATGGGTCAGAAATTGGAGATGATCAGTACGATGCATTCTATATGCCTGATCAACCAAAACCTAAGATACTTCCAGATCCTGCTGCAGATAGGCTCTGTGCCCTGGAAAAGAAGATCAAAGCCATAGAAGGAAACAATATCTTCGGTACTTCTACCACGAACATGCGTTTGGTATCAGATTTAGTCATCCCGGCTAAATTTAAAACTCCTGATTTCGAGAAATACAAAGGACAAACTTGTCCAAGGAGTCACCTGGTAATGTACTTCAGGAAAATGGCTGCTCATACCGAAAACGACAAACTACTTGTACACTGTTTCCAAGACAGTCTGAGTGGAGCATCTTTGAGATGGTACATGAGCTTAGAGCAAGGTAGGATTCAAAGCTGGGAGGATTTGGCTGACGCATTTCTCCGTCAGTACAAATATAACTTAGATATGGCACCCGACCGAATGCAGTTGCAAGGGATGGCTATGAAGGAGAGTGAGTCATTCAAAGAATACGCCCAGCGGTGGAGAGAGTTGGCAGCTCAGGTAGAGCCACCATTGTCTGAAAAGGAAATGACTGGGATATTTGTGGACACCTTGAAGGACCTATTCTTTGATCGGTTAGTGAGCAGTGCAGCATCTGACTTCGCACATCTAGTCACAATTGGAGACCGCATAGAGAAGGGGTTGAGGGATGGAAAGATTCCAGGAGCAGTGACAACACCTAGCGCACCAAAGAAGTATTCTGGAGGCTTCTCGAAGAAAAGAGAAGGTGAAACAAACGCCATATTCAGAAACTATAAAGGGAAACAACAAGCTTCATATGGTCAAGTCGCCGCTGTGGTGCCTATACCCTATCAACAACCAATGCAGCAACAACAAATGTATCAGCCACAACATCAACAACATCATCATCAGCAAAATACATCACCACCAAGACAGTTCAAGCCAAGACCTCCAAGAAGGCAACTTGATCCCCTACCAGTACCTTATAGTCAGATATTCCCATATCTGCAAAAGGAGGGCCTTCTAACATTGAGGGAGTTAAAACCAGCTGTTTTTCCATATCCACCCGGATACGACGCTGTCGCATTACGCGAAAAACCGGCGAGAAACAAGAACAACAGAGCCGCCACCGTGCGTTATTTATCCCAAAAGAGGGAAAGGAAACGCTCAAAGTAAACCTAGGAAAGACATGGTCTCGCGACCAAAGAGAATGGGATCGGGAGTCGGTTATGCGAAGGGAAGGTATTAGCACCCCTACGCATCCGTCGTACTCGACAGGATCCACGCACAAAACGAAGGAATACGGTTGCTAAAACAATGCTCATAAACAAACAAACACTGGCTGAAAGAGACACAAGAAAACAAACGGAACTGACTCGGCAGGATATCGCATCCTGGGCCTACTTAGTCTATCAAGCATAGACATCAGAGTCAAAGTAGTTCGGACCGGGAAAACACATGCTCGCTAGGATGTCGCATCCTATGCATACGTATCTTCTTAGACTAAGAAGAATCAGAGCATCCGTAGCTCGGCTAACGCACGCAAACAAAACAGACACAGGCAAACGTGGAATCCGAATGCCAATCGCTGGACTTATATCAGATTCCGGACCAAAACACACCCACACTGGAAACCAGATGCCACTTGATGGACTTATACCGGACTCCAAGCACACAACAAGAGGATACGGAATGCCAATAGCTGGTCTTACATCCATCTCCTGACACACACAAGACAAAACAAAAACGGGCGCCCGGAGAGATCAGCTCATCTCCTGCCTACGTACCTCATCTGGTATGAGGATCAGGGCGACGTAGTTCCCCTACGCAGGGACACAGGACTAGCCTAACCAGATAACAGAGGGAGACACGACTAGGGAGACTACGACTCGAGCCTAGATGTTATCATGCATAATCATCCCTAAGTCAAGGTTGCTATCTAACTTGCACAGGGAGCAAGCTATCCTAAAGCACAGGCAATAGCAAAGCAAACAATCACAGATAGCACACACTATATACACACCAAGTGGGGCTCAAACAAAAGGTTAGGCTGCAAGAGCAAGCCAACTGTATTAGGGTAATGTTAGCTCTTAACCTTGACATTGAGAGTCAAGGTGAAGCTGATGAAAGGTGAGTGAAGATGAGACTTCACAGCTCTTATCCCTGGCCTGGGAGAGCTTAAGACAATGAAGTGTGGGTTCAGAAAGTGGGAACCCTTCTACACTTATGACACTGACTCAACTGTACAACTGTACAAGGATCTTGGGTTACTATCCCAATGCATCAACACCAGTTGTGTGAGCAGAGGGATGACTCAACAGAATAGCAGGAGATAGATTGCATATCTCTTGTATCTGCCAATTGCCTTATCAAAGGTCTTTACCTGCTTGGGGACAAAAATAAACAAGCACAAACATTGCCTCTTAAGGAGGACTTCAGACAGGTGCCTGGCCAAGTAACAGGCCAGGTCTTCCAGACTACATGGAGAAGAGATCATTATACCTCAATGCTCAAGCTCTTAAGCAAAGCACAAACAAGTTCACAAAGGAACTATAGCAACTAAGGTACTTGAAATCAATCCAATATAATCAGTACTCAGCTCAAACAAAAAGCAAACAGACAATGGTCTACAGTTAACTACACAGTCAAACAACAGTCAATGCACAAAGGTGCAAGCCACATGGCACAAACTCAAGTTTCAAAACCTACAAAACAAACTCAAAGTTTATCATAAACAAGCAATAAACCAACTTCAATTGGATAAGCATCATCAAGCATAAGCACTTGTGCTCTTTGACCTGAAACAAAGCTCAAACATTAATCCCTAACCACTAGGACAAGGCCTAGGGTCAAAATGAGAGCAAAAAGTCAAAACATAACATGAAACTTATCAAAAATCAAGATCAACCAAATAAGAAACAAATCCAAGTGGTTTCACATTCATATCATCCACCATTATCATTTCATGAGGCAAAGAGTACAAAGTGTGCAATTTGGAACCTCATATAACTAAACAGAAAGATCCAACTCAAATCAACTCACAAACATTTCAATAAATCACCAAAAAATTCATGATCAAACAGCATTCATAACATGACAATCATATAAAATTTCAAGTCATTTGGACTAAGGAAAAAAGTCAATTAAATTCATAAAGCCAACACATGTTCAAACAAGCTCATACAAGGCACCAAAACATGCATCCACTTCAAGCAAGCATAAAACAGAGACCAAGCATGATAAATGAATGAAATCAAAGCCATGGAAAACTTTAAGATGTCTAGAATACACATGCCAAATTTCAAGTCCATCCAATAAACCAGAAGAATTTCACAAATCAAATGAAATCATGACTCACAAGAAGTCAACAATTGGTCAAACAGGGGAGAAAATCTCAATCAAATTGGAAATGCACTCAAAAAATTCCCAAAAATTCACATTCAAACCTAACATCCAGGAGAGTCAACATGCAAAAATCCAAATCAATTTGAGTTCAATAGGCATGGTAAATAAAATCAAGAAGTTGGACAAAAAATAGTGTGACACACATCGTCACACTCATAATGATCACATCATATCTCAACATCCAGACATGCAAAAATAGCAAACTCAAAGCCAATAGATCACTTAAGGTGTCTAGAATAAACATACAAAATTTCAGCTTCATCCAATTAAGCATCACGATTTCATAAATGAAATGGTGAGCAAAGTGCAAGGCATGGCATACAAGAAGAAACCCTAGGCATTTATTTTTTCCAGCCGTGCACAAATCTTGAAAAAATGTCCATAAAAAAGTACACAAGATGATGAACAATTAAAAAAAAGAATCATGCAATTTGGATTTGTATTTCATGAGTTATGATTTTTTTGATTGTGAAAGGAAAATAAAAAAACATGGAAGGGAGCATGTAACATGGAAGATGAAATGAAGAAAATGCTAAAGCCTAAGATGAGAAAAGCCAGAGCGGAGGATCGAACCTCGCTCATATTCAAACCTGGCGCGTTTCAAGTGAAACACGCCGTTTCACTAATACGCGTGTCCTAGTGTGATTGGTGGCATGGCGTAAAAACATCAAAAAAACATGCAAATACACAGGAATATGGATCTACACGCTTCTGGCTAAAGCTCATGCGCGCCTTCAAACTGTTCTTCATCCATTTCCAGGCTATGAACATTTTGTTTCAGAAATTGGCAAATGATATATCAATGGATTCGTCTCATCATGCACATCAACAATATGAGCTCAATTTATCCTAATTCTAACTAACAAATCCAGATCGAGCCAAATAAGTTTTAATAATCAAACTTCAAATCACAATATCTCTCTCGGTACTCAATGAAAATCACAAATGTAAGGTTCAGCATGCTCTACAATAGCAGATCTATAGAAGCCATAACCTAATTTCATGAATTGAAAGTTTCGAATTCCAACCTTTGAAGAATTGCAGAACTGGAATCTCGAGTTTCAAAGCTTTAAAGGTGAAAACAGAAGTTCCTTAATGCTCCAATAGATGAATGAAGTGAGGATCGTGGCTCAATTAGTTTGAATCTTGCTCCAATTTCAAAATGCCATTGATGAAGCTTCTTGCTACAGTCCTCAATTTGGCTCAACAGTGATGATTCTTAGCTTCAATTCAGCTCCAATAGGCTTGCGTATGTTGGAACAACAAGGATCAATGCAAGTTCTATGAAGATTTGCAGAAAAAATGAAGATGAAAAGTTGAGAGAATTGTGCAATTCTTGATCTAGATCTGTTTGAAATGAATGTTAATCTGATTTTCTGTTATGATTAAGAATATATATGAGCTGTTTAATCACTTTGCTAATCAAGCTTAGCCAAAATCAAAAGGATTAGTGAAAATGCATTTTTATGTGCAATTGGCCAAAATAACCTCATGTATGCAATGCCTTGCTACAGTGCACGAAATCCTTGACAAACACACTCCAAATGTTGATTTAAGACCAAATGTGAAGCTTAAAAGTGTAGCAAATGCATATTTTGAAAGTGACTTTTTGAACTCTCCCTTTTTAAATTCAAGTCACTTGAAAAATGCCATTTTTGATGTGATGACTTTTGATGAAATGTGATGAAGGATTTGGATAGAACATGTCAAATGTGACTTGTAGCAAGAAACCCCACTCAATTTGGCCAAATGGTGTGCAAGTTATCCCTTGTTGAAGTTCAAAAATTCTTGACAATGATTTGACCATAACTTGCCAACCACAAATGAGAAATTCATGTTCTTGGACTTTTTGGAAAGGTGAGATCAAGATCTTCAACTTTCATGTTGGACAAAATTTCATTTGAAGCTTGTATGATGATGTAAATTTGAGGAGAAGACCTTTCCATTTTTGGCAGTTTGAAATTACAGGTCACTTACTATTTTTGGAAACTTTTCATCTGACCTCAAATTCTTCAATCTTGATCTTTGAAATGTAAAATGATACTTGTATGGACATGAATGAAGCCTTTCAAACCATCTCCCACCTTCAAATCCTTGAATTCTGGCACAGTTGACCACAGTTGACTTTCTAGGGTTTCAGATGAAATTCAGCTTGACTGTTGAGCTTTGATCATCCAATCTTTGGCCAAACCACTTCAAAATGATCACATAATCATATGAACTTGATAAACCAACCCTAGGGCTTTGCTTCCTTGAGAATTGCACATGCTTGCTTGATTGACTGATCCTCCTAACCAGTCTTGACCTAATCTTGTCTGATGACTTGCACTTGGGCAAATGACAATGCAATGCTATGCAGTGGACTATGCTATGCTAATGACCTAAAATGAAAATGTATGTACAAAATGGTAGGTTCAAATTTGAGGTGCTACAGCTGCCCCTATTCAATCAACTGGGAACCCGAATGGATGAGAGCAACGACTGTCAGACTTTCAGGGTAAACAGGGATTGAATACCGAAGAACCGTAGAAATTTGCACAATGCTGGGATCCACCAACGGAAACGTCCATTGGGATCTGATGTTTATTATTGGGTATTTTGTTTTTTCTTCTTTCAAAGGGTAAATCCACATCCAGACATCACAACACGATGAATGGGAATGGGAATCACAACTTGATGCCAACGGACAACTAGGAAAAACTCGACGTTTACCAAAACCAACGGAGAGGTAATCAGACATTAATGAATGACTGGAAGAGATACAACCACATGTCAGCGGACATAGTGAGAAAAACTCGACGTTTACCAAAACCAACGGAGAGGTAACTCTACTGGGGAAAGTACAACTAGATATCACCGGATAACTAGGAAAAACTCGACGTTTATCGAAACCAACGGAGAGGTAACTCTACTGGGGACGACCAGGAAAAACTCGACGTTTATCGAAACCAACGGAGAGGTGACCAGACATCAACGGATGAATGGGAAAGACTCGACCGGACGTTAACGGACGAACGGGAGAAGCTCGACGTTTATCGACACCAACGGAGAAGGAGAAAACACTTCACTAAGGAAGGGATGCAACAACCGGAAACTAAATAGGACGTCATCGACGACTTTACTGGGGACTCTGGCTGGGAATCAACCAGACATTAACGAATGACTGGGGAATAGGGTATACAATCAGACGTCAACGGACGACTGAGAAAAACTCAACGTTTATCGAAACCAACGGAGAGGTAGCTCTGCATGGGGAAAGATACAACTAGACGTCATCGGACGAATAGGAAAAACTCGACGTTTATCGAAACCAACGGAGAGGTAACTCTGAGGGGAATCAACAGTCATTAATGAATGATCTGTGGGGAATAAACAACTAGACAACCTCGGACGCATAGGAAAAACTCGACGTTTATCGAAACCAACGGAGAGGTAGCTCACTGGGGATCAAGGTCACGACAGAGAGCCGACAGGAAGGAACACCAAGGATACCGGGTTGTAGGCATGAAACAGGTGACCGACCAAAGCGTGAATTGGTTTGTGTTCCAAAACACTCATCATCCTGAAGAGGGCTAGAAAAGCAGTCTTGTTAAAGGATGGACATTCGATTCCGAACAAAGGAATACGAATCTTACTTAGCTGGGGAACAAACAAAGAGTTCAACCAAAGAGCGCATGAGATACATTATCTATAGCCGTCAAAACGTAGATAATATACTCGCATGGAAGATTATCCATAACCGGGTTGTAGGTTGTTAAATGGATAAATCGACCGACATCATCCTGAAGAGAGCGAAAGCAAACTTGTTAAAGGATGGACATTCGATTCCACAAGGAATACGAATCTTACTCAACTGGGGAGGACGACTTCAACCCAAGAGCGCATGAGATATATTATCTATAGCCGTCAAAACATAGATAACATACTCGCATGGAAGATTATCCATAACCGGGTTGTAGGTTGTTAAATGGATAAATCGACCGACATCATCCTGAAGAGAGCGAAAGCAAACTTGTTAAAGGATGGACATTCGATTCCACAAGGAATACGAATCTTACTCAACTGGGGAGGACGACTTCGACCCAAGAGCGCATGAGATATATTATCTATAGCCGTCAAAACGTAGATAATACACTCGCATGGAAGATTATCCATAACCGGGGGGAGGTTGTTAAATGGATAAATCGACCGACAAGAAAGGCATCGGGATACCAGGACTAGGTATGCAAAGATGACCAATCAAAAGGGGAAACCACAAACATTACCAGCAAACGGTGAATGAAAGAGGACCTGCTGGGGATAAAGTCGCTTACTCGGAGCAAATATCCGAAAGGTGAAAGGAATATCAATACCGCAACTGGATAATGATAACCACAAAGAGGGGATTACATCTACCGGTTCGTAGGTAGAAAACCACGGAAAAGTAACCGGTCATCGATAGGATGAGCACAAAGGGTTAACTCCACCAAGGGGAGAACATGGAGTTTACATCTACCGATTAGTAGGTAGAAGACCACAAAGATAGGACTTACAACTACCGGGTAGTAGGTAGAAGCCAACAAACAGTCTGCTGAGAGACAGAGTGAGAAAAAAGGATTTACAACTACCGGGTAGTAGGTAGAAGACCGCAAAATCCGCCAACAACCAGAATGAACCACAAAGGTTACCTCTGCTAGGGGATGAAAATGGGATTTATAACTACCGGTTTGTAGGTAGAAAACCGCAAAGATCGGACTTACAACTACCGGTTCGTAGGTAGAAGCCAACAAACAGTCTGCTGAGAGACAACCACAAGGATGCCAGTTCAGGATCGATCCGAAAAGGCAAACTGAATCAAGACATCCTATTGAGGAAAGAACTCAATAGGGAAAACCCATCCCAAGGGGAGGGAACGGAAACAACCGTCATCCACGAGGGTATAACTCAGTGGGGATCACAGAAGGAAACGACAGACACTTTCTGCTTAAGGGGTCGACTCTATATGGAGAGATCAGACACACCCACATCTGCTAGGGGAGGATCCACTAGGGAGATCTGTATCACCAATTAGCAGGAGACAACCATCAACAGACACACGGCAACAGCTGCAACATGAGCGCCTGAATGTTATGATTATGCATGTATGCATTATGCATGAGGAATGTATGATGAATGCTGACAAGCAGACATGTTAACACACAGGCCCAGGAATCAACCATCCGGTACTACCCTTCTTCCATAGGGAAGGCCAAAATCACCAGAGAGCAAACGCGATCTGCTGGAAACCGGGATATCAGGGAAAACATCTTCCTGCCGGGGAGGAAGGCCACAAGAAGCTTCCGGAGGGATCATCAATCACAACCGGGGAGAAGAGTTCAATGTACAGGCAGACACGCCACGACAACAACTCATGCTGGAGATCAGAGATACCAAGAAGCAACCAGATCTCTGATGAAGCTAGATAGGCATTGATAAAGCTCACCATCCCAATAACTCTGCTGAGGAATCTCTCCGAGTGAAAGCCGGATTACTGGGATGTCAATCCACCAAATACCGAATCTTCCAAAGACAAGCACCCATGCCGGGGAGAGGAGAAGACTGCTCTGCTGGAGAGACGAAAGTTGAAGTCTTCAGTAAACACTCTGCTTGGGGAACTGCCCCACAAAAGTATTTCAACAACAACCTTGCTGGGGATGCCCCTAAATAGGGTTCAAACAGCCCTCTACTGGAGATGCCCCACAATAGGGCTAACAGGGACTTGGAGGAAGAATGTTGTACTGCCGGGAACATGAAGATAAACAACTTCAACCAACACTGCACTGAGCAACCTTGCTGAGGAGAAACCATAAGAGGTTCTACAGGAAAAAGATACAGCTATGCTCGAGATACGAACAAATGTCTTACCTGTTGGTAATCATACCACCCTTGGGAGAGCACTGTGGGTCTCCTAAGTATCCTTCCATCATTGTGAATGTTCACTTTGTTTAAGAACAATTTGTGAAAAATTTGTTTATTTTGAAAACAATGATACTTTATCAATTAAACATGCAAAACATTCGTTGAGTTGAAACAAATAAGAGTGCAAATAATTGGATAAAAGCTCAAACTGATGTGATGTAATGGTAGTCTGCAAATGGCGAGACTCCATAGATCTGTACAAGTTTGAAATCGGTGATATATATTGGAGAGGGCTACATTGAACATAATGACCTTTCCTCTACCATTCCGAATTTCGATGTATCCGGAGCTTCAGTCGACGACGAATCGAGAATCCCTGACGGATGACAGATATAGAGCACAGTCTTGTCAAGATGCAGTTACTTGCCAAATCCCTAATTTTTGCCTAGATTGCCCCAGTGTGAGGTGATCAATCTAGCGGGATGCAAATTTTTTCAATGTCTCTAACTTTTGCCTGGATCGCCCTTTCGGGTTTTCAATCCACCGAGACGCTCCTTTTTGCCTAAGTCGCCCTTTGGGGTGTTCGACTTAGCGAGCTATTCAGTTTTTTTTTTTGCTATTTTAGGCGAAGTATTTCTTGACTGCATCTGGATTCACAGGACGAGTGAACTTCTTCATCCATTGTTGTAAGTGTCAAAGCACCGCCTGAAAAGGCTCTCTTGACAACATATGGACATTCATAATTTGGGGTTCACTTGCCCCTGGAATCGGGCGCGAAAGACAAGACTTTCTCGAGCACAAGGTCATCTTCTCGGAACACACGAGGCTTGACTCTCTTATCGAATGCTTTCTTCATTCTCTGCTGATATAACTGACCATGACACATGGCAGTTAATCTCTTCTCTTCGATCAGATTCACCTGGTCATAACGACTCTGAATCCATTCAGCACTAGTCAACTTGGGACTTGAGGGTGCTGTTTTTCTTTTGTTTCTTTCTTTCTTTTTCTTTCTTTTGATTTCTTTTGATTTCTTTTGATTTTGCACCCTCCTCTTTCTTTTCTTTTTTTTTGTTTTGTTTTGTTGTTTTTTTTTAAATGCCCCAGTTGGCTGTTCTGCCGATCATCGAGATGCAGCTGAGTGATCTTCTTTTCTTGCTCAAGAAGTCGGGAAATCTCGTCAGGAATCCCTTCAACATCATCTTCTTCCGCTTCGAATACAGGGAATTCAAAATTGGGAGATGACGTCGGATCATTATGTTCAATGGGTTTAAGAAACAACCTGCATAATGATTTTGAGTATAAAAAGCTTTTTGGAAATCAAACAAGACAATCGTTATGCAGATGAAAAGATTGCTTTTATTCTTGTTTTTAGGGTTTTTTGTGATCACCAATTTCATGCAAAAAGCAAAAAGGGAAAACAATTGGAAAAGCAAATGTTTTAACATGCTTTTATTTGAATGAAAATATCATTGCACAAAATGTTGCCAACAATGTCGTCACTTCTCCTTTTGGCATGGGAGAAGGGTTTTTAAACAAAGTGATTATTACTCTGACTTATGAACAACTGTAGGAACGCCCACAGTGACCCAATTGTGATAGATCCCACCAGGGATGACAAGTGTCAGAATCCTTTGCACCAGCAACTTCTGCTTTTGAACAAACCTTTTCGTTGAAGACCTCAGAAGAAAAGCCACCGCCAGCCCGGGGCTTGTTATCTTCAAGCTTGATTACCGCTGGGACCTAAGTCCTAGAAGCTCAGAATCCCTGATCTGATAAGGTCCTGCACCTTATTCTTAAACTGAAAGCAACTTTCCACATCATGACCAGGAGCACCCGAATGATACACACAATGCTGATCAGGCCTATACCACCACCGAGGGTTGACGGGTATAGCCGGCGGGTCTCTGGGAGTAATCAAGTTCCGCTCTATCAAAGAGGGATACAACTCTGCGTACGACATAGGGATCGGATCAAAAGTGATCTTCTTCCTCTCATTACTCGTACTGACTTGATTACCATTGTGAGGCTGGTAAGCCTGCTGTTGAGGACGATGTTGTTGATGCTGATATTGCTGAGCTGGTCTTCTCTGCTGTTGTTGAGTTGCTGGAATAGTCACAACAGCCACCTGACGATACTGTCCTCTGTTCACATTCCTCTGACGGTGCACAACATTTGTTTCACTCTCTCCACTTCTGGGTGCCCCAGAGGATGGCTTTTTAGAACTCGAAGAACCTGAAGAGCCAGGATGTTGAATCTTTCCTGCTTTAATGAGACTCTCAGTCCTCTCCCCACAGACAACAACATCAGAAAAGCTACTGAATGGGCAACTACCCATGCGATCCATGAACACACCCTGCAAGGTCCCGATGAACATGTCAGTCAGCTCTCTTTCCAACATCGGAGGTTGCACTCTTGCAGCTAGCTCCCGCCACCTCTGGCCATACTCTTTGAAGCTCTCACCAGTCTTCTGACACAAGCTCTGCAGTTGGGTTCGACTCGGAGCCATGTCCATGTTGTGCTTGTATTGCCTCAGAAAGGCTTCACCCAGATCTTTCCAGCTTCTGACTGATTCTTTCTTCAGATCCATGTACCAGTCCAAAGACGCTCCAGACAAACTGTCTTGGAAAAAGTACATCCACATCTTCTCATCATCAGTGTATGCTGAGATCTTTCTGTAGTAAGCCTGTACATGGGTGCGAGGACAGGAAGTGCCATTATATTTGTCGAAGGACGGCGCCTTGAATTTGTAGGGGATTCTCAACCCTTCAACCAAACCCATATCAGCTACATCGAAGCCCAAAGAGTTCTGACACTCCATGGCACGGATTTTCTCAGCAAGGGCATCCACTTTTCTATCCCTCTCTCCGGTTCTCACAACTTCATCCTCATCACTGAGCAGAGTGAACATGTCCTCTTGTCTATCAACAAGCGGAGCAGGATGACGAACAGGAGCCCGGGTAGCTCTGACGTTGACAGTCTCAGCAGCAAGAGGCTGTCCATTGATCCTTATTCCTCTGAGTTCATCTCCCACGGCATAGTCATGAACGGGAGCAGCAGCAACATTCTCCTGAACAGGGATACCAGCAGGTGAACCACGGTTGGACGCTTGAATCACGGTCTCTTGTCTCCGAACCAAGGCTCGTAGCTCTTCCTGACCTTGCGCAACCCCTTGCATCATCGTCATAAACTGGGCCATGTTTGCCCTCATCTCAGCCAACTCCGTCTGAACCTGGTCCATAATCCTCTGATGATTGAGTCTGGTTGAGTAACGATGCGGTCGACGGTCAGCAATCCTGTCTCAGTCAGGAACCAAAGTGAGAAGTCTCTCCAAACATGTCTGTAATGCAAGGATGATATGTGCATGATATGCATGATGCGGATGCGGATGCTATTTTATCATGAATGATCCTGATAAAGGATATGCGTATGCGAGTTAACTTTTTTTCGGTTTTTTCATGCATTATTTTTTTTTTTTGAAAAATAAACATGCTATGATGCAAATGATGCGAACATGACTGGTCAGGCTGTGCATCTCAAGGCACAGGGTCAGAGCTTCGGCTTGAATTTGGCATCTGAAACCACAGATCAAAGTCGCCTGGGACCCAAGATCATCTGAAACCCAAAGTCATCTGAACCCAAGTCAACCTCTGATCAGGTACCCTCAAATTCAGCCCAGGGATCCGAAATAAACGGAACCCTCTGATCAATACCAGGGTCGAACCTCCGACGTCCAGAAATAAAGATCCATAAATCCGGCTGAACCAAAGTCACCAACTGTACCTGTAATAATGATCATTCCCTCCCCACTCACGGGTGTCATCTAGGCCAGGGTAAGGTCGAGAGAAACACAGCATAAATAACCTTTCGCAGAATATCATCATATACACACCCGAAGTATGTAACGATAATATCCCACCAGGGTCTGAACTGCTCGTGATATCAATGTTCCGTTAAGTGGCGCATACCACCCGCTTCCCATGAATCACTCTATTCCTAGGTTTCCTAGATTTCGCTCATAGCCTGGGTATTGGGCCTTTTACCTCGAGTAACTCCCACCCCAAACAGAGAAACACAGCACAGCCAGTAGATGAATATGAATGAATGCAAACATTAATGCACACAATAAATGCAAACAATAAATAAATGAATGCATTAAACAACAGCAAACAGCAACCAAAACCCTAACCTAAAGAGCGCTAGGACTGACTCGCTTAGGGAAGATGGACCAGCAAAAGGTCAACTTTTCTTGTCCCCAGCAGAGTCGCCAGCTGTCGCATTACGCGAAAAACCGGCGGGAAACAAGAACAACAGAGCCGCCACCGTGCGTTATTTATCCTAAAAGAGGGAAAGGAAACGCTCGAAGTAAACCTGGGAAAGACATGGTCTCGCGACCAAAGAGAATGGGATCGGGAGTCGGTTATGCGAAGGGAAGGTATTAGCACCCCTACGCATCTGTCGTACTCGACGGGATCCACGCACAAAAGGAAGGAATATGGTTGCTAAAACACTGCTCATAAACAAACAAACACTGGCTGAAAGAGACACAAGAAAACAAACGGAACTGACTCGGCAGGATATCGCATCCTGGGCCTACTTAGTCTATCAAGCATAGACATCAGAGTCAAAGTAGTTCGGACCGGGAAAACACATGCTCGCTAGGATGTCACATCCTATGCATACGTATCTTCTTGGACTAAGAAGAATCAGAGCATCCGTAACTCGGCTAACGCACGCAAACAAAACAGACACAGGCAAACGTGGAATCCGAATGCCAATCGCTGGACTTATATCAGATTCCGGACCAAAACACACCCACACTGGAAACCAGATGCCACTTGATGGACTTATACCGGACTCCAAGCACACAACAAGAGGATACGGAATGCCAATAGCTGGTCTTACATCCATCTCCTGACACACACAAGACAAAACAAAAACGGGCGCCCGGAGAGATCAGCTCATCTCCTGCCTACGTACCTCATCTGGTATGAGGATCAGGGCGATGTAGTTCCCCTACGCAGGGACACATGACTAGCCTAACCAGATAACAGAGGGAGACACAACTAGGGAGACTACGACTCGAGCCTAGATGTTATCATGCATAATCATCCCTAAGTCAAGGTTGCTATCTAACTTGCACAGGGAGCAAGCTATCCTAAAGCACATGCAATAGCAAAGCAAACAATCACAGATAGCACACACTATATACACACCAAGTGGGGCTCAAACAAAAGGTTAGGCTGCAAGAGCAAGCCAACTGTATTAGGGTAATGTTAGCTCTTAACCTTGACATTGAGAGTCAAGGTGAAGCTGATGAAAGGTGAGTGAAGATGAGACTTCACAGCTCTTATCCCTGGCCTGGGAGAGCTTAAGACAATGAAGTGTGGGTTCAGAAAGTGGGAACCCTTCTACACTTATGACACTGACTCAACTGTACAACTGTACAAGGATCTTGGGTTACTATCCCAATGCATCAACACCAGTTGTGTGAGCAGAGGGATGACTCAACAGAATAGTAGGAGATAGATTGCATATCTCTTGTATCTGCCAATTACCTTATCAAAGGTCTTTACCTGCTTGCGGACAAAAATAAACAAGCACAAACATTGCCTCTTAAGGAGGACTTCAGACAGGTGCCTGGCCAAGTAACAGGCCAGGTCTTCCAGACTACATGGAGAAGAGATCATTATACCTTAATGCTCAAGCTCTTAAGCAAAGCACAAACAAGTTCACAAAGGAACTATAGCAACTAAGGTACCTGAAATCAATCCAATATAATCAGTACTCAACTCAAACAAAAAGCAAACAGACAATGGTCTACAGTTAACTACACAGTCAAACAACAGTCAATGCACAAAGATGCAAGCCACATGGCACAAACTCAAGTTTCAAAACCTACAAAACAAACTCAAAGTTAGTCATAAACAAGCAATAAACCAACTTCAATTGGATAAGCATCATCAAGCATAAGCACTTGTGCTCTTTGACCTGAAACAAAGCTCAAACATTAATCCCTAACCACTAGGACAAGGCCTAGGGTCAAAATGAGAGCAAAAAGTCAAAACAGAACATGAAACTTATCAAAAATCAAGATCAACCAAATAAGAAACAAATCCAAGTGGTTTCACATTCATATCATCCACCATTATCATTTCATGAGGCAAAGAGTACAAAGTGTGCAATTTGGAACCTCATATAACTAAACAGAAAGATCCAACTCAAATCAACTCACAAACATTTCAATAAATCACCAAAAAATTCATGATCAAACAGCATTCATAACATGACAATCTTATAAAATTTCAAGTCATTTGGACCAAGGGAAGCAAGTCAATTAAATTCATAAAGCCAACACAAGTTCAAACAAGCTCATACAAGGCACCAAAATATGCATCCACTTCAAGCAAGCATAAAACAGAGACCAAGCATGATAAATGAATGAAATCAAAGCCATGGAAAACTTTAAGATGTCTAGAATACACATGCCAAATTTCAAGTCCATCCAATAAACCACAAGAATTTCACAAATCAAATGAAATCATGACTCACAAGAAGTCAACAATTGGTCAAACAGGGGAGAAAATCTCAATCAAATTGGAAATGCACTCAAAAAATTCCCAAAAATTCACATTCAAACCTAACATCCAGGAGAGTCAACATGCAAAAATCCAAATCAATTTGAGTTCAATAGGCATGGTAAATAAAATCAAGAAGTTGGACAAAAAATAGTGTGACACACATTGTCACACTCATAATGATCACATCATATCTCAACATCCAGACATGCAAAAATAGCAAACTCAAAGCCAATAGATCACTTAAGGTGTCTAGAATAAACATACAAAATTTCAGCTTCATCCAATTAAGCATCATGATTTCACAAATGAAATGGTGAGCAAAGTGCAAGGCATGGCATACAAGAACAAACCCTAGGCATTTATTTTTTCCAGCCGTGCACAAATCTTGAAAAAATGTCCATAAAAAAGTACACAAGATGATGAACAATTCAAAAAAAGAATCATGCAATTTGGATTTGTATTTCATGAGTTATGATTTTTTTGATTGTGAAAGGAAAATAAAAAAACATGGAAGGGAGCATGTAACATGGAAGATGAAATGAAGAAAATGCTAAAGCCTAAGATGAGAAAAGCCAGAGCGGAGGATCGAACCTCGCTCATATTCAAACCTGGCGCGTTTCAAGTGAAACACGCCGTTTCACTAATACGCGTGTCCTAGTGTGATTGGTGGCATGGCGTAAAAACATCAAAAAAACATGCAAATACACAGGAATATGGATCTACACGCTTCTGGCTAAAGCTCATGCGCGCCTTCAAACTGTTCTTCATCCATTTCCAGGCTATGAACATTTTGTTTCAGAAATTGGCAAATGATATATCAATGGATTCGTCTCATCATGTACATCAACAATATGAGCTCAATTTATCCTAATTCTAACTAACAAATCCAGATCGAGCCAAATAAGTTTTAATAATCAAACTTCAAATCACAATATCTCTCTCGGTACTCAATGAAAATCACAAATGTAAGGTTCAGCATGCTCTACAATAGCAGATCTATAGAAGCCATAACCTAATTTCATGAATTGGAAGTTTCGAATTCCAACCTTTGAAGAATTGCAGAACTGGAATCTCGAGTTTCAAAGCTTTAAAGGTGAAAACAGAAGTTCCTTAATGCTCCAATAGATGAATGAAGTGAGGATCGTGGCTCAATTAGTTTGAATCTTGCTCCAATTTCAAAATGCCATTGATGAAGCTTCTTGCTACAGTCCTCAATTTGGCTCAACAGTGATGATTCTTAGCTTCAATTCAGCTCCAATAGGCTTGCGTATGTTGGAACAACAAGGATCAATGCAAGTTCTATGAAGATTTGCAGAAAAAATGAAGATGAAAAGTTGAGAGAATTGTGCAATTCTTGATCTAGATCTGTTTGAAATGAATGTTAATCTGATTTTCTGTTATGATTAAGAATATATATGAGCTGTTTAATCACTTTGCTAATCAAGCTTAGCCAAAATCAAAAGGATTAGTGAAAATGCATTTTTATGTGCAATTGGCCAAAATAACCTCATGTATGCAATGCCTTGCTACAGTGCACGAAATCCTTGACAAACACACTCCAAATGTTGATTTAAGACCAAATGTGAAGCTTAAAAGTGTAGCAAATGCATATTTTGAAAGTGACTTTTTTAACTCTCCCTTTTTAAATTCAAGTCACTTGAAAAATGCCATTTTTGATGTGATGACTTTTGATGAAATGTGATGAAGGATTTGGATAGAACATGTCAAATGTGACTTGTAGCAAGAAACCCCACTCAATTTGGCCAAATGGTGTGCAAGTTATCCCTTGTTGAAGTTCAAAAATTCTTGACAATGATTTGACCATAACTTGCCAACCACAAATGAGAAATTCATGTTCTTGGACTTTTTGGAAAGGTGAGATCAAGATCTTCAACTTTCATGTTGGACAAAATTTCATTTGAATCTTGTATGATGATGTAAATTTGAGGAGAAGACCTTTCCATTTTTGGCAGTTTGAAATTACAGGTCACTTACTATTTTTGGAAACTTTTCATTTGACCTCAAATTCTTCAATCTTGATCTTTGAAATGTCAAATGATACTTGTATGGACATGAATGAAGCCTTTCAAACCATCTCCCACCTTCAAATCCTTGAATTCTGGCACAGTTGACCACAATTGACTTTCTAGGGTTTCAGATGAAATTCAGCTTGACTGTTGAGCTTTGATCATCCAATCTTTGGCCAAACCACTTCAAAATGATCACATAATCATATGAACTTGATAAACCAACCCTAGGGCTTTGCTTCCTTGAGAATTGCACATGCTTGCTTGATTGACTGATCCTCCTAACCAGTCTTGACCTAATCTTGTCTGATGACTTGCACTTGGGCAAAGGACAATGCAATGCTATGCAGTGGACTATGCTATGCTAATGACCTAAAATGAAAATGTATGTACAAAATGGTAGGTTCAAATTTGAGGTGCTACAGACGCTAACGCCCATTGTGAGTTTCACATGGGAGCACCTGGTCATACCTTGGAGAATTGCTTTGCATTTCAGAATCGGGTACAAGACTTGATCGAAGCGAAAGCCGTCTCATTCACTCCGAGACGCCCGAACGTGAACACCAACCCTATGCCTATGCATAAGGATGCTTCCGTCAGTGCCATTGAGGAGAGTGATCAAGGAAAATTGATTCGTAAGGTTGAAGAGATTCAAACCTTTATCACCATGATAGGAGCACAATTGCTGAAGAGTGGTCTGATCCCGGAAGAGCTGGTTGAGGAAGAGAACGATGAAGGGTTGAGGAATTTTATACAAAAAATGTTGGATCGAGGCGAGTTACAGATAAATTGTCGCGTCAAGAGCAAGCGCCAGGAAGAGATAGCCGTGGTGGACATCCCCTATTATAAGGTTAAAGTAGAAATACATATAAGCCCGTTGGTGATAGAGTTTCCGGAACCATTCGAATATAAAGATGAGAAGGCAGTCCCGTGGATATATCAGCCCAGAGCTTTTAAGCAGGGGCAGGAAGATCAACCTTTGATGATCAACGAACCGAATGTCACTTCAATTGTGGGGCCAGCAGGAATGACACGTAGTGGCCGAGTGTTCGCACCAAGAACTGCTGATACTTCTGAAAGAGCTAAAGGGAAGGAGGCTGCTGTCCAGATCCCCATCTCTAATCAAGGAATGCAAGACATGCACTTGTCTCCTAAAGCTGCTGTCACTCGTGAGGAGGCTGAGGAGTTTTTGAGAATAATCAAGAAAAGCGATTATAAGGTGGTGGACCATCTAAACCAAACACCTTCCAAAATTTCCATGTTATCTCTACTGCTCAACTCAGAAGCACACAGAAATTCGCTGTTGAAGGTATTAAGCGTCGCTCATATCACGAAGGATATAACAACAGAACAGTTTGATGATGTAATAGCTTGTGTGACCACTGGGAATTTCTTGGGTTTTAATGATGATGAACTACCAATCGAGGGAAAGAACCATAACAAGGCCCTCCATATCTCCTTAAAATGCATAGATACTATACTGGCAAGAGTGTTAGTAGACACAGGTTCCTCACTGAATGTCATGCCGAAGACAACTTTGATAAAGCTGCCAATGGAAGGGATAAGTATGAAACCTAGTACCCTAATCGTAAAAGCATTTGATGGCTCAAGGAGAGCAATGATAGGAGAAGTTGACTTACCAACCAAGATAGGTCCAACTATTTTCAATATCACATTCCAAGTCATGGACATACATCCTGGTTATAGTTGCCTACTTGGGAGACCCTGGATTCACTCCGCATGTGCTGTCACCTCTACTCTGCATCAAAAGCTGAAATTCATTATAAATGACAAGATGATTGTGATTGGAGGAGAGGAAGACATCTTGGTTAGTCACTTGACATCTTTCCGATATATCGAGACAGATGGTGAAATCAATGAAACACCATTCCAATCCTTGGAAGTGTTAAACATGATGGCCGTCCAACAGACCTTGGAGGTCCTGAAACCAGGACCATCCATGGCCTCGTGGCAAGGAGCTAAAGTTGTTATGGAAAGTGAAGATGCTCAAGATTGGGGCAAAGTGGTGGAAGTGAAAGAGAAACGATACAAGTTTGGCCTGGGGTATGACCCATCATCACACAAGGCCGGTAACCAACATGACAAAGAACAAATTCCTTTTGTGGAGAAAACGTTCACTAGCGCTGGCCACATCTTTGGCAAGCAGGTGGCAATGATCAGTGAAGAAAACCGCAAGGAGGGGGTGTCCAGTTGGATGCGTCAAGCCGCACCTAATGAAGAACTAACAAACTGGAAGGCTGTGGAAGTTCCCCAAATATTTCAAAAGTAATTTTATCATTTTAGACAAAACCCTGTGCTCTACCCAAGGCACATTGGCATGTTGTAGGGCCTCCTTTATCTTTTTTAAGAGTTTTTTTATCATTAATGAAATGACATTTTGAATTTAAATTTTCGTTCTTTTTCTTTCGTTTTGATATATTTACAAAAATGGTAATTAATTTTTATGCACGCACTTTCTAAATAAACTGCATAAATCATAACATGCAGAAACACCACCGAGATCATTGATAACGACACTGCTACGGTCCAATATGACTTTGATTGTCCAATCTACCAAGCTGAAGACGAAGTGGGGGAAGATTGCGAGCTCCCTGAAGAGTTGGCCAGATTACTCAGACAAGAAGAGAAGGTCATTCAACCACACCAAGAAGATGTTGAAGTTATAAATCTGGGAACAAAAGATGATAAGAAAGAAGTGATGGTAGGCGCCGCACTTCAAGATACAGTGAAGACAAGACTGATAGAGCTCCTCCACGAATATGACGACGTGTTTGCTTGGTCATACCAAGACATGCCCGGATTAAACACTGATATCGTGACCCACAAGCTTCCCCTTAAAGAAGAATGCCCTGTTGTCAAACAAAAGCTAAGAAGAACCCGACCTGATATGGCTCTCAAGATCAGAGAAGAGGTGAGAAAGTAGTTTGACGCTGGTTTCCTAGAAGTTGCTAAGTACCCACAATGGGTTGCTAACATTGTACCAGTACCAAAGAAAGATGGAAAAGTTCGCATGTGTGTAGATTACCGAGACTTAAACAGGGCCAGTCCCAAAGACGATTTCCTATTACCTCACATTGATGTATTGGTGGATAACACAGCTCAGTCCTCCGTGTTTTCCTTTATGGATGGTTTCTCTGGATACAACCAAATTAAAATGGATCCCGAAGACATGGAGAAAACCACGTTCATTACCCCTTGGGGAACCTTTTGTTACAAAGTAATGTCGTTTGGATTAAAGAACGCTGGGGCAACATATCAACGTGCCATGGTGACTCTCTTTCACGACATGATTCATGAAGATATTGAGGTGTATGTTGATGACATGATTGCCAAATCCCAGACAGAAGAAGAACATATCACCAACCTGGGGAAACTATTTGCTCGTTTGAGGAAGTTTAGGTTGAGACTTAACCCTAACAAATGCACATTTGGGGTTCGATCTGGGAAGCTTTTAGGCTTTATTGTAAGCTAAAAGGGAATTGAAGTAGATCCTGATAAGGTTCAAGCCATTCAAAACATGCCTACACCGAGGACTGAAAAGGAGGTTCGTGGTTTCTAGGGGAGACTAAATTACATCGCCAGGTTTATCTCTCACCTTACTGCAACGTGTAAACCAATATTTAAGCTCCTGAGGAAGAATCAAGGCATGAAGTGGAATGATGACTATCAAATAGCCTTCGATAAAATCAAAGAATACTTGCAAGAGCCACCGATTCTAATGCCCCCTGCCGAAGGGAGACCTCTCATCATGTATCTAATTGTGCTCGATGAGTCCATGGGTTGTGTGTTGGTACAACAAGATGAGACTGGTAGAAAAGAATATGCCATCTATTATCTGAGCAAGAAATTTAATGATTGTGAGACCAAAAATTCATTACTCGAGAAGACTTGTTGTGCACTCGCATGGGCCGCTAAACGTCTCAGGCAATACATGCTAACTCACACGACTTGGCTAGTATCTAAAATGGATCCCATCAAGTACATATTCGAGAAACCAACTCTCACTGGTAGGATTGCCCGATGGCAGATGTTGTTTTCAGAATATGATATCCAATTTGTTGCGTAAAAAGCAATTAAAGGAAGCATATTAGTAGACCATCTTGCTCACCAATCGCTGGAGGATTACCAATCTTTGGAATTTGACTTCCCAGATGAGAACATCATGGTTGTTAAGCACGTTGAAGACTCCAAACTAGAGGAAAGTCTGGAACCAAGAGCAGGTTGGACGCTCATGTTTGATGGTGCCTCAAATGCAATAGGCCATGGAATTGGGGCAGTGCTGATGTCTCCCAAGAATTTCCATCTACCATTCACTGCAAAGCTTTGTTTTACCTGCACAAACAACATGGCTAAGTATGAAGCTTGCATACTAGGGTTGGAAGAAGCTATTGAGTTGAAGATCAAGATACTAGAAGTATTCGGGGACTCCGCTCTAGTCATACATTAGATCAGAGGCGATTGGGAAACAAGACATGCTAACCTAATTCCGTACTGGGATTACATGCTGAAGCTACTCCCAAAGTTCAACGAAATCACTTTCTCTCATATTCCTCGAGAAGAGAATCAGATGGCAGATGCCTTAACAACTCTGGCTTCCATGTACAAATTGATATGGCCCAACCATCAACCTCATATTAAAATTAGGCGTTTTGATGAACCTGCTCATTGCCTAACGACAGCGGAAGAGCCAGATGGCAAACCCTGGTTCTTTGATATCAAACAGTATCTGGAGAAGCGGGAATATTCGGAAAAGGCTTCCAGCCTTGACAAAAGGACCCTCCGGAGGTTGGCATCAAAATTCCTCTTGAATGGAGAGGTATTGTACAAGCAAAACTATGACATGGTTTTGTTGAGGTGTGTGGACAAAAATGAAGCGGATCAGCTTATGAGGGACATACACGAAGGGTCTTTCGGTACGCACGCCAATGGGCATGCCATGGCAAAGAAAATCCTAAGGGTAGGTTACTACTGATTGACGATGGAAGCCGACTGTTATCATTACACTAGAACATGCCACAAGTGCCAAATCTATGCTGACAAAATACATGTACCGCCTACCCTGCTGAATGTCATAGCATCACCTTGGCCTTTCTCTATGTGGAGCATCGACATGATTGGAATGATAGAACCCAAATCATCAAATAGACACTGGTTTATCTTGGTGGCCATAGATTACTTTACCAAGTGGGTGGAAGTCGCATCTTATGCGAATGTCACAAAGCATGTAATCGCCCGTTTCTTGAAAAATAACATCATATGTCGATATGGGATTCCCAACAAAATCATCACTGATAATGGGTCCAATCTCAACAACAAGACCATGGATGAGTTATGCGCAACATTCAAGATCGAGCACCACAACTCATCACCCATTCGACCTAAGACGAATGAGGTTGTTGAAGCTGCAAATAAAAATATCAAGAAAATCATCCAGAAGATGGTTGTTACGTACAAGGATTGGCACGAGATGTTACCGTTTGCGTTACATGGCTATCGCACGTCGGTACGAACTTCAACAGGGGTAACCCCTTATTCCTTGGTATACGGTATGGAAGAAGTTCTCCCTATAGAAGTGGAGATCCCCTCGATGAGAGTCTTGATGGAGGCTAAGCTAGATGAGGCAGAATGGGTTCAAGGTACGACGAGCTCAACCTTATTGAGGAGAAACGCTTGAAAGCATTAGGTCACGGTCAACTCTATCAGAGGCGTCTTAAGAAGGAATTCGACAAGAAAGTTCATCCGAGGGTGTTTTAAGAGGGAGATTTAGTGCTGAAGAAAATCTTGCCTATTCACAGAGACTCCAAGGGGAAATGGACACCAAATTATGAAGGTCCATTTGTGGTGGTTAGAGCCTTTTCCGGAGGCGCTCCGATTCTAGATACTATGGATGGTGAGGAGTTGCCGCTTCCCACCAACACTGATGCTGTTAAAAAGTACTTCTCCTAAAAAAGTGGAATAATAAAAGCTGCTAAATCGAAAACCTGAAAGGGAGATTTAGGCAAAAATGGCTATCCTGGTGGATCGAAAACCCGAAAGGGCGATCCAGGCAAAATTTAGGGATGAAAATAAAAGAATTTGACCCGTTGAGTTGAAAACCCGAAAGGGCGACTCATGCAAAAATGGGTATCCCGGTGGATCGAAAACCTGAAAGGGTGGTCCAGGCAAAAGTTAGGGATTAATTCCAAGGCAAAAAGTTGTACTTACAGACATCTGACGTATCCTCGAACACAAAGAATCAACTTACCTCACTTTTCAAAAGCAAAATGCTCGGATTATCAAAGACATAAGGATCATAGCAGTGTGGAAACTTGATAAGGACTCAATTTTCATTGCCATTTTGTTTCTATGCACAAAAATTACCTCATTAAGGAATTGCATCTTTATGTACAATCGCCCATTTAAGGGTCAAATCAATAAAAGAGAAATCTTCTCTACAAAATATGCCGAAATCATTTTTTTTTGTATTTTATCTGTTTGTTTGCAAAGTACCCTTTTATTTTTGATAAATATCACTTTTAAAAATTATGGGAGAAAATAAAACACATGTTTGAATAAAGTGGTAAAATTGCTTTTGAAACAGTAAGCGGGCAAATCCTCTAGTTTCCAAGATTCATTCTTGTTTTTTCATAAAGGGGTAGGACTGATTGCAGATAGTTATGCTCCTTTCAACTACTAATTCATACCTCTCATAAATGTACTCATGGTATAGCCAGACCGGGGCAAGGCTCCATCACATTTCCAGCAGAAACATTGGTAAATCATGGATGCAGTATCGCGTGTTGAGAGGTCTGAACCTTTCAGTAACCTGGATCACCCGAATAACAAAAGTCCCCACTTTTGGCATCATACCCCAAAGCAAAAACGTCTTAATCGGGGCATGTCCAATTACCCATTTTCATTCTAACATGCGTCATATAAATCATTCGTAAATGGTTTTCCTACCGAACAGAAGAATTAAAAAAACACAAGATCATATCAATCATCAGCATACTCATGCATAACACTCCCATAAAATGGGAAGTTCAATAAAATAAAAAAGGTCATTCGCATTCCTACATGCACAACCAAATATCCCCAGCAAATTGCATATTTGCATACATCCCATGCATCATCCCATGCATGGAAATCCCACCTAAAGTGGGATATCATACAAAAATCAAATATAAAATGTCAAGATCCAAGGTCATTCATGTATATCTTGGACATTCCTCATTCCAAATGAAGTTATTACCCTGCATATGCTCGTGGGATTATATCTCAGTAAATCATTTTTTCAACTTTACGATTAATAATGATATTCCCGGCAATTTTCTTTACAATCATCGCTCCCCAAGCAGAGGTTACCCTAAAAAGTCTCTTATGAGCTATTTGCCCTGTAGAGCATTTCCAGTAAATCTCCCTCAAAAAAGGAGTCTTTTCTTAAAATTCCCCCAACAGACGAATATTCGAGATACTGCTTCATTTATCTGAAGAATCTCATTTCTCTGTTTGAGATACTGCTTCATCAATTTGAAGAATCTCATTTGATTTTTTAGAGATACTGCTGTAAGTATCCTCGGAGAGTCTTAGATTCAATTAAGGTATCATTCCCTTGTTCGCAATATCTTAATTCAATCATATAAGATGCTGCTTCAACTCGATACAGAGAATCTCATTTTTACTGTTTGAGATACTGCTTCATCAATATGAAAAGTCTCATTTCAGAGTTTTTAGAGATACTACTCTAATATCCTCGGAGAGTCTTAGATTCAATTAAGGTATCTTTCCCTTGTTGGAATATCTTAATTCTATCATATAAGATGCTGCTTCGACTCGATACAGAGAGTCTCATTTTTGCTGTTTGAGACGCTGCTTCATCAATGTGAAGAGTCTCATTCCAATTTTTTTTAGAGATACTGCTCTAAGTATCCTCGGAGAGTCTTAGATTCAGTTAAGGTATTTTTCCTTGTTGGAATATCTTAATTCTATCATATAAGATGTTGCTTCGACTCGATACAGAGAGTCTCATTTTTACTATTTGAGACGTTGCTTCATCAATATGAAGAGTCTCATTCCAGATTTTTTAGAGATACTGCTCTAAGTATCCTCGGAGAGTCTTAGATTCAATTAAGATATCTTTCCCTTGCTGGAATATCTTAATTCTATCATATAAGATGCTGCTTCGACTCGATACAGAGAATCTCATTTTTACTGTTTGGGATACTGCTTCATTTTTCTGAAGAATCTCATTTATCTGTTTGAGATACTGCTTCGTTTATCTGAAGAATCTCATTTATCTGTTTGAGATACTGCTTCATTTATCTGAAGAATCTCATTTGTCTGTTTGAGACACTGTTTCATCCATTTGAAGAATCTCATTTGTTTTCAAGATACTGCTCTAGTATCCTCGGAGAATCTTAGGTACGATTGAGGTATCATTCCCTTGTTGGAATATCTCGATTATATCATGTAAGAAACTGCTCCTTTGATCCCCAGAGAATATCATGTTTTCTGTTCAAGACAATGTTCTGCTAATTTTAAAAAAAAAGTCTTAGATACCATTGAGGTATCGTTCTATTGTTGGAATATCTCGATCATGGCATCCAAGATGTTGTTCTGATAATTCCCAGAGAGTCTTGATTGTTTTATTTTACCTTCCGATAACCTTTTCTTACTATATTTCTCACTGCATTTTTGTTTCCTCATTTCTTCCTTACATTTCAAAGGACAAAATTCGGGTCTTTTAAGTATTTAATTCTCTTCCACTGCGAATGTACGAAGACTGCTGTCATTCATACTTTTCAGTTCAAGGTAATTAAATAGGGGCAGCTGTCATACCCCAATTTTGTCCCTACCCCGATATAATCTTCATCTAATCCATGGCCATCATGCACATACATGCTTTCATTATTTCATCATCATAATTTCATTGAACTTTCATAACCAAATACATATTACACGGACTTAAGGCATGGTGTTTACACCCGGAAAAAACTGGGGTTATCCGGTTAAAGTTCTAAAAAAAAATATATATAAAAAAAATTGAGTAATCGATTACCCTAATCATGGTAATCGATTACCCATACCAAAAATTGATTTTTTGGCCATTTTGGACCGTGTAATTGATTACCCATACCAAAAATTAATTTTTTTGGCCATTTTGGACTGTGTAATCGAATACCCTAATCATGGTAATCGATTACCCATACCAAAAATTGATTTTTTGGCCATTTTGGACTGTGTAATCGATTACCCTAATCAGGGTAACCGATTACACCTGCGCATGCAACTATAGTAGGTTTGTTTTTTACATAGTGTACTTTTTGGATCACCCCCTTTTCACCTACTTTCCCTATAAATAGAGGTACTATTTCTCCTCATTTTTCGTGCTTCCTATCCCCCAAAAGTTCTGTCCAAGTACCATTTACTTTCCTCTCCAAACCTAGGTCAAAACAAAAAATCTTTCTCACTTAGAAAAGTCACCCCACCAACGTTTTTGTCCTCTTTCATATTTTTTTCAAAGCTCCTTACTCTCTAACACTCACAACTCAGCTCCTTCACTATACTTCCACCATAAACACTTTCATCCCAAACCCCTTGCTCTATATCCAAGCTCAACACCACTTCAACCTACCCTTTTTCAACATTTTTGGGTAATGATTTTAGCTTAAACTTTGTTAACTTTTTGGTTCTGTTTTTGTGTTGAAAATGGTTATTTATTCTTGTTTGATTTTTTTGAAAGGTTTTAGACTCAAGCTTGTAAAAAATGATTAACCTTGGTTTACATTTTTTTTTTGGGATTTCTTGCTCTTGCTACTTTTATCCACCATCTTTAATCAAATTTAGTATTTTGTTTCATTTGCTATTTATTGTTGACTTGTTTTCACATCCATTTGGTTGATGAGATCTATTAGATCATGGCTATGGTTGTTTAGAGTGGATAAAACCTTCAATGTTTCAAACCTATTAATGATTGATCAATAGATCCTTCATGATACTTTGAGGCTTTGATAGGTTGCCTCTATTTTCAACCATGTTTGGGTCATTTGATACATAGATGAAACCATTTCCTTTGTATTGTTTCTTGTTATCATTTAATATTTATTGTTGACTTGTTGTTACATTTATTTGGTTGATGTGTTCTATTAGATTATGGCCATGGTTGTTGAGAGTTGATTAAATCTTCAATACTTCAAACCTATTAATGGTTGATCAATAGATCATTCATGATACTTTGAGGCATTGATAGATTTTCCTCTATTTCAACCATATTTGGGTCATTTGATACATAGATGAAACCATTCTCTTTACATTAACTTGTTATTCTATTTGCTTATTGTTATTCTACTAACCACTAACCATTAACTACTAACTTCTAACATTTATATTATTGCACTTTACTTCCCTTGCGATTTATTTTATTGTTCATTTACATTCAAGTACTCATCATCATCATCATTGTACAAACTCATCATGCATGTTTATTTGCTTGTTATTTATTTTATTGTCATTATATATTAAAAACAACCAAGACATGATAAAATGGTAAGACCAAAAATATTCACTCAACTCTTAAGCAACTTGGACTTAGAGGATCTCATCTTAGGACCTTTGCTTGGAAACTTTCCTTTACTCTTTGTGATACTTTGTAAACACTTGGATTCCCACCCGTAACTTACATGCATGTTTGTAAGACCATTATCCTTTGTTTAGCTTAGGTCACTTTAGCACACAAAAGACTTTCTCTTGGGCTACCTTACAATGAGACTCTTTATTTTCTTGTTGGTTTTTTTGCATTCACGTTGTATAAGCTAAAATTCATAAGCAATCTTATTTCGAGACCATTTTCATAATTCAATTCATATGCACATGTAAATGCAAACCTCGGTCAATATCGAGTGCGCCTTTCCAAATCAATTCAAAACACCTTTGTAAGTCGATTACTTGTAAAAGTATCGCCATCAACCTCACATGGCTTACTCTTGGGCCTTCTTACAATGAGACCTATTCGGTTTTAATTAATCGATTAGACAAACTATTCACTAAATAAATTCAATCCATTCACAAAATACAAATTTAAAACCTCGATCAAACATCGAGTATTCTTTATTAAGAATTAAAATACTTAATCATAATTAAACATTATTTCATTTAGGAATAAAAGAGGTAATGGTTTTGAGTTTTCAACTCTTCTCCTCGATTATTTAAGGACAAACTCTTTTACTCGATTAAATCGAACAACCGTCATTTCTAATCCACCTAAGAACAAACAAATCAAATTCTTTTACAATAAGAAACAAAAAGGGAGATAACTTTGAGTTTTCAATTTTTTCTCCTCGACTATTTGAGTACAAGTTCTCTTACTTGTTTAGTCAAATAATTGTCGTTCCTCCATAAACTTCCAAACCCCGATAAAATCAAATTATATTCACATTAAGCTAAATGAAAAGGGAGTTGACTTTGAGTTTTCAACTTCTCTCCTCAATTGATTGAATATGAGTTCTCTTACCCGGTCAGTCAAACGATTGTCATTTTTCCACAAACATACAACTTAATCAAATCATTTTCTTAACAAACTATACGAAAAAGGAGATGGTCTTGAGCCTTCGATTCCTCTCCTCAAATGCTTGGATATGAGTTGTCTTACTCAATCATTCAAGTACTTGTCGTTTATTATAAAAATACGTCAGCCATGTACAACCTTATTTTCATAATTACTCAGATGAAACAGAAAGCGGTCTAGAGTCTTCTATTCCCTTTCCCGACTATTAGGATACGAGGTGTCTTACTCGATTATCCGAGTAATCATCATCCAACCAAAAACATCTCAACCAATCAAAAAATCCAACATATTAATCCCACCTATCACCCTCGTGTGACCAAAACTCTTTTCAAGAGAACACCATTTAATCCTTTCTAATGCGCATAACAAATCAATGTTTAAGCCTCTGCCGAGAGTAGACAAGCCAACATTTAGCCTTTAGAACACGATCTAAATAGTTGTTCACTAAAAAACACCAACCAACCGTAGTTCCCCGAACTACGAATGCTCTGATTTCCTTATCATACCATAAGGATACGTAGGCAGGAGATTGCTGTATCTTCGCGAGCACACTAATAAAAAACCTCCCCTTTCCCTTTCTAAGATTCCCATCCATTTCTATTTTTAATAATTTTATAACCCAAAGATAACAAACAAACATAAATTAACACTCGAAACGCACATTGGAACTAAAAGGTTCCCGTTGAGTACAACGGACGTAAGGGGTGCTAATACCTTCCCCTTTACGTAATCCACTCTCGAACCCGAATATGGTTGCGATGACCATTATTCTACTTTCTAAAGGTTTTATCGATATTTTCCTATTCCTTCATTGGGATAAATAAAGTTCGGTGGCGACTTTGTTCGAACGTAAATTTTTTCCGCGACCATCGTGAGGAATCGTATTTTTCGAGATACAACAAGGCGCACCATGGAACGCGCGCTGGTGGCAACTTGATCTGCCACCTCAATTAATGAGGGAGATCAAGTGGTCCACATTTTTTCTGATTATTTGAATTTCATTTTAATTTCTTTATTTTCATTAATTCATATTAATTTTAATATTGATCCAAAAAATATGAGAGTTTCACCAAAAAATTTCAAAAATTTTCCTCTTTCATATTCTGAATTAAAATTATTTTTTGGATAATTATTAATATTTTTCATGATTTAATTTATTTTTCATTTGTTTTTAATTGTTTAAAAATACTTTTAAGTCTTTTTAAAAAATCTGAATATTTTTCTCCAAGGTCCTTTGACCTTGTTTGACCTATGATAAATCTCATGACCATTTATTTGGTGTTTTGATGTGGTTTTAGGAATTTGACAAACCATATTTAATTTAAATGAATTATTTTAGTATTTTTAATTGGAATAAATGCCAAATAATCTTGTTGACCAATTGTGATGACTTGTTGGTGTTTGACTCTTGTTGTTGGGTCTTGGTCAAGGTTGATTTGACTTTGTCAAATTAATATCATTGGATTTAGGGGATTAATGGAATGTACATTCCATCTCTCAAAATGAATGAATGATATTAATTTGGTAAAAGTCCTTCTTTGACCAATTTGAGATATCATCTATTCCCCTCTCTCTTCATCTCATTCCTGTTCTTTATGCATTCATCTCATTTGGCCAATGATATCTCAAAGTCCTAAAGCTAGTTAATTGAAAAATTAACATGAGTATGGATGAGATTAGGCCACACCTTTTGCATATTATTTTTGTGTGTGGCATGTTTCATGAGCATAGTTCATAATACCATGTCTCTAACATGCATTAACACCAAAATTCTATTGCCCGACCTCAAATAGTTGTGACTTCTACATAAGTCTAATTACGATTGCTTAACATAGCGCTAAATTTGTGACATAAAAGGCATATCATTCTAGTTAGTGAGATTGTAAGTCTCCCCTCTTTCATGGTATTGTATGGAAACTTGGTCTCCTTTCCTTCCTTTGGAAGATGTCTTGGTTCAAGGATCCATGCTTGTGATAAGTGGGTTGAGTGTTCTCCAAAGAATTTCTAAGAATGAAAAGCAAAACCAAAACAATACTAACTTCTAACCTATTAACTACTAACTTTTAATTTCAAGCCATTTACTTTAATGTCATTTAATTCTAGCTTTTATACATTTGCCATTGTTCATATAATTCTAATTGTTTATGTTAATGCAATTTTCATTTTGTCCACTTGGACCATATTGTGTGATATATTTTTTTGTTTGTGTATACTTTGCTTGTTTGTGTGGTCTTTGACCATTAATGTACATAATAACAACAAAAACCCTAAAAAAACTTTTGTGTGGACTGTTGGCTTGATCTTGAACAAATGGACTTAGAACTTAGGCAACATTCCTATGCTAAAGGGCTTGGCCAATGCCAACTTATTAAGAAACTAAGTGCTTGCAATTTGAAACTTCATTTGATATATCATTCAAGATCCTTCTGAGTTCATCTGCAACATGATCATTGTGAAGCTGTTATTTTGAACATATGACTTGTGAAATTCATCTGTTACATGGGCTACCTTGAAGAAGATCATGGAATGGATAAGCTTGGATGTGGCCATCTTTATTTGATGCCTTGCTCTTCAAGATAATACAATTGTGCATTTGTGTATTGCTTAAATCTAAAAGTCCAAGGGAATTCTGGGTTTCTATTGACATTCTTGTCTATTGGATTGCTACCCATATGGTCAGATCTTTTCAACCCTAAACTTTTAATTTTATACATAGGATAGTCTCTTCATATTCTCCCCCACTTCTTTAATTTCAAAATCTCTCCCTCCCTTTTCAAAACCTTCTTTGTTTGAACTTATTTTGTTCTAAACTTTGACCACTTTTGCAAAAAGATAGAAACTTTGGCCTTATGCCATTGCATTTTCAAACTTCTTTTCTTAAATCAAACTTGTGAATAAACTTAACTATACTTGACTTAGACTTTAAAAAATCCAAAAAAAAAAACTAACTCATTCAAACCATTTTTGGGCCTTTGTGCCTTTCAAACTTAATTTTTGTTAAAAAGCAATGCATCCACTTTGAAACTTGTATCACAAACTACGAGGTTTTGATCCCTCATTTTTATGTTGGTATGTAGGCACAAGACCGAAGGTCTTGCCAAACACAAAAATATAATTAATGAATTCTTTTATCACCCCCCATTCTATTTGCTTATAAACATCACTTTGTACCAAATACATATGCACACAAAATAGGCTCCCTAGGAGTACCTAGGACACTTTGGGTGCTAACACCTTCCCTCTGTGTAACCAACCCCCTTACCTATAATCTCTGACATTTTATTAGTTTTGATTTGAAAACTTCTTACTTTTGGGTTTTGTTCGTACTTTTTCCCTTTTCCCTTGGAAATAATAAAAGCGCGGTGGCGACTCTTGCTATTTGATCTCTAGCTTATTCATAGCTTGATGATCATGAATTTACCGCTAGAGAAATTAAGTGGCGACTCTGCTTGGGAGTTGTCTCCAGTGGGTTTAGCCTACTTTTTATTTGTATATATTTGTATATATCTGATGTTTGTATATATGTATGTGTGATATAATCTTCTTGTTGTGCTTGGTGATCTTTGAGTGGTGAGAAAAGTTCTAACCCGAACTTGAGTGCATTTAAGATAGGAGGATTGTGTAGTCATGTTCGAATTGTGTGGAGTAGTCCTTAACAAGTTGGCTTGAGATCCATCCGCTTAGTAGAGACTCTTTTGGATTTCGAAATGTCACACAAGTATTTGTGGTTAGGCATTACTATCTCTAATTTGGGTCTGAGAAGCTGAGGACCCCCTCTTGGCCTATTTAGGACGTAGTGCGGAAAATGTTCAAGTGTAGGCTTGATAACAGTTGTTACTCGATAATACACTCAGACGATTTTCTCTTGAGAATATTATGGGTTGATGAGTCAGTCATCTTGACCTGTAATATCCGATAGATGGAATTAAGACTCTGGGAACTTTTTAGAACATGATCTACAGGTTTTTATCCTTAGTTCACTCATTTGGGATGGTTCTTACCCAGACTTCATGCTCGTGACTTACAACAAACCCTTGATTCTTGGTTGATCCAATCAAGTCTTGTCAATATCAATGGAACTTGGTGTTGATAAGCTGTAAACCATAATCCACCAAAATGGATGGTTGATGTTGAAAATGACTTGATTCATCCCTTTACCTTTGTTTGCCTTGTGTGTGATCCCTTATTTGTGATTGTTGCATTCATGCATTCATGCGCATCATAACATTCATCACACGAAAATTTCAAGGAACTGAGGTATTATTTGCAAATATTTTCAGATCATGGACTGTGGACGAAGGAACACTAAGAAGTACAGTTTCAGATGTCCTGACTTGAAAGAGTTAAGGAAGCTAGCATCTTTTGTATTAGATCCCTTGGACTTCAAACAATGTCATGGGAAGCTCTTGTCCATCTTGTCTGCTGATGTGGTTGAAGGACTTTTGAGTGTGCTAGTGTAGTTCTATGATCCTCTCTACCACTGTTTCACTTTCCCAGATTTTCAGCTTGTGCCTACATTGGAGGAGTATTCTCATCTTTTGAGGATACCTGTTTCTAGTAGATTGCCTTTTAGTGGATTGGAGGAGATTCCTCGATCTAGTATTATTGTTGATGCTCTTCACTTGAAGAAGTCTGAGATAGAGGCTCATTGGGTGAAGAAAGGAGGGTTATTTGGGTTGCCATCTGACTTCCTCATCAAGGAAGCTATTGCATTTTCTCAAGCCGGTAGTGTGGATGCTTTGGAAGCTATCTTTGTGTTGCTCATTTATGGATTAACTTTGTTCCCTAACATTGATGGTTTTGTTGATGTTAACGCCATTAGACTTTTCTTGATTGGGAATCATGTGCCTACTTTGTTGGGTGATATGTATTTCTCTTTGCATCTAAGGAATTCTAAAGGTGGTGGAACTTATGCAAAAATTAGGGATTATGGCAAGTAACTACATTCTGTTGATCTTTAGTGTTTTGAAAATTTGATTGAGCACAAGGGTTGACATCAATTCGTCACCCCGACAGCGGTCGAGAGCACAGTGGATATCAAGAGTTGGTAGAAGGATTAAGGATCATTTGTATTCAATGTAACCCTTTTCCATGTAAATTACCATTTTCAACTTTGTAAAAATCTATGGGGGTCTTGTCATTTACAAACTACCATTCTATCAAATAAAGTTGAGCTTTTATCCAATTGTTTCTACTCTTATTTATTTCAGCCAATAGTTTAAATTTATTATGATAATTTTTTGAAAATTTAAAATTTTTAAAGCTCTTTTTCTTAAAACATATAAAAAACAAGAATTTTCCAAAGCAATTAAAAGAAATATCAACAACATTCCGATGGATAACAAGTCTTTGAGTGCGAAACATCAGAGGTTCCCCAAGTAGTTAACCCTTCGGGTATCCCTAGACGATTGTGTTAATTCAGTTCCTCCACAAATTTTTTGATTCCCCAATAGAGCTTTGTTCCTTTTTCTTAGCTGAGTTGGTTGATTCATGTACTTTGTGACTTTTCTCCCTCGACAGAGTTTCTTCCTTCCCCACTGGAGTTTGGTCTTCTTCAGTAGAAATGGTTGATCTCCCTAGTAGATCGCATTGGTTTCCCCGCCAATCGACTTGCTCCCCAGTCAGAGTTTCCTCCTGGTTTCTGAGCAGTTTGTTTTCCATGTAGGGTTGTCTCCCATTTTTATGGTGTTGACCTAAAATTCCCCACAGGTTCGGCGATATTTCTCTTTCCTTAGCAGATCCCCTCCTTCCCCAGTTAGGGTTGAGCCTTTTTGGATTGTTGATCTCTCTGTTCTCCAGCAGTTGTCTCTATACTTTGTGGATTGACCGAGGATTTTACCGATGATTCAATTTCTCTGCGACACCTTCGTATCCTTTGTGATCATCTTTGTCAGCATAATCATCATATACATATACATTCATATAATTTCATATTTGCATATTCGCATATATGATTAAATTGTTGGTTTGAGATTCTCATTCCCTGTATGGCGGTACTTTATCCCCATACAAATTTCGGTGTTTGTCCTCCCTCAGTTGTAGAGTGTCAGCCCCTTAGGCAGAAAGACTTTAACCTTTCTCCTCTTCCCCACTTAGTTGTTTCCTCGTGGATGATTATTACTTCAGTTTCCTCCCCAGTTGTTTATCTGGATGGAACCACTCGCCTTGAGTTATGTCCTCATTGGGTTGAGTTTTAATTGACTGTTTCTTTCTAGCTCCTACCTAGATAGATACTTTGAGTTCCCTAAGAGTCTATTGCCCAGTAACTGGTAATATTCTTCTTAGTTTACAGTTTGTTACTTCTTGCCTAATACCCGACAAAAGTGTCCCAGCAGTAGAGTTCCCAATGGATCTGAATCTCCAAGAAGTATATCCGTAATATGTTCACCCTAACCGGTGACGGATATCTTTCCCGCCCATGTCTGAGTCTATCCTTGATATGTTCACTTAAACGATGACGAATATTCTCATTTTTGGTATTCTACCCAGTAAAACGATAGTTGTAATCCCTATTCACGTTTCCCAAAGAGTTAATCCTTGATATGTTCATCCTAACGGATGACGAGTTTCCTTTTCTTTGCGGTTTTCTACCCAGTAATCGGTAGTTATAACCCTTCCTTTGTTCCCCCTGCAGAGTTGATCCTTGATATGTTCACTTTAACTAGTGACATATTCTCTCTCTTGGTATTCTATCCAGTAACTGATAGATGTAATTCCTATTTTCTCTCCTCTCAGAGTCTATCCTTGATATGTTCATCTTAATCGGTGACAGATTTTCTCTTTGATTGGTCTTCTATCCAGCATTCGATAGATGTAATTCCTACTTTTTGTTCAGTTGGTTTATCCTTGACATGTTCATCTTAACCGATGATGGGTATCCTCCCTGACAACCACAGGCAAGTCTATCCTTGATATGTTCATCCTAATCGATGACGGATTTTCTTCCCTGTTGAGTTTATCCTTGATATGTTCATCCTAACCGATGACTGATATTCTCACCCTTGGTCTTCTGCCCGGTAACTGGTAGTTGTAAATCCTATTTTCTGCAGTTTTGCCCAGCAAGGCTATTCTTACCCAGTAACAGGTATTGAATATTCCCTTCTGTTGTTTCCCAACGAGTCATCCTTGATATGATCATCCTAATCGGTGACGAATGTTCTCTCTGTCAGATCTTTATTATCTTCTTACCTAGTAACAGGTAGTAGATAATAGATTTTTGTTCCTCCTGTGTTGAAGTTTATTTCTCCTCAGTTGAGTTGAGTGCGCATTTCCTTAGTGAAATTGCTTTTCTCTGCATGATTCAAGTATTTTAGTTTTATCCTGACTTACTGTATCCCTTGCAGATGTTGTTAGTTCCCTGGCTGAGTCTTTTCCATATTGTATGAAATCCCTTAAGTCCCCCAGTAGTTTTAAGTTGTAGCCTGGCCTACGCATACCCCTTTATCCCCTAGAGTCTCTGTCTCCCTAGTGAGTTTCCCTTACAGAAAGTATTATACTCCTGCGGACTTTCGGTCTCTCTGAGTTCTTTTCCTTTGTTGCAATATTTCCCCATAAAAAATTTACTTTTGCATTTCATATCATATGCATCATGAGGTCTCTTAGGGACCAAAATTTGTTTCTATATGTTGTTATTTAAGCCCATTCTACTAAGTCGACATGATGATTTTAACTTTCGCCTCCTCAGTTAGAATGTCCTTAAATAGGGGCAGCTGTAAGACCCCAATTTTGACCCTAAGATCCCTCATGCAATTTCATCATAAGCATTAGCATTGGGATCATACCTTGGCATCCTCCTTATCCCTCATTCATTGGGTTTGTTTGGGAGAGTTCACCAAGTACTTTGTGATTGTATCATACTTGTATATTATCATTTTACTAACTAAAATACCAAAAATATGTCTTTGCATTTGCCTAACTCTTTTGTAGGTAGGGCATGATCTCCATTGATCTATCATGTTCATATCTAGGGTTTGAGACCCCCATGACAAAGAGAACAACCTTTGAATTGATACAAGAATGGTTATGGGCATCATATATGAGTTCCATTGATTCCTACATGTTATATTGATCAAGTTTTCTTCAAGAGTTTGAGGGTAATTTGCCTTGGAAATCCTAGTTTGACTGGGTATCTTGAGTAACTTCTCCAACAAGCTATCTGACCAATTGATCAAATTTCTCAAGGATCCCTTTAAATTTCATCATCTTATGCATATATGATCTACCATGATCCCATAAAGTCAAGATAATTGAAGATTGGCAAGTTGGTTGATGGTGGTTGGCCAGATGAATTCATCTGATCAAAACTAGGTCTCCCTAGACCCTATCTCCTACAATTTTCACCATATGAAAATTATTTCAAGCGAAAACTTACTATAAATTACATTCCAAACAACTTTTATGTTGAGACCTAGACCTAGTTTTGCTTGGAAAATAATTTTCTATGTTGAAATATTATAGGTCATTTTGTCTAAACCCTAATTTGAAAGTCAACTTCACAAGGCCATAACTTGCTCAATTTTTATGAGATGAAATATTTCCAAGTTTAACAATCAAATCCAAGATGTCTAGTTCAACGTTTATGTTTGGAGTGAGACATAATTCAACTTTTATAAGCATGTGATATGAGGCTACATTATAGGTCACTTTTGACCTATACCATTGAACAAGTGGTTTTTCCAAACTTCAAAAACGCATAACTCTATCATTTCAAATCCAGATTACATGAAATTGGTGACCATGTTGAAGGTCTTTGAAAGAGATACAACTTTGATGAATACAATTTTCTCATTTGAAGCTCACATAAAACGTTAAGCAAGGTGGAATATTGAGATATATGACTTGACACTTAGAAAAAATTTCAACATGTTGAAATTTCTAAACTTCCACCTCAAAATTAATCATGATACAAGCTCCAAATGGAAACGTGTTGAACATAAAAGTTGTTCCTCTTGATCTAACCTTTCCAAAAAGTCCAAGTTCATCAATTTTGGACAAGAATTGCTAGGGCTGCGCATGGCATGAACATGGTATCATCATGTGGCAAAGATCAAACTTCAAATCTGCACACACACTTGCCTTGCAATCCAAGTTAATTTCATATTCTCTCACATTCATTTGTGGACCTTAAGAAATGATGCACCCATGAATCATCATTTGCCAATTTTGGAAAGTGAATTTGAAGGTGCAAATATCATGAACTGCAACTATAAATAGAGCCCTCTAGCATCAGAATTGAACACACATTCGTATCAGCTTTGATCCTAAACCCCTAACCCTTCCATTCAAGAGGATAAACCTGAGAATTTCATCTTGAAATTGAGTTTGAATCTCACTGTTTTAAGATTCAAAACTCCAGGGATCCAAGACCTTTTTGTGCATTTCATTCTACTCCTGCAAGCATTCTGAGTGAGATCAAGCATGAGCCAAGGAAAGAATAGTTGAATCCAGACCTGCATTGAAGGTATTTTCCAGAAAATTTCATCTCTTCGATTCCCTCTCAATCTTGATCAATTCTCTTGATTCTTTGGTTGTATGAAGTCCTACCAATGTAGGCAAGAAGATTGAGTTGCTTAGAGGTCAAATCGAAGAAACTCAGTTGACATACCTCAAATTTCAACTCCTCATATCTTTCTATATGTGAGGCGTTAGTTAAAATTGAGGTGATATTCGTGATCTACACCATTTTTCCTTTCAGATCATGTCCTTCTTTTTCATTTATGATGTGGTGATGAATGGACCAGTCCGACCAAGGTCGTCTGAGAAGACGACCGACGCTTTGCTCCGACAATGATGTGGCGTGGTCCTGAGCCATTAGATGAGTTCAATTTGTTTTAATCATGAGAGTACGTTTTAATTACCAGGCGTGTAGACGTTTGGCTCAGGTGCACCATGGAACACGCGCTGGTGGCCACTTGATCTGCCACCTCAATTAATGAGGAAGATCAAGTGGTCCACGTTTTTTCTGATTATTTGAATTTCATTTTAATTGCTTTATTTTCATTAATTTATAGTAATTTTAATATTGATCCAAAAAATATGAGAGTTTCACCAAAAATTTTCCTTTTTCGTATTCTGAATTAAAATTATTTTTTGGATCATTATTAATATTTTTCATGATTTAATTGATTTTTCATTGGTTTTTAATTGTTTAAAAATACTTTTAAGTCTTTAAAAAATCTGAAATTTTTTCTCCAAGGTCCTTTGACCTTGTTTGACCTATGATAAATCTCATGGCCATTTATTTGGTGTTTTGATGAGGTTTTAGGAATTTGAAAAACCATATTTAATTTAAATGCACTGTTTTAGTATTTTTAATTGGAATAAATGCCAAATAATTTTGTTGAACAATTGTGATGACTTGTTGGTGTTTGACTCTTGTTGGGTGGCCTTGGTCAAGGTTGATATGACTTTGTCAAATTAATATCGTTGGATTTAGGGGATTGATGGAATGTACATTCTATCTCCCAAAATGAATGAATGATATTAATTTGGTAAAATTCCTCCTTTGACCAATTTGAGATTTCATCTATTCCCCTCCCTCTTCATCCATTCCCCTTCTTTATGCATTCATCTCATTTGGCCAATGATTTCTCAAAGTCTTAAAGCTAGTTAATTGAAAAATTAACATGAATATGGATGAGATTAGGCCACACCTTTTGCATATTCTTTTGTGTGTGGTATGTTTCATGAGCATAGTTCATAATATTATGTCTCTAACATGCGTTAATACAAAAATTCTGTTGCCCGACCTCAAATAGTTGTGACTTCTACATAAGTCCAATTGCGATTGCTTAACATAGCGCTAAATTTGTGACATAAAAGGCATAGCGTTCTAGTTAGTGATATTGTAAGTCTCCCCTCTTTCATGGTATTGTGTGGAAACTTGTCCTCTTTTCCTTCCTTTGGAAGATGTCTTGGTTCAAGGATCCATGCTTGTGATAAGTGGGTTGAGTGTTCTGCAAAGAATGTATAAGAATGAAAAGAAAAAACAAAACAATACTAACTTCTAACCTATTAACTACTAACTTTTAATTTTAAGTCATTTACTTTAATGTCATTTAATTCTAGCTTTTATACATTTGCCATTGTTCATATCATTCTAATTGTTTATGTTAATGCAATTTTCACTTTGTCCACTCGGACCATATTGTGTGATATATTTTGTTTGTGTATACTTTGCTTGTTTGTGTGGTCTTTGACCATTAATGTACATAATAACAACAAAAACCCTAAAAAACGTTTGTGTGGACTGTTGGCTTGATCCTGAACATATGAAGTTAAAACTTAGGCAACATTCCTATGCTAAAGGGCTTGGCCAATGCCAACTTATTTAGAAACTAAGTGCTTGCAATTTGAAACTTCATATGATATATCATTCACGATCCTTCTCAGTTCATCTGCAACATGATCATTGTGAAGCTGTTATTTTGAACCTGTGACTTGTGAAACTCATTTGTTACATGGGACACCTTGAAGTAGATCATGGAATGGATAAGCTTGGATGTGGCCATCGTTATTTGATGCCTTGATCTTCAATATAATATAATTGTGCATTTGTGTATTGCTTAAATCTAAAAGTCCAAGGGAATTCTAGGTTTTTATTGACATTCTTGTCTATTGGATTGCTACCCATTTGGTCAGGTCTTTTCAACCCTAAACTTTTAATTTTGTACATAGGATAGTCTCTTCATCTTCTCCCCCACTTCTTTAATTTCAAAATCTCACCCTCCCTTTTCAAAACCTTCTTTGTTTGAACTTATTTTGTTCTAAACTTTGACCACTTTTGCAAAAAGATAGAAACTTTGGCCTTATGCCATTGCATTTTCAAACTTCTTTTCTTAAATCAAACTTGTAAATAAACTTAACTATACTTGACTTAAACTTTCAAAAAGCCAAAAAAAAAAACTAACTCATTCAAACCATTTTTGGGCCTTTGTGCCTTTCAAACTTAATTTTTGTTAAAAAGCAATGCATACACTTTGAAATTTGTATCACGAACTACGAGGTTTTGGTCCATCATTTTTATGTTGGTACGTAGGCACGAGACCTAAGGTCTTGCCAAACACAAAAATATAGTTAATGATCTCTTTTCTCACCCCCCCCATTCTATTTGTTTGTAAACATCATTTTGTAGCAAATACATATGCACACAAAAAGGGCTCCCTAGGAGTACCTAGGACACTTTGGGTGCTAACACCTTCCCTTTGTGTAACCAACCCCCTTACTTGTAATCTCTGACATTTTATTAGTTTTGAATTGAAGACTTCTTACTTTTGGAAACAATAAAAGCGCGGTGACGACTCTTGTTATTTGATCTCTAGCTTATTCATAGCTTGGTAATCATGAATTTACTACTACAACATGATTTTCCATAAACTAGCTTAAAAGGTGTGGTTCCTATTGTGGTCTTATAAGTTGTCATATATGCCCATAGGGCTTCGTGTAATTTTGAGGACCAATCTTTCCTAGAGGTGGCAACCGTCTTTTCTAAGATTTGTTTAATTTCTCGGTTCGAGACCTCTACTTGCCCACTCGTTTGTGGGTGATAGGGTGTTACTACGCGGTGCCGAACTCCATATTTCAGTAATAACTTTTCAAAAATCCTTGAAATGACAAGTCTCGGCACGCCGAATCTAGGGAAGATTATACACTTAAAGAGTCTAATTACCACTCGTGTGTCATTTGTTGGAGAGGCTATGGCCTCAATCCATTTTGATACATAATCGACCGTAACAAGGATATACTTGTTACCAAAAGAAGATGGGAATGGTCCCATAAAACCGATTCCCCAAACATCGAAGACTTATAATTCCAAAATTCCTTTAAGTAGCATTTCGTCGCGTCTAGATATGTTGCCAGTGCGTTGACACCGGTCGCAATTGATGAGCGAGATGTGGACATCTTTCCACAGAGTGGGCCAAAAGAGGCTGGCTTGCAAGATCTTAGTGCAAGTCTTCGAGGTGTTTGCATGTCCTCCATAGGGAGCAGAATGACAATGGAAGATTACGTTTTCTACCTCATCTTCGGGGACACATCGATGGAAAATACCGTCGGAGCCTCTCTTGAAAAGCAGAGGCTCATCCCAATAGTAATGTTTAAGATCGTGGAAGAATTTTTCTTTTGTTGGTAAGTCAAGTCTGGTGGAAGCACCCCAACTGCTAAGTAGTTGATGAAATCAGCGTACCATGGCAGTGTGGTTTTAGTGTAAATTGCTTCCACTACCTCGTTTGTTTTGGTATCCTTATGGGTTAATGCATATTTAGTTGTATTGCTTTCCAGTTGTGCTATGAGTCTTTCGTAAGAGAAATCATCGTTTATAGACACTCGTTCAGGTTTAATACCTTCCATTCTTGACAAGTGATCGGCCATGATGTTTTCTGTGCCCCTCTTATCCTTGATTTCTAGGTCAAACTCTTGTAATAGTAAGATCCACCTTAGGAGTCTTGGTTTGGAGTCCTTTTTATTTATCAGGTACCTAATTACAGCATGGTCGGTATAGATAATCATCTTTTCTCCGACTAGGTAGGAACGGAATTTATCCAGAGTGAACACGATGGCTAAAAGTTCCTTTTCTGTGGTGGCGTAGTTCATTTGTGCAGTGTCTAGGGTTCTACTTGCATAGTATATTGCATGAAATTTCTTATCCCTTCTCTGTCCTAAGACTGCGCCTACAACATAGTCACTAGCGTCACACATGATTTCAAAAGGTAATCTCCAATCGGACGGTTGCATGATAGGTGCGGTAATAAGAGCTATTTTAGTTGTTCAAACGCCGCTAGGCATTTGTCATCAAATATGAATTCAGCATCTTTCATCAATAAGCCAGTCAGTGGTTTGGTGATTTTTGAAAAATCTTTAATAAACCGCCGGTAGAAACCGGCGTGTCCTAAGAAGCTTCTGATTTCTCTTACGGTTTTCTGAGGATGAAGGTTTTCTATAACTTCTATTTAGCCTTGTCGACTTCAATCCCCTTATCGGATACTATGTGTCAGAGTACGATCCCTTGTCGGACCATGAAATGACATTTTTCCCAATTTAGCATGAGCTTCACTTTTACGCATCTTTTAAGTACCATTTCAAGATTCAATAAACATCCTTCAAAACTTTTTACGCATACAGAGAAATCGTCCATGAAGACTTCCATGATGTCATCTATAAAATCAGCGAAAATTGACATCATGCATCTTTGGAATGTTGCAGGAGCATTACACAATCCTAATGGCATTCGTTGGTAGGAGAATGTACCATAGGGACATGTGAAGGTCATTTTCTCTTGGTCGTCAGGATGAATAGGAATTTGGAAAAATCCCAAATAACCGTCTAAGTAGAAGAAGTGAGAATGCTTAGCCAATAGCTCAAGCATTTGATCGATAAACGGTAAAGGAAAATGACCTTCCGAGTGTCTTTGTTTAATTTTCTATAATCAATGCATATTCTACTTCCAGTAACCACTCTTTGTGCTATAGATTCTCCTTTTTCATTATTAACAACTATGACGCCTCCCTTCTTCGGTACGACATGTACTGGGCTGACCCATTGACTATTAGATATGGGGTAGATAATACCTGCTTCTAACAGCTTTTGCACTTCTTTCTTTACTACATCACTCAGAATGGGATTTATCCTTCTTTGATGTTCTCTAGAGGTCTTACTGTCTTCCTCTAGCATTATGCGATGCATGCATATGGAAGGGCTTATTCCTTTTAGATCTGAGATATTGTAGCCTAAAGCAGTTGGATATTTTCTTAAAATGTGTAGAAGCTTTTCGGTTTTTATCTGCCCTAAGTCTGCATTGACTATTACAGGTCGCTCGAGTTCAGTGTCTAGGAATTGATACCTTAGATTTTTGGGTAGCGTCTTAAGTTCTAGGGCTGGTTTCTTTGGGCAAGGCATATGATCGGGCATTAGTGCTAGGAATTCGGTTAGGCTATCATCTCGGTATTCCTCACTCAAGTTTTCATCTTCAAAAGTAGGAGGCCTTGGAATTTTCAGTATTTCGAAGTATGATGTTTGTTCATTCTCCATTTCTCTTATACATTCGTCGATGACATCTAGTAGACAACATGTATCGTCTATAGCTAGTGCCTTTAAGAATTGCGTCAAAATGAATTCGAATTTTTCCTCACCAACTTCAAAGGTTAGCTTACCTTTCTTAACATCTATAATGGCTTCGGCTGTAGCTAGGAATGGTCTTCCTAATATGATAGGGATGTTGGAATCCTCTTTTATATCCATTGTAAGACCCCAATTTTGTCCCTAAGATCCCTCATGGCATCATAACATTGCATTTGGCATTGCCTCAAGGATCACTAGCATCTTGGTTCCCTTTACCTTTTGGGTGGGACTTCTTGAGAGTGGTTTGAGATCACCAAGCATGCTTGAATTGTATATCATTGCTTTTCTTATTTTGTTCACTAACCATGGCCTTTCTCCATGTGGGGAATTGACATGATTGGCATGATAGAGCCAAAAGCGTCCAACGGACACAGATTTATTCTTGTAGCAATTGATTACTTCACCAAGTGGGTTGAAGCGGCCTCGTATGAAAACGTGACCAGACAGGCAGTTGTAAAGTTTATCAAGAATCAACTCATATGCCGTTATGGTGTGCCAGATAAGATCATTACTGATAATGGATCTAACTTGAACAACAAAATGATGAAAGAGCTGTGTAGTGAGTTCAAGATCGCCCATCATAATTCTTCTCCTTACAGACCCAAGATGAATGGGGTTGTTGAAGCTGCAAATAAGAATATCAAGAAGATTATCCAAAAGATGGTTGTCACATACAAGGATTGGCATGAGATGTTGCCATTTGCTTTACATGGATATCGTACGTCTGTCCGCACTTCAACAGGGGCAACCCTTTTCTCTCTTGTTTATGGCATGGAGGCTGTACTCTCAGTAGAGGTGGAGATCCCATCAATGAGAGTCTTGATGGAGGCCAACTTGACTGATGCTGAATGGGTTCAGAGTCGTTATGCCCAGCTGAATTTGATAGAAGAAAAGAGATTGACTGCCATGTGCCATGGTCAGTTATATCAACAGAGAATGAAGAAAGCTTTTGATAAGAAGGTCAAACCTCGTTTGTTTCGAGAAGGTGACCTTGTGCTCAAGAAATTCTTGTCTTTCGCGCCCGATTCCAGGGGAAAGTGGACTCCAAACTATGAAGGTCCATATGTTGTTAAGAGAGCCTTTTTAGGCGGTGCTTTGATACTTACAACTAAGGATGGGGAGGATTTCACTCGTCCTGTGAATTCAGATGCAGTCAAGAAATACTTCGCCTAAAAATAAAAACAGAATAGCTCGCTAAGTTGAAAACCCGAAAGGGCGGCTTAGGCAAAAATGAGCGTCTCGGTGGATTGAAAACCCGAAAGGGCGGTCCAGGCAAAAGTTAGAGACACAAAAAATGAATATAGGTATCCCGCTAGATTGAGTACCTCATCCTGGGGCAATCTAGGCAAAAATTAGGGATTTGGCAAGTATTTGCATCCTGACAAGACTTTGTTCTACAACTGTCATCCATCGGAGATTCTTGCTCATTCGTCATCAACCGAAGCTTCGAATACATCGGATTCAGAATTGGTGGAGAAATGGTCATTATGTTCAATGTAGCCCTTTTCCAATATATATCACCAATTTCAAACTTGTATAGATCTATGGAGTCTTGCCATTTGCAGACTACCATTCCATCAAATAAACTTGAGCCTTTTACCCAATTGTTTGCACTCTTATTTGTTTCTATTCGACAAATGTTTTGCATGCTTTAATTGAGGAAAATATCATTGTTTTGAATAAACAAATTTTTCATAACCTGTTTTTAAACAAAGTGAACATTCACAACGACGAAAAGATACTTAGGAGATCCTAGTGCTCTCCCAAGGATGGTATGATCTCCAACAGGGTAAGACAGTTGTTCATATTACTGGCATGACTGTATCTTCTTCCTCCGGAGCCCTGAGTGGAATGCTTGATGAGATATTCACCACTCTCCCCTTTAGTGGAGTAGCAATCTTTCCTCCTCAGTAGATGTGATCTCCTTGGTAGGTATGTGATCTCCTCAGTAGGTACGGTACCTGGTGTTTGATCCCCTAGGATCCCTTCACCTCCTCGGATAGATTCCCCAGTAGAGTTGCTTATGCGGCAGATTTTATCTGTGCAACAAACTCTTGTCCCCAGCTGGATTGACTGATGATTCATCCTCTGCAGATTTTGTTGCTTCCTGGTATCTCTGATCCCCGGCAGATTGGATATTCTCCAGTGAATCTGGCTTTCTCTCTCGAGATGTAGTACCGGATGTTTGTATGCTTATCCTTTGAAACTGTTTGTGTTAGAAATGTCTGTCTGTCAGCATTCATCATACATAAATCATGCATGTGTGCGTATAATTTTCAAACATTCAGATATTCATATTACATTTTTGCCATATATCTTTGTTTGTTATTCCTCTGCTAGTTGGTAGTACATTCCCCAAGCAGATGTTGGTGTCTGACCCCTTAATGTAGAGTCAACCCATTAAGCAGAAAGTGTTTATCTTTCCTTCTGCACTCCCCACTGAGTTATATCCTCGTGGATGACGGTTTGTTTTCGCTTCCCCCCAACACATATATTGGGATGGGTTCCCCTATTGAGTTATATCCTCACTAGGGCAAGTCTTGATTTAGTTTGCCTCTTTGGTTTGATCCTAAATTGGCTTCTTGTGACTGTTTCCTGTGTTTCCCCGTGGTATAAATGAATAATTGCTCAGTAATCAGTAATCATTCATCTTATCCCCGGCGGAGTCTGTGGTTTTCTACCCTTATACCGGTAGTTGTAAACCCTATTTTTCTCCCCTTTGCAGAGTTAACCTTTTTGTTCATCCTAGTTGATGACGGTTACTCTTCCGTGGTTTTCTACCCAGTATCCGGTAGATGTAATCCCCTCCTTGACGGTTATCATCATCCAATATTCGGTGGTGATATTCCCTCATTCTTTTGGATAATTGCTCTGATTAGGCAATTCTATCCCCAGCGAGTCCTCTTTCGTTTACCGGTTGTCGGTAATGTTGGTTGCTCCCCTTGAATCACTACGCCAAATAAGGGAAAAGAGGGCGCTTATTTTGGCCTATAACAGCGCTTTTAAGCGCCCTCTAAAGTGGCGCTGGCATAGGTAAAGACATCGCTTTGATTTCCTGGAGAAAGCGCTGTCTAAAGTGGCCACATTATAGTGCGCTTTCAGAAAAAAGCGCCCTCTGGAGTGGTCCATAAAGGGACACCTTAGAGGGCGCTTTCTGGAAAAAGCACCCTCTAAAGTTGTCAATGTAAAGTGTTTAGAGGGCGCTTTCAGGAAAAAGGGCCCTCTAAAGTTGTCAATGTAAAGTGTTTAGAGGGCGCTTTCTGGACAAAGCGCCCTCTAAAGTGTTAGTTATTTTAAAAAAATTTGTTTGAAAAACAGTGGATATTTAATTGGTAACCTGTTCGCATGCTGCAAAAGTGTAAAATTCATATTGATTTCATCCTTTAATCCAATGTTATACACCATTAATCCATTGATATATACAACATGAATCCATTTATATACAACATTAATCCTCCATATATACAACATTAATATATGATTCTTTGATCAACAATATACAACAACATATTCATGATTTAGTAAAAGTACAACAACAATATACAACATATATACAACAACAGCATACAACAACAACATTCCATACATATATGTACAACAATATACAACCTAGATATATGATTCTTTGATCAACAATGAATTGACACAATTCATCCTTCATTTCATCCAAATGAGCTCTTGAGTAAGATTTTTATTCCTCAAAGTACTACAATTAAGAGAATAAAACATATTCATGATTTAGTAACAAATTAGATGAAATATCCGATAATATTAAAATAAACCCTAAGTTATTATTCCATACCATTTTTGGGATGTCTATACGATTCAACGCAATGATATCTCTCATAAATCTCAATACAAAAAATCCGCAATCGACCGAATTATTTTGCTGAGGACACTACACAGAAAAACAAACAATATATATATAGTTAATTTCTTACAAACACTATTATAAGCAAAAAAACAAACACTATTATAAGCAAAAATAAGATACTTAATATATACCTGAACTCAGACCCAGGTAATGTCCTTCCTATTACGATAATTCTTTTTCGATCTAAATTTTATTATTGCCCTAACAAAATAAAAACGTATATTGAGATCAATCTGACAGACATAATTAAATATACAAATACACACGAATATTTAGGGGAATTTCACTTACGCGTCAACCGTCTTCTTCATACTCGGATATTTACTCCAATCACCCGATAACGAATCGAGATAATACATTATTAGTCTCGAAAGATCCATAGCAACCAACACCCAGTGACCACTGTATCCAAAAGCTGTCTAGTAGTTCTAACCAATACTAAACAAAATAACGCCCATCCACCCATGGTGGCAAACATGTTATGTATATCCAAAAGCTGTCTAGTAGTTCTATCGCACATCCATACAAAATAAGGCTCAACCAAAAAAACAGATGGCAGCATAAGTAGTATATCCAAAAAAGGCATGGTGAATATCCTAACTCCCAAATCTATCCTCGAAGCTTGTACGACAAATCAAGATCAACAGTAAAACATTACTTCTTTGACGTTTTCCAAGATATATGGCAGAGTCGACACAAAGTTGGTGGCACTCCTATTTCCACTTGCAGAACCAGAATCAGAATTTTTAACTTCACTTATGTAGTATCTAGCGCGGAAAGCTAGCAAGTGTGCATAATAGGCAGGAGGAACTGCATACAAGATAACATTTTTGTTAAACTAAAGTTTTGTATAGCCTAAAACAAAAACAAGCAAAGGGAATCGAGTAACAAACCTATTGAGACAGATCGAGTACACCTCGCATAACTGAATGGAAAAAAATCGTATCAGAAGGCTTCTAAAATTAAATGAAAACAGTACAAGTTTAGAAAACATTAATTAAGATTAAAAAAGCAAATCATATCATTACGTGTAGCACAAGTTATTGGTCAAACTCTGTAGCTGGTCTGCAGTGAATTTATTTTCATCATACAGCACATGATAATGCGTTGGTCGACTAGTCCCCTGCAAAAAGAACACGTCCAAATGCAAATAACACAGAACTGTCAAAAGGCGATTGAGCAACAAATAGTAAACAATGGCATAAAGTTAAATGACATAGCTAATATTACCTGAATTCCTGCATGGCTGTTAAGGTAAAAATCAAATTCCCTAGGGTGACAAATGCTGGTGTCTACCACGGTTCCTTTGACAATTTAGAACAACAAAATCAGCAAAAAGTGATAAATTCAAATGATAATATATACCAGCTGCGTTGAGAAATATATTGAAAAAACCTGGCATAATATTTCCACTTCTATCGGTCTCTTTGGGGTTGACAGGAAAGAGACGGGTGTGATGTCTCTTTTGGACCACTACAAAAGTAACTTTAGGTAGATACCCATCCTCTATTGAGACACATGTAATCGGAATATGTTGTCGAACAAGGAAACCAATGTAACTTGCCAACATTGAACCGTTAGGCTCAATTAGTTGGTCTTCAGCACTCCAATGTACTTCAAATTTTACACCCTTGTCTCTTGCACGAATGATTGACTTCATAACAGTCAATCCTCGTTTGATTTCTTTTTCAACATTGTTACGTGATCCATTCGCGTCATGGGTATCGTCTTGGTTAGTCATTTTATCTGTAATATAGAAATGATTCAATAAGACCCAAGTAAGACAATGATTCAATACGTGAACACATTCATATACCTTCCATTTCTCTCATGTTACAACAATCTAAACTCTCTTTTTTTATCATTATTGAATACAAACTCACACACACCTACTGCATGCAAAAGACCAATGCAAACTTATGGTGTTTGGAACATGAACAAACTTGCATCCATAATCATCAAACTTCCAAGCACAAGCTCAAACACACTTCAAATGATATCAGTTTTCAATCAGAAATAAAAAACTCAGTTTGCCCTAAACAACATTAATCAACATAATGCACAAAATGTAAAACTAAGTTTAGAAAATGCCCTAATCAAACACATGAAGAAAGTGAACGGTAACGATGGAGAAGAGAAATACCTTCAAGGTGACGGTAACGACGGAGAAGAAAGTGAACAGTGACGGTGGACGCAGATAACTCAGTGAACGTGAAAGGAGCAGCAGAAAAAGGCGACGGCGACGATGACGGTGAGGGAGGGAGAACGAACGGAGGACGAGAGTAATCGCAGTAGAGAGTAATTGCAGTAGAGAGAAAACCCAGTTACGTAAATGAAATAGCTTATAGAGAGGGAAAATAAAGAGACATGCAGTATATGTTATAATCTTAATGTTTACTAAAGGGGACCTTAGAGGGCGCTTCTGAAAGCGCTCTCTAAGGCTTTCCAAAAGCGCCTTCTAAACTGGAAATGTACATGGACTTAGAGAGCGCTTTTTTAAAAGCGCCCTCTAAGGGTAACCTTAGAGGGCACTTTCACTAAAGCGCCCTCTATTGTTGTCCCTCCATTTCCTCATTATTTTTTTTTGGCTTCACTTTAGAGGGCGCTTTGTTACAAAAGCGCCCTCTAAAGGGGGCCTAAGAGGACGCTTATAAAAGCGCTTTCTAAGGCTTTCCAAAAGCGCCTTATAAACTGGAAATGTACATGGACATAGAGAGCGCTTTTTAAAAAGCGCCCTCTAAGGTTACCCTTAGAGGGCGCTTTCAATAAAGCGTCCTCTATTGGTGTCCCTCCATTTCCTCATTATTTTTTCGCTTCACTTTAGAGTGCGCTTTGTTACAAAAGCGCCCTCTAAAGTGCGCTGTCTATTCCAATAGTATGCTCCTTATTTTTTCTCTTCACTTTAGAGTGCGCTTTTATAATAAAGCGCCCTCTAAGGGGCGCTGTCTATTCCAGTTTTTGGCGTAGTGAATGGTCATCATTATATACCTAGTTTCGGTATCCCGATGCCTTTCTCTTTGTTGGTCGATTTATCCTTTATTAACCCAGTAACCAGTTGTGGATAATCTTCCATGCGAGTATATTATCTACATTCTGACGGTAATAGATAATATATCTCATGCACTCTTTGGTCGAAGCTTTTTGTTCTTCCCCGGTTGAGTAAGATTCGCATCCCTGTTTTGGAATCGAATATCCATCCCATAATCGAGTTTGCTTGTTGCCCTCTTTTCGGATGATGAGTGTTTTGGGAATATTCCCCAATTCACGCTTTGGTTGGTCACCTATTATATGCCCAGTAGCCGGCATCCTTGGTGTTCCTTCCTTCTGCTCCCTATTATAACTTTTTGTCCCCTGTGGAGTCTGATTTTCCTGAGTTGAAATATACCTTTGTAGGTCTTCCTCAGATGATTTGGTTGATTGATATCTCTCACCCTTATACCGGTCTTAGATACTCATTCTTCCCGAGCGTGTTGTTCTCTCACCCTTATACCGGTGTTCAGATCACCTGTCTCTTTGAGCTTATTACCCAGTAACCGGTAATACCTCATCCCGTTGCTTCCCCAGGAGTTTTCTGTTGGGATCTTCCTCAGTTGAGTCCTTAGGGGAAATCCCCACCTGAGTCCGGATTTTCATCTGAAGTATCCATTGCGGATAATTTTTTGTTGTATTGGCATATTCCCCAATACATACATCTTCGAGTCAGCTCGAGTTCTTCCATTGATTTATTTCCTGGATCCTCTCTATGTCTCTCAGAAAGTCTCAAGTCGTGACCTGCTCACGCATTTTCAGCCCTTTACTCCCCGGTAGAGTCTCTGTCTCCCTAGTGAGTGTATTACTCATTTGGGATATTTAGTTTCTCCGGATTTCTTTTTCTTTTATGGACACATATCCCCACTGAGTGTTACCATTTGCATGCATACATCTGCATCATGAGGTCTCTTAGGGAGCAAAATTCGTCTCTTTGTTATTATTTAAGCCCATTCTACCCCGTCGAGACAAATATTTTAACCTTCACTTCTCCAGTTAGAATGACCTTAAATAGGGGCATCTGTAAGACCCCAATTTTGTCCCTAAGATCCCTCATGGCATCATAACATTGCATTTGGCATTGCCTCAAGGATCACTAGCATCTTGGTTCCCTTTACCTTTTGGGTGGGACTTCTTGAGAGTGGTTTGAGATCACCAAGCATGCTTGAATTGTATATCATTGCTTTTCTTATTTTGTTCACTAACCAAAAGCACAAAAATATGTCACTAACATCTTTTGTTTGTAGCTTGAGCAATCACAAGGTCTAAAGCTTCAAGGAGATCCTTTGTGCAATGGTAAGGCCAATAGAAGATGATAGCAAGTATGGTAATGGTTCCCAAAACTCTCATCCATCAAGCATGCCTCCCTAGTATCTCAATTCATCATTTTTGATCAAAGCAAGTCAAAGGGTTTGAGGTTGGTTCCCCAAGGAAACCCTAATTCATCAGTGCACCACAATGCCTTGCTCTTAAAGCAACCTCAGCCCATGATCAAATAAAATCAAGGGAAGTTTTTTTAATTCATCATTTCATGCATATTTGAACTTATTTGAGTGTCCTCAATCATCAATTCATCAAGGTATGAGTCATGGACTTGAGAAGTTGATCAGTCAATTCATCTGATTATTTTGAAATGCACTGAGACCTAACTCTTTATGTGTTGGTCAAATGGAGATGGTTCCAAAAGAAAAAATGTTCTTAAGGACAATATGAACAACGTTCATGTTCATCAAAAATTGATTTGAAGCTTGGAAGGTCATCTCCCATTCCAAGACATTATAGGTCATTTTGACTGAAACCCTAATTTTGGGTCAACTTCCCAAGGACGTAACTCATTCATTTTTTATGATTTTGAGGTTTAATCAAATTCATTGGAAATCTTAAGATGTCTACTTCAAATGTTATGTTGAACAAAATTTCAAAATCACAAAGGAAATAGATGTGATAATGTAAAACATTATAGGTCCTTTTGGACCAAATGCATTAAAAGGCAAAAAAGTCCAACTTCAAGTGCCTATAACTCTTTCATAAAAAATCCAAATGATGCAAAATTTAAGTCCATTTTGATTTGTTTGAAAAGATATACAACTTTGATGTTGGAGATTTTTCCATTTGAGGCTTGTATCATCAAAATAGAGGGGCTTGCAAATTGGCCAAATTTAGAAACCTTGCATTGACATTTTTTGCACACCACACTTTAAACTCAAAATTCACTAATTTCCACACTTCAAATGAGTTTTTGTCCAATATAACATTTGTTCCTTATACAAAGACCTTTCCAACCATTATCCACATGCTTATGGTTGGATTTTCTAATTGGCATTTTCGAAGAGGTGAATGTTTAGGTTCAATTGTGGAATTCATGTTGAAATCTTGATGCACAAGCAAATTCAAAGCAAACTACACGTCCATTTCATTCCAGACTGAGCTCAGCTTGCAATTGGCATTGTTTTTGGGCCTTGTGCATAATCATGCAAGCCCATGCATGGATTATCCAAATTCATGCACACGGATCAATTCATCATTTCCTTGCCACTCCCTCTATAAATAGAGACCCTATTCCATTCAAAATCCATCCCTGATTCAACCTGTTATGCTTCACAAATCTCTCCATAGCTATTACTAAAGGAATTTCAATTTTATTCTAAAAAATTCAGATCTGAATTTCAACTTCCTTGGTTGATTTTCAGACCTATAATTCCTCAGCCTTGCTTCCTCTTCATCACTAGATCTCATTGCAAGCTTTGGTTGTGAAAGATCATGCTCTCCATACCTGCATTTCAAAGGTGGATATCAGAACTTTTTCTCTTCGAAACTCTTTGATCTTTGCTTATTTCTTGAGTTCCTTGGTCTGGATGAAGTCCTCTCAATAGAGGCATTTGATTTGTGCTTTCAATTTTGTAAAAACATGAAGTTCATGATTAACACCATCATACTTCCATCTCTGATTTCTCCATTTATAGAAATCTAGAGTGTAAGTGAATGGTATAGGAGTGACGTACATCACTTCCTCTTTCGATTAATGCCTGGATCGCGTGTTTTAGCGCACATTTGCTCTTCTGCAAATTTGAGCTCTCACCGGAGCTAGCCGGAGAAGACGGTGGCATTGGCCACCGTCCCAACTCCAGATCCAATCGTGGCCGTCCGTTTCTATTTCCAGATCTAATCCTGGTTGTCCAAACTTATGACTTATTTAAATACCACGTGTGGTTGCATTGACTGTGGAACACGTTGGACGCGCGCCTCTGGATGCTTGGATCTGTCAGCTCAATTAATGAGCTCAGATCCAAGGGCTCTCGTTTTTTGCCATTTCTAATTTCTGATTTCTATTTTCTTTATTTCTTTTAATTCCAATTATTTTCAAAGATCAATATCTCTCTCATTTTTAATCCAAAAATTATGGGACCAATTACATTAGTCTCCAAATAAATTCTAGTTTCCATTTCTGATTTTTAATATTTTTTATTTTGTCATTTGATATTTTTTGTGAATTTTCTCTTTTCTGGTGGTTTTTAATTCATTTTAAATAGTTTTTGATATTCAAAAAAAACAAAAATATTTTCCTAACCTATTTGAATGATGATGGATCTATGAAAAATATTCTCATCAATTTTTATTGATTTGAGATTTATTTGAGATTTTAGTTCAATTAGGTTATTTTTATTAATTTTTAATTGATTAAAAATAGTTTCTGACTTTTAAAAATGCTGATTTTTTTTGTCAAACTTTGTTTGACCTTGTTGAACTTGGGATAAATCACTTGGACCTTTCAAGGTTGATTTAAAGTGATTTTGAAGTTTGATCTTTCTTTTATTTTTAATTCAAGTTTATTATAATATTAAAAATGCCAAAAAATATCTTGCTTATTGTTTGACCTCTAATCTTCATCTCATTTCTGATTTATCATTGTTTGACTTTGACTTTCAATGTCATTTGGTCAATACATATGGATTGGTACATGTTATTTCATTTAATGCACTTTAATTTTTCCATTTCCATTTCTCTTATCCATCTCCTTCTTCTTCTTCTTCTTATTTTCTTTTTGATCAATGAGTTGAAGGTTGATAAGTTAGCATTGATTAGGGAGACTTAATCTTCCTTGATTCAAATATAATTCATCTTGATCAATTGATCAAGTGAATGGCTTTGCATTAAGGATAGGTTGTTTCCTAAATCATGCAAAAGACTTAAACCAATACAAGATCAATTCTCATTTCCTTTTTGGCATGGCAAGTTGTTGGGACTTGGTTCACTAATCAAGACTCCTAACTTGTGTTTGTTACCTACATTATTATTGACCGGCCTCAGATAGTTGTGACTTCTACATAAGTCCAATTACGATTGCTTAACATAGCGCTAAATTTGCCTTATGGCACACTAACTACTAACACTAACTATTGACAATTAACATTTACTTTTTGCTCTTTACTTTTATGCAATTTACTATTCTTGCACATCTTATCCATTTGCTTTTCTCTTTGCTCACTTGAGCACATGTTTATGTTAATGCCATTTGCCTTTTTCTCACTTGAGCACATAATTGTATATATATTATTATGCTTGTGTTTTGTTTTGATTATTGTGAACCAAATGCAAAGAAATGGACTTAGTTTCTAGGACTTCCCCTATGCAAAGAATGGAGAATTGGACTTAGATTCTAGGAATTTCCTTGTGCAAAATTGGAGTAAATGGACATTAATGATGAAGATGGATTAGAAGGACCAAATCTCTAAACTCACTCTTGTCTATTCTTGGTTTACTTCATGAAACTTTTGATATGTGTGCTTTTGTGCTAGGGGATTCTATGAGCTCAAATTGAAGGACCATTGCCATGTTCATCCAAAGTGAAAGATACCAGATACATTGAGGATCTCTTAAGAGGCTTGTTTGATGATTGTTGATGCTTTGTGATTGCTTATTCCAAAGGATGGGAGCTACTTGGATCATCTATATGATCTCAAGAGAGGGACTCCATTGTGGTTTTGTTTCTTCATCCCTCATCTTTTTGCTTTACTTAGGACTTTAACCCTTCTTCTTCTTCTCTCCACTCTAACCCAACCCAAAACTTTTTGTACAAACATTCAACTATTGTTTTCAAACATTAGAAACCTAAGCCTTATGCTTTTGATTTTCAAACTTTCCTTTCATAACACTTATTTTGAATTGAACTTCTAAGTCAACTTTGACCATTTTTGTACATACTCCTAATTGGTAAATATAACCCATTCAAATTTCTTTTTGTGGTTCCAATGGCCACTTTCTTAATCAAAATCTTTCATAACCTTTAGCTATTAGGTTTGAGTTATCCTTGTAGTAGATGTAATACTCACCTATATCCTTAGTGATGGACAATGAGTCTTCCATGCTTATTATAGGGTTAACCCCTCACTAGCATGTTGAAGCTATCCTCACATGGTGGATTTGTGGTTTTAGGTTGAGTTTTCTCCCTTAGATAACAAAAGACCTTAAGGCTTTTGGACCAATCAATTCACCAACTCATTTTGAGATTTTTACCCCGAACTACGAGGTTTTGATCCTAATCTTTTTATATGATGGTACGTAGACAATGGGTTTATCCATCCAAACACAAAAATGTAAATAAACTTGTACATTCTCCTCTCATCTCTTCAATCATGTTTGCACAAACAAATTTTGTCACAAAATCAACAACCTTACAACAAGTGTGAAAAGGGCTCCCTAGGAGTACCTAGGATGTTTTTGGTGCCTAACACCTTCCCATTACATAACCAACCCCCTTACCCAGATCTCTGTTTTCTTTTACTAGTTTTTGTTAAAACTATTAGGTTTTTATTCGCTTTCTAACCACTCCTTTGGATAAATAGAAGTGCGGTGGCGACTCGACTTGTATGATTTACCTTGTATTTAGTCAATATCTCTAATGGTAACGAATACCCCGCTACAGAAAAGTGGTGACTCTGCTGGTGATGAGTGTTTTGCCTAGTGGGTTTTGCCAACTTTTCATGCTTGTTGTATTGTATTATCTTATGACATATTTTTGTGCAGTTTGGGATTACTGTATTATATGTAATGATTGATTTTCTTAATATTAATTCCTTGTATGCTTGGTGATCTTTGTGAGATGAGTTCTATACCCGGACTCGAGTGCACTTAGGATAGGAGAATGGCGTAGTCTTGTTGACTTGTGTGGAGTTATTCCTTAGCAAGTTGACTTGCAAGTCCATTCACTTGGTGGAGGTCATGTTGGGACCAATAATGTCACACAAGTAAGTTGTGGTTAGACATTACTCTTTCCAATATAGACCTTAGAAGCCAAGGACCTTAGTTTACCAAGCCCATCTTGGCCTATTCTTAGGATGTAGTGCGAAAGTCGTTTAAGTTGTGGATGTGAACGCTATTAAGATCTTCTCTACTCTTAATCCTGTTCTGACTCTGTTGGGTGATACCTATTTCTCTTTGCATATGAGGAATGCAAAGGGTGGTGGTGCCATTGTGTGCTGTTTGCCTCTGTTGTATAAGTGGTTTATTTCTCACTTACCGCAGACGGTCACCTTCAAGGAGAACAAGGGATATCTACGGTGGTCCACGAGACTTATGTCTCTCACTAATGATGATATCTCTTGGTACAAACGTGTGTATGATGGTGTGCAGATTATCGACTCTTGTGGTGAATTCTCCAATGTACCTCTTCTTGGTACATGTGGTGGGATTAACTACAACCCTATTTTGGCACGGCGTCAACTTGGGTTCCCCCTAAAGGATAAACCTAATAACATTCTGTTAGAGGGTGTATTCTTTCAGGAAGGTAAAGATCCCCAAGGCTTGAAGGGCAAAATGGTCCGCGCTTGGCGCAAGATTCATAGGAAAGGAAGGAAAGATTTGGGTCCTAAGAATTGTGTTGCTATGGAGCCTTACACTGCTTGGGTTAGGAAGAGAGTGTCTGAGTATCTCATGTCGTACGAGTATCCGAGACCTACACCTTTGGTTATGGTTGGGCCTTCAACCCTTCCTGATCAAGGAGTAGAGGAGTTGAGAGACGAAGACCGATCACGTGCTTGGATCCGTGAAAGGGAAGAGTTGCTTCAGCAGATCAAGGAGAAGGACGCTTTGATAGAGTTCCTCGAACACCAGGTTATTGATGATCCTGATGATGCATGGACTTCTCTACTTCCTTAGTCTTCCAAGTTTTGGAAGAGGAAGTACGATCGACTCGCCAAGGAGAAGGTAGATATGGAGGCAGCCTACGGGAGGGAGGTGAACAGGCTTCGTGCATCCTATCTCCCTGTGTCCCGAGCTTTAGATGATTGTTGCTAGGGATCCATAGGATGATTATTTTCCTTTTCTCTTGTATATGATTGACAAGGATGTACTTCTTTCCCGATATCATTTGATGAGATATTTCCACATGGGATAAATGTTTAATATTTCCAAAAATTTGCAAATAGAACCCTAAAAGTTCCTTTGAAAATAAAAGAAAAATCATATGCACAAGCATTGCATGCATCATGTGCATAAGCAGGTTTTGTTCCCGGCTTCTTATCCTGTGGTCTAACTCTGTGTTCTTCATTTATTTCAAAGATAAGCTGACTCACCGGTACTACACCAGAGCCAACATTTCAAGACTGATGGATCATCCAGAACAAGAGAACCGCGAGCTGAAAGAGGAAGTGGCCAGATTGAGTGCGTTGATGGAATCATTCTTGGCTGCCCAGAGCCAGTCTTCTTCGACACCTTCAACTCCTCCCCAGAGGACAATCATCTCTGAGATTGTATCCTCAACTGGGCCTGCAGCCAGTGCACACTTTGCTCTGACGGCCATGCCAGCCGGATTCCCGTGGGGGATGCCTCCCAATTTCATGCCCGAGGGTCCTGCTCCTACCTTTGCTTCTATGCCGGCATCTAGCCTGGTCCTTGTTGTTCCTCCTTCTGTCATGCATACTTTGCCCAGGGTAGACGACACCATCTATCATTCTGAGCCATCTGAGGGTCCAGATGTCTATGAGAAGATGGACGCTATGAACAATCAATTTCTTGAGCTCCGCAAGGAATTGAAAACTCTCAGAGGAAAGGATCTTTTCGGCAAGTCTGCTGCCGAACTCTGCTTGGTTCCCAATGTGAAGATCCTTGTAAAATTCAAGGTACCTGACTTTGAAAAATACAAAGGAATTACTTGTCCTCTCAGCCACCTGGTCATGTATGCCAGGAAGATGTCAACTCAGACCGACAATGACCAATTGCTCATCCACTACTTTCAGGACAGTCTGTCCGGTGCCGCTCTGCGTTGGTATATGGGTTTAGACAGTGCGAACATCCGATCCTTCAATGATCTTGGCGAGGCCTTCGTCAAGAAATACAAGTACAACGTGGATATGGCTCCCGATAGGGATCAATTGAGGGCCATGTCCCAGAAGGACAAGGAAACGTTTAAAGAGTACGCCCAGAGGTGGCGAGAGTTAGCAGCACAGATCGTGCCTCCGCTAGAAGAGAAAGAGATGACTAAGATCTTTTTGAAGACCTTAAGTTCTTTTTATTATGAGCGGATGATTGCTAGCGCTCCTTCTGACTTCACCGAGATGGTGAATATGGGGATGCGCCTAGAAGAGGGGGTTAGATAAGGACGTCTAACCAGAGAAGAAGGCTCTTCTGCAAACGATACGGGGCGTTTGCGAAGAAGAAAGATGGAGAAGCACATGTTGTGACCTCCCATATGAAACCAAGAAGACCCTCTATGAGGAGGAAGACTGTGCGTCCTGCCAGTAACCAGCACCAGGTGGCTCATATAGTGTAACACCCCAAAATTTGCCCTCCTCATTCATGCATTTATTTTTAGGTCATTTAGCATTTCATATTGCATTTCATCATGTCAGTCAGGATCAGATCCAAGAAGCTTGAACATCATCCAGGACACTTTGTGGGTTCTATTTGGATGATCAGTCAACACAAGGGAAGGACTTGAGTTACTTCCAACAGGGGTTTATTCGTCAGTCAAAATGTTAATCTTGAAGGAGCAACAGTTTGTTCATGAGCTGTCATGCTCGCTAGGCGAGCAGAATGGGTCGCCTAGCGAGTCCCAGGAAAAGCCACCAGAATCACCTACGCTCAGAGGAATTTCTTGAACTGTCATGCTCGCTAGGCGAAGCCCACATGTTTTAAAAAAAATAAAAAATAAATAAATAAATAAAATATAACAGAAAATTTTTGGACTTGGGCCTCTCTCATTTGAGCCCACAGGTCCACAAAAATTAGGTTATAAATTCAGAGTTTCAGTGAAACAAAAGGCCATTCTATTCCTATTACCCTGGCTGGGAAAAAGATAGTGAGAGAAGAGCTAACAGAGTTCAGAGCAACCTCTAGAGACTGAAGGGAACTCATCTGCAAAGAACCAATTCCCTCTCATATAAACCCTAAGAGTGCTTTGCAAACCCAACCGTGCCATTCAATTTCAATCGATCCTCCCCAATCAGGTATGCCCTATTTCCACTAATTTATACTTTCAACCTGAAAATTTTGATACCCTTTTAATGTATTTGTTTGACAAGAGGTTTACGCCTTCTACCCTTGGTTGCTTTTTATGAGCTTTTTGTGAACTTTAATGGAATGATTCATGTGGTTACATTTTGATTTGGGGGCAACTCTTGATTACCCTATCTTGTTTCTCTAACCTGTTTGTTGAGTTTTGTTTTGTGAGGGCTCATATGACTCTTGCAGAGATGGCTTGCCTGGTGTTCCACTTTATTTGTGGGATACCACCTGGAGGTTTATCCCGATTACCTGTACTGACTCGCTTTCTTTGATGGTGCTAGCTTGAGAGATCTTTGGGTTTCTTATCTCTTTATTTGCTGTTGCTTCGGATCTTTATCCGTGTGGTAGATCTCTTAACCCCCTTTATCTTTCCCGCATTTTACTACTTTTTGCCTAAAGACCTCCATGAAAAGGCAATTGACGGATAAAAGGGATCAATAATCAATCCCCCATTATTCAGTGCGTCGTTCTTTAAGATCACACTACGTGTCGATGCTTCAGAACAAAAACCCCAGATCTTTTGTGCGGTCAGTCAGTGGAGAGGGTTCCACCTTTCTGAACCCCCACTTTTTGTCATGAGCTCACCCTGTCCAGGGTTAAGAGCTATGAGGTCTTATCCTCATTACCCCTTTTGCATGAGCGTTCCTAAACACCAACAACTCATTGATTTTTCTTCTCCTAAGAACACGTTATCTCCTTCTACTACAGGCGAGTAAGTCTCCAAAGGTCGAGCATCCGATAGATTGCGTAGTAACTTCGTTCACCCAAAAACACACTCCCCCCTAACCCATAGGTAGCCGAGCTACGAAGACTCTGATTCTCATATTCAGATGGGATACGTATGCAGTGGATGCGACATCCGTGCGAGTCACTTCCTTTTGACCCTTTTTTTTTGGTAAATAGTACATTAGATAAACCCACACCCTTTAGACAAGAACTACAAGAGTGGATCCCGTAGAGTACTACGGATGCGTAGGGGTGCTAATACCTTCCCTTCGCATAAACGACTCCCGAACCCAAGATTTGGTTGCGAGACCTTGTCTTTTCCTTTCCTTTTTCCAGGTTTACTTCGAGCATTTCCTTTCCCTCCTTTGGGATAAATAACGCACGGTGGCGACTCTTCTGTCTTTTCTTTTTCGCCGGTTATTTTTTTCGCAGGTAGTTTGCGACATCTGGCGACTCTGCTGGGGACCCGGTTTCCCTAAGCGAGTCCCTTCTAGCTTTTATAGGTTGCTTGTTTATTGGGTGTTCATGCTTTTGTACAGTTACTTATTTTTCAACATTTACTTGCTTTGTTGCATTGTGTACGTATGATTGCTATATCTGTTGGTTTTGTTTGTTGGGATGGGATGTTCCACAAGAGGTAAAAGGCCCAATACACAGGCTATAAGCGAACTTTAAGACACCTAGGAATAGAGTGATTCATGGGAAGCGGGTGGTATGGCGCCACTTAGCGGAACATGGCATCACGAGCAGTTCAGATTCTGATAGGGTACTATCGTTGCATACACCTGGTGTGCATATGATGGTATTCTTGAAAGGATTGTTTATCCTGCGTTTCTCTTGACCTTACCCTGGCCTAGATTACACCCATGAGTGGGGCGGGAGTGAATCATTTACAGGTACTGATGGTGACTTGTTCTGTTGGTGATTATTGTTCGGTTCTTGTTGGTGACCGTTGGTTCTGAAGTATGGGTTCTGAGTTGATGACTGTGTTCTATGGTTCCCGATTCCGAGTTCATGCCGAAGTGCTGATCCTGTATTATATTACTCAGTGGGTTTCTCTCCAGGCAGTGCAACCTGACAGATGTTCAAGCGGATCCAGCAATCCTGATTGACATACCTTTGCATTGCATAACATCATCTGCATATTTGCATCCAACATCTCATGCCTATTCATTTGCAGGGTATTCCCTTTCAAAAGGGGGGTGCCTTAAAATTGAATAAGCAGCGCATCGCATACCATGCATATTAACCCTTGTTTGTTTTATAGGTGTCACCGCAGTGTCTAAAGTTTGTTCCCTGTTTCAGGCATTATTGGTCCCAAGCGAGTCCACAGGTACCCGACAAAGGAAAATCGTCCGCAACTAGCGATGGACCAGGTACAGAAAGAGCTGGCTGATATGCGTGAAAGGATGGATCAATTCATGACATTGATGACTGGTATGGCAGAAGGCCAGGAAAAGCTGAGGGAATTGGTTGAGCAACCGAGGCCCGATCCAGAGGTGGAGATACCAAATGCTGAGGGGAACCCTGGTAACCCTGGGAATGCTGATAACCCTGTGAACACTGGTAACGCGGGTAACGCAAATGCTGATGGAAACACTGGTACAATGTGAATCAAGGAATTCGGATTAACGGGCGCCCCGTTACTGAGGATTATCAGTATGATCAATTCTCTTTGCATGACGAAGCCCACGAGACCACTCGCCGTATGGATGAGCTCGCTGAGAAACTCAAATCTTTGAAGTCTCAAAATTCCTTAGGTTTTGATGTCACAAATCTTGGTCTGGTTCAGGGAGTAAGGATTCCTCACAAGTTCAAACCCCCTACTTTTGAGAAATACAATGGGGCTTCTTGCCCACACACTCATCTCCAATCTTATTTGGGAAGGTTGGGAGCTCACACTGAAGATGAAAAGATGTGGATGTACTATTTTGAAGACAGTCTAACTGGAGCTTCTCGTGAATGGTATTCTCATTTGTCTCGTACTACCATCAAGAGCTGGAAAGCCTTGGCAGAGGCTTTTGTCAAGCAATATCAATACAACTTGGACTTTGCTCCGAATCGGACCTTGTCGCAAGGAATGTCTCAGACTGCTAAGGAGACGTTTAGAGAATATGCTCGGCGTTGGAGACAAATTGCTGCGTCCGTCCAACCCCCTATGTCTGAAAGGGAGATGGCGGACATGTTCATGAACACTCTTCAAGGCAATTATATTGAGAGATTGGCTGCTTGCCCGTCAATCAGCTTTGCAGAGATAGTAATTGCTGGAGAAAGAATCGAGAGTCTGTTGAAGATGGGCCGAATTCAAGACAATAGTGCTCCCAAGAAACTGTTTGCTGGTAACGGTCAGCGAAGAAGAGAAGGCGAGACAAGCGCTGTGTATGCTGGCAGAGGCAGGGGCAGAGGACGCCCTAATTATTATCAAGATCAAGTGGCCGCAGTCACTATTCCGACACCTGCTCCTCAACAACAACAACAACCGCAGTATCAGCCGCAACCCAGGTACAACAATCAACATCAAGGAGGTAACCTGGGTCAGCAGAGACACTATCAACAACGTCCAAGGCAAACGGACCGGGTCATTGAGCCAATCCCAATGCCTTATTCTGTGTTACTTCCCAGGTTGATTGACATGAATCTGGTTACGTTGAGAACTTTGGCCCCACCAATCGATCCCAATAATTTGCCTAGAGGTTATGATGTCAACGCCAGATGTGCTTTTCACTCCAACGCACCTAGCCATACTACAGATAACTGCAAGGCTCTCCAGCTAAAGGTGCAAGATTTGAGAGACGCCAAGGCTATCAATTTTTCTCTAGTGCCTAATGTTATCCAAAACCCGATGCCAGCCCACGGCGGGCAGAGGATTAATGCTGTTGATAGTGGGGAAGCTTTGAATTTGGTTTCTGATGTGACTAAAGCGAAGACTTCGCTATCGGTGGTCAAAGACCGAATTTTGAAAGGACAGATTTTCCCGGGCTGTGGGGGAGAGTGCAGAAATTGTCAAGCTGCCGAGAACGGATGTGACAGTTTGAGAAGGGGTATTCAGCAACTGATAGATGAAGGTTGTCTTCAGTTCGATCAGACCCGTCCAGTGAAGAATGATGTGTCGACAGTGACGTTTTATTTCACTCCTGAAGAAATATATGTTCCCGAGAGACCCACTCCGACAACAATGTTGGAGGGGTTGGTGGCTTCAATCGCAGTGGACGCCTGTTTGCACCATCAACAATGCGCACGAATACTGAAGCTGAGGCAGCTGCCAAGGCTAAAGGAAAACAGGTAGCCACCGAAGAGGTTACTACTGAGGAAGCTCCTCCTAAGACCGCATTCGAGAAGGAAGTGGATGAATTTATGAGGATTATCAAGAAAAGTGACTACAAGGTAGTCGACCAGCTAAATCAGACACCCTCAAAGATCTCCATTCTCTCATTATTGATGTGCTCTGAGGCTCACAGAACAGCCTTGTTGAAAGTACTGAATATGGCTTATGTTCCACCAGAGATAACTGTTAACCAGCTGGAGTCGGTAGTTTCAAATGTAAACGCTAGCCATGGGCTAGGTTTCACCGACTATGACCTGACATCTGAGGGTAGGAATCACAACAAAGCCTTGCATATCACAATGGAATGCAAAGGGGTTGTGCTTTCCCATGTTTTGGTTGATACAGGCTCTTCTCTGAATATTCTTCCAAAGAAAGCCTTAATGAAGTTGGATTGCGATGGCATCATCCTGAGGCCAAGTAACTTAGTTGTGCGGGCTTTTCATGGCTCTAAGAGAGCTGTTTTTGGCGAAGTTGAGTTGCCAGTTAAGATTGGACTGCAGGTGTTCAAGAGCACCTTTTATGTGATGGATATCCAGCCTGCCTATAGTTGTCTGCTAGCTCGGCCCTGGATTCATGTTGCCGGTGTTGTTACTTCTACTCTCCACCAGAAGCTCAAATACGAACTAGAAGGTCAGGTCGTCACTGTCTGTGGTGAAGAGGATATTTTTGTTAGCCACCTGTATACATTTAAGTATGTGGAGATGGATGGCGAGATGCATGAAATGTTGTGTTAGGGCTTCGAAGCCATAAACATCAGTGAGGTCGCGCCCGAAGATGTATTTTCACCTAAGTCCGAGGAGGTCGGGACTTCTATCTCTTCATACAAGTAGGCTGTCGAAGTGGTTAAAGCTGGTAATGCCCAAGGCTGGGGCAAATTTGTGGAGCCAATCATCAAAGAAAACAAGTTTGGATTGGGGTATACTCCGGGGTCTCAGAAGAATGAAGCTGGTACTTTCTCCAGCGGGGATTTGGTTTCTCCCCACATCGTCAATGCTGCAGATGAAGACAAGGCTGACAGCGACTGTGACTTAGATAGCTGGATTCGCATGTGTGTCCCGGGAGAAAAGCTCAACAATTGGTCGTCCGAAAAAGTCGTCCGGGTTACTCTACTGAAAGAGTAATTTTTATTGTTCTCCTTTTATTACATGCATAGTAAAGTCTTACACTTTGCCCAAGGTGTAATGACTCATTTGTAGGGCCATCCATTTAGTCGCATTTCACAATTATTTTCATCATCAATAAAGGACAGCTTTTGCAAACAATTTTGTGTTCTCTTTCTTTCAATTATTTTTTACTTTTACGATAAAAATGGCAATGTTTCTTTCCCGTTTTTCTTCCCAAAAAAAATCTCGCTCTAAGGTAAAGCATGATCCTCCATCATGCATAGACGATCACCCGGATCTCACTGCTAGCGACACTACTATGGCCAAGTATGACTTCGACAATTCTATCTATCAAGCCGAAGAAGGGGTTGAGGAAGATTGTGAATTGCCTGAGGAGTTAGCCAGGTTGTTGAAACAGGAGGACCAAGCTTTTACACCTTATCAGGAGGTGATTGAGACTATCAACATTGGTACCGAAGACGACAGAAAGAGAGGTTTGTGGCTTCAGGGGCAGATTGAACTATATTTCAAGGTTCATATCTAATCTTACAGCCACATGCGAGCCATTGTTCAAAATGATGAGAAAAGAGCAAGAGGTCAGTTGGAATGATGATCGACAGAAGGCCTTTGAAAGAATAAAAGAGTATTTGCAAGAGCCTCCGATTCTAATGCCTCCAGTAGAGGGAAGACCGTTGATCATGTACTTAACTGTGTTAGAAAGCTCAATGGGTTGTGTGCTCGGTCAGCATGACGAGTCAGGTCGAAAAGAGCATGCAATATACTACCTTAGCAATAAGTTTAACGACTGTGAACAAAGATACTCACTGCTCGAGAAAACTTGCTGCGCTTTGGCGTAGGCTGCTCACCGACTAAGACAGTATATGTTGACTCACATGACTCTATTGATATCAAAGATGGATCCAGTCAAGTATATTTTTGAAAAGCCAGCGCTTACCGGAAGGGTTGCTAGGTGGCAAATGATACTGACGGAGTATGACATCCAATACACTTCACGAAAAGCCATCAAAGGAAGTGTCCCTCAGACTATCTTGCAGAGCAACCGATTGATGATTACCAACCTATGAGGTTCGACTTTCCTGATGAGGACATCATGTTTCTCAAATCGAAAGATTGCGAGGAACCACTCCCGAAGGAGGGTCCTGACCCTGAATCCAAATGGATTATGATGTTTGATGGGGCGGTCAACGTCAATGGTCACGGAGTTGGTGCAGTTTTGATCACGCCGGAGGGGGTTCATATGCCATTTTGTGCCAGAATAACTTTTCGCTGCACCAACAATGAAGCCGAATACGAAGCTTGTATCCTAGGATTTGAGGAAGCCATCAACCTACAAATTAAAACCCTGGATGTAGTTGAGGAAAAGAGACTAGCAGCTATATGCCATGACCAACTATATCAGAGACGAATGAAGAGAGCATTTGATCAGAAAGTGCACCCTCGGGAGTACCAAGTCGGTGAATTGGTACTCAAAAGAATTCTTCCTCCCAACACAGATCACAGGGGCAAATGGACACCGAACTATGAGGGTCCATACGTGGTTAAAAGAGTTTTCTTTGGCGGAGCTTTGATGCTAACAACCATGGATGGCGAAGACTTCCCATCCCCTGTCAACTCAGACGCAAGTAAAAAAATACTTCGCATAAAATAGACCCGCTGGACAGTAAAAAGAATAGTCCAGGAAAAAAAGGGCATCCCGACGAACAAAAAAAAAAGAATAAAGAGGTTCGGGAAAAAATTAGGGATATAAAAATAAAAAATGTACACCCGGTGAGTCGAAAACCCGAAAGGGCGGCTCAGGCAAAAAAGGGTATCCCGGTGGATTGAAAACCCAAAAGGGCGGTCCACGCAAAAGAGGGAATAAGTGAATGACTGTAGTCTGAGTTCATCCGTGTTATATCACCATTTCATTCAATCCGGCAATCTTCGAAGGTTAAAGATCGACTAATCATCCACTTCAGAAAGCAAGATGAGCAGCGCGTCTTGAGGTCATACGAGCCATAGCAGAGTCGAAACTCAGTGGGACCCCGTATCCACATTGCCATTAGGATAGTTTCTTTTGTTCAAATTACAGCGATCGACTCTTTTCAGGGATCAGCTTCCTGATGTACTCGCCTATTCCTGGCACAAATTTTTCAGTTAAAGAGCCTCTTTATTTTTCATTTATCAGTTTGTTTGCAGAAGATGTCTGAATTCTTGATGAAATATATTGCATCTGAATATAATGGTGGCTTTTGCAGATGATTTGCACAGGAAAACATTTAAAATTGCTTTGAATGTGCTTAATCCCGGACGGTGAATTCAAACCGAGTAATTCCCCCGGAACATACGTGTGTGATTGCAGGTCACATGAACTGGATGCCAAGTCATGAATCCTCATCCCCAAGCGGTTGACAAAGTCTCTCCTCAGTAGAGCATGTCCCCCAGTAGAGTTGCACCTTATATCCCCAGCAACAACGGAGTAATTGCATACCCAACAAACAAGAGGGTGGTGTTCCCAGTGTTCATCTCATTCCCCAGTAGATTATTTTTAACAGATTTGTTTTGATCCTCAACCTGAAGACGTTTAGCAAGTTCATATCCCCAGCAAAGGTCGATTCCTACGACATTTCCCCAGGAAGTGCTTTCCCCACAGACTCTCCTCACAGAGCCTCGTCAAACAAAGTTTCCATAGTTGATACTTCCCCAACAAGGTCAACTTTCCAGAAAAAAGCCGATTTATTTTCGGTGGCTCCCCGGTCCCGGCAAACGGATCATTCCCCACAGCGCATTCAAGGATTGATACAGCGATCCGTTCCCTACCGGAGCTTGCTTCCCCAAGCAGATTTCTTTTTTGCACCATGCATAAAATTTGCATTTGCATTTGCATGCATATCAAGCATACACACAAGCTGATAAACGGTTTCTTCAAAGCAGACTGAAGAATTACTTTACAACCAAAGTCATGAGATCCAGCCAGAGGATCAAGTGGGTGTGATCCAGCATGAGGGTCATTTCGAAGATTCAGCCTGAGAATCGTTTTCCAATAAGCCAGCCTGAGGTTCAATTTGAAGATTCAGCCAGAGAATCGCCTACAAGCGTTATTTCCCCAGTAAACCAGCTGGAAGAGTAGATTGACAGTTCAACAGAAAATCAATCTACAAGAGGATCCAGCCTGCGGATCGCAATTTAAAAACAAAAGTCTAATTGAAGGGTCGTTACAACATGTTCTACCCTGAAGAATATGTACGAAGCCCAAAAAGTGGAATATTCTCAAAGCTGCATATCTAACACGAAGATTGGGTGTAGGTTTCGAAAGAGGGTCAACCAGCGCATGCCTCAGATGCGAGATCCTGATGATGGGAATTTATCATCAAAATAATCCAGATCTAGCCAGAAGATCGAAGTAGATCTAGCCAGAAGATCGAAGTCAGGTCTAGCCCGAAGACCGGAAATAGATTCAGCCAGAGAGTCAAAGAAGATAGATTCAGCCAGAGAATCGAAACAAAGTAGATCTAGCCAGAAGATCGAAGAAGATCTAGCCAGAAGATCAAAGTGGATCTAGCCAGAAGATCGAAGTCAGGTCTAGCCCGAAGACCGAGTATAGATTCAGCCAGAGAATCGAAATAATTCAGATCTAGCCAGAAGATTGAAATCATATCCAGCCCGAGGATCAAAATAGTATCCAGCCCGAGGATCAAAATTAATATCAAACCAGAGGACTAAATTGAGTATAGATTCATCCAGAGGATCGAAACTCCAGATTAAGTCAGAAGACTGATTCAGATTCATCCAGAGGATCGGAAGAGAAATAAACAGCGCGGTGTATTTCAGCATTTTTGTGGTGTTCTCAGAGCGCAAATTTTTGGTCTGTCTTTGGTATCCAATCACAGCTTACCCTGTTTGTCTGATAAGCAGATCGCTTTCACCCTGCTCGGGTTAGGTGACGATTGAATAGGGGCAGCTGTAACACCCCAAAATTTGCCCTCCTCATTCATGCATTTACTTTTAAGTCATTTAGCATTTCATATTGCATTTCATCATGTCAGTTAGGATCAGATCCAAGAAGCTTGAACATCATCCAGGACACTTTGTGGGTTCTATTTAGATGATCAGTCAACACAAGGGAAGGACTTGATTTACTTCCAACAGGGGTCTATTCGTCAGTCAAAACGTTAATCTAGAAGGAGCAAAAGTTTGTTCATGAGTTGTCATGCTCGCTAGGCGAGCAGAATGGGTCGCCTAGCGAGTCCCAAGAAAAGCCACCAGAATCACCTACGCTCAGAGGAATTTCTTGAACTGTCATGCTCGCTAGGCGAAGCCCACGTGTTTTAAAATAATAATAATAAAAATAATAAATAAATAAATAAATAAAATATAACAGAATTTTTTTGGACTTGGGCCTCTCTCATTTGAGCCCACAGGTCCACAAAAATCAGGTTATAAATTCAGAGTTTCAGTGAAACAAAAGGCCATTCTATTCCTATTACCCTGGCTGGGAAAAAGATAGTGAGAGAAGAGCTAACAAAGTTCAGAGCAACCTCCAGAGACTGAAGGGAACTCATCTGCAAAGAACCAATTCCCTCTCATATAAACCCTAAGAGTGCTTTGCAAACCCAACCGTGCCATTCAATTTCAATCGATCCTCCCCAATCAGGTATGCCCTATTTCCACTACTTTATACTTTCAACCTGAAATTTTTGATACCGTTTTAATGCATTTGTTTGACAAGAGGTTTAGGCCTCCTACCCTTGGTTTCTTTTTGTGAGCTTTTTGCGAATTTTAATGGCATGATTCATGTGGTTACATTTTGATTTGGGGGCAACTCTTGATTACACTATCTTGTTTCTCTAACCTGTTTGTTGAGTTTTGTTTTGTGAGGGCTCATATGACTCTTGCAGATATGGCTTGCCTGGTGTTCCACTTTATTTGTGGGATACCACTTGGAGGTTTATCCCGATTACCTGTACTGACTCGCTTTCTTTGATGGTGCTAGCTTGAGAGATCTCTGGGTTTCTTATCTCTTTATTTGTTGTTGCTTCGGATCTTTATCCGTGTGGTAGATCTCTTAACCCCCTTTATCTTTCCCGTATTTTACTACTTTTTGCCTAAAGACCTCCATGAAGAGGCAATTGACGGATAAAAGGGATCAATAATCAATCTCCCATTATTCAGTGAGTCGTTCTTTAAGATCACACTATGTGTCGATGCTTCAGAACAAAAACCCCATATCTTTTGTCCGGTCAGTCAGTGGAGAGGGTTCCGCCTTTCTAAACCCCCACTTTTTGTCTTGAGCTCACCCTGTCCAGGGTTAAGAGCTATGAGGTCTTATCCTCATTACCCCTTTTGCATGAGCGTTCCTAAACACCAATAACTCATTGATTTTTCTTCTTCTAAGAACATGTTATCTCCTTCTACTACAGGCGAGTAAGTTTCCAAAGGTCGAGCATCCGGTAGATTGCGTAGTAACGTTGTTCACCCAAAAACACACTCCCCCCTAACCCATAGGTAGCCGAGCTACGAAGACTCTGATTCTCATATTCAGATGGGATACGTATGCAGTGGATGCGACATCCGTGCGAGTCATTTCCTTTTGACCCTATTTTTATTAAATAGTACATTAGATAAACCCACACCCTTTAGACAAGAACTACAAGAGTGGATCCCGTAGAGTACTACAGATGCGTAGGGGTGCTAATACCTTCCCTTCGCATAATCGACTCCCGAACCCAAGATTTGGTTGCGAGACCTTGTCTTTTCCTTTCCTTTTTCCAGGTTTACTTCGAGCGTTTCCTTTCCCTCCTTTGGGATAAATAACGCAGGGTGGCGACTCTTCTGTCTTTTCTTTTTCGCCGTTGTTTTTTTTCGCAGGTAGGTTGCGACATATAGCACCTGTTTACAGAGATAATCAATAGTACCAGCAACATAGCACCAATCAGCAACCACATCCACAATATCAACATCAGCAGCACCGACCGCAGCAGCAGGCCTACCAACCTCGAAACGGTAATCAAACCAGCATGATTTACGAGAGGAAAAGGGTCACCTTTGATCCTATTCCAATGACGTATGCATAATTATATCCCTCTTTGATAGAGAGGAAGTTGCTAACTCCGAGAGACCCACCGGCTATACCTGCCAACCCTCAGTGGTGGTATAAGCCCGAGTTACACTGTGTTTACCATTCTGGTACTCCCGACCACGACGTGGAGAATTGTTACCCTTTGAAGACTAAGGTTCAAGACCTTGTGAGGTGTGGCATTCTGTGTTTCGAGGACGTAGGTCCTAATGTGAAGAAGAACCCATTGCCCGAGCATGGGAAATCTGTCAACATGGTCCAGGGCTGCCCTGGCAAGTACAAAGTCAAATATGTCAGTCATATTCGACAATCTTTGGTCGAGATGCATCGTTTGCTGTGTGAGTATAGTCATTATGAGCATGACCATGACAGATGCCGAGTTTGTTCTGTCAATCAAAGAGGTTGTCGCTAGGTGCGCAAAGATGTTCAGGAAATGCTGGATGAAGGAGTTATTGAGATCCTTCAGAACAGAAATGTTGACGAAGATGAGCCCGAAGTCAATGTGATTTCTCCAGTGTTTCGGATCCCCGAGCCTGTTATCATCAAATATGATGGTAGCAAGCAGAAGGTTTCTCCTGCCTTGACCATCAAGCCGGCCGGACCAGTACCTTACTCCTCTGAGAAAGCGGTTCCCTATCGCTACAATGTTGTAGCAGTGGAAAATGGGAAAGAAGTGTCCTTACCATCTTCCTCTGTTGTTACCATTGCAGACTTTAGTGGTTTGACTCGCAGCGGTCGTGTGTTTTCAGCACCTCCAAAGCCCGAAGCTAGTACTGATTCTGTTGAATGCCCGATGAGGAATGCGGTGAGCACTCCGAATCCGGCACCTGTTGTTAAGCCCTCCTCTACATTGATAACTCATGCTTATGTTGGCTCAAGAGGCAATGTGAAAGAAGATTGTGATGAGATGCTGAGGCTCATCAAGAGAAGCGAGTACAATGTTGTAGACCAGCTTCTACAAACGTCATCCAAAATATCAGTGTTATCATTGCTTTTGAATTCAGAACCACACCGAGAGGCTCTACAGAAGGTTTTGGATGTGGCATATGTAGATCACGATGTCACGATAGAACAATTCGATAGCATTGTTGCAAACATTACCGCTTGTAACAACCTGAGTTTCTGTGACTCTGATCTCCCCGAGGAGGGAAGAGACCAGAACTTGGCATGACATATATCTATGAACTGCAAAGACGACGCCATGTCCAATGTGCTGGTGGACACTGGGTCATCACTGAACGTATTGCCAAAATGCACTCTCTCGAAACTGTCATATCAAGGGCCTCCCATGAGGCAAAGTGGAATAGTTGTGAAGGCTTTCGATGGGTCTCGCAAAACGGTGATTGGGGAAGTTGATCTCCCAATCAAGATCGGGCCGAGTGATTTCCAGATTACCTTCCAGGTTATGGATATTCACCCATCGTACAGCTGTCTCTTAGGCAGACCATGGATTCACGAGGCAGGCGCCGTGACATCCACCCTACACCAAAAACTGAAATTCGTGAAGAACAAGAAGCTGGTGGTGGTAGGGGGAGAAAAGGCTCTCCTGGTTAGCCATTTGTCTTCTTTCTCATATATAGAGGCTGAAGATGAAGTTGGAACTCCTTTCCAAGCTTTGTCTATTGCTGAGCCTATTGAGAAGAAAACTCCTTCATTTGCTTCCTATAAAGGCGCAAAGTTGGCCATTGAGTGTGGTGAAACTGCTGGTTTAGAAAAAATGATTGAGCTAGAAGACAACAAGTCTCGGGCTGGCATAGGTTTTTCGTCTGGGGTTCTCAATGCGCAAGGGTTGTTCAAGAGTGGAGGATTCATCCACACCAGTCAAGGCGAGGAAGCTGCTGCCATTCTAGAAGAGGACGAAGAGGATTCTGGCAACTTCGTCATCCCTGGGGGAATCTGCAATAATTGGGTCGCTGTGGATATTCCAACAGTAATCCATAATTCAAAGTAATGTTCATTGTGTTTAAAAACCCTCTTCCCATGCCAAAAGGAGGAGTGATGACATTGTTGGCGCATTAATACAATGATATTTTCATTCAATAAATTCATGTTAAAGGTTTGTTTTTCCAATTATTTTCCCTTTTTGCTTTTTGCATGAAATTGGTGATCACATAAAACCTAAAAAAATATAATAAAATCAATCTTTTTCATCTGCATAATGATTGCCTTGTTTGAATTCTAAAGCTTTTCATATGAGTTCCCTGTATTTGAGGCAGAAGAAGATGATGTTGAAGAGATTCCTGATGAGATTACCCGTTTACTTGAGCATGAAGAGAAGATCATTCAGCCGCATCTTGAGAATCTGGAAACAGTCAACTTGGGGTCTGAGGATTGTGTGCGAGAAGTGAAGGTTGGTGCACTCCTTGAAGAAATTGTTCAGAAGGGGTTGATTGAATTGATACGAGAATATGTTGATGTCTTTGCATGGTCATACGAAGACATGCCGGGTCTAGATACTGATATTGTGCAACATTTCTTACCCTTGAAGCCTGAGTGCGTGCCTGTGAAGCAGAAGCTCAGAAGAACTCATCCTGATATGGCAGTGAAGATCAAAGAGGAGGTTCAGAAGCAAATTGATGCAGGGTTTCTGGTAACTTCTACATATCCTCAATGGGTGGCCAATATCGTGCCCGTGCCTAAGAAAGATGGAAAAGTCCGGATGTGTGTGGACTATAGAGACTTGAATAAAGCTAGTCCGAAAGATGATTTTCCTCTACCACACATTGATATGTTGGTAGAAAATACAACTAAATTCAATATCTTTTCATTTATAGATGGATTTTCCGGATATAATCAGATCAAGATGGTACCCGAGGATATGGAGAAGACAACATTCATCACACCTTCGGGAACATTCTGTTATCGAGTGATGCCCTTCGGTTTGAAGAACGCCGGAGCCACGTATCAACGAGCTATGACCACCTTGTTCCATGATATGATGCACAAGGAGATCAAGGTATATGTTGATGATATGATTGCCAAGTCAAGAACGGAAGTTGAACATGTAGAGCACTTGTTGAAGCTTTTTCAGCGTTTGAGGAAGTACAAGCTTCGTTTGAATCCCAACAAGTGTACATTTGGAGTCCGTTCTGGCAAGTTATTGGGCTTTATTGTCAGTGAAAGAGGTATTGAAGTTGATCCTGCAAAGGTCAAAGCAATACAAGAGATGCCTGCGCCCAAAACTGAGAAGCAAGTCCGAGGTTTTCTTGGCCGCTTGAATTATATTTCCAGATTCATATCCTACATGACTTCCACATGTGCGCGGATATTCAAGCTCCTCCGGAAAGATCAGACCCATGATTGGACCGAGGATTGCCAGAAAGCTTTTGACAGTATTAAAGAGTATCTGCCCGAACCTCCGATTCTGTCTCCGCCTGTGGAAGGGAGACCTTTGATTATGATCTGACTGTTCTTGAAGACTCAATGGGTTGTGTCCTTGGTCAGCAAGACGAATGAGGAAAGAAAGAATATGCCATTTACTACCTGAGCAAGAAGTTCACTGATTGTGAGTCTCGATACTCGATGCTTGAGAAGACATGTTGTGCTTTGGCTTGGGCTGCTAAGCGCTTACGCCAGTATATGATAAATCATACGACTTGGTTGAAATCCAGAATGGATCCAATCAAGTACATCTTCGAGAAGCCTGCTTTAACAGGGTGGATTGCCCGTTGGCAGATGTTGTTATCTGAGTATGACATTGAGTATCGAGATCAGAAGGCTATTAAAGGTAGTATCTTGGCTGACCACTTGGCACATCAGCCGATTGAAGATTATCAGTAAGTTCAGTATGATTTTCCGGATGAGGAGATTCTGTATTTGAAAATGAAAGATTGTGATGAGCCTACACTCGATGAAGGGCCAGAGCCTGGTTCCAGATGGAGTATGGTGTTTGATGGCGCTGTAAATCAATATGGAAATGGTATTGGGGAAGTGATTATTACTCCTCAGGGCACACATATTCCTTTTACAGCAAGGCTAACTTTCAAATGCATGAATAATATGGCTGAGTATGAGGCCTGCATTATGGGATTGGAGGAATGCATTGATCTTAGGATCAAGCATCTTGATGTTTATGGTGATTCGGCCCTCGTTGTCAATCAGATTAAGGGCGAATGGGAAACGAATCAGCCTGGTCTCATTCCATATAGGGATTATGCGAGGAGGATTTCAACATTCTTTACTGAGGTTGACTTCCATCATATTCCTCGAGATGAGAATCGGATGGCGGATGCTCTTGCTACGCTGGCTTCGATGATTGTGGTAAAACTTTGGAATGAAATCCCCAATATCACTGTGATGCGCTTGGACAGACCAGCTCATGTATTTGCAGTTGAAAAGGTGAAAGATGATAAGCCATGATATCATGATATCAAGTGCTTCCTTCGGGACCAGGTTTATCCGCCTGGGGCATCTGTGAAAGATAGGAAGACTTTGAGGAGATTATCAGGAAGTTTTTACCTCAATGGTGAGGTACTCTACAAGAGAAATTTTGACATGGTGCTGCTCAGATGCGTGGATAGACACGAAGCAAACATGTTGATGACTGAGGTCCATGAGGGTTCATTTGGTACTCATTCCAATGGACATGCCATGACTAGGAAGATGTTGAGAGCAGGCTACTATTGGCTGACAATGGAGTCTGACTGCTGCAAATATGTGAAGAAATGCCACAAGTGTCAGATTTATGCAATAAGATTCATATTCCCCCGACACTTTTGAATGTGATTTCGTCACCATGGCCTTTCTCCATGTGGGGAATTGACATGATTGGCATGATAGAGCCAAAAGCGTCCAACGGACATAAATTTATTCTCGTAGCAATTGATTACTTCACCAAGTGGGTTGAAGTGGCCTCGTATGAAAACATGACCAGGCAGGTAGTTGTAAAGTTTATCAAGAATCAACTTATATGCCGTTATGGTGTGCCAGATAAGATCATTACTGATAATGGATCTAACTTGAACAACAAAATGATGAAAGAGTTGTGTAGTGAGTTCAAGATTGCCCATCATAATTCTTCTCCTTACAGACCCAAGATGAATGGGGTTGTTGAAGCTGCTAATAAGAATATCAAGAAGATTATCCAAAAGATGGTTGTCACATACAAGGATTGGCATGAGATGTTGCCATTTGCTTTACATGGATATCGTACGTCTGTCCGCACTTCAACAGGGGCAACCCCTTTCTCTCTTGTTTATGGCATGGAGGTTGTACTCCCAGTAGAGGTGGAGATCCCATCAATGAGAGTCTTGATGGAGGCCAAGTTGACTGATGCTGAATGGGTTCAGAGTCGTTATGACCAGCTGAATTTGATAGAAGAAAAGAGATTGACTGCCATGTGCCATGGTCAGTTATATCAGCAGAGAATGAAGAAAGCTTTTGATAAGAAGGTCAAGCCTCGTGTGTTCCGAGAAGGTGACCTTGTGCTCAAGAAAGTCTTGTCTTTCGCGCCCGATTCCAGGGGCAAGTGGACTCCAAACTATGAAGGTCCATATGTTATTAAGAAAGCCTTTTCAGGCGATGCTTTGATACTTACAACTACGGATAGGGAGGATTTCACTCGTCCTGTGAATTCAGATGCAGTCAAGAAATACTTCGCCTAAAAATAAAAACATAATAGCTCGCTAAGTTGAAAACCCGAAAGGGCGGCTTAGGAAAAAATGAGCGTCTCAGTGGATTGAAAACCCGAAAGGGCGGTCCAGGCAAAAGTTAGAGACACAAAAAATGAATATAGGTATCCCGCTAGATTGAGTACCTCATCCTGGGGAAAACTAGGCAAAAATTAGGGATTTGGCAAGTAACTGCATCCTGACAAGACTTTGTTCTACAACTGTCATCCGTCGGAGATTCTTGCTCATTCGTCATCAACCGAAGCTTCGAATACATCGGATTCAGAATTGGTGGAGAAATGGTCATTATGTTCAATGTAGCCCTTTTCCAATATATATCACCAATTTCAAACTTGTATAGATCTATGGAGTCTTGCCATTTGCAGACTACCATTCCATCAAATAAACTTGAGCCTTTTATCCAATTGTTTGCACTCCTATTTGTTTCTATTCGACAAATGTTTTGCATGCTTTAATTGAGGAAAATATCATTGTTTTGAATAAACAAATTTTTCATAACCTGTTTTTAAACAAAGTGAACATTCACAACAATGAAAAGATACTTAGGAGATCCTCAGTGCTCTCCCAAGGATGGTATGATCTCCAACAGGGTAAGATAGTTGTTCATATTCCTGGCATGACTGTATCTTCTTCTTCCGGGGCCCTGAGTGGAATGCTTGATGAGATATTCACCACTCTCCCCTTTAGTGGAGTAGCAATCTTTCCTCCTCAGTAGATGTGATTTCCTTAGTAGGTACGATACCTGGTGTTTGATCCCCTAGGATCCCTTCACCTCCTCGGATAGATTCCCTAGTAGAGTTGCTTATGCGGCAGATTTTATCTGTGCAACAAACTCTTGTCCCCAGCTGGATTGACTGATGATTCATCCCCTGCAAATTTTGTTGCTTCCTGGTATCTCTGATCCCCGGTAGATTGGATATTCTCCAGTGAATCTGGCTTTCTCTCTTGAGATGTAGTACCGGATGTTTGTGTGCTTATCCTTTGAAACTGTTTGTGTTAGAAATGTCTGTCTGTCAGCATTCATCATACATAAATCATGCATGCGTGCGTATAATTTTCAAACATTCAGATATTCATATTACATTTTTGCCATATATCTTTGTTTGTTATTCCTCTGCTAGTTGGTAGTACATTCCCCAAGCAGATATTGGTGTCTGATACCTCAATGTAGAGTCAGTCCATTAAGCAGAAAGTGTTTATCTTTCCTTCCGCACTCCTCACTGAGTTATATCCTCGTGGATGATGGTTTGTTTTCGCTTCCCCCCAACACATATATTGGGATGGGTTCCCCTATTGAGTTATATCCTCACTAGGGCAAGTCTTGATTCAGTTTGCCTGTTTGGTTTGATCCTAAATTGGCTTGTTGTGACTGTTTCTTGTGTTTCCCCGTGGTATAAATGAATAATTATTCAGTAATCAGTAATCATTCATCTTATCCCCGGCGGAGTATGTGGTTTTCTACCCTTATACCGGTAGTTGTAAACCCTATTTTTCTCCCCTTTGCAGAGTTAACCTTTTTGTTCATCCTAGTTGATGACGGTTACTCTTCCGTGGTTTTCTACCCAGTATCCGGTAGATGTAATCCCCTCCTTGACGGTTATCATCATCCAATATTCGGTGGTGATATTCCCTCATTCTTTTGGATAATTGCTATGATTAGGCAATTTTATCCCCAGGGAGTCCTCTTTCGTTTACCGATTGTCGGTAATGTTGGTTGCTCCCCTTGAATGGTCATCATTATATACCTAGTTTCGGTATCCCGATGCCTTTCTCTTTGTCGGTCGATTTATCCTTTATTAACCCAGTAACCAGTTGTGGATAATCTTCCATGCGAGTATATTATTTACATTCTGACGGTAATAGATAATATATCTCATGCACTCTTTGGTCGAAGCTTTTTGTTCTTCCCCGGTTGAGTAAGATTCGCATCCCTGTTTTGGAATCGAATGTCCATCCCATAATCGAGTTTGCTTGTTGCCCTCTTTTCGGAAGATGAGTGTTTTGGGAATATTCCCCAATTCACGCTTTGGTTGGTCACCTATTATATGCCCAGTAACCGGCATCCCTGGCGTTCCTTCCTTCTGCTCCCTATTATAACTTTTTGTCCCCTGTGGAGTCTGATTTTCCTGAGTTGAAATATACCTTTGTAGGTCTTCCTCAGATGATTTAGTTGATTGATATCTCTCACCCTTATACCGGTCTTAGATACTCATTCTTCCCGAGCGTGTTGTTCTCTCACCCTTATACCGGTGTTCAGATCACCCTTCTCTTTGAGCTTATTATCCAGTAACCAGTAATACCTCATCCCGTTGCTTCCCCAGGAGTTTTCTATTGGGATCTTCCTCAGTTGAGTCCTTAGGGGACATCCCCACCTGAGTCCGGATTTTCATCCGAAGTATCCATTGCGGATAATTTTTTGCTGTATTGGCATATTCCCTAATACATGCATCTTCAAGTCAGCTCGAGTTCTTCCATTGATTTATTTCATGGATCCTCTCTGTGTCTCTCAGAAAGTCTCAAGTCGTGACCTGCTCACGCATTTTCAGCACTTTACTCCCCGGTAGAGTCTTTGTCTCCCTAGTGAGTGTATTACTCCTTTGGGATTTTTAGTTTCTCCGGATTTCTTTTTCTTTTGTGGACACATATCCCCACTGAGTCTTACCATTTGCATGCATACATCTGCATCATGAGGTCTCTTAGGGACCAAAATTCGTCTCTTTGTTATTATTTAAGCCCATTCTACCCCGTTGAGACAAATATTTTAACCTTCACTTCTCCGGTTAGAATGACCTTAAATACGGGCATCTGTAAGACCCCAATTTTGTCCCTAAGATCCCTCATGGCATCATAACATTGCATTTGGCATTGCCTCAAGGATCACTAGCATCTTCGTTCCCTTTACCTTTTGGGTGGGACTTCTTGAGAGTGGTTTGAGATCACCAAGCATGCTTGAATTGTATATCATTGCTTTTCTTATTTTGTTCACTAACCAAAAGCATAAAAATATGTCACTAACATCTTTTGTTTGTAGCTTGAGCAATCACAAGGTCCAAAGCTTCAAGGAAAACTATTGTGCAATGGTAAGGCCAAGAGAAGATGATAGCAAGCATGGTAATGGTTCCCAAAGCTCTCATCCATCAAGTATGCCTCCATAGTATCTCAATTCATCATTTTTGATCAAAGTAAGTCAAAGGGTTTGAGGTTGGTTCCCTAAGGAAACCCTAATTCATCTGTGCACCACTATGCCTTGCTCTTGAAGCAACCTCAGCCCATGATCAAATAAAATCAAGGGAAGTTTTTTTAATTCATAATTTCATGCATATTTGAACTTATTTGAGTGTCCTCAATCATCAATTCATCAAGGTATGAGTCATGGACTTGAGAAGTTGATCAGTCAATTCATCTAATTATTTTGAACTGCACTGAGACCTAACTCTTTATGTGTTGGTCAAATGGAGATGGTTCCAAAAGAAAAACTGTTATTAAGGACAATATGAACAACTTTCATGTTCATCAAAAATTGATTTGAAGCTTGGAAGGCCATCTCCCATTCCAAGACATTATAGGTCATTTTGATTGAAACCCTAATTTTGGGTCAACTTCCCAAGGACATAAAGCATTCATTTTTTATTATTTTGAGGTGGGATCAAATGCATTGGAAAGCTTAAGATGTCTACGTCAAATGTTATGTTGAACAAAATTTCAAAATCTCAAAGGAAATACATGTGATAATGCAAAACATTATAGGTCCTTTTGGACCAAATGCATTAAAAGGCAAAAAAATCCAACTTAAAGTGCCTATAACTCTTTCATAAAAAATCCAAATGATACAAATTTTAAGTCCATTTTTATTTTCTTGAAAAGACCTACAACTTTGACGTTGGCGGTTTTTCCATTTGAGGCTTGCATCATCAAAACAGGGGGGCTTGAAAATTGGCCAAATTTAGAAACCTTGCATTGACATTTTTTGCACACCACACTTTAAACTCAAAATTCACTAATTTCCACACTTCAAATGAGTTTTTGTCCAATATAACATTTGTTCCTTATACAAATACCTTTCCAACCATTACCCACATGCTTATGTTTGGATTTTCTGATTGGCATTTTCGAAGAGGTGAATGTTTAGGTTCAATTATGGAATTCATGTTGAAATCTTGATGCACAAGCAAATTCAAAGCAAACTACACGTACATTTCATTCCAGACTGAGCTCAGCTTGCAATTGGCATTTTTTTTGGGCCTTGTGCATGATCATGCAAGCCCATGCAAGGATTATCCAAATTCATGCACACGAATCAATTCATCATTTCCTTGCCACTTCCTCTATAAATAGAGACCATATTCCATTCAAAATCCATCCCTGATTCAACCTGTTATGCTGCACAAATCTCTCCATAGCCATTACTAAAGGAATTTCAATTTTCTTTTAAAAAATTCAGATCTGAATTTCAACTTCCTTGGTTGATTTTCAGACCTATAATTCCTCAGCCTTGCTCCCTCTTCATCACTAGATCTTATTGCAAGCTTTAGTTGTGAAAGATCGTGCTCTCCGTACCTGCATTTCAAAGGTGGATATCAGAACTTTTTCTCTTCGAAACTCTTTGGTCCTTGCTTATTTCTTGAGTTCCTTGGTCTGGCTGAAGTCCTCTCAATAGAGGCATTTGATTTGTGCTTTCAATTTTGTAAAAACATGAAGTTCATGATGAACACCATCATCTGATTTCTCCATTTATAGAAATCTAGAGTGTAAGTGAATGGTATAGGAGTGATGTACATCACTTCCTCTTTCGATTGATGCCTGGATCGCGTGTTTTGGCGCACATTTGCTCTTCTGCAAATTTGAGCTCTCACCGGAGCTAGCCGGAGAAGATGGTGACGCTGGCCGCCGTCCCAACTCCAGATCCAATCGTGGCCGTCCGTTTCTATTTCTAGATCTAATCCTGGCTGTCCAAACTTATGACTTATTTAAATACCACGTGTGGTTGCATTGACTGTGGAACACGTTGGACACGCGCCTCTGGGTGCTTGGATCTGCCAGCTCAATTAATGAGCTCAGATCCAAGGGCTCTCGTTTTTTGCCATTTATAATTTCTGATTTCTATTTTCTTTATTTCTTTTAATTCCAATTATTTTCAAAAATCAATATCTCTCTCATTTTTAATCCAAAAATTATGGGACCAATTGCATTAGTCTCCAAATAAATTCTAGTTTCCATTTCTGATTTTTAATATTTTTTATTTCGTCATTTGATATTTTTTGTGAATTTTCTCTTTTCTGGTGGTTTTTAATTCATTTTAAATAGTTTTTGATATTCAAAAAATACAAAAATATTTTCCTAACCTATTTGAATGATGATGGATCTATGAAAAATATTCTCATTAATTTTTATTGATTTGAGATTTATTTGAGATTTTAGTTCAATTAGGTTATTTTTATTCATTTTTAATTGATTAAAAATAGTTTCTGACTTTTAAAAATGCTGATTTTTTTTGTCAAACTTTGTTTGACCTTGTTGAACTTGGGATAAATCACTTGGACCTTTCAAGGTTGATTTGAAGTGATTTTGAAGTTTGATCTTTCTTTTATTTTTAATTCAAGTTTATTTTAATATTAAAAATGCCAAAAAATATCTTGCTTATTGTTTGACCTCCAATCTTCATCTCATTTCTGATTTATCATTGTTTGACTTTGACTTTCAATTTCATTTGGTCAATACATATGGATTGGTACATGTTATTTCATTTAATGCACTTTAATTTTGCCATTTCCATTTCTTTTATCCATCTCCTTCTTCTTCTTCTTATTTTCTTTTTGATCAATGAGTTGAAGGTTGATAAGTTAGCATTGATTAGGGAGACTTAATCTTCCTTGATTCAAATCTAATTCATCTTGATCAATTGATCAAGTGAATGGCTTTGCATTAAGGATAGGTTGTTTCCTAAATCATGCAAAAGACTTAAACCAATACAAGATCAATTCTCATTTCCTTTTTGGCATGGCAAGTTGTTGGGACTTGGTTCACTAATCAAGACTCCTAACTTGTGTTTGTTGCCTACATTATTATTGACCGGCCTCAGATAGTTGTGACTTCTACATAAGTCCAATTACGATTGTTTAACATAGCGCTAAATTTGCCTTATGGCACACTAACTACTAACACTAACTATTGACAATTAACATTTACTTTTTGCTCTTTACTTTTATGCAATTTACTATTCTTGCACATCTTATCCATTTGCTTTTCTCTTTGCTCACTTGAGCACATGTTTATGTTAATGCCATTTGCCTTTTGCTCACTTGAGCACATAATTGTATATATATTATTATGCTTGTGTTTTGTTTTGATTGTTGTGAACCAAATGCAAAAAAATGGACTTATGTTCTAGGACTTCCCCTATGCAAAGAATGGAGAATTGAACTTAGATTCTAGGACTTTTCTTGTGCAAAATTGGAGTAAATGGACCTTAATGATGAAGATGGATTAGAAGGACCAAATCTCTAAACTCACTCTTGTCCGTTCTTGGTTTACTTCATGAAACTTTTGATATGTGTGCTTTTGTGCTAGGGGATTCTATGAGCTCAAATTGAAGGATCATTGCCATGTTCATCCAAAGTGAAAGATACCAGATACATTGAGGATCTCTTAAGAGGCTTGTTTGATGATTGTTTATGCTTTGTGATTGCTTATTCCAAAGGATGGGAGCTACTTGGATCATCTATATGATCTCAAGAGAGGGACTCCATTGTGATTTTGTTTCTTCATCCCTCATCTTTTTGCTTTACTTAGGACTTTAGCCCTTCTTCTTCTTCTCTCCACTCTAACCCAAGCCAAAACTTTTTGTGCAAACATTCAATTATTGTTTTCAAACATTAGAAACCTAAGCCTTATGCTTTTGATTTTCAAACTTTCCTTTCATAACACTTATTTTGAATTGGACTTCTAAGTCAACTTTGACCATTTTTGTACATACTCCTAATTGGTAAATATAACCCATTCAAATTTCTTTTTGTGGTTCCAATGGCCACTTTCTTAATCAAAATCTTTCATAACCTTTAGCTATTAGGTTTGAGTTATCCTTGTGGTAGATGTAATACTCACATATATCCTTAGTGATGGACAATGAGTCTTCCATGCTTATTATAAGGTTAACCCCTCACTAGCATGTTGAAGTTATCCTCACATGGTGGATTTGTGGTTTTAGGTTGAGTTTTCTCCCTTGGATAACAAAAGACCTTAAGGCTTTTAGACCAATCAATTCACCAACTCATTTTGAGATTTTTACCCCGAACTATGAGGTTTTGATCCTAATCCTTTTTTAAGATGGTACGTAGGCAATGGGTTTTTCTTTCTCTACGGTCTCTTTGGTTTTATCTTCCTCTTGATCATCTTCCTTCTCAGTTACCTCACCATGGTCTTCATGCATGGATGGGTTTTAATTCTAGGGTCGGTCGGTCCGTCTAATTCTGTCCCACTTTGTAGTATAATAGCATTTGCATGACCTTTCGGGTTTGGTTGCGGTTGTCCAGGATGTGCCTGCAGGAGCAGCACTAGGTGCTTGTTGTTGAGCCACTTGCGATATTTGTGTTTCCAACATTTTGTTATGGGTGGCTAACGCGTCTACCTTGCTTGCTAACTGCTTGATTTGCTCACTAATGTGTATGTTTTGATTTAGGAAATCCTTATTTGTTTGGGCTTGGGTAGTTATGAAGTTTTCCATCATTATTTCTAGGTTTGACTTCTTACGAGCATTTTGAGTATTTGTGGCAGCTTTATGATATCCTGGTGGTACATCAGGTGCTTGGTTAGGTGCATACAATGCATTATTGTTTATGTACGAAAAGTTAGGATGGTTCTTCCAACCTGAGTTATAGGTGTTTGAGTAAGGGTTTCCTTGAGAATAGTTCACCTAGTCTGTGGAGGTTCTTGTCAAGAGTTGACATTCTGGGGCAGCATGCCCTAGAACTTCGTGTATCTCGTAGTTTAGTGCTACGACATCCACGATGACTGTGGGTGTTATGGTCAAGTTGTCTATCTTTTGAGTAAGAGCGTCTACCTTGGCGTTGACATGGTCAAGACTGCTTAATTCGTACATACCGCCTTTCGTTGGAGGTTTCTCTACAGAGATTCTTTCGCTTCCCCATCGGTAATGATTTTGGGCCATACTTTCGATAAGTTAATAGGCCTCATTGTAGGGTTTATCCATCAGTGCACCACCTGCGGCGGCGACTATTGTCAATCTTGTGTTGTACAAGACACCGTTGTAAAAGGTATGGATGATCAACCATTATTCTAGACCGTGATGTGGACAGAGCCTCATCATGTCTTTGTATCTCTCCCAAGCTTCAAAAAGTGATTCATTATCTTTTTATTTGAACCCGTTTATTTGAGCTCTTAGCATAGCCGTCTTACTAGGTGGGAAATATCGTGCTAAGAAAACTTTCTTCAACTTGTTCCACGTAGTGACTGTAAGACCCCAATTTTGACCCTAAGATCCCTCATGGCATCATAACATTTCATTTGCAAAGCCTCAAGGAACATGAGCATCTTGGTTCCCTTTGCCTTTGGGTGGGACCTCTTGTGAGTGGTTTGAGATCACCAAGAATGCTTGAATTGTATATTATTGCTTTTCTCATCTTTATTCACTAACCAAAATCACAAAAATATGTCACTAACATCTTTTGTTTGTAGCTTGAGCAATCACAAGGTCAAGAGCTTCTATGAGATCATTTGTGCAAAGATATGGTCAAGAGAAGATGAAGGCAAGCATGGTAATGGTTCCCAAAGCTCTCATCCATCAAATATGCCTCCCTAGTATTTCAACTCATCATTTTGATCAAAGCAAAACAAAGGGTTTGAGGTTTGTTTCCCAAGGAAACCCTAATTCATCTGTGTACCAAGTATGCCTTGCTCATGAAGCAACCTCAGCCCATGATCAAATACAATCAAGGGAAGTTCTTTAATTCATAATTTCATGCATATTTGAACTTATTTGAGTTTCCTAAACCATCAATTCATCAAGATATGAGTTGTGGACTTGAAAGTTGATCAGTCAATTCATCTGACTATTTTGAAATGCACTAAGACCTAACTTTCTATGTGTTGGTCAAATGGAGATGATCCCAAAATAAAAAATGTTCTTAAGGATAATATGAACAACTTTCATGTTCATCAAAAATTGATTTGAAGCTTTGAAGGTCATCTCCCATTCCAAGACATTATAGGTCATTTTGACTGAAACCCTAATTTTGGGTCAAATTCCCAAGAACATAACTCATTCATTTTTCATGATTTTGAGGTGGGATCAAATGCATTGGAAAGCTTAAGATGCCTACTTCAAATGTTATGTTGAACAAAATTTCATAATCTCAAAGGAAATACATGTGATAATGCAAAACAGTATAGGTCACTTTTGACCAAATGCATTGAAAGCCAAAATAGTCCAACTTCAAGTGTTCATAACTTCTTCATAAAAAATCCAAATGATGCAAAATTTAAGTCCATTTTGATTTTCCTGAAAAGATATACAACTTTGATGTTGGAAGTGTTTTCACTTTAAGCTTGCATCATCAAAACAAAAGGGCTTGAAGTTGGAGCAATTTGGCAAAATTCTCAAAGGCATGTTTTGCACTATGAACTTCATGGCCTGTTTTCATAAATTTCCATACTCCAAATGAGTTTTTGCTCAACATAACATTTGTTCCTTACATCAAGACATTTCCAACCATTACCCACATGCTTATGTTTGGATTTAGCAAGTGGCATTTTCGAAGAAGAGAAGTTTTTGGTTCAATTATGCATAACACATCAAAACTCCATGCACAAGCCAATTCATTCCAAACTACACGTCCAAATCAATTTGGTTGATGTTCAGAACTCATTTGCAATTGCTCTTGGGCCTCACATGCGCCTGTACAGGCCCATGCATGGAGGACTCAAGCTCATGCACACACGGATTTCTCATTGCTTGCATCATGCTTGGCTATAAATAGAAGCTCCATTCCTCTTCAAAAAACAACCTGAAGGCGCCTGAAACCCTGCTGAATTGCTTCCTCAACCTCTCACTAAAGGAACAATCTCAATTTTCTCTCAAATTTTAGATCTGAATTTTGATCTCCTCGATTGAAATTCTATATCTAAAGTTCTTAGACCTCCCTCATATGATCCATTGAACTTCTGTTTGGCTAAAGGAAGCAAGGAAGATAGCTCAAAGCTCCACAGTTCAAAGGTGATCCTCAACTGGTTTTTTCTTCGAAACTCATTAATCTTTGGTCCATTTGCTTGGCTATTGTGTTGTCTGAAGTCCTCTTCATAGAGGCAATTGTTTTGAATGCTCAATTGTTGAAATCCATGAAGTTCAGTATGAACACCATGATTTTCTCTCTCTGATTTCTCTCTCTATGAGGATCTAGAGGAGAAACCAATGGTACAGGGGTGATGTATATCACCCCAGCTTTCCAATGATATGAGGATCGTCCCTTTTGGTTGAGATTTTATGACCTGCAATTTCTGGACTTCGCCGGAGCTCGCCGTAGAAGGCGGTGGCTCTGGCCACCGTCCCTTTTCCAGATGGATTGTGGACCGTGTGATGGCATCTCCAGATCTAATCTCAGCAGTCCATTGTTATGACTTTTAATAATGCCTTGTGTGACGCGTTGACTGGAGACCACCATGAGTGCGTGCATGTGGAACGTTTGATCAGCCACGTCAATTGATGAGGCTTGATCAGACGCTCCTGGTTTTTTCTCTATTTTTAATTTCTGATTTTAATTCTTTTATTTCCTTTAATTTCAAAAATTCATAACTTCTTTATTTTTAATCCAAAAAATATGGGACCAATTGCATTCTTCTCCATTTAAATTCTAGTTCCTAAAAATGATTTTTAATATTTTTTATCTTGTCATTTGATATTTTTTGTGAATTTTCTCTTTTCTGGTTATTTTTAATTTTTTTTAAATAGTTTTTGATATTCAAAAAATACAAACATATTTTCCTAACCTATTTGAATGATGATGGATCTATGGAAAATATTCTCATCAATTTATTAATTGATTTGAGATTCATTTGAGATTTTAGTTCAATTAGGTTATTTTTATTCATTTTTAATTGGTTAAAAATAGTTTCTGACTTTTAAAAATGCTGAAATTTTTTGTCAAACTTTGTTTGACCTTGTTGAACTTGAGATAAATCACTTGGACCTTTCAAGGTTGATTTGAAGTGATTTTGAAGTTTGACCTTTCTTTATTATTTTACTTCAAGTTTATTTTAAATATTAAAAAATGTCAAAAATATGTTGTTCATTTCTTGACTTCCAATCTTCATCTTACTTCTGTTTTTGATTGTTTGACCATGATCCTCAATGTCATTGGTCAACACTTGTTGATTGGTACATGCCATTTCATTTAATGCACTTTATTCTTTCCTTTTCCATTTTCCATGATTCATCTCCTTCTTCTTCTTTCTTCTTTTTGATCAATGAGTTAAAGGTTGATAAGTTAGCATTGATTAGGGAGGTTTAATCTTCCTTGATTCAAATCTAATTCATCTTGATCAATTGATCAAGTGAATGGATTTGCATTAAGGATAGGTTGTTTCCAAAATCATGCAAAAGAATTAAACCAATACAAGATCAATTTTCTTCTTCTTTTTGGCATGGCAAGTTGTTGGAACTTGGTTCACTAATCAAGACTTCTAACTTGTGTTATTTGCCTACATTATAATTGACCGGCCTGAGATAGTTGTGACTTTTACGTAAGTCCAATTACGATTGCTTAACATAGCGCTAAATTTGCCTTATGGCACACTAACTACTAACACTAATCATTAACCATTAACCTTTACTTTTTGCACTTTACATTTATGCAATTTATTATTCTTATACATATTATTCATTTGCTTTTTTCCCTTTGCTCACTTGAGCACATGTTTATGTTAATGCAATTTGCCTTTTGCTCACTTGAGCATATAATTGTATATATATCTTTTGTGCTTGTGTTTGTCTGTTTGTTGTGAACCAAATGCAATGAAATGGACAAAATGGACTTAGACTTTAGGACTTTACCCAAGCTAATGGAGTTTGAAGAGAAACTAGGCCTCATGCCTTTAGAGTGCTTAAATATCAAAGAGCAACTAGGCCTCATGCCTTTAGAATGCTTAAAGCTTGAAGATGAACATTGAAAGGACTATATTCTAAACTCCCTCTTGTCTATTCTTTGATTGTTTATAGAACTTTTTGATGTGTGTGTTTTTGTGCTAGGGATTCCAACATTGAGCCAAATTGAGGAACCATTGCCATGAGCTTCTAAGAGAGAGGGATCTTCCAAGAGTTCATTTGATTGTTGATTGCTTGAGTTTATGCTTATGTGATTGCTTATTCCAAAGGATGGGAGCTACTTGGATCATCAATATGATCTCAAGAGAGGAACTCCATTTGTGATCTTGTTCTCTTTTATCCCTTACCTCTTGTATGTTTAGGACTTTAGCCATTCTTCTTCTTCTCTCCACTCTAACCCAAGCCAAAACTTTTGTGCAAACATTTAATACTTGTTTTCAATATTAGAAACCTAAGTCGTATGTTTTTTATTTTCAAACTTTCCTTTCGTAATACTTATTTTGAATTGAACTTCTAAATCAACTTTGACCATATTTTGTAAATACTTTTCATTTGTAAATACCACTCATTCAAATACCTTTTTGTGGTTTCAATGTCCACCTTCTTAATCAAACTTTTCATAACCTTTAGCTATTAGGTTTGAGTTATCCTTGAGGTAGATGTAATACTCACCTATATCCTTAGTGATGGACAATGAGCCTTCCATGCTTATTATAGGGTTAACCCCTCACTAGCATGTTGAAGCTATCCTCACATGGTGGATTTGTGGTTTTAGGTTGAGTTTTCTCCCTTGGATAACAAAAGACCTTATGGCTTTTGGACCAATCAATTCACCAACTCATTTTGAGATTTTTACCCCGAACTACGAGGTTTTGATCCTAATCCTTTTTAAGATGGTACGTAGGCAATGGGTTTATCCATCCAAACACCAAAATGTAAATAACTTGTACATTCTCTTCTCATCTCTTCAATCATATTTGCACAAACAAAGTTTCACAAAATACCAACCTTACAACAAATGTGAAAAGGGCTCCCTAGGAGTACCTAGGATGTTTTTGGTACTTAACACCTTCTCATTGCATAACCAACCCCCTTACCCGGGTCTCTGACATTTTTACTAGTTTTTTATTCGATAAAACTTTTAGGTTTTTGTTCACTTTCTAACCATTCCTTTGGATAAATAGAAGTGCGGTGGCGACTCGACTTGTATGATTTACCTTAGATTTAGTCAATATCTCTAATGGTAACGAATACCCCGCTACAGAAAAGTGGCGACTCTGCTGGGGATACATTGCCTAGTTGGTTTTGCCTACTTTTCATATTTGTTGTATTGTATATTGTTTTGTGACATATTTTTGTGCAATTTGGGATTACTGTATTGTATGTAATGATTGATTTACTTGAATATTAATTCCTTGTATGCTTGGTGATCTTTGTGAGATAAGTTCTATACCCGAACTCGAGTGCACTTAGGATAGGAGAATGGCATAGTCTTGTTCACTTGTGTGGAGTTATTCCTAAGCAAGTTGACTTGCAAGTCCATTCACTTGGTGGAGGTCATGTTGGGATCAATAATGTCACACAAGTAGTTGTGGTTAGACATTACTCTTTCCAATATAGACCTTAGAAGCCAAGGACCTTAGTTTACCAAGCCCATTTTGGCATATTCTTAGGATGTAGTGCGAAAGTTGTTCAAGTGTAAGATTTGATACGATTGTTACGTGACACTACACTCATAAGAGTCTCTCTTGAGAATATTTTTGGAATACGAGTAGTCGTTTCTCCGATAATATCCGAAAGATGGGATGATGACTATGGAAACCTCTTGTAGAACATGTTTGGCAGGTTAAACCCTAGTACACTCCCTTTGGGTGGTTCTTAACCGAGACTTCATGCTCGTGACTTGCAACAAACCCTTGATTCATGGTTGATCCATTCATGTATCCTTAATATCAATGGAACTTAGGTGTCGATAAGGTGTAAACCATAATCCACCAAAATGGATGATTGATATTAAGGATAGTATGATCCATCCCATGACCTTTGTTTGGTGTGCTTTGCTTGATCCTTGAGTGTATTTATTGCATTCATGCATTCATGCACCCATTTGCATCCATATCATCAAAATAATAAGAAGATTTTCAAGGAACTTAAGAGGTCTATTTGCAAATTTTCAGACATGGAAAGACAAAGAAGGAACACGAAGAATTACAGCTTCAGACAACCAGATTTGAAAGAACTAAGGAATTTCACATCCTATGTATTAGATCCCTTGGGTTTCAAGGCTCGTTTTGGGAAGCTTCTTCCTCTTCTGACTACTCAGGTGGATGAAGGGTTGATGAGTGTATTGGTGCAGTTTTATGATCACTTGTACCATTGCTTCACTTTTCCAGATTTTCAGCTCTTGCCCACGCTTGAGGAGTATGCCTACCTTGTGGATATATCTATTCTAGACCAGTCGTCGTTCAGTGGCTTGGAAAGTATTCCTACTTCTCGAGAGATAGCTGACATGTTGCATATAGATGAATCTCTGGTTGGTGCTCATATGACTACCAAAGGTGGAATTCAAGGTCTCCCTTCTGAGTTCCTCATTGCTCAAGCTACTATGTATGGGAAGGCCATGAGTGAGGATGCCTTTGAGGTCATATTTGTACTTCTGATCTATGGGTTAGTGTTATTCCCCAACATCGACAAGTTTGTGGATGTGAACGCTATTAGGATTTTCTCTACTCTCAATCCCGTTCCAACTCTATTGGGTGACACTTATTTTTCTTTGCATATGAGGAATGCAAAGGGTGGTGGTGCCATTGTGTGCTGCTTGCCTCTGTTGTATAAGTGGTTTATTTCTCACTTACCACAGACGGTCGCCTTCAAGGAGAACAAGGGATGTCTATAGTGGTCCACGAGACTTATGTCTCTCACTAATGATGATATCTCTTGGTACAACCGTGCGTACGATGGTGTGCAGATTATTGACTCTTGTGGTGAATTCTCCAATGTACCTCTTCTTGGTACATGTGGTGGGATTAGCTACAACCCCGTTTTGGCACATCGTCAGCTAGGGTTCCCCCCTAAAGGAAAAACCCAATAACATTCTGTTAGAGGGTGTGTTCTTTCAGGAGGGTAAAGATCCCCAAGGCTTGAAAGCTAGGATGGTCCACGCTTGGCGCAAGATTCATAGGAAAGGAAGGAATGAGTTAGGTCCTAAGAATTGTGTCGCTTTGGAGCCTTACACTGTTTGTGTTAGGAAGAGAGCTTCTGAGTATCTCATGCCTTACGAGTATCCGAGACCTACACCTTTGGCTATGGATGGGCCTTCAACCTTCCCTGACCAAGGAGTAAAGGAGTTGAGAGATGAAGACCGTTCACGTGCCTGGATCCGTGAACGAGAAGAGTTGCTTCAGCAGATTAAGGAGAAGGATGCTTTGATTGAGTTTCTCGAGCATCAGGTTATTGATGATCCTAATGATGCATGGACTTCTCTACTTCCTCAGTCTTCTAAGTTTTGGAAGAGGAAGTACGATCGACTCGCCAAGGAGAAGGCAGATATGGACAAGCATTGCATGCATCATGTGCACAAGCATTGCATGCATCATGTGCATAAGCTGGTTTTGCTTCAGGATTTTTGTTCTTTGGTCTAACTTTGTGTTCTTCATTTATTTTAAAGACAAGTTGACTCACCGGTACTACATCATAGTCAATTCTTCAAGACTGATGAATCATTTGGAAAAAGAGAATCGCGAGCTGAAAGAAGAAGTAGCCAGATTGACTTCCCTGATGGAGTCATTCTTGGCCGCTCAGAGCCAGTCTTCTCCAACATCCTCAACTCCTCCCCAGAGGACGGTCATTTCTGAGATCGTAACTTCTACTGTGCCTGCCGCAACAGCTCATTTTGCGCCATCTATGCCAGCCGGGTTCCCTTAGGGAATGCCCGCCAACTTTATGCCAGAGGGTTTTGCTCCAACTCTTGCTTCTTTGCCGGCATCTAGCTCGGTCATGTCCGTGCCACCTCCCGTCGTGCACACTTTACCAAGGGTTGAAGATACCATCTATCATTCTGAGCCATCCGAGGGCCCGGACGTTTATGAGAAGATGGACGACATGAAAGACCAATTCCTTGAGCTTCGCAAGGAACTGAAGACTTTGAGGGGGAAGGACCTCTTTAGTAAGAGTGCTGCTGAGTTGTGCCTTGTGCCCAACGTGAAAATCCCTATTAAATTCAAAGTGCCTGACTTTGAGAATTATAAGGGGAATACATGCCCTCTCAGCCATCTTGTGATGTACGCTCACAAGATGTCGACACAAACTGATAATGATCAACTGCTCATCCAATATTTCCAGGATAGTTTGTCCGGTGCCGCTCTCCGGTGGTACATGGGTTTAGAGAGTTCGAATATCCGATCTTTCAACGATCTTGGCGAGGCCTTCGTCAAGCAGTATAAATATAATGTGGATATGGCTCCTGATAGAGACCAATTGAGGGCGATGTCCCAGAAAGAAAAAGAGACCTTCAAAGAATACGCCCAAAGATGGCGCGAATTGGCAGCTCAGATAGTGCCACCCCTTGAGGAGAAAGAGATGACCAAGATCTTCTTGAAGACCTTGAGCTCGTTCTACTATGAGAAGATGATAGCCAATGCTCCCTCAGACTTCACCGAGATGGTGAATATGGGGATGAGATTGGAAAAAGGGGTCCGTGAAGGACGCTTAACTCGAGATGAAGGCTCTTCATCAAAGAGATATGGAAGCTTTACAAAGAAGAAGGAGGGAGAGGCACACGTTGTGTCTTCCCATGTCAAGAGAAGACCCTCTGTGAAGAGGAAGGTTGCTCGCCCAGTTCATAATCAGCATCAGGTGGCTCATATAGAACCTGCTTTTAGGGAAGCTCAACATTATCAACAACCGCAAACTCAGCAATATCAGCAACAACAACAGCGTTCACAACAGCAGGCCTACCAGCCTCGAAATAACAACAATAATGCCAGCACCAGCTATGAGAGGAAGAGCGTCATCGTTGATCCAATTTTGATAACTTATGCTGAACTCTATCCATCGCTGATTGATAGAAAGTTAATCACTCCGCGAGACCCTCCCGCTGTACCTGCTAACCCCCAATGGTGGTACAAGCCTGAGCTTCATTGTGTGTATCATTCCGGTGCTCCCGGACACGACGTAGAGAATTGTTATCCCTTGAAGACCAAGGTGCAAGACCTTGTGAGAAGCGGGATTTTGTTTTTCGAGGACGTCGGTCCAATGTGAAGAAGAACCCATTGCCTGAGCATGGGAAGTCTGTTAATATGGTCCAGGGCTGTCCTGGCAAGTACAAAGTGAAATACGTCAGTCATATCCGGCAATCGTTGGTCGATTTGCATCACCTGCTGTGTGATTATAGCCATTATGAGCATGACCATGACAGATGTCGAGTATGTTCTGTCAATCAGAGAGGGTGTCGCCAGGTGCGCAGAGATGTTCAAGAGATGTTGGACGAAGGAGTCATTGAGATCCTTCAGAATAGAAATGTTGATGAAGATGAGCCCGAAGTCAATGTAATTTCTCCAGTATTCCGGATACCTGAGCCTGTTGTCATCAAGTATGATGGTAGCAAGCAGAAGGTTTCTCCAGCTCTGACTATCAAGCCAGTCGGACCTGTACCGTACTCCTCCGAGAAGGCGGTTCCTTATCGCTACAACGTTGTAGCAGTGGAAAATGGGAAAGAGGTGTCCTTGCCCTCTTCATCTGTCGTTAATATTGCCGACGTCAGCGGTTTGACCCGTAGCGGTCGTGTGTTTTCGGCCCCGTTGAAGCCTCAAGCTGATGCTCGAGGAAGTATTGATGCTGACTTTGTTGAACGCCCGATTAGGAATGTTGTGAGGACTCCGAATTCGACACTTGTTGCTAAACCCGCCTCCATGTTGAAAACTCCTATTTTTGTTGGCCCGAGTGGCAATACGAAAGAAGATTGTGATGAGATGCTAAGGCTTATCAAAAGAAGCGAGTACAACGTTGTAGACCAGCTTCTACAAACGCCATCCAAAATATCTGTGTTATCACTACTATTGAATTCAGAACCACACCGAGAAGCTCTGCAGAAGGTGTTGGATACGGCGTACGTAGATCATGATGTCACGCTAGAGCAGTTTGATAGCATTGTTGAAAACATCACCGCTTGTAACAATTTGAGTTTTTGTGACTCTGATCTCCCCGAGGAGGGAAGAGACCACAACTTGGCATTACATATATCTATGAGCTGCAAAGACGATTCCATGTCCAATGTGTTGGTGGACACTGGGTCATCATAAAATGTATTGCCAAAGACCACCCTTTCGAAGTTATCATATCAGGGGCCTCCCATGAGGCAGAGTGGAGTAGTTGTGAAGGCTTTCGATGGGTCTCGCAAAACTGTGATTGGTGAAGTTGATCTCCCAGTCAAACTCGGACCAAGTAATTTCAAGATTACCTTCCAAGTTATGGACATTCACCCATCGTATAGCTGTCTCTTAGGCAGACCATGGATTCACGAGGCAGGCGCCGTGACATCCACCCTACATCAGAAGTTGAAATTTGTGAAGAATAAGAAGCTGGTGGTGGTAGGGGGAGAAAAGGCTCTCCTGGTTAGCCATTTGTCTTCCTTCTCATATATAGATGTTGAGGATGAAGTTGGAACTCCCTTCCAAGCTTTATCTATTGTTGAGCCTGTTGAGAAGAGAACTCCCTCATTTGCTTCCTACAAAGATGCGAAGTTGGCCATTGAGCATGGTGCAACTGTTGGATTAGGGAAAATGATCAAGTTGGAAGACAACAAGTCCCGGGCTGGTATAGGCTATTCTTCTGGGGTCTTCAACGAGCAAGGTTTGTTCAAAAGTGGAGGTTTCATCCACACTGGTCAGGATGAAGAGGCCGCTGCCATTGTGGAAGAGGACGAAGAGGATTCTGGCAATTTCGTCATCCCTGGAGGAATCTGCAATAAATGGGGCGTTGTGGATATTCCAACAGTTATCCATAAGTCGAAGTAATGTTCATTATATTTGAAAACCCTTCTCCCATGCCAAAAGGAGAAGTGATGACATTGTTGGCACATAAATTCAATGATATTTTCATTTAATAAATTCATGCTAAATGTTTGTTTTTCCAATTATTTTCCCTTTTCGCTTTTTGCATGAAATTGGTGATCACAAAAAACCCTAAAGAAATAAGAACAAAATCAATATTTTCATCTGCATAATGATTTGTCTTGTTTGAATTCTAAAGTTTCTTTTATATCCAAAATCATTATGCAGGTTAATCAAACCCATTGAACATAATGATCCAACACCGTCTCCCAACTTTGAATTCCCTGTATTTGAGGTGGAAGAAGATGATGTTGAAGAGATTCCTGATGAGATTACCCGTCTACTTGAGCATGAAGAGAAGATCATTCAGCCACATCTTGAGAATCTGGAAACAGTCAACTTGGGGTCTGAGGATTATGTGCGAGAAGTGAAGATTGGGGCACTCCTGGAAGAGTCTGTTAAGAAGGGGTTGATAGAATTGCTACGAGAATATGTTGACGTCTTCGCTTGGTCATATGAAGACATGCCGGGTCTAGATACTGATATTGTGCAACATTTCCTACCCTTGAAGCCTGAGTGTGTGCCTGTGAAGCAAAAGCTCAGAAGAACTCATCCCGATATGGCAGTGAAAATCAAAGAAGAAGTTCAGAAGAAAATTGATGCGGGGTTTCTGGTGACTTCTACGTATCCTCAGTGGGTGGCCAATATTGTGCTCGTGCCTAAGAAAGATGGAAAAGTCCGAATGTGTGTGGTCTATAGAGACTTGAATAAAGCTAGTCCGAAAGATGATTTTCCACTACCACATATTGATATGTTGGTAGATAATACAGCTAAATTCAAAGTCTTCTTATTTATGGACGGATTTTCCGGATATAATCAGATTAAAATGGCACCCGAGGATATGGAGAAGACAACATTCATCACACCTTGGGGAACATTCTGTTATCGAGTGATGCCCTTCGGTTTGAAGAACGCCGGAGCCACGTATCAACGAGCTATGACTACCTTGTTTCATGATATGATGCATAAGGAGATCGAGGTATATGTTGATGATATGATTGCTAAGTCGAAAACGGAAGTTGAACATGTAGAACACCTATTAAAGCTTTTTCAGCGTTTGAGGAAGTACAAGCTTCGTCTGAATCCCAACAAGTGTACATTTGGAGTCCATTCCGGCAAGCTATTGGGCTTTATCGTTAGTGAAAGAGGTATTGAGGTTGATCCTGCAAAGGTCAAAGCAATACAAGAGATGCCTGCGCCCAAAACTGAGAAGCAAGTCCGAGGTTTTCTTGGTCGCTTGAATTACATTTCCAGATTCATATCCCACATGACTGCCACGTGTACGCCGATATTCAAGCTCCTCCGGAGAGATCAATCCCATGATTGGACCAAGGATTTCCAGAAAGCTTTTGACAGTATTAAAGAGTATTTGTCTGAGCCTCCGATTTTGTCTCCGCCTGTGGAAGGGAGACCATTGATTATGTATCTGACAATTCTTGAAGACTCGATGGGTTCTGTCCTTGCTCAGCAGGACGAATCAGGAAAGAGAGAGCATGCCATCTACTATTTGAGTAAGAAGTTTACTGATTGTGAGTCTCGATACTCAATGTTTGAGAAAACATGTTGCACTTTGGCTTGGGCTGCTAAGCGCTTACGTTAATATTTAATAAATCATACGACTTGGTTGATATCCAAAATGGATCCAATCAAGTATATCTTCGAGAAGCCTGCTTTAACAGGGAGGATTGCCCATTGGCATATGTTGTTATATGAGTATGATATTGAGTATCGAGCTCAGAAGGCTATTAAAGGTAGTATCTTGGCTGACCATTTGGCACATCAGCCGATTGAGGATTATCAGTCAGTTCAGTATGACTTCCCAAATGAGGAGATTCTGTATTTGAAAATGAAAGATTGCGATGAGCCTACGCTCGATGAAGGGCCAGAGCCTAGTTCCAGATGGAGTATGGTATTTGATGGCGCTATAAATCAATATGGAAATGGTATCGGGGCAGTGATTATTACTCCTCAGGGCACACATTTTCCTTTTACGGCAAGGCTAACTTTCAAATGCACGAATAATATGGCTGAGTATGAAGCTTGTATTATGGGATTGGAGGAGTGCATTGATCTAAGGATCAAGCATCTTGATGTTTATGGTGATTCAGCCCTCGTCGTTAATCAGATTAAGGGTGAATGGGAAATGAATCAGCCCGGCCTCATTCCATATAGGGATTATGCGAGGAGGATTTCAACATTCTTTACTAAGGTTGACTTCCATCATATTCCTCGAGATGAGAATCGGATCGCAGACGCTCTCGCTACACTTGCTTTAATGATTGTGGTCAGACTTTGGAATGAAGTTCCCAATATCACTGTGATGCGCTTGGACAGACCAGCTCATGTATTTCCAATTGAGGAAGTGAAAGATGATAAGCCGTGGTATTATGATATCCAGTGTTTCCTTCAGAGCCAGGTTTACCCGCCTGGGGCATCTGTGAAAGATAGGAAGACTTTGAGGAGATTATCGGGAAGTTTCTACCTCAATGGTGATGTGCTTTACAAGAGAAATTTTGACATGGTGCTGCTCAGATGCGTGGATAGACACGAAGCAGACCTATTGATGACTGAGGTCCATGAGGGTTCATTTGGTACTCATTCCAATGGACATGCCATGGCTAGAAAGATGTTGAGAGCAGGCTACTATTGGCTGACAATGGAGTCTGAATGCTGCAAATATGTGAAGCAATGCCATAAGTGTCAGATTTATGCGAATAAGATTCATATTCCTCCGACACTTTTGAATGTGATTTCATCACCATGGTCTTTCTCTATAAGGGGAATCGACATGATTGGCATGATAGAGCCGAAAGCGTCCAATGGACACAAATTTATTCTCGTAGCAATTGATTACTTCACTAAGTGGGTTGAAGCGGCATCATATGCAAATGTGACCAGGCAGGTGGTTGTGAAGTTTATCAAGAATCAACTCATATGCCGATATGGTATGCCAGATAAGATCATTACTGATAATGGATCTAACTTGAACAACAAAATGATGAAAGAGTTGTGTAGCGAGTTCAAGATTGCGCATCATAATTCTTCTCCTTACAGACCCAAGATGAATGGGGTTGTTGAAGCTGCTAATAAGAATATCAAGAAAATTATACAGAAGATGGTTGTCACGTATAAAGATTGGCATGAGATGCTTCCATTTGCTTTACATGGATATCATACATATGTCCGCACTTCAACAAGGGCAACCCCTTTCTCTCTCGTTTATAGCATGCAGGCTGTGCTCCCAGTTGAGGTGGAGATCCCGTCAATGAGAGTCTTGATGGAAGCCAAGTTGACTGATGCTGAATGGGTTCAGAGTCGTTATGATCAAGTGAATTTGATAGAAGAAAAGAGATTGACTGCCATGTGCCATGGACAATTATATCAGCAAAGCATGAAGAAAGCCTTAGATAAAAAGGTCAAGCCTCGTGTGTTCCGAGAGGGTGACCTTGTGCTCAAGAAAGTCTTGTCTTTCGCGCCCGATTCCAGGGGCAAGTGGACTCCAAACTATGAAGGTCCATATGTTGTTAAGAGAGCCTTTTCAGGCGGTGCTTTGATACTTACAACTATGGATGGGGAGGATTTCACTCGTCCTGTGAATTCAGATGCAGTCAAGAAATACTTCGCCTAAAATTAAAAACAGAATAGCTCGCTAAGTTGAAAACCCGAAAGGGCGACTTAGGCAAAAATGAGCGTCTCGGTGGATTGAAAACCCGAAAGGGCGATCCAGGCAAAAGTTAGAGACATGAAAAAATGAATATATATATATATATATATATATATATATATATATATATATATATATATATATATATATATATATATATATATATATATATATATATATATATATATATATATATATATATATATATATATATATATATATATATATATATATATATATATATATATATATATATCCCGCTAGATTGAGTACCTCACCCTGGGGCAATCTAGGCAAAAAATAGGGATTTTGGCAAGTAACTGCATCCTGACAAGACTTAGTTCTACAACTGTCATCCGTCAGAGGTTCTCGCTCATTCATCATCAACCAAAGCTTTAAATACATCGGACTCAGAATTGGTGGAGAAATGGTCATTATGTTCAATGTAGCCATCTTCCAATATATATCACCAATTTCAAATTTGAAAAGATCTATGGAGTCTTGCCATTTGCAGACTACTATTCCATCAAATAAATTTGAGCCTTTATCCAATCATTTGCACTCTTATTTGTTTCCATTTCAACAAATGTTTTGCATGTTTTAATTGGAAAAATATCATTGTTTTAATCAAATCTTTTATAATTTGTTTTCAAACAAAGTGAACATTCACAAAGATGAGGAGATACTAAGGATGTCTTCAGTGCTCTCCCAAGGATGGTAAGATTCTTGACAGGGTAAGACGTGTGTTATTCCTGGCATGCTGATATCCTCTTCCTCCGGAGCCTTTTGTTTTTTTCCCCCTAGAGGAGTATGGAGAAGGATTATTCATACCTCTTTCCTGCAGCAGAGTAGTGATTCTGCCTCCTCAGCAGATGTGATCTCATTATTTGGGACAATATTTGATGACCCTTGGAAACTTCTGATTTGGTGGTTGTTCCCCACAGAGTTCCCTGATCCCCTCTGATAATTTCCCCAGTAGAGGGCTTCCACGACAGATTTCATTTGTATGATGATCTTTGCCCCCAGCTGGAATGTTTTGCTCATTCCCCTGCGGAGACCCCTGTGGTCCTGGCCTTCTCCCTTGAGATGTAGTACCGGATATTTATGTACTTATTCCTTGGACCTGTGTGTGTTAGAAATGTCTGTTTGTCAGCATTCATCATACATAAACCATGCATATATGCATAATGATAACATTCAGATATTCATGATTACGTTCTTTGCCATATATCTTGATTTGTTATCCCCTGCTAGTTGGTAATACACTGCCCCAAGCAGATGTCGGTGTCTGATCGCCCCATATAGAGTCAACCCCTTAAGCAGAAAGTGTTTATCCTTTTGTCCATATTCCCCACTGAGTTATATCCTCGTGGATAATGGTTGTTTTTGTTTCCTCCCAACACATATATTGGGATGGAGTTCCTCATTGAGTTATATCCTCATAGGGACAAACTTTGTTTCGTCGTGCCTATCTAGTTTAATCCTAGACTGGCCTCTTATGACTGTTCCCGGCACCCCCCTGTGGTATAGTTGAATAGTTGCTCAGTAACCAGTAATTATCCATCTTATCCCCGACGGAGTCTGTGGCCTTCTACCCTAATAGCGGTGGTTATAAGTCCTATTTCTTTGTGGTTCTCTACCCTCATACCGGTAGTTGTAAACCCTATGTTTTTATCCCCTCGCAGAGTTAACCTTTTGCTCATCCTTACCGATGACGGTTACTTCTCCGTGGTTTTCTACCCAGTATCCGGTAGATGTAATCCCCTCCTTGACAGTTATCACCATCCAATATTCGATGCTGATATTCCCTCATCTTTTGGGATAATTGCTCTGATCAAGCAATTTATCCCCAGCAAGTCATCTCTCGTCTACCCTTTGTTGTTGGTGACGATTGTTTCTCCCCTGGATTGGTCATCATTATGTACCTAGTTTCGGTATCCTGATGCCTTTCTTTGTCTGTCGATTTATCCTTTATTAACCCAGTAACCGGTTGTGGAAAATCTTCCATGCGAGTATATTATCTACGTTCTGACGGTAATAGATAATACATCTCATGCACTCTTCGGTCGAAGCCTTTTGTTCTTCCCCAGTTGAGTAAGATTCGTATTTCCTGTTGGAATCGAATGTCCATCCTATATTTGAGTTTGCTTTTAGCCCTCTTTTGGATGATGAGTGTCTTGGGAATATTCCCCAATTCACGCTTTGGTTGGTCACCTATTATATGCCCAGTAACCGGTATCCCTGGTGTTCCTTCCCCTTCTGCTCCCTATTATGACTTTTTGTCCCTTTGTGGAGTCAGATTTTTCCTAAGCTGAAGTATACCTTTTTATGTCTTCCTCAGATGATTTCGGATGTTTGATATCTCTCACCCTTATACCGGTCTTAGATATTCATTCCCCCGAGCATGTTATTCCTTCACCCTTATACTGGTGTTCAGATCACATGTCTTTTTGAGCTTATTACCCAGTAATCGATAATACCTCATCTCGTTGCTTCCCCAGAGGAGTCTTTGTTTGGGTTTTCCCCAGCGAGGTCCCTTAGTGGATTCTCCCAGCCTGAGCCCGGATTTTTATCCGAAGTATCCGTTATGGATAATTTCTGCCGTATTGGCATATTCCCCAATACATGCGCCATTGAGTCAGCTCGGGTCTTTCCCTTGATTTCTGCACCCCAAGCTTTGAGTCGTGCCCTGCTCACGCAATTGACCCCTTCCTTATCCCCATGAGAGTCCCAGAGTCTCTGTCCTAGGGAGTAAATTACTCATATGGATTATCAGTTTCTCCTGATTTCTTTTCTTTCTTTGTGGACACATATCTCCACAGAGTATTACCTTTTGCATACATATATTTGCATCATGAGGTCTCTTAGGGACCAAAATTCGTCTCTTTATTTTTATTTAAGCCCATTCTACCTCGTCGAGATGAAGATTTTAACCTTCACTTCTCCGGCTAGAATGACCTTAAATAGGGGCATCTGTAAGACCCCAATTTTGACCCTAAGATCCCTCATGGAATCATAACATTTCATTTGCAAAGCCTCAAGGATCATGAGCATCTTGGTTCCCTTTGCCTTTGGGTGGGACCTCTTGTGAGTGGTTTGAGATCACCAAGCATGCTTGAATTGTATATTATTGCTTTTCTCATCTTTATTCACTAACCAAACGCACAAAAATATGTCACTAACATCTTTTGTTTGTAGCTTGAGCAATCACAAGGTCAAGAGCTTCTATGAGATCATTTGTGTAAAGATATGGTCAAGAGAAGATGAAGGCAAGCATGGTAATGGTTCCCAAAGCTCTCATCCATCAAATATGCCTCCCTAGTATTTCAACTCATCATTTTGATCAAAGCAAATCAAAGGGTTTGAGGTTTGTTTCCCAAGGAAACCCTAATTCATCTGTGTACCAAGTATGCCTTGCTCATGAAGCAACCTCAGCCCATGATCAAATACAATCAAGGGAAGTTCTTTAATTCATCATTTCATGCATATTTGAACTTATTTGAGTGTCCTCAACCAGCAATTCATCAAGATATGAGTTGTGGACTTGAGAAGTTGATCAGTCAATTCATCTTACTATTTTGAAATGCACTGAGACCTAACTTTCTATGTGTTGGTCAAATGGAGATGATCCCAAAAGAAACAATGTTCTTAAGGACAATATTAACAACTTTCATGTTCATCAAAAATTGATTTGAAGCTTGGAAGGTCATCTCCCATTCCAAGACATTATAGGTCATTTTGACTGAAACCCTAATTTTGGGTAAAATTCCCAAAAACATAACTCATTCATTTTTCATGATTTTGAGGTGGGGTAAAATGCATTGGAAATCTTAAGATGTCTAATTCAAATGTTATGTTGAATAAAATTTCATAATCTCAAAGGAAATACATGTGATAATGCAAAACATTATAGGTCACTTTGGACCAAATGCATTGAAAGCCAAAATAGTCCAACTTCAAGTGTCCATAAGTTCTTCATAAAAAATCCAAATGATGCAAAATTTAAGTCCATTTTGATTATCTTGAAAAGATATACAACTCTGATGTTTGATGTTTTTTTATTTGAAGCTTTCATCATCAAAACAGAAGGGCTTGAAGTTGGAGCAATTTGGCAAAATTCTCAAAGGCATGTTTTGCACTATGAACTTCATGGCCAGTTTTCATAAATTTCCACACTCCAAATGAGTTTTTACTCAACATAACATTTGTTCCTTACATCAAGACCTTTCCAACCATTACCCACATGCTTATGTTTGGATTTAGCAAGTGGCATTTTCGAAGAAGAGAAGTTTTTGGTTCAATTATGCATAACACATCAAAACTCCATGCACAAGCCAATTCATTCCAAACTACACGTCCTAATCAATTTGGTTGATGTTCATAACTCATTTGCAATTGCTCTTGGGCCTCACATGCGCCTGTACAGGCCCATGTATGGAGGACCCAAGCTCATGCACACACGGATTTCTCATTGCTTGCATCATGCTTGGCTATAAATAGAAGCTCCATTCCTCTTCAAAAACCAACCTGAAGGCGCCTGAAACCCTGATGAATTGCTTCCTCAACCTCTCACTAAAGGAACAATCTCAATTTTCTCTCAAATTTTAGATCTGAATTTTGATCTCCTCGATTGAAATTCTAGCTCAAAGCTCCACAGTTCAAATGTGATCCTCAACTGGTTTTTTCTTCGAAACTCATTAATCTTTGGTCCATTTGCTTGGCTATTGTGTTGCCTGAAGTCCTCTTCATAGAGGCAATTGTTTTGAATGCTCAAATGTTGAAATCCATGAAGTTCAGTATGAACACCATGATTTTCTCTCTCTGATTTCTCTCTCTATGAGGATCTAGAGGAGAAACCAATGGTACAGGGGTGATGTACATCACCTCAGCTTTCTAATGATATGAGGATCGTCCCTTTTGGTTGAGATTTTATGACCTGCAATTTCTGGACTTCGCCGGAGCTCGCCGGAGAAGACGGTGGCTCTGGCCACCGTCCCTTTTCCAGATGGATTGTGGACCGTGTGATGGCATCTCCAGATCTAATCTCAACAGTCCATTGTTATGACTTTTAATAATGCCTTGTGTGACGCGTTGACTGGAGACCACCATGAGCGCGCGCATGTGGAGTGTTTGATCAGCCACGTCAATTAATGAGGCTTGATCAGACGCTCCTGGTTTTTTCTCTATTTTTAATTTCTGATTTTATTTCTTTTATTTCCTTTAATTTCAAAAATTTATAACTTCTTTATTTTTAATCCAAAAAATATGGGACCAATTGCATTCTTCTCCATTTAAATTCTAGTTTCTAAAAATGATTTTTAATATTTTTTATCTTGTCATTTGATATTTTTTATGAATTTTCTCTTTTCTGGTTATTTTTAATTCATTTTAAATAGTTTTTGATATTCAAAAAATACAAAAATATGTTCCTAACCTATTTGAATGATGACAGATCTATGAAAAATATTCTCATTAATTTATTAATTGATTTGAGATTTTAGTTCAATTAGGTTATTTTTATTCATTTTTAATTGGTTAAAAATAGTTTCTGACATTTAAAAATGCTGAAATTTTTTGTCAATCTTTGTTTGACCTTGTTGAACTTGGGATAAATCACTTGGACCTTTCAAGGTTGATTTGAAGTGATTTTGAAGTTTGACCTTTCTTTATTATTTTACTTCAAGTTTATTTTAAATATTAAAAAATGCCAAAAATATGTTGTTCATTTCTTGACTTCCAATCTTCATCTTACTTCTGTTTTTGATTGTTTGACCATGATCCTCAATGTCATTGGTCAACACTTGTTGATTGGTACATGCCATTTCATTTAATGCACTTTATTCTTTCCTTTTCCATTTTCCATGATTCATCTCCTTCTTCTTCTTTCTTCTTTTTGATCAATGAGTTAAAGATTGATAAGTTAGCATTGATTAGGGAGGCTTAATCTTCCTTGATTCAAACCTAATTCATCTTGATCAATTGATCAAGTGAATGGCTTTGCATTAAGGATAGGTTGTTTCCTAAATCATGCAAAAGAATTAAACCAATACAAGATCAATTTTCTTCTTCTTTTTGGCATGGCAAGTTGTTGGAACTTGGTTCACTAATCAAGACTTCTAACTTATGTTATTTGCCTACATTATTATTGACCGGCCTCAGATAGTTGTGACTTCTACATAAGTCCAATTACGATTGCTTAACATAGCGCTAAATTTGCCTTATGGCACACTAACTACTAACACTAATCATTAACCATTAACCTTTACTTTTTGCACTTTACATTTATGCAATTTATTATTCTTGTACATATTATTCATTTGCTTTTTTCCCTTTGCTCACTTGAGCACATGTTTATGTTAATGTAATTTTCCTTTTGCTCACTTGAGCATATAATTGTGTATATATCTTTTGTGCTTGTGTTTGTCTGTTTGTTGTGAACCAAAGGCAAAGAAATGGACAAAATGGACTTAGACTTTAGGACTTTACCCAAGCTAATGGAGTTTGAAGAGCAACTAGGCCTCATGCCTTTAGAGTGCTTAAATGTCAAAGAGCAACTAGGCCTCATGCCTTTAGAATGCTTAAAGCTTGAAGATGAACATTGAAAGGACTATATTCTAAACTCCCTCTGTGAGCAAATTCTTTACTTTGAATAAGTTTTGAATGATAGCAAATTGTGTGATCATTGTCTAATTGTTGGTTGTGCATTATTTTACATGTTTCATTTGTGTTTTTAGCCTATACTATTGTTTCGTGTCTATACATAAAGATCCACATTGATACATTTCTTAAAAGAACTCATAAAAATTGTTTTGTGTCAGTATGTATCGATACATGTTCATCTGCATCGATACATAAATTTGTTTTAAATCACAAAACGTTTTTGCTTCAGTATGTATCGATACATACAAGCTTTGTATCGATACATGCTTAGTTAAAATGTTCTATGTATCGATACATACGAGTTTTGTATCGATACATGCTTAGTTAAAATGTTCTATGTATCGATACATACGAGCTTTGTATCGATACATGCTTGTATTAATTCTCTAAAATTAATCAAAGTTATAGTATGTATCGATGCATAATCTTTTGTATCAATACATAATTCTGTTTTGTCTACTAACAACTTCTATCTTTCACACATAAGAAGTATTTTGACAACTCAGTTAATGAGGACGAATTCAGAAGTGAAAAACAGTTGTAACACAAATCAAAGGAGTGTGTAGCAGCAATTGTTTTGAGCAGTTAGAAACCTGAAAGAGACTTCATCTTCTTCATCTTCTCAATCTCTTTTCTTCAAGAACATCAACACATAATCATTCTTGTTCTTTGGATTAAAGGATCAACGAGATAACGTTCAGTGGAACGATCAAGGATCTAGCTGAGGTGTTCAGTGGAACGATTGAGGATCTAGCTGAGTTGAAGGTTGAAGGGGGTTTCGAGGAAAAACCAAATGGTTTGTCCTTCAAGAACTGGAGTGTTCTTGCGGGTTTGTTAGTCACGTTTGCATAACAGATTCAGCTGTAGCGTAGGGTTTAGAAATTGGGTAATTTCGCAAACAGGTCGTGGAACCGGTGAATTGTTTGCAATTTCTTGCAGGAAATTCTTGATCGAGCTCAGATCAAGTGGAGGTTTTATACAAGAAGAAGATCTTGGGATTTAGATTTCTGTCTTTGTATTGTAACCTTGTATCAACGAATTCGGCATTATTGATAACAACAGTTCTCAATTTCATTTGAAATTGAGAGGGAGACGTACCCACACGCGAGGACGACAGTGGGGAACTTCCTTACCAAATCTCTACGTATCGTATTCTTTCCTTATCTATCTTTACGTTTTCAACAGTTTTGTGATTTCAGTTGGTGTATTGTGACTGCACATTTCGTGATACAATAGTGGCAAGAAAACTTCTTTATCTAAACTCCACCATTGTTCATCATTGATCACATACACACCAAATGTTTGACAAAATTGTCAGCTGAGTTTTATTCATTGGAATTAGAATTTAGTGATAAGTGCATTTGATTTGATAATATTCTGGTGTTAATAATCTCTATCGTTCCTATTCAAATCCAGCAATAAATTCCCGTGTCCGGTTTTCTAGTAGCGGTTCAGATTAGACAGAAGTCAATTCGGGACTGTAATTTTCCGCTAAGTTTCAATAACTCTGATAAGATTTTTTTTAAATCCGTTTATTTAAAAGAGGTGATCTATTCACCCCCCCCCCCCCTCTCGATCACTAGCCACACCGTCTAACAAGTGGTATCAGAGCGCCGGTTCGCTGGTGTTCTGTGGCTGCCTGTAACGATATGGATTCTGAACCAAAGGGGGCGTATAATAGAGCGCCGATTTTCAACGGTGAAAATTACGGCTACTGGAAAGACTGCATGCGAGTTCATCTAAATTCTGTTGATAGGCTAGTATGGGCTGCCATTGAAAATGGTCCTTTTCAAATTACTAATAAAATTCTGAGATGTCTTAGCAGGGAATGGCAACCTAAAGTAACAGCTATTAAGGAAGCCAACGATCTATCGACACTTACGATTACAACTCTGTTTGGAAAGCTGGAAGAACATCAGCAAGCATTAGAAAGTCTTGAAAAGTTTGAGAACAAAAGTAAGAAGGAAAAGGAGAAGAAGAGAGATAAAGAGGGAGAGAAGAAGCCAATAGCTCTTGTGGCCTCTAGCTCTAAGTCCTCTCGAAAAGAGCAAAGTGACAATGATTCTAGTAGTGACAAAGATTCGGATGATGAGGAAATGGGACATTTTTTAAGGAGATATAATAGATTCATTCGAAAGAATGGAGTCAAGCATTCCGACAAAAACCTCATGAAGTTTCGAAGACAATCTACAGATTCAAAACAGGAAGAGAATAAGAAGAGTAGAGGAAAAGGATCTTGTTTTAATTGTGGTAAATCTGGACATTATAAAATAGATTTTCCTATGAAGTATAAGGATCAAGGAAAAGCTCCACCAAAAGGGTACAGCAAACAAAGAAGAGCTTACATTGCATGGGAAAGTGATAGTGATTCATCAAGCACACAAAGTTTAAGTGATAGTGATGAAACCGCAAATCTGTGCCTTATGGCTCACACCAAAAATCTGTCCTACCACAAGAAGAAAATCAATGATAAAAAGGTAAAACAAGCCTATTATAATAATTTCTCTTCTATGTCTTTTTATGAACTGAAAATAGCTTTTGAAAAACTGCATAACGAAGCTGTAGATGCTTTTAAAAGATTATCTTCCAATAAACAATTTTTTTCATTTCTGGAAGGTAAAGTATACAAAGCTGAAAAAGATTTAGAATGGTTAAAAGCTAGTATTGCAGAAAATTCAAAAAATATTGACATTGATGGATGTAGTAAAGTTGGGTATTGTGAAGCTTGTCATATTTGGCAACAAGAGGTAAACACTCTCAAGGTCAAATTGGAAAAAGCTTTACAACCTAAGGTTACTTATGCCATTGACTCTAGGTTGTTTAAGAAGTCATTAAATCCACCATATGCAAAATACTCTTTTATTCCAAAGGATTTAATGAACAAGAATAAACAAACATATCATCATGGTTTATGTCATTATTGTTGTCGTGCTGGCCATACCATTGAGAAATGCAAGTTTAGGAGATTTCTTGTTCCTAAAGGTATTTATTAATGGAAGCCAAAAGGCAACCATGTTAGCACTTACCCACTTGGACCCAATGAAAATTGGGTACCAACTTCTCTCTTTTGATATTGTAGGATGAGTGCCTTGCTTCCGTAGATAGGAGATGGTTTCTTGACAGCGGTTGCTCAAGGCACATGACCGGTGACATATCGCTTTTTATAGACTTCAAAGCAAAGAAGAAGGGATATGTTACTTATGGAGACAATAACAAAGGAGCTATACTTGGCAAAGGTAGTGTAGGTAATCCCTCTACCACTACTATTTCTGATGTCCATTTAGTAGAGGGGCTTAAACACAATTTGTTAAGCATAAGTCAATTGTGTGACAAGGGTTATAAAGTTTCTTTTACAAAAACTTGCTGCATAATTGAACATGCTGAACAGAACGTTGTGTTTAAGGGTGTAAGGGTAAACAATGTCTATATGCTTGACCTTTTTGATGTATCTTTAACAAGTACTAAATGTCTAGTTACCTTGAATGATGATTCTTGGCTTTGGCATAGACGTTTAACGCATGTTAATTTCGATTTGCTTAATAAGGTTGTATCTAAGGATCTAGTAGTCGGTCTTCCAAAAATAAAATTTTCAAAAGACCACCTATGTGACGCGTGCCAAATGGGAAAACAAACGAGGGTCTCTTTTAAATCTAAAAATGTAATTTCAACATCACGACCCCTTGAGCTTCTCCATATGGATCTCTTTGGACCTTCTAGGACAAAGAGCTTAGCTGGAAATTATTATGGTTTTGTAATCGTTGATGACTATTCTAGATTTACTTGGACTATATTCCTTCATAGTGAAATTCTAGTTATCAGACTTTGGATGTCACACTGGTTGTTATGACATCCAATTCTGCACAGACAGGGATTATGCAGAACTTAACAGTAAGTGCAATAAATAACACAAGTAATTGTTCACCCAGTTCAGTCCAACATGACCTACATCTGGGGGCTACCAAGCCAGGGAGGAAATCCACTATTAGTAGTATCAATTCAAAGCTAAACTCACCCGTTTACAACTTATCACTTAATCCCTACCCAATGCAATTTCAATCTTAACCTAAGATCAGAGTTCCTACTCACTCCCCCTCAATCACCTCAGTGATATTAAAAACACTTTGAAGTCACACTTCAAAAACAACTCTTGGTTATGCTTCACAGCTTAAACCAAGATACACAGCACTCACGCTTAAAAGCTTCGAGTGACACAACACTTACAACTCAATGAACACCCTATGCCAAAGTAATCATCTATTTGATAATGACTTGGCTTACAAGATACGTCTAATTCTAGACTCACTAAAATACAGCAGTGAAGTAAGATGGACACACTAAATCTTCACGCCTCAAAATCCCTGAAACTGAATGGAGGAATGCCTTCCTTTTTATATTGCAGCACCTGGGCTTTTGCACCTGTATTTTCCTGAATTTTAGGTCACATAAGTTCCCACAAATTCAATATTTAGGTTGCTAACAAATAGGCTATTTGTTAGGTTCATTGAATGTAGCTTGGTTGTTGATTTCCTGGATTTTCTCTAAGCTGTTGACTTCCTAAAGAATAGCCTGAGAAAGCTGTAACAGAAAACTGAACAACCTACAATCTAGCATATGCTGTCAGGAATGAATGTCACAACATTCAGCTCGACATCAAGGTCCATATGCTGAGTCTGTTTTCCCAGAAAACAGACTGTACAAATCTGCTGACCTGTACATGATCAATATGACCATACTACAGTACCAGCTTACATTAGTAAATGTCAAAGTGTCCAACTTAACATTTACACAATTGGCCTTAAGTTAGTTCTGTAATTCTCCTGAAGAACAAACTAACTAATATGCTGAAGTATAGCAGAACACCACTCTGCCTAATCTTCACCAGCTGCTGTTAATGATGAATGTCACAACATCCAGTTTGACATTCAGTCAGTAGGCCTTATGCCAGGTCTGGTTCTTCCTTGATAACCAGACTGCAAATGAATACTAAGTTCTAACAGAGCTTCTGTTCCTTAGTATCTGTTGACAGGTATGAATGTCACAGCATTCAATAATCCTGTGTTAGCTAGTCCTGCAGTAACTATAATGTAGTTACATATACATGTCATGACATCAGTCAAGACATTAGTGTTTTACCATACAATGCAGCCAATTAAACACCTACAAACTCCCCCTTTGGCAAATTTTTGGCAAAAACACTTTGATCCCCATAACAGAGTTCATGGCAGCGGAATAAAACTAGCTAATACACTCAGAGTGGCAGCACACTCACACACATGGAAGTTAAATAAAAACTTCACTTAGCAGCACACATATATTAGAAGTTGCACCTAAACTTCAACATCAGCTGCAAGGGGGGGGGAAGGGAAGTTAAATAAAAACTTCACACACATATCAGCATACACACAGAAGCTAAATACACACTTCATCACACAGCAGCTGTAGTGGGGAAAACTTCAATCTGTCATGAATGGGTACCTGTTTAAATAAGGTTTAACAATGTAAACTTCTGTTGTCCTGGGGTATCACTTGTCACTCCCCCTTTTTGTCAAAAATGTTGCCAAAGCAACACTTTAATATACAGACCCAAAATTAGTAATTTGAATTACACCCATGACAGAAAAACAGAAACAAAATGATTAATCTTCTGACTCATCATCAGCCTCCTCATCAGCCTCCTCTCCAGAGTTGGCCTCTTCCTCCTCCTCAGCCATTTCCCCTTCAGCTCCATCCGTGTCCTCAGCAGTAGACTCCAGCTGCAAGATGAGCTGTTCCAGTGCATGCTTTCTAGCTCCCAGCTCTTTGCAGGTCTCTTTGAGAACTGTAATAACATCAGCTTTGTCTGGTTGGTGGCCAGCTTTGGAAGTCTCTCCCGATGTCAAGACAATGTCAGGGACATGCTTGCCCAGGAACAGTTTGTAGCTGTAGGCCAATGGACTCTCTTCTTTTCACGAAGTCATTATCATAGTTCACCTTTGCCTTGGTTCCCACTGCATAGATGAACTTCCCTAATGCCACAGACACAGTTGACTTGTGGTTAGTGGGTACCCAGTTGGCTGATCCAACTTTGTGCAGCATTGCATACTTAACACTTAGTTGGCTGGCTACTAGCTTCCCTTTGAGAGGCCATTTTCGGACTTGCTTTGCTGTGATGACTTGACAGATTGTATTGTCAGTCACTTCAAGCTCAGGTTGCTCTTCATCCGCTCTTCCCAGATACTAGTTTATTACAGAGGGGGAAAAGGTCACACATTTGCCGCGCACATAGACCTTTCGAAATTCCTTGGATCTCCCATCAGCACACTCCTCTGACAGATTTACAATAAACTCCTTCACTAAGGTCTCATAGCACTTAGGAAGTTGTGACACAGTTCTTATCAACCCCGCCTCCTTGATGAGATCCACAATCTCTTTACAGTCCAGTGCATTCTGTGCCAGTTCTCTTTCCAATGCCAGCCTCTTGTGGTACACATACTTCCACCTGTTGACACTGGAGGCAAAGTGGAAGGACACATTGTCAATGGGAACTTCTGGGACACTGGTTGCCAACCTACTGGAAGAGGGCTTCTTCCTGGACATGGATGTTGTGACATCACATGGGACATCATATTCAGATTCAGCCACCACAGCTTTGGTTTTCACCTTCTTAGGCACCTCTTTGCTCCAAGCTTTTGTAGGTCCATAGCTTTTCCTCTTGTGTGTGCTTTCTGACTCTGGTTGCTTGTGAGGGTTTTGTGCACCAACTTCCTTGGAGGGGGACTTCAATTCCACGGCCTTTTTCTCCCTTCTGGTCCTGACTCTCTTGGCTATCCTAGGAACAACTGTAGCCAGAAGATCATTGTCTGAGAGTTCTTCCACGTTAATCGTCTCAGCCCTAGACTTGTCCTCAACACTTTGAGTAACCTTGGCCTTCTCACTTCTCACCTTGCCTGAGGGTTTTTCAACCTTTGATCCCTCATGAGCATCTGGTTGCTCAACATTGTCAGTGACATTTTTCCTCAACACAACAGCTTTTTCTTGACATGCAGCAATGTCAAGAATGATTGTGTTCAAGGGAACAGAAACCCCAGGAACATCTCGATTGCCAGATAGAATCTGAGTGACGATAGTTGCAATGGAGTTGTGTACATACCTTGACCCTTCCCTTGTGTGTTCATCAAGAGCGATTTCTGATGAAAACCCAGTGACCGTTTCCTTAGGTCTTCTTGCATGGGACGAAGTAGTTGCGTCCACAACTGGTTCCTCCCGGTTAGGGTGGTGAGACTCGGTGCTGTGAGAATCAGACATGGTGGTGTACGAGGAGGTGTCGGATTGACGAGCCATGCTGAAAATTGGAGAGGGAAGATGAATCGTTTCTTTGGACGAGGGTTTGCACGAGTGGAGAATGAAACGACTGAATGTGAAACGCTTTGTGCAGGAGTAAGGTCTATTAGATTTTGACCACTCAGCGCTCACCATATGTTTAATAATTCGACTTATTAAACAGTAGCTAACTAACTTCATTAGTTGCTATAACTTTTCAGATGCACTCCTTCCCTTTTTGTCCTTATTGTACAATGTCATGACATTCTGTGTGACATTGTACTCTGTCTGCATCAGGTTCCTCCAAACTAGAGGGGACCACTTGCCTCCACAAGCAAGGTACTGAGTTTCTGCAGACGTCAATAACATGCACCTCTGTCTATCCCTCGCAGTCATATCAGTTGTATGATGGCCAAAGGTAACCAAGGGCTCATTACTTTTGAGCAGACAATTTCCATAGTATGTCCTTTTATCTAAGGACAGATATGAGGCTCTTCTCATAGTTCCCTTGGAAATGCTCTTCTTCACTCCTTTTACCTGAGGGGCATCAAGTTTTCCATGTCCCACCTTCCCTTCCTGATCTCCCTTGGTCAAAGGACACTTGGGAGGGTTGATAGAGTCTTTAGAATTCCATAGATAGCAATTATCTTTGGATCTATCTCCTCTCATCACTTCTTGATTGCTCCCATTCAACACCACACATCCTCCCTTGGTAAATTCCACCTTATATCCTTGGTCACACAGCTGGCTTATGCTTATGAGGTTCACAGTTAGTCCTTTTACTAACAATACATCACTCAATTTTGGAGCTTCTGGACAGTCCAGCTTCCCAACACCCATGACTTCTCTTTTAGTTCCATCACCTAATGTCACAGACTTGGTGTTAGAGGGATGTAGATTCACCACTAGGTAGTTCCTCCCAGTCATATGCCTTGAGCAGCCACTATCAAGGTACCAATATTGTTTGGTATGTCCCCTTGAAGAAGTGTGAGCAAGGTTAGCAACACACTGTTGATTCTCAGGAGTGAAGTGCATCTTAGATGCCAGCTGCTTAGGATTGACCTGAGGTGTCTGCTTAGCCGCCCATGTTGGTTTCTTAATGGGAGCATTATGAGTAGACACCTTTTTCTTGGGCCTACCTTGAGAGGTCTGGTTTGGGTAACCATGCAGCCTGTAGCAGAATGGTTTTATGTGACCGAATCTACCACAGTAATGACATTTCCATCTCTTGAATTTCTTCTTCTGATGGTTGTTCATTCTGGTTCCTCGATGTTGTGACTTTGAATGAGACTTCCCTTTGGACTTCTGAACTTTAGCCTTTGGGCGTTTGCGTTCAGTTGAGGATCTTTTCCCAAAGCCTAGACCAGATGTGTTTCCAGACTTCTGTCCTGTCTTCAGGATTTCTTCCAAGGTGTCAGATCCCTTATTCAACATTTTGATGGATTTGGTCATTTGGTCTAGCTTAGAGATTAGCAACGAAATCTCACTCTTCAGACCCTCTATGACTTTCAGCTGCTCTAGTTTCTCAGCTTCTAGTTCTTTGATGAGTTTCTTATGCTTTTCTCCTTGGATGCAAACTTCTGCACTTTTAACACATAATTCTTTATATGAAACAGCAAGCTCATCCAATGTGAGTTCATCTCCACTTGAGTTATCCTCTGAGGCACACACACTGGTCAGAGCATTGACTTGTTTGGCCGATTCTCCTTCAGATTCACTCTCAGTGTCTTCTTCTGACCAGGTGACAGATAACCCTTTCCTTTGCCTCATGAGAAGGGTAGGGCAGTCAGCCTTACTATGACCACATCCTTCACATCCATGGCACTGGATTCCCTTGCCTTGGTTGGCCTTTTCTTTATGAGTTGATCTTTTCTTTATGTCAGATGGGATGTTCTTGACATTAGATTTACCCTGTTGATCAACTTTCTTTATGAGCTTGTTGAACTGTCTCCCAAGCATGGCTAAGGCTTCTGATATACTTTCATCACCTCCAGTATATCCTTCTCCTATAATGACTCTGCTTTTCTTCTTCTCAGCATACTCACCTAAGCCCATTTCAAAGGTTTGGAGAGAACCAATGAGCTCATCTACCTTCATATTGCTGATGTCCTGAGCCTCTTCTATGGCAGTGACCTTCATAGCAAACCTCTTAGGCAAGGACCTGAGAATCTTTCTTACAAGTTTCTCTTCAGTCATTTTCTCACCTAGTCCACCAGAGGTGTTTGCAATTTCAAGAATATTCATGTGAAAGTCATGAATAGTCTCATCCTCTTTCATCCTCAGATTTTCAAACTTGGTTGTCAACATCTGAAGTTTTGACATCTTCACCTTGGAAGTACCTTCATGAGTTACCTTGAGGGTATCCCAAACTTCCTTAGCTAGTTCACAATGGTGCACCAGCCTGAAGATGTTCTTAGTGATTCCATTGAACAGTGCATTCAAGGCTTTGGAATTTCCAAGAGCTAGTGCCTCTTGTTCCTTGTCCCAATCTTCTTCAGGAATCTGCACACTGACTCCATCTTCATCAGTCCTCGTTGGATGTTCCCATCCCTTGTTGACAGCTCTCCAGACTTTGCTGTCTAGAGACCTTAAGAAGGCTATCATGCGAGGCTTCCAGTCATCATAATTAGATCCATCCAACATGGGTGGTCTGTTTGAGTGTCCTAAATCCTTGTCCATGGTACTAGAAAGTAACTTCCCTAGATCTCACCCAGAACTTCACAGGCAGGGTGCCTGCTCTGATGCCAATTGAAATTCTAGTTATCAGACTTTGGATGTCACACTGGTTGTTATGACATCCAATTCTGCACAGACAGGGATTATGCAGAACTTAACAGTAAGTGCAATAAATAACACAAGTAATTGTTCACCCAGTTCAGTCCAACATGACCTACATCTGGGGGCTACCAAGCCAGGGAGGAAATCCACTATTAGTAGTATCAATTCAAAGCTAAACTCACCCGTTTACAACTTATCACTTAATCCCTACCCAATGCAATTTCAATCTTAACCTAAGATCAGAGTTCCTACTCACTCCCCCTCAATCACCTCAGTGATATTAAAAACACTTTGAAGTCACACTTCAAAAACAACTCTTGGTTATGCTTCACAGCTTAAACCAAGATACACAGCACTCACGCTTAAAAGCTTCGAGTGACACAACACTTACAACTCAATGAACACCCTATGCCAAAGTAATCATCTATTTGATAATGACTTGGCTTACAAGATACGTCTAATTCTAGACTCACTAAAATACAGCAGTGAAGTAAGATGGACACACTAAATCTTCACGCCTCAAAATCCCTGAAACTGAATGGAGGAATGCCTTCCTTTTTATATTGCAGCACCTGGGCTTTTGCACCTGTATTTTCCTGAATTTTAGGTCACATAAGTTCCCACAAATTCAATATTTAGGTTGCTAACAAATAGGCTATTTGTTAGGTTCATTGAATGTAGCTTGGTTGTTGATTTCCTGGATTTTCTCTAAGCTGTTGACTTCCTAAAGAATAGCCTGAGAAAGCTGTAACAGAAAACTGAACAACCTACAATCTAGCATATGCTGTCAGGAATGAATGTCACAACATTCAGCTCGACATCAAGGTCCATATGCTGAGTCTGTTTTCCCAGAAAACAGACTGTACAAATCTGCTGACCTGTACATGATCAATATGACCATACTACAGTACCAGCTTACATTAGTAAATGTCAAAGTGTCCAACTTAACATTTACACAATTGGCCTTAAGTTAGTTCTGTAATTCTCCTGAAGAACAAACTAACTAATATGCTGAAGTATAGCAGAACACCACTCTGCCTAATCTTCACCAGCTGCTGTTAATGATGAATGTCACAACATCCAGTTTGACATTCAGTCAGTAGGCCTTATGCCAGGTCTGGTTCTTCCTTGATAACCAGACTGCAAATGAATACTAAGTTCTAACAGAGCTTCTGTTCCTTAGTATCTGTTGACAGGTATGAATGTCACAGCATTCAATAATCCTGTGTTAGCTAGTCCTGCAGTAACTATAATGTAGTTACATATACATGTCATGACATCAGTCAAGACATTAGTGTTTTACCATACAATGCAGCCAATTAAACACCTACAAACTCCCCCTTTGGCAAATTTTTGGCAAAAACACTTTGATCCCCATAACAGAGTTCATGGCAGCGGAATAAAACTAGCTAATACACTCAGAGTGGCAGCACACTCACACACATGGAAGTTAAATAAAAACTTCACTTAGCAGCACACATATATTAGAAGTTGCACCTAAACTTCAACATCAGCTGCAAGGGGGGGGGAAGGGAAGTTAAATAAAAACTTCACACACATATCAGCATACACACAGAAGCTAAATACACACTTCATCACACAGCAGCTGTAGTGGGGAAAACTTCAATCTGTCATGAATGGGTACCTGTTTAAATAAGGTTTAACAATGTAAACTTCTGTTGTCCTGGGGTATCACTTGTCACTCCCCCTTTTTGTCAAAAATGTTGCCAAAGCAACACTTTAATATACAGACCCAAAATTAGTAATTTGAATTACACCCATGACAGAAAAACAGAAACAAAATGATTAATCTTCTGACTCATCATCAGCCTCCTCATCAGCCTCCTCTCCAGAGTTGGCCTCTTCCTCCTCCTCAGCCATTTCCCCTTCAGCTCCATCCGTGTCCTCAGCAGTAGACTCCAGCTGCAAGATGAGCTGTTCCAGTGCATGCTTTCTAGCTCCCAGCTCTTTGCAGGTCTCTTTGAGAACTGTAATAACATCAGCTTTGTCTAGTTGGTGGCCAGCTTTGGAAGTCTCTCCCGATGTCAAGACAATGTCAGGGACATGCTTGCCCAGGAACAGTTTGTAGCTGTAGGCCAATGGACTCTCTCTTCTTTTCACGAAGTCATTATCATAGTTCACCTTTGCCTTGGTTCCCACTGCATAGATGAACTTCCCTAATGCCACAGACACAGTTGACTTGTGGTTAGTGGGTACCCAGTTGGCTGATCCAACTTTGTGCAGCATTGCATACTTAACACTTAGTTGGCTGGCTACTAGCTTCCCTTTGAGAGGCCATTTTCGGACTTGCTTTGCTGTGATGACTTGACAGATTGTATTGTCAGTCACTTCAAGCTCAGGTTGCTCTTCATCCGCTCTTCCCAGATACTAGTTTATTACAGAGGGGGAAAAGGTCACACATTTGCCGCGCACATAGACCTTTCGAAATTCCTTGGATCTCCCATCAGCACACTCCTCTGACAGATTTACAATAAACTCCTTCACTAAGGTCTCATAGCACTTAGGAAGTTGTGACACAGTTCTTATCAACCCCGCCTCCTTGATGAGATCCACAATCTCTTTACAGTCCAGTGCATTCTGTGCCAGTTCTCTTTCCAATGCCAGCCTCTTGTGGTACACATACTTCCACCTGTTGACACTGGAGGCAAAGTGGAAGGACACATTGTCAATGGGAACTTCTGGGACACTGGTTGCCAACCTACTGGAAGAGGGCTTCTTCCTGGACATGGATGTTGTGACATCACATGGGACATCATATTCAGATTCAGCCACCACAGCTTTGGTTTTCACCTTCTTAGGCACCTCTTTGCTCCAAGCTTTTGTAGGTCCATAGCTTTTCCTCTTGTGTGTGCTTTCTGACTCTGGTTGCTTGTGAGGGTTTTGTGCACCAACTTCCTTGGAGGGGGACTTCAATTCCACGGCCTTTTTCTCCCTTCTGGTCCTGACTCTCTTGGCTATCCTAGGAACAACTGTAGCCAGAAGATCATTGTCTGAGAGTTCTTCCACGTTAATCGTCTCAGCCCTAGACTTGTCCTCAACACTTTGAGTAACCTTGGCCTTCTCACTTCTCACCTTGCCTGAGGGTTTTTCAACCTTTGATCCCTCATGAGCATCTGGTTGCTCAACATTGTCAGTGACATTTTTCCTCAACACAACAGCTTTTTCTTGACATGCAGCAATGTCAAGAATGATTGTGTTCAAGGGAACAGAAACCCCAGGAACATCTCGATTGCCAGATAGAATCTGAGTGACGATAGTTGCAATGGAGTTGTGTACATACCTTGACCCTTCCCTTGTGTGTTCATCAAGAGCGATTTCTGATGAAAACCCAGTGACCGTTTCCTTAGGTCTTCTTGCATGGGACGAAGTAGTTGCGTCCACAACTGGTTCCTCCCGGTTAGGGTGGTGAGACTCGGTGCTGTGAGAATCAGACATGGTGGTGTACGAGGAGGTGTCGGATTGACGAGCCATGCTGAAAATTGGAGAGGGAAGATGAATCGTTTCTTTGGACGAGGGTTTGCACGAGTGGAGAATGAAACGACTGAATGTGAAACGCTTTGTGCAGGAGTAAGGTCTATTAGATTTTGACCACTCAGCGCTCACCATATGTTTAATAATTCGACTTATTAAACAGTAGCTAACTAACTTCATTAGTTGCTATAACTTTTCAGATGCACTCCTTCCCTTTTTGTCCTTATTGTACAATGTCATGACATTCTGTGTGACATTGTACTCTGTCTGCATCAGGTTCCTCCAAACTAGAGGGGACCACTTGCCTCCACAAGCAAGGTACTGAGTTTCTGCAGACGTCAATAACATGCACCTCTGTCTATCCCTCGCAGTCATATCAGTTGTATGATGGCCAAAGGTAACCAAGGGCTCATTACTTTTGAGCAGACAATTTCCATAGTATGTCCTTTTATCTAAGGACAGATATGAGGCTCTTCTCATAGTTCCCTTGGAAATGCTCTTCTTCACTCCTTTTACCTGAGGGGCATCAAGTTTTCCATGTCCCACCTTCCCTTCCTGATCTCCCTTGGTCAAAGGACACTTGGGAGGGTTGATAGAGTCTTTAGAATTCCATAGATAGCAATTATCTTTGGATCTATCTCCTCTCATCACTTCTTGATTGCTCCCATTCAACACCACACATCCTCCCTTGGTAAATTCCACCTTATATCCTTGGTCACACAGCTGGCTTATGCTTATGAGGTTCACAGTTAGTCCTTTTACTAACAATACATCACTCAATTTTGGAGCTTCTGGACAGTCCAGCTTCCCAACACCCATGACTTCTCTTTTAGTTCCATCACCTAATGTCACAGACTTGGTGTTAGAGGGATGTAGATTCACCACTAGGTAGTTCCTCCCAGTCATATGCCTTGAGCAGCCACTATCAAGGTACCAATATTGTTTGGTATGTCCCCTTGAAGAAGTGTGAGCAAGGTTAGCAACACACTGTTGATTCTCAGGAGTGAAGTGCATCTTAGATGCCAGCTGCTTAGGATTGACCTGAGGTGTCTGCTTAGCCGCCCATGTTGGTTTCTTAATGGGAGCATTATGAGTAGACACCTTTTTCTTGGGCCTACCTTGAGAGGTCTGGTTTGGGTAACCATGCAGCCTGTAGCAGAATGGTTTTATGTGACCGAATCTACCACAGTAATGACATTTCCATCTCTTGAATTTCTTCTTCTGATGGTTGTTCATTCTGGTTCCTCGATGTTGTGACTTTGAATGAGACTTCCCTTTGGACTTCTGAACTTTAGCCTTTGGGCGTTTGCGTTCAGTTGAGGATCTTTTCCCAAAGCCTAGACCAGATGTGTTTCCAGACTTCTGTCCTGTCTTCAGGATTTCTTCCAAGGTGTCAGATCCCTTATTCAACATTTTGATGGATTTGGTCATTTGGTCTAGCTTAGAGATTAGCAACGAAATCTCACTCTTCAGACCCTCTATGACTTTCAGCTGCTCTAGTTTCTCAGCTTCTAGTTCTTTGATGAGTTTCTTATGCTTTTCTCCTTGGATGCAAACTTCTGCACTTTTAACACATAATTCTTTATATGAAACAGCAAGCTCATCCAATGTGAGTTCATCTCCACTTGAGTTATCCTCTGAGGCACACACACTGGTCAGAGCATTGACTTGTTTGGCCGATTCTCCTTCAGATTCACTCTCAGTGTCTTCTTCTGACCAGGTGACAGATAACCCTTTCCTTTGCCTCATGAGAAGGGTAGGGCAGTCAGCCTTACTATGACCACATCCTTCACATCCATGGCACTGGATTCCCTTGCCTTGGTTGGCCTTTTCTTTATGAGTTGATCTTTTCTTTATGTCAGATGGGATGTTCTTGACATTAGATTTACCCTGTTGATCAACTTTCTTTATGAGCTTGTTGAACTGTCTCCCAAGCATGGCTAAGGCTTCTGATATACTTTCATCACCTCCAGTATATCCTTCTCCTATAATGACTCTGCTTTTCTTCTTCTCAGCATACTCACCTAAGCCCATTTCAAAGGTTTGGAGAGAACCAATGAGCTCATCTACCTTCATATTGCTGATGTCCTGAGCCTCTTCTATGGCAGTGACCTTCATAGCAAACCTCTTAGGCAAGGACCTGAGAATCTTTCTTACAAGTTTCTCTTCAGTCATTTTCTCACCTAGTCCACCAGAGGTGTTTGCAATTTCAAGAATATTCATGTGAAAGTCATGAATAGTCTCATCCTCTTTCATCCTCAGATTTTCAAACTTGGTTGTCAACATCTGAAGTTTTGACATCTTCACCTTGGAAGTACCTTCATGAGTTACCTTGAGGGTATCCCAAACTTCCTTAGCTAGTTCACAATGGTGCACCAGCCTGAAGATGTTCTTAGTGATTCCATTGAACAGTGCATTCAAGGCTTTGGAATTTCCAAGAGCTAGTGCCTCTTGTTCCTTGTCCCAATCTTCTTCAGGAATCTGCACACTGACTCCATCTTCATCAGTCCTCGTTGGATGTTCCCATCCCTTGTTGACAGCTCTCCAGACTTTGCTGTCTAGAGACCTTAAGAAGGCTATCATGCGAGGCTTCCAGTCATCATAATTAGATCCATCCAACATGGGTGGTCTGTTTGAGTGTCCTAAATCCTTGTCCATGGTACTAGAAAGTAACTTCCCTAGATCTCACCCAGAACTTCACAGGCAGGGTGCCTGCTCTGATGCCAATTGAAATTCTAGTTATCAGACTTTGGATGTCACACTGGTTGTTATGACATCCAATTCTGCACAGACAGGGATTATGCAGAACTTAACAGTAAGTGCAATAAATAACACAAGTAATTGTTCACCCAGTTCAGTCCAACATGACCTACATCTGGGGGCTACCAAGCCAGGGAGGAAATCCACTATTAGTAGTATCAATTCAAAGCTAAACTCACCCGTTTACAACTTATCACTTAATCCCTACCCAATGCAATTTCAATCTTAACCTAAGATCAGAGTTCCTACTCACTCCCCCTCAATCACCTCAGTGATATTAAAAACACTTTGAAGTCACACTTCAAAAACAACTCTTGGTTATGCTTCACAGCTTAAACCAAGATACACAGCACTCACGCTTAAAAGCTTCGAGTGACACAACACTTACAACTCAATGAACACCCTATGCCAAAGTAATCATCTATTTGATAATGACTTGGCTTACAAGATACGTCTAATTCTAGACTCACTAAAATACAGCAGTGAAGTAAGATGGACACACTAAATCTTCACGCCTCAAAATCCCTGAAACTGAATGGAGGAATGCCTTCCTTTTTATATTGCAGCACCTGGGCTTTTGCACCTGTATTTTCCTGAATTTTAGGTCACATAAGTTCCCACAAATTCAATATTTAGGTTGCTAACAAATAGGCTATTTGTTAGGTTCATTGAATGTAGCTTGGTTGTTGATTTCCTGGATTTTCTCTAAGCTGTTGACTTCCTAAAGAATAGCCTGAGAAAGCTGTAACAGAAAACTGAACAACCTACAATCTAGCATATGCTGTCAGGAATGAATGTCACAACATTCAGCTTGACATCAAGGTCCATATGCTGAGTCTGTTTTCCCAGAAAACAGACTGTACAAATCTGCTGACCTGTACATGATCAATATGACCATACTACAGTACCAGCTTACATTAGTAAATGTCAAAGTGTCCAACTTAACATTTACACAATTGGCCTTAAGTTAGTTCTGTAATTCTCCTGAAGAACAAACTAACTAATATGCTGAAGTATAGCAGAACACCACTCTGCCTAATCTTCACCAGCTGCTGTTAATGATGAATGTCACAACATCCAGTTTGACATTCAGTCAGTAGGCCTTATGCCAGGTCTGGTTCTTCCTTGATAACCAGACTGCAAATGAATACTAAGTTCTAACAGAGCTTCTGTTCCTTAGTATCTGTTGACAGGTATGAATGTCACAGCATTCAATAATCCTGTGTTAGCTAGTCCTGCAGTAACTATAATGTAGTTACATATACATGTCATGACATCAGTCAAGACATTAGTGTTTTACCATACAATGCAGCCAATTAAACACCTACACATAGCAAAGATGAAACTTTTTCTGCTTTTAAGAATTTTGCAAATCTGTCCCAAAACAAAATGAATTCCAAAATAGTTACAATTCGTAGCGATCATGGTGGTGAATTTCAAAACTATCACTTTGATAAGTACTGTGACAAGTATGGTATTGAGCATAACTTTTCAGCTCCTCGAACTCCACAACAAAATGGCGTTGTGGAGCGTAAAAATCGTGTTTTAGAGGAGTTGGCAAGAACAATGCTAAATGAGGGTGGATTACCAAAATATTTTTGGGCTGATGCAGTTAGCACAACTTGTTATGTTTTAAACAGGATCTTAATTCGTCATATTTTAAATAAAACTCCTTATGAGCTTTTAAAAAGGAAGAAAGCCAAACCTGTCACATCTTCACGTATTCGGTTGTAAGTGTTTTGTTTTGAATAATGGTAAGGAAAATATTGGGAAGTTTGATGCAAAAGAGGATGAAGGTATCTTTCTTGGATACTCACAATCAAGTAAAGCATATAGAGTATATAATAAGCGTTTACTTACTGTTGAAGAATCTGTCCATGTTTCTTTTGATGAGTCTTATCCGAAAAGTGTCGGAAAAGGTATTTCTTTTGATGACGCAGGTGTATCTACAGAAGACATACTCAAGGAAGCTGTTACGTAAACTGATCAGTCCAGAACAGTTGCCCATGAGAAGGAGGAAGATACTAGTCATGAAGAAGATGAGGAAGAAAGGACAGCTGAAGTGAATGACCTTCCACCAGCTTGGAAATCTTCAAAAGACCATCCTATTGACAACATCTTGGGAGATATTTCAAAGGGAGTAATGACTCGTTCTAAGATAAGTAATTTTTGTTCTCACTTCGCTTTTGTTTCACAAGTAGAACCTAAAAATGCCAAAGTGGCCTTGATTGATGAATGTTGGCTAATGGCCATGCAAGAATAGCTTAATCAATTTAAAAGAAATGACGTTTGGGAACTTGTCCCTCGTCCGTGAGATCATCATATCATAGGTACTAAATGGGTTTTTAGAAATAAGCTTGATGAAAACGGAGTGATAACTAGGAACAAGGCACGTTTAGTAGCACAAGGGTATAACCAAGAGGAGGGCATAGACTATGAGGAAACTTATGCTCTAGTTGCTCGCCTTGAAGCTATACGTCTCTTGCTTGCCTATGCGTGTTCTAATAATTTTAAGCTTTACCAAATGGACGTAAAGAGTGTGTTTCTAAATGGTGTCATAAATGAAGAGGTATATGTCTCACAACCTCCTGGTTTTGAGAATGCTGAAAATCCAGATTATGTTTACAAATTAAAACGAGCTTTGTATGGTCTTAAACAAGCCCCTCGGGTTTGGCATGAAAGGCTTAGCAAATTTCTAATTGATCATGGATATTCAAGAGGTAAAGTGGATAATACTCTATTTATTAAACATAAGGGAAAGCACATTCTTTTAGTTCAAGTTTATGTAGACGATATAATTTTTGGTTCAACTAACACACACTTGGTCGAAGAATTTTCTAAGGTTATGCAGGGTGAATTTGAGATGAGTCTTATGGGGGAGCTAAATTACTTCCTAGGTCTTTAGATAAAGCAACTTGATGAGGGTACAGCAGTATGTCAAACAAAGTACTGCAGAGAACTACTCAAGCGCTTTGGAATGAACGACTCAAAATCAATTGACACCCCTATGCCTACCAACGGAAATCTAGATAAAGATGAGCATGGTAAGAGTGTAGATGTTAAAAAGTTTAGAGGTATGATTGGGTCTCTTCTGTATCTTTCTTCTTCTAGACCTGACATCATGTTTAGTGTTTGTATGTGTGCACGATATCAATCAAATCCTAAGGAATCACACCTGAAAGCTGTTAAGCGTATATTTAGATATCTTCATGGAACATCTAAATATGGGCTTTGGTATTCCAAAGGAAGTGATTGTAGCTTAGTAGGTTACTCTGATTCTGATTTTGCTGGCTGCAAATCAGATAGGAAAAGCACGAGTGGTACATGTCACTTGTTTTCAAACTCCTTGGTAAGTTGGCATAGCAAAAAGCAGGTATCTATGGCTTTGTCAACTGCAGAGGTTGAGTACGTTGCAGGCGGTAGTTGTTGCGCTCAGATTTTGTGGCTAAAGCAACAACTACAAGACTTTAACATTCAACTCAAACGTATTCCAATAAAATGTGACAACACTAGTGCCATAAACCTTACTAAAAATCTTGTTTTACACTCACGCACTAAACACATAGAGATTAGACATCACTTTCTTCGCGATCATGTTGAAAAAGAAGACGTTGTATTTGAGCATGTTGATACTAAAAACCAGCTTGCTGACATTTTCACTAAACCTTTGGCAACGGAACCGTTCTTCAACATTCGTCGTGAATTAGGGATCTTAGATCTCTCTCCATTGTTGTCTTAAGCATGTTTGTTCTTATTTATATTATGCCTCACCTTGGTTGATGAGATTTGTTTTAGATTTCATTTATACCTCACAAGGTTACATCAACAGAGGTAATATCACTCCTTTCTATATCTCTTTTAGAACTATGTGATTGTGTATGTTAGAACAAAATTCCTTATTTTCGTTTATGTGAATTTCTTTGCATATATTGTTTGAACATTAATATCTGATTTGTGAATTATACTTGGGCATCATTATCATGACATACTTCATAATGCATAACCATACTGCATAAAAATTAATTAAAATTTGGTTTGGCATCAGTATGTATCGATTCAAATATGTATGTATCGATTCATGTCTTCTTCATTTCATATCTGTCAAAATTGGTTCAGTATGTATCGATTCATTCGTCGTTTGTATCGATACATAGACCCTTTAAAAACAAAAATGCGTGACATGGATCGATCCATTCCCATATGCATCGACACATACTGATTGTTATTTGGATTAAATGCATTTTATTTCACTCATGGATCGATACATCAACAATTCTTATCACATCTTCTCACAAACTTGGTATCAGCAGTTCCCCTACCTCTCAAAACCTGCGGCTAACCCTAATCTCCTTCATCATCATTCTCTCCAAAACCCTAAATTCATCTCACTTTTCTTCAATTTTTCATCACCATGCCTCCAAGAATCATTCCGGGTAGAGCAAGGGGAAAAGGAAAAGGAAAGGAACCGGTTGGCACTTCTCAGCAGTTACCAGAAATTCCTCCTAATGCCTTAGATTTGCTTCATCCTGCAATTGCTACTGAGTTTGAGGATTCTTTCAAGACAAGGTTAGTTATGAAACCCCATGTCTTCGATAAACATGATGATATTCATCTGCATCTCAATGATGTGGTTGAACTCATTAATGCATAAAAACTTGGTTCATTTTTTACTACAAAGGATGATTACCATGAGGATTTTATCCGTGCATTTTATGCTGGCTTACAATCTGGTAAAAGATATATGTTTAAGTGTTCTATTGGTGTCAAAACCTATACTTTTGAGGCTGGTGATTGGGAAACATTGTTTCAAATTCTGCTTCCGTCGCATAATTTCAAGACTTGGCATGACTTGAAGTCTGATACTGACTTTAACCTGAAGGAGTTTACTCTATCTATCTTGAAATTGGACAGACCGCTGGGTGAGGATGAACAGGTTACGTCTGGTATGATTAAGAAAATTCCTCGTATACTTCATTGGATTATCTCGCACATTCTACGTCCAGCAAACAGTGGACATTCTAGGTTAGACAGGGCAGGCATTCATCTCTTGTATACTCTTCAAAATAAGGTTCCCTTGAATTGGGCAAATTACTTTGTGAAGCGTCTCTTTTTCGTGCGTAACAGTGCCAAGAATGTTGCTCTTGGTTATGCGTCTCAAATCATGAAAATTCTTACGTTCTGGAATGTTGCAATCCCTTTAGTTCCTCTCATATCACCATCTGCTACTCAAAAGTTTGACTCTTCCACTTTATCTCATATGGGATATCGGTGGGACAAGGAACGTCAATGTTTCTATTTCTTTGAAAGGAAATCCAAAACAAGGATCTATAATTTTGATGTGCCTTCTGAACGAATTCATGTAGTTGAAGACCAACCTGATGAAGAAATGCATGATGTGAACGAAGCAGATGTGCCTGCAGCTGATGACAATGCTGGTTGGGGTGATTGGGTGCCACAAAGGTGGTCTCCAACCAACTATGTACATGAACCAACGGTTCCTCCGTTCTCCGGCGGTGCTTCATCTTTAACACCTACTGCGCACCTAACTCAAATGCTTCAACAAATGGAGCTTGCCAACCAAGAACGTCATGAAGAGGCACGGTCTTGGCATGTACAACATATGAGTGGCATAAGGAGCATCGTGAGTGGCATGACGATCATACACGGATGTACCATAACCAACACTCTTGGCACACGAACTTGGTTAAGTGGCACCAAGTCTTCTACAATGAAATGTCTGGTTTTATGGACGACTGTCGTGCCAATCCTGGTATTATGGACAGATTCAGAAGTGTTGAAGTTCAGGACCGGTTCAGGCACTACACCTTCATGGGCCACAATCCAGATGCAATGCCTCCTCCTCCGCCTCCGCCAAGCTTCAGAGATCCTGATAGAGATGACGAGGAGTCCTGTGGTGGCTATAATCCACATTAAACCATCACCATTTCATTTCACTGCATTTCATTGCATGTTGCTTAAGTTTTTTTTCTTTTCAGATTAGTTGCACCTTATATGTCTTGGCTTATGTAATTTTTAAATACTTTCTACTAGTTAAATGCTTATTTCCTTCTGCTTACTTCTGGTGTTATTGACCTTATTTGTCATTCTTTGTGAGTGATTCTTTACTTTTTAAGCTTCCTTCTTTGTGATTGTTAGCTTCTTCATCATTTTTGTTGTGTCCTCCTACAACATGTTGCCTTGATAAAACTGTTTTTTTCTTCTTTTTGATGTTGACAAAGGGGGAGAAATGCAGATGTTGACAGATATGCACAAACTCAGGGGGAGTATCATACATCTTGCTAAAAATTTGCCATCATCAAAAAGGGGGAGTTTGTGAGCAAATTCTTTACTTTTAATAAGTTTTGAATGATAGCAAATTGTGTGATCATTGTCTAATTGTTGGTTGTGCATTATTTTACATGTTTCATTTGTGTTTTTAGCCTATACTATTGTTTCGTGTCTATACATAAAGATCCACATTGATACATTTCTTAAAAGAACTCATAAAAATTGTTTTGTGTCAGTATGTATCGATACATGTTCATCTGCATCGATACATAAATTTGTTTTAAATCACAAAACGTTTTTGCTTCAGTATGTATCGATACATACAAGCTTTGTATCGATACATGCTTAGTTAAAATGTTCTATGTATCGATACATACGAGCTTTGTATCGATACATGCTTAGTTAAAATGTTCTATGTATCGATACATACGAGCTTTGTATCGATACATGCTTGTATTAATTCTCTAAAATTAATCAAAGCTATAATATGTATCGATGCATAATATTTTGTATCAATACATAATTCTGTTTTGTCTACTAACAACTTCTATCTTTCACATATAAGAAGTATTTTGACAGCTCAGTTAATGAGGACGAATTCAGAAGTGAAAAACAGTTGTAACACAAATCAAAGGAGTGTGTAGCAGCAATTGTTTTGAGCAGTTAGAAACCTGAAAGAGACTTCATCTTATTCATCTTCTCAATCTCTTTTCTTCAAGAACATCAACACATAATCATTCTTGTTCTTTGGATTAAAGGATCAACGAGATAACGTTCAGTGGAACGATCAAGGATCTAGCTGAGGTGTTCAGTGGAACGATCGAGGATCTAGCTGAGTTGAAGGTTGAAGGGGGTTTCGAGGAAAAACCAAATGGTTTGTCCTTCAAGAACTAGAGTGTTCTTGCGGGTTTGTTAGTCACGTTTGCATAACAGATTCAGCCGTAGCGTAGGGTTTAGAAATTGGGTAATTTCGCAAACAGGTCGTGGAACCGGTGAATTGTTTGCAATTTCTTGCAGGAAATTCTTGATCGAGCTCAGATCAAGTGGAGGTTTTATACAAGAAGAAGATCTTGGGATTTAGATTTCTGTCTTTGTATTGTAACCTTGTATCAACGAATTCGGCATTATTGATAACAACAGTTCTCAATTTCATTTGAAATTGAGAGGGAGACGTACCCACACGCGAGGACGACAGTGGGGAACTTCCTTACCAAATCTCTACGTATCGTATTCTTTCCTTATCTATCTTTACGTTTTCAACAGTTTTGTGATTTCAGTTGGTGTATTGTGACTGTACATTTCGTGATACAATAGTGGCAAGAAAACTTCTTTATCTAAACTCCACCATTGTTCATCATTGATCACATACACACCAAATGTTTGACAAAATTGTCAGCTGAGTTTTATTCATTGGAATTAGAATTTAGTGATAAGTGCATTTGATTTGATAATATTCTGGTGTTAATAATCTCTATCGTTCCTATTCAAATCCAGCAATAAATTCGCGTGTCCGGTTTTCTAGTAGCGGTTCAGATTAGACGGAAGTCGATTCGGGACTGTAATTTTCCGCTAAGTTTCAATAACTCTGATAAGATTTTTTTTAAATCCGTTTATTTAAAAGAGGTGATCTATTCACCCCCCTTCTCGATCACTAGCCACACCGTCTAACACCCTCTTGTCCATTCTTTGATTGTTTATAGAACTTTTTGATGTGTGTGTTTTTGTGCTAGGGATTCCAACATTGAGCCAAATTGAAGAACCATTGCCATGAGCTTCTAAGAGAGAGGGATCTTCCAAGAGTTCATTTGATTGTTGATTGCTTGAGTTTATGCTTATGTGATTGCTTATTCCAAAGGATGGGAGCTACTTGGATCATCAATATGATCTCAAGAGAGAAACTCCATTTGTGGTCTTGTTCTCTTTTATCCCTTACCTCTTGTATGTTTAGGACTTTAGCCATTCTTCTTCTTCTCTCCACTCTAACCCAAGCCAAAACTTTTGTGCAAATATTTAATACTTGTTTTCAACATTAGAAACCTAAGCCTTATGCTTTTGATTTTCAAACTTTCCTTTCGTAATACTTATTTTGAATTGAACTTCTAAATCAACTTTGACCATATTTTGTAAATACTTTTCATTTGTAAATACCACTCATTCAAATACCTTTTTGTGGTTTCAATGGCCACCTTCTTAATCAAACTTTTCATAACCTTTAGCTATTAGGTTTGATTTATCATTGAGGTAGATGTAATACTCACCTATATCCTTAGTGATGGACAATGAGCCTTCCATGCTTATTATAGGGTTAACCCCTCACTAGCATGTTGAAGCTATCATCACATGGTGGATTTGTGGTTTTAGGTTGAGTTTTCTCCCTTGGATAACAAAAGACCTTAAGGCTTTTGGACCAATCAATTCACCAACTCATTTTGAGATTTTTACCCCGAACTACGAGGTTTTGATCCTAATCCTTTTTTAAGATGGTACGTAGGCAATGGGTTTATCCATCCAAACACCAAAATGTAAATAACTTGTACATTCTCTTATCATCTCTTCAATCATGTTTGCACAAACAAATTTTCACAAAATACCAACCTTACAACAAATATGAAAAGGGCTCCCTAGGAGTACCTAGGATGTTTTGGGTGTTTAACACCTTCCTATTGCATAACCAACCCCCTTACCCGGATCTCTGACATTTTTACTAGTTTTTGATTCGATAAAACTTTTAGGTTTTTGTTCGCTTTCTAACCATTCCTCTGGATAAATAGAAGTGCGGTGGCGACTCGACTTGTATGATTTACCTTAGATTTAGTCAATATCTCTAATGGTAACGAATACCTCGCTACAGTGACAGAGTTGGATGGTAGAGACTGGAGCCAAGCTCTAGCTATATCTCTTAATGAGAATGGGAAAAAACATAGTCTTATAGCTTCAGGGCTGACACCATTTGCTTTCACTGTGTCTGTGTATTGCAAAAACACTAACAAATGTAGGTTCGAGTCCTCCGTGGGACTTCCTAAAATTTGGTTTTGCTGTACGGATGACAACAACGAAGGTTTTAGCTCGAAATTATTGGCCTCGATGGCAGGGGCAGCGATGCTGCTATATGGTTTATCCTGCGAAGGGATTACATAGTACTTAAGAGGACGGTTTTGCAGTCCTTCAGCCATCTCTGGTCGAATAACTGGTTCAGTAATAGGGATATTAGGATCGGGAAGATTTAGCTTGATACGATGTTCTCGTATCAAGTATCCTATCCGACGTTCTAATCTTAGATAACGCTCAGGTTCGTCGAACGGTAGCTTTAATTTCCCGCCTTTAGAGCGAGTACTTGGCATACACTCGACAAAATAGAAAGGGAAATAGAATTATTTGCCTTAGTCTATACTGGGAAACACTGGAGTTACGATATCGAATAAATTAGTCCCTGGCAACGGCGCCAAAAACTTGATCGCGACTTAGTAAGTCTATGGGAATCGTTATCTAATGTTACTATGTAAATCTAAGGTTGATGATCATTCTAAGATTGGAGGGATGAATAGAAATAACTATAACGTAAATAGAAGATTAATAAAGATTTTTGATAAAGGGATATCGGTATGTAACGCATCAAACTTCGGGGATTCGATAGATAGTTGGTGTAATCTTATTGGTCAAAATATTTTCTAGTAGAAATTATTTATAAAAAGGGCTTAGTCTCACACTCTCGCTTTATTGACTCTGACCATACTCTTAAACCAGAATGCTTGGCTCTCGTGGTCTCATTTTGAATTTGAAAGTAATTTTTGAATATGAATAAAGTCTAATTAATCCTAAAACGCTCTCGCTGTGTTTAGTATTAATGCCTAATTTCATCTATCTGGTTAAAATCTCAAACTCTCAATCTTGTTAACCATAACCTTTGTTTGTTTTGTACTCTCATACGAAAAACCGTTTTTGACTGAAATAAGAAACTAAAACCAAAAAAAATAAGTTTTATAAAAGCCAACCCCAATTATTTACGAATCCCGTCATTTCGACGGTCTTTACATACCGATACCTAGGGGTTTAGCCAGACATGGATCCGGTAATAGACATGTTATTCAGAAAATCAAACATACAATAAGACATAAATAAATAAAATGGCAATTAAAACAAAACCGGGAATATAAATTGAGAACTTGAACGGAATCCTGATTCTTCAAATTAAATAATGTCGGCAAGTTTTGGCAATCGCGTACAACGTTACAATCGAATTCAAATGCATAAATAATAAGTTGCAATAGTCCCCGATGTGGAGAATCTATTGCTTTTACAAAGTAAGAAAACTTCCTAAGAAAACTAACAAAAAAGAATCTGACTAAGAAAAAGCGTGTCTTCAAAGGAGAAACGACCCTCCTTTATATATTTTCCACTTTCCTAGATTGTAGCTAAAAGGTGAGTGGAATCGTGGCTAAAATTGTGAGGAGAAAGTAGGGAAGACCGGGTTGTGACGGTTGCCACAACCCTAGTTTGATCTCCGTGGCAAGCGCCACCTTTTGTGGGATGGGTGTCACCACTTCCTTGCTTTGTGGCGGGCACCACCACTCCCTTTAGGTCATGTGGCGGATGCCACACATCCAAGTGATGGGCGCCACATGCCCATTTGGTGTGGTGGGTCCCATACTCTCTATTTTTCTCCATTTTCTTCTCTTTTTCTTTCTTTTTGTTATTTTCCACTTTGCTTGCTTGTACACCTTTCATTCGATAAATACATGTAATAAACATAAAATATTGCATAATAATAAACGTTAATCAAGTAAAAGGCAATGCATATGAAGCCAAATATATGATACGTTTTCACGTTATCATATCTCTCCTTGTCCCACTAACTATTTTATTTTTCTATTTTCCCCCATAACTCACTTTTTCATTATTTTATCCAATTTTTTACTATTTTAATTAATCCAAAAATACTGATAAATTATGTAAATTCTACCAACCTCAAATAACCCCACAAAAATACATAAAACACTATAATAAACTATATAGATGTATTTAAGTTAATAAAATACATTAATTTAAAATATGGGGTGTTACAATAGGAATTCCAATAAAGAGAGGTTCCATACATGAAAAGGGATACTGAAATATCTCAACCACATCACTCTTTATTTGTCGACATCACTCTCTCCATTCCCTTATATCATAAAACTATTGACTTCACCAATCTTTCCTTCTTTTATCAAATCATGAATTTCTCCTAGTTCCACTTCTTCCAATAAACATGCATTTTCTCCTAAAGGAGTTACTTTGATAGAAAAGTATCCTTCAGTTTCAAAAATCGAATGGATGTTATAAGACATCCCAGGGTTTACAACTATCCCAACGAAATCCTTTTTGATTCTCTAAATTTCATCTTCCTCGATTTTAAACTCTAACTGAGGAGCTTGATGCCTTGGTAAGTTATTAGCTTCTCTTGACTTGCTCGCTACCACTTCGAAGAAGGATCTTCTTCCTTGATAACCTATGTGGACCAATAGCTTTTAGAAGACCCTTCAAACTTCTCCCCAACCTCACCCAGTCTCCTATTAGTTGCTTCTTTTGCACATAGCTCTTCATGGGACTCTACCTTCTTCTTCCTTTGAAATATTGGAATGTTTGCATGATTTTTTTTGTTCTTAATAAAGATATTGTCCAATCTAATAGCTAGCACTCTTTTGTCTTTTACTTCTTTGAACCTTGTGAAACCAAATCATGTCAGAATCTGTTCCTTTTTGGAGGAATAACCACCTCTTCAATATATTCATTCTTCTTAAAAAGGTGAAAGATATATTTTACCTTATAGGTATCCAGGATTTTTGATAAAAAATTACAACTATTGCATCTTATTTTACTTTGCTCTTTCTCGTCTATCCATAAAATGAATCCCATCTCTGATTATCTCTTCTAATTCTCCCTCTTAAGTGTACATTTTGTCATTCCATAATATAGGTTCCTACTTAAAATAGGCTTGAGAGTATTTTGGATAAGTTTGGTGACGATCTTGGGTGAAACCATGGTTTAGGTTTATTTGGTGGTGGTGAGGTGCTAGAGAGAGGGCATAGTTTTTCTCTCTAATATTTTCCAACTTTAATAAATAAAAATTATCTAAAAACTTTAACATTGTCAGTTATAAACTTAGCTTTAGAAAGTGTTATAATCAAATTTATGATGTTTCAAAATAATACTTGATCGAGTTTTATTAGTACAAGCTGATAAAGGTTAAAATGGGTTTAAAGATGGTATAAAGATAGTTAACATTCTAGTCTCAAACTTCATGGATAAAAAAAGAGTTCTTCAAAATTCAAGAAGACGCATTAAAAGGATCAAGATTCCAACAATGTAAATTGACTACTATTCATTCATAGTTAATAACTTTAGAAACTTGTCTAGAAAGATTAAGGGTTGTTTGAATGAGTTTTTATTTTTAGTTTTTAAAAATTATTTTGTAAATCAATTTTTAAAAATAATGTCGAAGAAAAAAATATGTTTGATAATCTTAATTTTAAAAACTGTTTTAAAATTGTATAATATTATAAATTTGCCATTAATGAAATGTGTAACACTTTTCCTTGTTTTTTTCTCTTAATTTTCAAAATTAAAAACTAAAAACCAAAACCTATAAAACTTAATTTATGTTTTTAGTTTTTAAAACTTTTAAATGGAGAGTAGTTTTAAAAAATAGTTTTTTAAAATTAGACAATCAAACAAGTTTTATTATTTTCAATTTTGAAAAACAAAAAAAATAGTTTTATGAAAGCAAATCAAACATGCGCTAAAAATAGTTAAGACATGCAATCCTATTGATCTTCTATAAATATGTAGATTTATTATAGAAATATAAATAGGTAGAATTATTTTATAATTGAATAATTTGTTGGTGCACAAGATGAAGAAGATGAAGATAAAGAGAGGATAACAAACTTCCACTACTATGCTAAAACGGTTATAGAAAAATGGTTGCACATACATTGTTGTACACATACTGCACTTATAGCTATTGACAACTACACTAGTTTATATACAAAAACAATAATTCCATGTAGACAACATACTAAAGTACTGAATAAACCTTCAACACCACCCTTTGATTCAGGATCTAACTAATAAAAACTAATAACACCAATTACATCCCTCAAGTGGAGAAATTGACCAGTCTTTACCGTTTTCGTCAGAACATCTGCCAACTGCTTCTCAGTGTTATAATGCATAACTTCTAGCACTCAATTCTGAACCCGACTTCTTAGAAAATGATGCTTAGTCTCAATATGCTTGCTTCTCCCATGCAACATTGGGTTCTTGGCAAGATTGATTACAAACTTGTCATCAATCATCAACTTCACAGTCTTGTTTAACTTGATCTTCAGATCCTGTAGTAAATTCAAATGTCAAACAGCTTGACATGAAGCCACACCACCTGCAATATATTTAGCTTCACATGTTGACAAAGCAACAACTGGTTACTTCTTAGAACACCAAGAAATATGACCATTCATATACTTAAACAAATATCTAGAATTACTTCTTCTGTCAACTTTGTCTCCATACTAATCAGAGTCTGAGTAACACCTCAACTCTGAATTAGACTTTTCATCAACAGGGAATAAACCTCCATACTTCAGAGTTCCCTTAATATATCTTAGGATCATGGCAACAGCTTGGTAATCAGACCACTTTGGTTTATTCATGAACCTACTAACTATTCCAACTGCATAGAAAATGTTGGGTCTAGTATTACACAAATAACTCAGAGAGCCAACCAACTGCTTGAAAGTTGTAGCATCTACATCATCACCTTTAGAATCAAAATCCAATTTGTGATTTGTTTCTGCAGGTGTGACAACAGCCTTACAGTTCAACAACTCGAATCTCTTCAGAAGCTTAAGTTCAAATTTCAGGTTATGCAAAATTATACCCTTCTCAGAGTACATAAACTCCATCCTTAGAAAATATGTCATCTTTCCAAGATCAGTTATCCCAAACTCATCATCAGAACCTTCTTGAACTTAATTATCTCATGTTTATAACTCCTCGTTAGCAATATCTCATCAACATAGAGACACGCCAAAATCATATTTCCTTTAAGGGAAAAGAGGGCGCTTTTTTTGTCCTATGACAGCACTTTAAAGCGCCCTCTAATCTGGCGCTGGCATAGGTAAAGACAACGCTTTTTTTCCTGGTGAAAGCGCTGTCTAAAGTGGCTCTTTAAGCCCTTTAAGGGCCACTTTAGAGAGCACTTTTTAAAGAAAGCGCCCTCTAAAGTGGAAACATTTAAGGGTTTAGAGGGCGCTTTTACTGGAAAGCGCCCTCTAAAGTGGAAACTTTTAAGGGTTTAGAGGGCGCTTTTACTGGAAAGCGCCCTCTAAAGTGGAAATTTAAAGGGTTTAGAGGGCGCTTATTTTGGGAAGCGCCCTCTAAAGTGGGTGGTTATTTAAATTTTTTTTTTTAAAAAGCGCTATATTTTTTTATTTATTTTAGACAACCTGTATATTGAAGCAGTACACCCAAAACTGTATAATTTGAAGCCCTTTTTCACACATTGCATTCAACAAGCCTTATATACAACAATCCATACATATACAACAATCCACTGATATATAATCGTTTAACTTCTAAAGATTCTAAATATACAACCAATTCATAACTTAAAAAGAAATAAAACTAAGTAGCAAAAACATCTCTGAGATGTATGTTTTTTTTGCTAGCAGCAGTCTTCTTAGCAACAACCTCTTTTTGTTCAATATCAATAGCATGAACCTAAAATATCATAAAATTAGTTAGGTGAAGTATAAGATCAAGAATTAACATTTTCTATGCATAAATATCATATAATTGTGTTTATACCTTTTTTTTTATGCAACTGACTCGATTTGCTGCGTAATCCCCTTATATTTTTGGTCCCTTATCTTTTGAAGATAGAATTGATATTTGTTTAGATGGACATGTTCCATTGTTGTAGAGGGATACTTTCAAATATCCAGCATCGTCATCTACGCGAATGAGGCTTGACGACAATGGAACATCTCCATCTAAACAAATATCAATTGATACTTTCAAGTATCCCTTGCCCCTTGGTATTTTTCATATTTAACAAGACCAAAGAGCACAAAAATGAATTGAGTTGATTCAGAAAAAAAAATATGAATGTGAATACATGAGTGAACACTAGCTGAAGTGCTACTCGAAAGGAAACTTCATCTGAAAAACTGTTGTATTTCTTCAAGAGTTTTTCCCTTTGTCTCGGGGACCCAAATGGCAACAAATCCTGCTGTGAAAACACACACTGCAGTATATATTGTGAAGGTTCCTGATAAAAACATAGGAAGCTTCTGGTTAGAATGAATAGATATTTATAGAAAATTAACATAGGCAATGCACACAAACCTCCCGAACTCCAATCCAAGAGCAAATTTGTTGTTAATGTAACCAACCAGGAAAAGAACCAATTGGCAAGTGTTGCAAAACTTCCAGCTAGGCCTTTGATGTTAATCGGAAGAATCTATTATGTAAAATATATTCAACACATAAACTATCACATTATATTACAACAAAGGTTTGTTCATATAGGGTTGTCATGCATATTATTATTGAAGAAAATTGTACCTCAGACATTATAATCCATGGCATTGCTCCTAATCCTAGAGAGAATGCAATAACCATGACCTGAAAGAAATTGAAAGTTTATAATAATGAAGTTAGGGAAACAAACAATAGAAACCATCATTTGTGTAATAAAGTTGTATTTACACACCACAACTTCAGCCACCGATACGAGGCTCAATGTCGCATATAAATCAGAATCTGGTGATATATATTCCTGAGAGCAAATTCAACATAAAATATATTATCCATATAAAAAACCAAAAATATAAAGAAGAATTTACTGATATATAATCCTGTGAATCTGTGTTACAAATTTCTGAACATTTATGCATGAATGCATGTGTAATATCTAGTTAATGTATTATGTATATATAAAAATAAACAAAAAAAAATGTTCAAAAAATATAACAAACAAAAAAATTATTATTACCTTCAAGTAGAATGATATTGAAACAACCAAAAGACTCAAAGCCATTGCAGATGAAGAAACCTGCAATAGGAGATTTTGATTAATCTCTTATTACCCTCCAAACAAATAGTAATGTGAATGCAAAAATTATCGAAAAAGCTCAGACTCACAATAAGTAAAAGCCGGCGACCAGATTTTTCTGCTAACTACAAAGTTAAAATCGTAGCAAGAACCTAAATGACATGTAAATATTGTTCAGATTATGGTCTGATAAATTTGGAGCGTTACAAATTTAGTTTCCTTTCAGTCGAACCTGAACATCACCAAAAATGAACAATAGCGAACGTCAGAAGAGAAACCAAGTAATATGAAGATTAGAAAAATACCTATGGTGTCAAAATCGAACAGCTAACAACGAATTAATAGAAGGAGGAAACGTCGTAGATCTAACAGAGGTGGAAGGAGAACGCCTTAGAAGTAGCGAAAATCGTAGCAGTGAGAACCCTAACGTGAAAAAGAACGAAAATAACAGAGAGTAAAATAACAAAATGTGCAGTATGTTATAATTTTAATGTTTACTAAAGGGGACCTTAGAGGGCGCTTGTGGAAAAAAAGCGCCCTCTAAAGGGGGTCTAAGAGGGCGCTTATGAAAGCGCTCTCTAAGGCTTTCCAAAAGCGCTTTATAAACTGGAAATGCACATGGACTTATAGAGCGCTTTTTTAAAAGCGCCCTCTAAGGGTAACCTTAGAGGGCGCTTTCTAAAAAGCGCCCTGTATTGTTGTCCCTCTATCTCCTCCTTATTTTTTCGCTTCACCTTAGAGGGCGCTTTATTACAAAAGCGCCCTCTAAAGTGCGTTGTCTATTCCAGTTGTTCGCTCCTTATTTTTTCGCTTCACTTTAGAGTGCGCTTTTGTAATAAAGCGCCCTCTAAGGTGCGCTGTCTATTCCAGTTTTTGGCGTAGTGTAGAGTTATGATGAACATAAACGTCATACTCCATCTCACACTTTCTGAATCCTTAGAGCTTGAAAAATGAATGAATTTTCAGATTCCAAACTCTAAGAGCTTGTTTTAGTCCATATAAGGCTTTATGAAACTTGTACATCATCCCTACCTGATTCTTTTTCAAAAATATAAGAGGTTGTGATACATATACCTCTTATTGCAATAGAACGTTCAGAAATGCAGATTTCACATCCAGATGCACCAAAGGCTAATTCCTGTTAGCAGCTATCGCAATCACCAATCTGATTGTCTCATGTCTTTCTACAGGAGCAAACACCTCAAAGTAGTCTAACCCAGGTTTCTGTAGAAAACCTCTTGACACCAACCTTGTTTTGTGTTTGCCAATTGATCCATTTGGCTTTAGTTTCACCTTGAAAACCCGTCTAACGCTGATGGCTTTCTTGTTCTTTGGAAGCTCAATTAACTCCCAAGTCTTGTTTCTTTATATATATCCTCAAGTTCTTCTTTCATGGCCTTCAGCTGCACTTTCTTCTTGAGTGCTTCTTTTGTACTCACTGGTTCAGAGTCTACTAACATGGCACACTAGATGACTTCTCCTTCAGAGTCTACTTTAGTATCTTTCAGCATGTCAAACTACAAACTTTCTTGGTATTTGTATGATTATTTGTGGCCTCTAAACATGTTCAGAATCCCCTTCAGACGCTGGAATAATATCAGATGCTGGAACCCCAAAAGTTCCACCTTCAGAGCCATGACCACCTTCAGAGTCTAGAATATTCCTAGAGTCCGGATCTCCCACCAGAGTCTAAATCACCATCAGAATCTGGATCAGAATCAGATTCACCATCAGAGTCAGACTCGCCTTCAGAGTTAGACTCACCTTCAGAATCATTTTTTGATTCTGACTCATCTTCAGAACCTTCAGATTCTTAAGTATCTTCAGAGGTTAACTCTACACCAGAGTTGGATTGAGATTTACTCCAATCCCACGCTTCTGATTCTTTCACAATGACATCTCTACTAAATTCAACCTTGTTAGTGACAAGACAATAAAGCTTATAAGCACCTGTACTGTGGTACCCTACAAGCAACATAACTCTACTTATGTCATCCTACTTCCTTCTCTTAGCATCTGGAACATGTTTGTAACAAACATAACCAAACGCCTCCAAATGGATTACACTTTGCTTATCTCCAGTACACTTCTCTAAAAGAACAATTTCCTTCAGCTTCTTGGTTGGACACCTGTTGAGCACATATGCTGCAGTCGTAACAGCTTCTCCCCACAAGGTGTTAGGTAGCTTCTTCTCCTTTAGCATTCTGCTTGTCATATCAAGAAAAATTCGATTTCTTCTTTTAGAAAGACCATTGTGTTAAGGAGTGTATGGAACAATCACCTCATGCTCAATTCCGTTCTCCTCACAAAACTTTCTGAACTCTGAGAATTTTCAGCTTATGACCACTCTGATTCTCATCCTTGATTCTGAATTACTTAAATTCAACAAACACCTCGTGTTTGAACTTTATAAGGGATACCCATGTCATTCTTATGAACTCATCAACAAATGACATAAAGTATCTATTCCCTCCAAGTGATGTACTGGAAATGATCCACACACATCAGAATGCACCACACCTAGAGCATGTTTTGCTCTTCAAGGAATTTCAAATGCAAATTGTAGTCTTGGTTGTTTTCCTCTCATGTACACACCGCATGACTTCTCTGGCTTCTTAATTGTAGGAATTTTATGCACCAACTTCTTTGAATTCAAATGCCATAAGCTTCTGAAGTTCAGATGACCAAATCTTTTGTGCCACAACTCACTTTCCTTCACAACACTTATTGCATTAAGGCATTCAGAGTCTGTAGTTTTAACATTCACTTTGAATGTTCTATTTCTCCCCTGTTCTGACTTCATAATCAGCTTTTGCTTATAGTGATACAACTTTAAAAGACTGTTATTCATGGTAACTGAAAATCCTTTCTCAATTAATTGACCTACACTCATCAAATTACTTTTCATACCAGGAACATACCACACATTCTGAACCAATGTTGTTTTACCATTATTCAGAACTACTCTGACATTTCCCATACCTTTAGGATTGAGGTATTTATCATCAGCACATCTGATCTTTGTCCTCTTTCTAGAGTTAAAGTTAACCAACCATTTCTTATTTCTAGTAAGATGATTTGAATTGTCAGTTTCATATACCACCAGTCTTCCAAATATGTATCATCAGATTCAGAATCCATCAATATCACAAATTCATCATCAGAATCTCCTCTGGCTGCATTTGCTTCTTCGGACTTCCTTTCTTTCTTTGACCAACAATCAATAGCAAAATGGCCAAATGTCTTACAATAGTAGCACTGGACCTTCCTCTTGTCATACTTCTTCTCCCCCTTCTGAGTATTCTTCTGCCTTTCAGAAGTTGAGGTTTCTGATTTTTTGAACACCATTAAATCTCTTCCTGGCTTCTGACATAGACTGCTTATGATATTTCTTACCAGAAACTGCTTTCAGAGCCAACTGCTCTACGTCCATTTAAAAGTTTCTCTCAGTCATACGCAACTCTTGTGCCTCTAGATTGCTTTGCAAATCTTCAACTATCATGGTGCTAAGATCCTCAGAATTTTCAATTTCTACCATAATGTAATCAAACTGAGGAGTAAGATACCTAAGTACCTTCTCAATGATAATTTCTTCAGAGAGAGTTTCTCCCCACGACTTTATCTTATTTGTGATCATAATCACTCTGGAGATGTAGTTAGGTACCTTACCATTTCTCTTCATGATAAGATTCTCATACTACTTACATAAAGACTGAAGCTTTAACTTCTTCACTAATGCATCACCGTCATAGCACCGTACTAGTGTGTCCCACGTAGCCTTCGCCTTCGCCAAATCAACGATTTTCTCAAACACGTTCGCATCAACACATTGATGGATAAAGAACAACGCCTTCTGGTCCTTCTTCCTTAGATCATACTGAGCATTCCTCTGTGCATCCATTGCATTTTCTAGAAGTGAAACTGGAACGTAATCGTCATTGACAATATCAAGAACATCATGAGCGCCAAAAAACACATGCATCTAAATCATCCATCGATTCCAGTTCTTTCCATTAAACATCGGAAGCTTAGTACTCAGATTACCATTTCCGTTCATCTTCAACCTTGTGCGATTCACTTAGATCTCACTAAACACTAGTTTTTCCTAATCCTAAAAATCAAGAAATGGGATTCTGTTATGATTCCGATTCAAAAATTCAACACGAATTCAAGAAACAAAATCAATCACACAACGACTCACTGTTCACTCGTGTTTCCCTATGTTTCGATGTGGATCTGGATTGGAGCTCTAAATACCAATTATTGGTGCAAAAGATGAAGAAGAGAGAATAACAAACTTCCATTACTTTATTAAAACGGTTACAACAAAATGGTTACAATACACTATTATACATAAATTGCGCTTACAACAATTGGAAACTACACTAGTTTATATACACAAGCAATAATGCCACATATGCAACATACTAAAGTACCGAATTACCCTTCAAGAAAATTTATATTTCTTTCATAACTCCCCCCAAAATTATTAACAACAGCCTTATCATGAGTATGTACCATTGAGGTTATAACTATAAAGCATGTAACTCAATTTTAGTAATAATTCAAAACCATTCAAAATTAATTATAGTTTAATTTCAACATTTTTTCTTACAAGTAGATTCATATATATCTTTTTAGGGATTTATTCTGAAGTTTCTTGCACCACAATATTTCTTTCAACTCAATCTTAAAATCCTGAACTTTTTTTATCAACTTAAGAGCAAAAATAGTAAAATTCAAATCATAAATTGATCATTAAATTTATTTGTTAAAACTGATAATTCACAATCGAAAAATTTGAACATATTGTGGAACAAAGTTAAAGACAATTGGTGCCAAGTATTAGTAATTGTGTGAAACTAAGAAATACAAAAATGGCTAATTCACCAATACAAAGGAATCATAATTTTTAAATCAAAATAATAGCCAAAACAATAATTCTAATAAAAATAATCAAGAGGTTAACATGCTGCACAATAATGATAAGATGATTCATGGAAAATTTTCTTCGAATCCCATAATTAGTCAAATTAATACTAATACTAAAAACTCGTCCATTTGAAGGGGAAATACAACCGTACCCCCATCCAGTTTTTCACTAGGCTATATCCCCCATATGTAGGTTGCACATGCAATGTCATCCTTGACTACTAGTTTTCATCACCCATATGCAACAATGACTTAGTTTCAATAGAACAAGCGGAAACTAGCAACATTTAGTTCTTCGTTAAACTTACGGAGAATCAAACACTTTCTCCGGTTACCAATACCATGTTGCACCCCTTTAGACAACAAATGGACAATATTCTTTATAAGATAAATATGATTATACACTAGATTAGTGTTAGTGCAAAAATAAGAGCAACATAATTTATGCCAACAAAAATCACAAGAAGTGAGTAAATCGATTTAGATCTATTTTATATTTATTACATATTAACTTCGACACAATGACAGGTTTTAGTAATGTTTCCTTAGTTAATTATTTTAGCGGCATAAAGAAAACATGGGAAGAGAGTACCTTAAAACAACCAGACTCTCAAGTCAGTGTCTGAATAAGGAAGGGAATAACATTTTTAGATTTTAGACAGTGTGTATCTTGATTATAAAATGTTATCCTCTTTATAGGCAAACTCTAGGTTTTCAGGAGTCTAGAAACTTCTTCCTTTAGGATAAGTGTCATAATATTATTCATTATATGATTTAATGACCTTCATTTAATCACACACCTTTATTTGATGTATTATTATGGAAGATCTTAATATGTTCACGAAGTCTTATGTCCATTCCCTTCTAGAACATATTTCCTTGTTACCCTTGACCCAACTGTTCATGATAGGTCATCATTGGAATATGACTACCTTTGATATGGGTTGATCTTCTCTAGGGGTCGACCATTGTAGGAACAAGTTGGTTATATGAATTAAAGTGAAAATTATAATAAAAAAAAACTAACTAACATTTAGAAAAATAATGAGAGAAATGATCATGCCTCCTTGAAATCCTTTTCCTATATTTGTGTTGTTAGTTCGTGCTTGAACCCATAATGATTCTTAAAATATCACGACTATTTTAACAAAATAGTTTCACACAATCTCTTGTTACACAACCCTCTTTGTCAGCTTACAATCTCCCAATGTCTTGGGCAATGCCTCAATTGACAAATGTTTCAGGGGACATTAAAATACCTATATGATAACTAAACATACCATATGTTTAGAAATATAAATAGTCTCCAAACATTATTGAGTCCAATCAGATTATCTACAGTTAGTTCTCAAACACGATTTGATATTATTTAACTCATTGGTCAATGAACAAAAAATATTAAGCACACATAGCTATTGAATAACAAAAAAGTTTTATCATTAAAATGAACATAACTAAGATTATTACATGGTTCACACAAATATAAGGCAAATTCATCTAAATGTCTCAAATAAAATAAAACTAGACAATCTAAGAGAACTCATCGCAACAAAGATGAAAAAAGAGTTAAGTAACATAACAAATAAAAGGATTGAAAACTTTGATGAAGAATATTCAACTTCCAACTCCAAGATCTCAAAATCATCCTTCAAAGTTATGAAGAATATGCTAATGTGTTGCCCCGTTGAGTGTACAATGCACCACACTACCCTATTGGATGTGACCCATTTTTTCAAGAGAGTCGCAAATATTTTTAGCTTCATGAAGTTTCGTTAATTTGTTCCTTTTTCTTATTTCCTTCTAATTATTCTATCTAAGGTTTCTCCATTCTTTTATCATATAACTTCTATAGTGAAAATATTGCATAATTTATCTAGTTAGGATGATTTTGACATTGATTAATCTTTCTCACAACTCTTTAAAATCTTTATTAAAAACTTACAAAATATAAACGATTAAAAGTAAAGTCACTCAAAATTAATGATAAAGATGCTGTAAAAACATGTAATAAATGTCTATTAGTAATTACCATATTGTTTAATCTTGGGATAACAAATACAACAACCTCATATCAACTGTTAGATAAAAAATAGGTTAAACTTTTGACTTATTTGATGCACCTAACGATGATGATAATAATAAATAAATTCCTCAAGGAATTCCTAATGCAATTTCTGTTCAAATAAATCATAGGTTTAATTGTAAATTTGGTCCCCCTATTTTATCTTCTTTTTTTGTTTTGGCCTCTCCATTTTAAAAACCATAATTTTGGTCCCTTTTTTAAGTTTTAAGTTGGATTTTGGTCCCTTTTTGGGGATTAAAATTCAACGCAAAAACTTAAAAAAAGGATTAAAAATGTGTGAGGAAAACACATTCAAAATATTATTTAAAAATATCTAAATAGGCATGGTTTTTACCCGGGCTATGCAAATATGCCTTACTTCATATATGTCGTCCATAACATAATTTTATAATTAGAACTTCTTTGAGGTATTAAAGTCCCCAAATTCACTCAGTTTCATGGTGAAGTATGAGAAATCCAGTGTCAAACATGTTTCTAGATATTAAATCAAATGTGGAGTTCAAGCCAATGGTGAATACATAAAGAATGAAAGTGTTTCATAGTTCCTTAATCAATGACACTTTTATATGATTTATCACTCTACCTCCATATTTGATTCTAAAATAGAATCTTTTAGAGAACATATTCCATGATTAATTTTTTAGAGAGGAAGCTAAACTTAACATTAAAGGTTTGTCTAAAATTTAAAGGAAAACCAATCAATCAATTGATGATTACACTAATATATTATATCAAATGAACTCTAAATATTTAATTAGGATCCCCAAATACAATCTGGTCAAAATGTTTGGAACATGATAAATTATGATGTTCGAAAGAGAATGGCCATCCAACAATTAAGAGACATATCTTAGTTGGCTAACAATTCCTTGAAAGTCGATAAAGCAAGTCTCAAGAAAGAAAGTTTAAAAAAGAAATAATGTTACCCTCGAAGGGAAATGAGACCATATGTGGTATTAATAGATCATGAAGAAATACCATATGATGATTTGAACAAAATAAATTGTTGGAATATTCAAATTAAGACCAACCCACCATATAAATGTTTGAATTATAAATATTCAAATTCAAACTTGTTGCATATCCTCTTATCGGTAGGAATAGTAGAGATTGACCAATCTAAATATGACCCACTTTGAAGGAGGCTTCCTTTATAACAACTTTCTGAATATAAGGGGAAAATATACCTAGATACACAGGGTCCATTGAGGAATAATCACTAGCTTCTGTCACCACCATCAACTCTTCAAGTCAAATATTTTTGGGTATGCATCACAAAATAAGTCAGTTTTATCAGCAACGCTGAAACATTGACGAAAAGGATTTTTTTCGGGAGACTGAATGAAGTAACCAGTCTCTCACACTCTTATCTAAGATAGAACAAGACCTAAGTTGAATTCGACATGAGCTAAAGAAGCTACCCGTATGGCAATTTTGCTCACCGAAGAATCGCCTTCATCCCTGGAAAAATCTAGCCTCGACCTAGAATTACCATGGGATGTAGTCGGGACATGGATATCGGAGTTCAATGTGTATAAGACGTCTATGGGTCCAGGTTTCTCCACTCTTGCAGACATAAAGACCCTTCGTTGGTAAGATCAAGAACATTGTTCGCAGACACATCTCCTAGGTTAACCATAATAACACACTGGGAAAGATAATGGCGTACCTTGGAAGGGGAGGAAGAGAGAAAGACATCCCACAAGTGAGGAAGAAATAAAATAGTTCAAAATGTCAGAACAAGAGAATTGAAAAACAAACACGTGAAAAAGGAGTGATCATTGAGTAAAAATGAAGCAAAAAGAGACATTTCGGGAAAAAACTGCATTTCATAATGAAATCAATCGCAAATTAACGATCCAAACTAAAATTTAAAGAAGATATAAAGGTAGAAGACCAGCCGTCCCATCAGGGACATTGAAGGGTAGAAAGTACTCGAGTACCCTAGTCAGAGGAATAGTGCCCTAACTTGTGCCTTTAGGGCCACATGCTCAGAAGGAGTAGTGAAACATTTCAATGATGGGATACTATTTAATGCACCCGTTCCCCACTACTTTTGAAATAGATCGAAGGCTTTTACAACTTCTCTTGTACGTAAACCGTGACATTGTTTGCTACCGTACTTTCTTAAATTCCTTTCAACGTACATCTCATGCAAGAACCAACAAGATTAAAATATTTATGTTAAACTATGATAAGGTATGAATATAAATAGAAATCAACGTAAAAATTATACTTACGAGCACAACAATTGTAATATGGTATTATCTAGCCATTCATACGCCTTCAAAAATTTCATAATAGACATCTTAGGAATTACGTAAAACTGATATGGATCATGACTTAATTTAATATTCCCACAGATGTTTGGAATACTATTTAATATCATTGAAAGTCTCTTAGTGATATCTATTTATGGTGTTGTGGTTTCAATATTGTCCTGGTGGGCAAAACAAATTTATTTCAGGCTTGTACTACCCATAACTTTATCATGAATGTACAATTGATCATTTGAAATTTTTTGGTTGAGTAGACCCAATGAATTCAATTTCTGCATCATAAAAACAATATAAATACAACACAAAAATTAAAATACATAAACAATAATAACAACAACATACAACACAATTTTTTAAACTTATACTTATACCTCAAGCACATCATGTAACACCCTTCTAAAATACCCCAAATATTTAATTAAAAATAGCAATATATCAATCAGAGTAATTATGCAATTAAGGGTGTCACACAATCGTTTCACACCATTCACCATAATAACTGTCATGCTCTTTTATTAACTCAAACATAAAGCATTTGCACAATACGCAGCGGATAGAAATCAAATCAATCATGCAAAACATGTAACACATTACATGTAAAATTATTCAACAAGGTAAAACATCCCGTCCCGATGTTACATCTATCAGAGCATGACCCACTAAGGAGATTACACTAGACTCCAAGCATTAGCTTCTACTCAATCACTGCTCGTTACCTGAAAAATAGTTGTAAGGGTGAGTTCCTCAATCGATATAATAAGCATTATAAAATATCATGTAATGCTAAGTGTCGCATCCTGCGAAAAATCAACCGGCGAAGCTCAAAAGAAAACACACACAGAGCCGCCACTGCGCGTTATTTATCCCAAGATAGGGAAAGGAAACGCTCAGAGAAACCTGGAAAGAACATGGTCTCGCGACCAAAGAGACAGGGTAAGGGAGTCGGTTACGCGAGGGGAAGGTATTAGCACCCCTCACGTCCGTCGTACTCGACGGGATCCACGTTCTAAGAAAAGAAAAGGTTGCTAAAACATCACACACACACACAAGGGAACGCAGGTGGGGTTAAGAGAAGGGAGCTCGATAAGGTATCGCACCTTATGCCTACATATCTTGTCTGGAACAAGAATCAGAGCCACTGTAGTTCGGCTTACGCACGCCAAACAACACAAAACATACAAACAAGCAAAGGTGGCAAACATGGAGCCCGACAACCACTGGATGGAATTACGTCGACATCCGAACCAAAACACACTCAAAACGGCAAACGAGGAGCCCGATAGCCAATCACTGGGCTTACGTCGGCATCCGAACCAAAACACAATCAGATAACAAGTAAACACACGCAAAAAAGAAAAAGGTTGCCCAGAGTGGTCTCGCACGACCACCTGCCTACATACCTCGTCTGGAACGAGGATCAGGGCGATGTAGTTCCCCTGAAAGGGACTGAATTGCTAACCAGAAACCGGGGAAAGACACACTACTAGGGAGCTGGACTCGAGCCTAGTGTTGTCATGCATCGTTACCCTAAGTTCGGTTTTCTATCCTACTTGCATAAGCAAACTATTCCTATCCAGGAAAGAAGCAAGCACACAAGCAAACAACATACAAGCATACATCAAATGAGAACAAGCATCTCAAACAGATATCCACACAGCACGCACTATAACCAAACAAGGGGCTCACACAATAGGTTTGACTGCCGAAGCGAGTCGTCTGTACGGGCTGGGTTTGCTCTTAACCTTGCCATTACGAGGCTAAGGTGAAGCAGATGAGAGGTGAAGTGAGGATCAGACCTCACTGCTCTTATCCCTAACCAGGGAGAGCTTCTGACAAATGAGCATGGGTCCAGAATGGGGGAACCCTTTTATACTCAGAGACTCTGACACAATGTGCACTACACAAGATCTTGGGCTTGTGATCTCAATGCTACAACCATGTAATGGGAGCAAGGAGAAGACTCAACTGAATAGTGGGGGGTAGACTGCATACCCCTACCTTCCACCAATTGCCTTATTTAAAGGACTTTCACCTGCTTGGCACGAAAAATAAACAACCACAATCATTGCCTCTTAAGGAGGACTTCAGACATTTATTTGCCCGGCCCGGTAACAGCCGGGTCTCCAGACTACATGAAGTCAAGAGGACCTACCTCAATGCAAGTTGCTTAAGCAAAGCAAAGCAAAAGTTCACAAGGAACTGAGCAACTAAAAGTACCTGGAAACAGTCAAACACAGTTAGTACTCAGACAGACAAAACTAAACAGCAAAAGTTTAATCAGTTAATCTATACAGATCAATGCACAACAAAGCAAGCTCAAAGTTCAAGTCCAAACTTCACAACCTACAAAACAATGTTATGTTAGTGTACAAACATCAAACAACATCATTTCAATTAACTTGATTCATCATCCATGTGCATTATGCTTTTGATCCTGAAAAATCAAGCAAATATTAGCAACAAGACCACTAGGCTAAGCCTAGGGTCCAAAGGCAAGAAAAATTCCTAAACAGCAAGGTATTCACCAACCAAAGTCAAATTAATATCAAACAAAAGCCAACACAATTAGCCTCATGTTTATATCATTCATCATGCTCATGTTATGCATAAAACAATCCAAACTAGTTCAAATGGAGCATCAAACATGCAAACAGAACTATTGCATTCAAATCCACATCAAAACAAATCCAAAAAATCTCAAATAAATTACACCTAAACAGGGCCTAATCCAGGTATGGCACACCAAATTTGAGCTTAATTGGGCAAATGGAACCATGTCAATGAAAATCAACAAAAACAGACACAATTATAGGCTCCAAATCACAACATCAATACATGCTTCCACTTCAAAAATTCATAACTCAATGAAAACAAAAAAGAAATGGATGAGACCAAAACAGGGATGTCACATCATGTGTCTATTACAAGCATATCAAATTTCATGAACATTCAATACCACATGAGCATTTCACAAAAGATTTGCCAACCTATGTCACATGAACTTGCAATTTCAACCACCAGAGATGAAAAATACCAAACAATTTGAAAATGCAATGTAAAATTCCACAAAAATTCATATAGCATCTTAACATGTTAATCAACCTTCATGCAAAATTTCATGTCATTCCAACAAGTCTAGGTCATTCAATTAAATCCAGCAAATTGACAAAATGAGGTGTGACACACATTGTCACACCTAAGTTCAAAAATTCATAACTCCATGGCCAGGTATCAAAAATTCAAGAAATTTACATGGAAATGAGCATCAATCAGTCAAGAATCATCACAAAAATTTTCAAGAATTTATTTTACATTGTGAGTATTTCATGAGCCAAATGGTAAAATGTATCAATTTTGAGCACATGTGAAATAAGCCTAAGTCAAACATAATTTCTACCATGCACAACTTTGACCAATAGGTCAAAAATAGTCTACAGTCAACAAGGAAGTCAAAGGAAAAATTTCCATATTTTCTGAATTTTCTACAATTTTTTATGAATTATTTAAGGTGATATGAATTTTTTAGAATTATTAAAATTAATTGAAATTACACAATGGCAGATCTGTAAATACTAATGGCGGGAGCGGGAAACATGATATTTGAATTTTCAAATGAAAATGAAGATCAAACAAGCTTCTGCGCAAAGCTTCATCATCTTCTTCCCAACCACTCCAGAATTCGAAGAACACCAAACCTCCACCAAAACAAGCAAATGGATAACCGTTCTAACCGTCTAAGCACCAGGAATCTAGATATCAACTCAATTTGTCCTAATTGTTTCTCTATTTCCTGAATCGAGCAACCTAGGGTTTTGGATCATAACTTCAAATCAAGATTTCATGCGCTACAGTCTACCATTTGCAAATCTAAAAGCATCACGATGCTCTACGATCCATGGACTACAGAATGCACACAATCATTTGGCAAAGCATGATAATCGAATTTCGAAGATACCTGAAAATTGCAGAATCGTGTAGGTGTTCTTCGCGCTCCATTCAGTGAAACAGAAGCAGCATGAACTTGAGGAAGTAGGATGCGAAGCTTAGATTCGCTCAATTTTGCTCCTAGTGCTCCAAATCAACATTCACCATTGATGACTCTTGAAGATGCAGTCGAGATTGGCGCGGTTTTTGAAGCTGAAAAGCACAAACAGGCGAAGCATATGCCAGTACACGATCAATGCAACAATAATTTTGCAAATTGATCAAAGATTGATGAAGTTTGGTGAATTTGAAGATTTGGTGTTCTTGAGGGTTTGAGAGAATTTGGAAAGGTTTCAGATCTAGATTTTGGTGAAATGAAATTCTGTTATGCTTAGAGAGTGATTAAGAATATATATGTGAGCTTAAACCATGATTAATCATATCATTAACCAAAATGCAATTGTTAAGTGAAAGTGTAATTTTCCAAGTAGGGGCATAATTGGAATTTCACTTGCCAGCTCATTGCCACCTGTTTTGACAGCTCACACACCTTCCAAATGCCATGTGTGAGTTGTCTCCATTTGTCTCATGCTCATTGGATGTGTAATTCTCAATTTCACCTTGTGATTGCACTTGTCCAATTTTGCAACTTCCATTTTTCAAGCCAAATTTCAAACCACAAGCCTTTGCCATGAAATGATGATTCCAACAAATTTCAAATACCATTTGTGAGGTGTAGCAAAAATCCCTACTCAAAAATTCCAATTATTTTGAAAGTTGGACAATTTTGCCCCTGGTCCAATTTAACTGTCCAGTTGAAAATTGACTTTTTGCATTGACCACTTTTGGAAAAATCCAATTATGCACCATGAAAGTACATGTCAAATGGAGTTTGTGCATATAAAGAACTTGCAATTTGGACAAACCATGTGGAAGTTATGGCCTCCTGATTATGGGTCATTTTTGAATTTCACTGAGCCATAATTTTCCAACCATACATGGGATTTTCAAGTTCTTGGACTTTTTGGAAAGGTGAGAACAAGATCTACAACTTTCATGTTGAACAAATTTTCATTTGAAGCTTCCTTGGACACGTGGCTTTGAGGTCAAAAACTTTCCATTTTTGGAAACTTCAATTACAAGTCACTTTCCATTTTTGGCAGTTTTTGTCCTGACTTGATTTTCTTCATTCTTAAGCTTTGAGATGTCAAATAACACTTGTTCCAACATGAATGAAGTGTATCCGACTCATTTCCACCTCCAAATCCATCAGATCATGTATAGTTGACCACAGTTGACTTTTCATCTGATAGATGAACTTGGCAATGCATAGATCAATCTGAACTCCAATCTTCAACTGAAATGGCTCAAGGGTGAAACCCTAGCCTCAATAAGCACAATATAATCACATAATGAACCCCATATCCATCATAAACCTCATCTCCTGGTTAAGCCCTGATTGGCCCAATGCAACTGATTAGGGTTGACCAGTGGTCAAAACCCTAATCTCAAGGAATCTGATCCAATCTCCTGATGACATCCAACCATGACGATGATGATGTATCATTGCAATCAAGATGAAGACCAATATCCATTGAGAATCATGAAACCCTAATTCACTGCCCAATCCTCAGATGGCCCATGATCAGTCAATAAACCCTAGGCTTGCACTTTGACTCCCTCATCTTCTGATCAAGACTTGGGAGGATAGCTTGCACAATGTAACCACATGATATGCAATATGCAATGCCTAATGACCTAAAATGATATGTAATATGTTAAGCTTAGTCCCAAGAGAGGAGGGCAAATTTTGAGGTGTTACAGCTGCCCCTATTCAATCCACTGTGAACCTGTCGATATGAATAGCCTCGGCTTTCAGATGATCAGGATGAAGAGTGATTGAATACCAAGAACAGACGAACAATTTGCACTCTGATGGGATATAATTAACAACGCCTGTCAGCATCGGCGAAGCAACAAACTCGAAACCAAAACGTCGACCTGGATACCAAAATAAATGGTAACGCAGGGATAACCATGGCTTGAACACCACTCATCCGCTCGGGATTGTTATTTTCTTTTTCTGCTTTTCTTGGACCCCGAAATCTTCTTTCCTTGTGATAACTCCGCTGGCAATCGTCGGAAATAACACCAATCACCACTCTGATGGCGACATATCAAAGGGTACATCTTCAACCAGACACTGACTGATGACCGGGAAGAAACTCGATGTTTACTGGACATCGAACGATGATGTTTTACAGGACACCAAAGAAAACTCGACCAAACATTAAACAATGACTGGGAGAAAACTCGATGTTTACAGGCATCGGACAATGATGTTTACAGGCATCAAACAATGATGTTGACAGGACATCGAACAATGATGTTGACAGGACATCGAACTATGATGTTTACAGGCATCAAACAATGATGTGGACAGGCATCAAACAATGATGTTGACAGGACATCTAACAATGATGTTTACAGGCATCAAACAATGATGTTTACAGGCATCACACAATGATGTTTACAGGCATCAAACAATGATGTTGACAGGACATCTAACAATGATGTTTACAGGCATCAAACAATGATGTTTACAGGCATCACACAATGATGTTTACAGGCATCACACAATGATGTTTACAGGCATCAAACAAGGATGTTTACAGGCATCAAACAATGATCGACCAGACATTAAACAATGACTGGGAAATAACTTGACGTTTACTGGACATCGAATGATGATGTTTACTGACACCAAAGAAAGCTCGACCAGACACTTACTGATGACTGGGAAATACTGTTGCTCACAATGCTGAACTCCTCGGAGTATCGTCTTCACTGTCTGGCAAAACCAATCCTCAAGCGGTAACCACGGCTTGAATCGCGCTGATCGCGTAACGTCCTCTGATTTTATTTCCATCTCTGTCCGACGGAAACCTTTCCTCCAGTATCGCACTACTGGGGAACATTGCTGATCTGACGTCGTGATGCTAAACTCCATAGAGTAACATCTTCGCTTTCTGGCACAACCACCTCTCAAACGGTAACCACGGCTTGAGACTAGCTCTATGCTTGCAACATGATGCATGATCTTTTTCTGCGTAATGCTCCATAATTATGGAAATGCTACGCGATTTATTATTTTTTCTATGCAATATGCTATGCTTATTTACATGATGAATGCATAAAAAGTATCCCCCTCAAGGGACTCCTCTGAGGAATACGAGACACTCTGCTGAGGAACTCGTCACCGCTCCGATTTCCACCATGCTGGGGAATCACTGTTGCTGGGGATAAGGCAACCCTTGCTGGGGAAGAACCTCCTTTGCACCCAATCCACTCAAGAAACTGCTGGGGATAAGCACCACCAACACTCTGTGGGGATACACCAATCCTGACTTGCTAGGGATATCAATCCTGACTCCGCTTCGGGAAAACCCTCACAGATACCTGCTGACTTCACTGGGGAAATGCTCACAGATACTCCGCTGGGGAAAATAGCAATCTCCAGACTCAACTGGGGATGCATCACTCTATCATCTGCTGGAGATAACCATCCTGATCCTGCTAGGGAAACGCATACCACTCCGCTGTGGATAACCCATGCAATCCATAGGTAGAATCAACTCAGCTGGGGATGCCAAAATCCGTCTGTTACGAAAACTCGTCCAATCCACTGGTAGGATGAACACTGCTGGAGATATATTTCATTGAAACCCGCTCCACTCGGGGATAGCAACCTTCAGGCCTGACTGCTGAGGAAACACCGTTTACCTGCCGAGGATAACCCTCTCGACTCGGCTGAGGGATCCATAGACCTTGGATCTGCTAGGGAGTTAGTCCTATGACTCTGCTTGGGGACCTAGCTGAGGAAATGAGAAAAGTTGGTACAGAACACCCGTCGACTCGTCGAACCACGGTATCTACCTCCCAATCTCGTATCGACTTTCCACTTTTGAGAATTCCCAGACTCGTCTGGACCTTTTCTGCTCCATCATCTTATATTCCAAGTCGCTCCGCGCTCGACGAGAGAGCGTACTCCTGGGAGTTATACAGAAATTTCAATTTTCCGACTTTGAAGAGTCTTCTTGATTAATTTCAAGGGTCATCGGACGTCTCGTCGTCTCTCCGTCCTTGCTTCATGCACTCGTCCCCGATCGGACTCTGCGGGGAATTGCATACTTTTAAGTCTTCCGATTTTGAAGAGTCTTCTTGATTAACATCAAGGATCGTCGTACGCCTCAACGTCACTTCGTCGTTTTTCATTCATTCGTTCCTGAGCGAACTCTCTGGGGATCTGTTACAAAGCTTCCACATCACAACATGCAAGTGAGTGAAAATATCCAACAGTTCCTGCAAAACAGACCGTTAGATAAAACCGTGCCCCAGGCGTGTCAAGATTTCAACACTTGGGTCACTCAACCTTCCAAATAAGATTTCAAGCTTTCCATCTTATAAACATGCATTGGAAGGAACCTGTATGTACTAAAATGCAAGATTCTTTATCAAAAATATTGGATGTTTTTGCAATCAAAGCGGTTATGAAAAACAAAAACAAAATTATTTGACTGAATATGCATTTTATTGATTGGAAAAGTGTGTGGCTCAAATGAGCAATACAAAGGAAGCAATTCCTGAAAAGAGGTAACTGCACAAAAGGAAAAATCTATCCTAATGGCAATGTGAAACCCGTGATCTCATCGAGTTCCAACTCGGTTACACCCCATATGTCCTCAGACTCTCCATGCTTTCTGCCTTCTGAACAAGACGATTCCAACCGATCCCTATCGGGTATTATCCATGATGCTTTAACCAAAGCGCAAACGATCATGCTAGACGCAGTTGTTCGTTTCAATCCCTCTTTTGCCTGGACCGCCCTTTCGGGTTTTCAGTCCACCGGGATACCCCTTTTTGCCCAAGTCGCCTTCTCAGGTTTTCGACTTGTCGGGTGTACATTTTTCATTTTATCCCTAATTTTTGCCCGAACCTTTCTTTCTGTTTTTGGTTCGCCGGGATGCCCATTTTTGCCTGGACTATTTTATTCTTTTCGTCCAGCGGGTCTCTTTTATACGAAGTATTTTTTAACTGCGTCCGCATTCACAGGGGATGGAAAATCCTCGCCATCCATGGCCGTTAACAATAAGGCTCCACCAGAGAAGACCTTCTTGACCATGAATGGACCTTCATAATTCGGTGTCCATTTGCCCCTTTGATCGTTTTGAGGAGGAAGGATCCTTTTCAGCACCATATCACCCATGTGATATACCCGAGGTCGCACCTTCTTGTCAAAAGCACGCTTCATCCTTTGCTGGTATAGCTGCCCATGACAAATGGCTGCTAGCCTCTTTTCCTCAATCAGGCTCAACTCTTCGTACCGGGTCTTTACCCATTCAGCCTCTTGCAATTTCACGTCCATCAGGACTCTCAAAGAGGGAATCTGAACCTCAACAGGTAACACAGCCTCCATTCCATATACCAATGAGAAAGGAGTTGCCCCAGTAGACACACCGAAGATCAATACCCAGGATACCAGTTTCCTACTCAATCACACCGTCGTTGGTGTATTCAAACGTTATCCGGGCAACAAAATCTTATTCTCCTTAACCTCCCCATCAGACATCAGAATCCGTTCGGATTTGGGGTCAGGCCCCTCCTCCGGGATCGGTCACTCTCAATCTTTCGATTTGAGCACCTCGAGATGTCCTCATCAGGGAACTCAAACTTCATCGGTTGATAACCTCAACAGGTTGCAGAGAGATGTAATCAGACCATACACCCCTTGATTGCTTTCTGAGCGGATCACAAATCAGTCAACATTCTTTTGCTCTCCCGCAACCCGTCCGGTCGATGCTGGCTTCTCACACACATACTCGATCGGATCCATCTCGGAAATCCACAAAGTGGCATGAATCAGCATATACTGTCTCAGTCGGCGAGCAGCCTATGCCAAAGTACAGCAAGTTTTCTCGAACAGTGAATGTATTGTTTCACAGTCGACAAACTTTTTGCTAAGGTAAATTGCATGCTCTTTTCGACAAGACTCGTCATGCTGACCCAATACACCTCGTAGACCCCTCGAAGGCTGTCAAGTACAGATTAACAGTCTCTTTCCATAGGGAGGCAACAGAATCAGAGGCTCCTGCCATTTATTCTTTTATTTTTTCAATGCCCCTTGGCAATCATTATTTCGCCTGACCGTTTGATTTTTTTTTTCAACATCTTGAATATGGGTTCACACGTGGCCGTTAGATGAGATGTGAACCATGACATGCAGTTCAATCTATCTAAGAAACCACGAACCTCTTCTTTTGTTCTCGGTTCAGGCATTTCTCTTATTGTTCTTTTTTTTTTTTTTTTTTTTTTCAGCAGGATGAACCTCGATTCCTCCCTTACAATGAACCCCAACATCTTACCGGACCGCACTCTGATAGTGCACTCACTTGAATTCAACCTCAGTTTGAATTGTCTCAACCGGTCAAACGACTTGCCCCGGTCTGCCAGATGCCCCTCTTCTGTTTGGGACTTTGCTATCATGTCATAGCATAGCATTCAATTTCATGATGAATCATATCATGAAACAAAGTCACCATGGCTCTCTGATACAGGCACTGGCGTTCCTCTTCTCTGGAGGAAAGTCTCCTTTCCATGGTAGCTTGTGCACAACGATATCAGTGTTCAACCCTGGCATATCCTGACATGACCAGGTAGAAGCATCCACGTGCTCTTTCAACCGGACTACCATTCTGCTCTCGATTCGCCTCTGAAGCGGCCCCAATTTTCACTTCCTTTCTGACCTTGGCGGTGCTGGGAATAACAATCTCGCATCGCCCTCGAGCGGCTGAATCACTTTCTCCTCTTGTTTTGACAACCTGGCTAATTCCAGCGGATCACAATCTTCTTCGCCTTCTTCTTCGGCATGATTGCTCGGTTTGTCGAAGTCATATGAGGGGTAACCAAATTGTTATCAGCGAGATCCGGAGAATTATTTTTGAATTCGGAACGAGACAAATCAAAAAGAGAAAAAACGGAAAACAAACATTGCCATTTTTATTTTATTTTTAAACTGCAAAAATAAATGAAAAACAGGGAACACCGCTTTTTGACTGAAAAACATCCATTTATTAATGATGCAGAAATGTTGCAAATGTAAACATGAGGTGGCCCTTACAATGGACCATTACGTGTCGGGCAACACGTATGGCTTTCATGTAGATAAAATCAAAACAGAAATCATTACTCTTCCGGACGAGTGACAGTGCTGATCTCTTAAGCCTTCCAGCTTCCTGGTACGCACGGCTTTATCCAACTATTGAACTTGCAGTTACCATCAGTCTCTTCACCCACTGTATAGGCGTGACCTGAATCTTCAGCAATTGCACTCACCATCGCCTGACCATGTGCCGGCATGGGATTGTCATTAACGTTGGGAGATGGAGCAAAGTTGATTGCTTTTGAATCCACCAGGTCTTGGACAACATTCCTGAATGCTCTACAGACCTCAATGTTATGCCCCGGTGTTCCAGAATGAAATTCGCACTGGGCATTCTCATCATAGTTGGGAGGCCTCTGATCTGTTCTCATCGGAACCATCGCCCTCGGCTGAACCAACCCAAGATCCATCAGTTTCTTGAACAGAACAGCGTATGTCACAGGCGGCTTGTCAAAATGGCGATCAACCCCTTTTCCTCTCATCTGGTACCCGGCTCTCTGTTGAGGTGGCTGACGTTGCTGTCGTACTGACTGATTGCCAGCAGGGATGGTTACAGCAGCAGTGTGCTGGTAGTAACGATCCCTACCGTGTCCTCCCTGGGCATACACAGCACTTGATTCACCCTCATTCTTGCGCTGACCGTTCCCGAATGGCTTCTTCGATCCTGATGACGATGCATTACCTTGTATCTTCCCCATTCTCAGCCAACTTTCGATTCTCTCCCCTGCCACCACAATGTCAGCAAAGTTGGTAACCGGGCATCCAACCATTCTTTCAGCAAAAACCCCTTGCAGGGTACCCATGAAGAGATCAGACATCTCTCTGTCCACCAGTGGAGGTTGAACTCTGGCAGCCAACTCTCTCCACCTTTGAGCGTACTCTTTAAACCCCTCGTTATTTTTCTGAGACATACCCTGCAGCTGGGTACGACTCGGGGCCATATCAGCATTGAACTGATACTGTTTAAAGAATGCATCTCCCAGATCCTGCCAGCTCTTGATGTCAGCAGATTTCAGCTTGGTATACCATTCCAGGGATCCTCCAGACAGACTGTCTTGGAAGAAATACATCCACAGCTTCTGATCTGTTGTATATGCAGAGATCTTGCGGACAAAGGCTTGCAGATGAGTTTCCGGGCAGGAACTCCCATTGTATTTGTCAAAACTGGGCGCCTTGAATTTCTGTGGAATCACAATCCCCTCAACCAGCCCCATGTTGGACATGTTCACCACCCCGGGAGTGGCATAGCTCTCCAACACTTTGATCTTTTCAGCCAACATCTGAATCTCCTTATTCTGAGGTGGAGCACTATAGGGAACAAACGGTTCATTCTGCATTGAAAACTGGTCAGCCTCCCTGTCTTCCTCCTGGTCTTCATCAAACCCGTAGAATGGAGGCACAAAATTATCCTTCAGATTCTGCCCCGGTTGGCCACCAGCACCAGCATTATTCACCACACCAATGGTTGTCCTCTTTCCGCCGTCTCTGGATCCGCCCAGCCCCTGGTTGGAGACACCATCCAGATTAACCCCACTGTTCGCCGCTGAAGCCCGCTCGAGCTTCTCAACCTTATCAGCCAGAGCCTTCTGATCAACTGCAAAACCCTGCATGATGTTGATCAGCTCAGTCATTTTGTCCTTCAGCTCAAGGAGATCAGTACTTGGGAGATCCATCAGTCGAGGAGTATTGCGTCTGGTGAAGTATCTGTGAGGACGGGTTGAGTGCAAAGGGATGACTCTACGAGCGCGAGCAATGATTCCTGCAAAACAGCAAACAGGTTAATATGCATGAATGCAACGTCTGTCCATATGAGGAAGATTCTGTCCTTTGATTCTGGTTTCATCGAGACAGATAATATTTCACCAATAACATTCTAACATCCGAATGTCTCTCAACCAGCTTCACAATCCAATAATACTCCCCACATGGCTAGACGTAAGTTCGATGCAGATGAATGCAAAATGTGGATGATGCTGATGCATGAATGCAATGGGCCATCCTCCAAGTCCTCTAATCATCTGTTGCTCTGAACCACAACTCGGATCCCTGGACTGATCACAACCATCTGAAGGAAAACATGCAACCACAAATCTGACCCACGGGTTCCGAAATAAACGGAAGACAGACACATCATCATCATCATCATCACCAAACTCTGATCAGATACCCATAACCCTGAATCGGCCCGGGGAATCCTGAAATAAACGGATCCCCACTGATAAATAACTCGGCCCGGGGAATCCTGAAATAAACGGATCCCCACTGATGAATACCACGGACAGCACTCCGGCGTCTCAGAAATAAACGGCCATAAATCCGACTTATAAATAGGACTCTGATCCACGGAACAATTAGTCACCATCTGAGTCACCAACAGAACATGCATCTGTAAGAATCAACCCTCCCCTCACAGGTAAATTCTAATCAGGTCACCCTAAGGCGGATAATAGTCTCGACAATCGGGCAGAGATACTCAATGGGTTTGCCCTTTCGGGTGTGCCATTGTAGCTCTCCTGAGATCGTCTAAACCAAAGATCCGGGAAATGATCGGTCACCAGAGTCAACAGCTCAAATGACGTAACTCAACCAAAGTGGAATATTCCACAACGGAAAGCACTATCAGATGAACCTCGTCCGGCTTGTGGTATGTCACGTTGCAACATTATGCTGATTTAGCAAATGAGGAACGTGAGACCCACACTAATCCTAGGTGTATACTCGGGCCTGGGTTTTAGCCCCACTCAGAACACCCACCCCACACAGAGGAACCACCTGCACAGAGGACGGCAACAACATGATAGTATGATGCATGCAAATATTAATGCAAGTATAGATACACACTGGTTAGAATAATAAATGCAATAAATCACACAACAAGCAACCTAAACTAATCCTAGAACGCTAGGAGAGACTCGCTTAGGGAAGATGGACCAGCACAGGTCTACATCTGAAAAGTCCCCAGTAGAGTCGCCAGCTGTCGCATCCTGCGAAAAATCAACCGGCGAAGCTCAAAAGAAAACACACACAGAGCCGCCACTGCGCGTTATTTATCCCAAGATAGGGAAAGGAAACGCTCAGAGAAACCTGGAAAGAACATGGTCTCGCGACCAAAGAGACAGGGTAAGGGAGTCGGTTACGCGAGGGGAAGGTATTAGCACCCCTCACGTCCGTCGTACTCGACGGGATCCACGTTCTAAGAAAAGAAAAGGTTGCTAAAACATCACACACACACACAAGGGAACGCAGGTGGGGTTAAGAGAAGGGAGCTCGATAAGGTATCGCACCTTATGCCTACATATCTTGTCTGGAACAAGAATCAGAGCCACTGTAGTTCGGCTTACGCACGCCAAACAACACAAAACATACAAACAAGCAAAGGTGGCAAACATGGAGCCCGACAACCACTGGATGGAATTACGTCGACATCCGAACCAAAACACACTCAAAACGGCAAACGAGGAGCCCGATAGCCAATCACTGGGCTTACGTCGGCATCCGAACCAAAACACAATCAGATAACAAGTAAACACACGCAAAAAAGAAAAAGGTTGCCCGGAGTGGTCTCGCACGACCACCTGCCTACATACCTCGTCTGGAACGAGGATCAGGGCGATGTAGTTCCCCTGAAAGGGACTGAATTGCTAACCAGAAACCGGGGAAAGACACACTACTAGGGAGCTGGACTCGAGCCTAGTGTTGTCATGCATCGTTACCCTAAGTTCGGTTTTCTATCCTACTTGCATAAGCAAACTATTCCTATCCAGGAAAGAAGCAAGCACACAAGCAAACAACATACAAGCATACATCAAATGAGAACAAGCATCTCAAACAGATATCCACACAGCACGCACTATAACCAAACAAGGGGCTCACACAATAGGTTTGACTGCCGAAGCGAGTCGTCTGTACGGGCTGGGTTTGCTCTTAACCTTGCCATTACGAGGCTAAGGTGAAGCAGATGAGAGGTGAAGTGAGGATCAGACCTCACTGCTCTTATCCCTAACCAGGGAGAGCTTCTGACAAATGAGCATGGGTCCAGAATGGGGGAACCCTTCTATACTCAGAGACTCTGACACAATGTCACTGCACAAGATCTTGGGCTTGTGATCTCAATGCTACAACCATGTAATGGGAGCAAGGAGAAGACTCAACTGAATAGTGGGGGGTAGACTGCATACCCCTACCTTCCACCAATTGCCTTATTTAAAGGACTTTCACTTGCTTGGCACGAAAAATAAACAACCACAATCATTGCCTCTTAAGGAGGACTTCAGACATTTATTTGCCCGGCCCGGTAACAGCCGGGTCTCCAGACTACATGAAGTCAAGAGGACCTACCTCAATGCAAGTTGCTTAAGCAAAGCAAAGCAAAAGTTCACAAGGAACTGAGCAACTAAAAGTACCTGGAAACAGTCAAACACAGTTAGTACTCAGACAGACAAAACTAAACAGCAAAAGTTTAATCAGTTAATCTATACAGATCAATGCACAACAAAGCAAGCTCAAAGTTCAAGTCCAAACTTCACAACCTACAAAACAATGTTATGTTAGTGTACAAACATCAAACAACATCATTTCAATTAACTTGATTCATCATCCATGTGCATTATGCTTTTGATCCTGAAAAATCAAGCAAATATTAGCAACAAGACCACTAGGCTAAGCCTAGGGTCCAAAGGCAAGAAAAATTCCTAAACAGCAAGGTATTCACCAACCAAAGTCAAATTAATGTCAAACAAAAGCCAACACAATTAGCCTCATGTTTATATCATTCATCATGCTCATGTTATGCATAAAACAATCCAAACTAGTTCAAATGGAGCATCAAACATGCAAACAGAACTATTGCATTCAAATCCACATCAAAACAAATCCAAAAAATCTCAAATAAATTACACCTAAACAGGGCCTAATCCAGGTATGGCACACCAAATTTGAGCTTAATTGGGCAAATGGAACCATGTCAATGAAAATCAACAAAAACAGACACAATTATAGGCTCCAAATCACAACATCAATACATGCTTCCACTTCAAAAATTCATAACTCAATGAAAACAAAAAAGAAATGGATGAGACCAAAACAGGGATGTCACATCATGTGTCTATTACAAGCATATCAAATTTCATGAACATTCAATACCACATGAGCATTTCACAAAAGATTTGCCAACCTATGTCACATGAACTTGCAATTTCAACCACCAGAGATGAAAAATACCAAACAATTTGAAAATGCAATGTAAAATTCCACAAAAATTCATATAGCATCTTAACATGTTAATCAACCTTCATGCAAAATTTCATGTCATTCCAACAAGTCTAGGTCATTCAATTAAATCCAGCAAATTGACATAATGAGGTGTGACACACATTGTCACACCTAAGTTCAAAAATTCATAACTCCATGGCCAGGTATCAAAAATTCAAGAAATTTACATGGAAATGAGCATCAATCAGTCAAGAATCATCACAAAAATTTTCAAGAATTTATTTTACATTGTGAGTATTTCATGAGCCAAATGGTAAAATGTATCAATTTTGAGCACATGTGAAATAAGCCTAAGTCAAACATAATTTCTACCATGCACAACTTTGACCAATAGGTCAAAAATAGTCTACAGTCAACAAGGAAGTCAAAGGAAAATTTCCATATTTTCTGAATTTTCTACAATTTTTTATGAATTATTTAAGGTGATATGAATTTTTTAGAATTATTAAAATTAATTGAAATTACACAATGGCAGATCTGTAAATACTAATGGCGGGAGCGGGAAACATGATATTTGAATTTTCAAATGAAAATGAAGATCAAACAAGCTTCTGCGCAAAGCTTCATCATCTTCTTCCCAGCCACTCCAGAATTCGAAGAACACCAAACCTCCACCAAAACAAGCAAATGGATAACCGTTCTAACCGTCTAAGCACCAGGAATCTAGATATCAACTCAATTTGTCCTAATTGTTTCTCTATTTCCTGAATCGAGCAACCTAGGGTTTTGGATCATAACTTCAAATCAAGATTTCATGCGCTACAGTCTACCATTTGCAAATCTAAAAGCATCACGATGCTCTACGATCCATGGACTACAGAATGCACACAATCATTGGCAAAGCATGATAATCGAATTTCGAAGATACCTGAAAATTGCAGAATCGTGTAGGTGTTCTTCGCGCTCCATTCAGTGAAACAGAAGCAGCATGAACTTGAGGAAGTAGGATGCGAAGCTTAGATTCGCTCAATTTTGCTCCTAGTGCTCCAAATCAACATTCACCATTGATGACTCTTGAAGATGCAGTCGAGATTGGCGCGGTTTTTGAAGCTGAAAAGCACAAACAGGCGAAGCATATGCCAGTACACGATCAATGCAACAATAATTTTGCAAATTGATCAAAGATTGATGAAGTTTGGTGAATTTGAAGATTTGGTGTTCTTGAGGGTTTGAGAGAATTTGGAAAGGTTTCAGATCTAGATTTTGGTGAAATGAAATTCTGTTATGCTTAGAGAGTGATTAAGAATATATATGTGAGCTTAAACCATGATTAATCATATCATTAACCAAAATGCAATTGTTAAGTGAAAGTGTAATTTTCCAAGTAGGGGCATAATTGGAATTTCACTTGCCAGCTCATTGCCACCTGTTTTGACAGCTCACACACCTTCCAAATGCCATGTGTGAGCTGTCTCCATTTGTCTCATGCTCATTGGATGTGTAATTCTCAATTTCACCTTGTGATTGCACTTGTCCAATTTTGCAACTTCCATTTTTCAAGCCAAATTTCAAACCACAAGCCTTTGCCATGAAATGATGATTCCAACAAATTTCAAATACCATTTGTGAGGTGTAGCAAAAATCCCTACTCAAAAATTCCAATTATTTTGAAAGTTGGACAATTTTGCCCCTGGTCCAATTTAACTGTCCAGTTGAAAATTGACTTTTTGCATTGACCACTTTTGGAAAAATCCAATTATGCACCATGAAGGTACATGTCAAATGGAGTTTGTGCATATAAAGAACTTGCAATTTGGACAAACCATGTGGAAGTTATGGCCTCCTGATTATGGGTCATTTTTGAATTTCACTGAGCCATAATTTTCCAACCATACATGGGATTTTCAAGTTCTTGGACTTTTTGGAAAGGTGAGAACAAGATCTACAACTTTCATGTTGAACAAATTTTCATTTGAAGCTTCCTTGGACACGTGGCTTTGAGGTCAAAAACTTTCCATTTTTGGAAACTTCAATTACAAGTCACTTTCCATTTTTGGCAGTTTTTGTCCTGACTTGATTTTCTTCATTCTTAAGCTTTGAGATGTCAAATAACACTTGTTCCAACATGAATGAAGTGTATCCGACTCATTTCCACCTCCAAATCCATCAGATCATGTACAGTTGACCACAATTGACTTTTCATCTGATAGATGAACTTGGCAATGCATAGATCAATCTGAACTCCAATCTTCAACTGAAATGGCTCAAGGGTGAAACCCTAGCCTCAATAAGCACAATATAATCACATAATGAACCCCATATCCATCATAAACCTCATCTCCTGGTTAAGCCCTGATTGGCCCAATGCAACTGATTAGGGTTGACCAGTGGTCAAAACCCTAATCTCAAGGAATCTGATCCAATCTCCTGATGACATCCAACCATGACGATGATGATGTATCATTGCAATCAAGATGAAGACCAATATCCATTGAGAATCATGAAACCCTAATTCACTGCCCAATCCTCAGATGGCCCATGATCAGTCAATAAACCCTAGGCTTGCACTTTGACTCCCTCATCTTCTGATCAAGACTTGGGAGGATAGCTTGCACAATGTAACCACATGATATGCAATATGCAATGCCTAATGACCTAAAATGATATGTAATATGTTAAGCTTAGTCCCAAGAGAGGAGGGCAAATTTTGAGGTGTTACACTAAGTAAATAACACATTAATCACCCTAACCATATCACACATTCGGTAACGGCAACCTCCACTCAAACATCATAATCATGCTCAACATAAACATCAAAACACACGTATAATATTGGAACACATCCATTCATATTATACACAAGACATACATTATGCAATGAGACTCCATGCATGCGGTACCGACTATTCATGAACATATAGTTCAACCTCACCGATCAAATCCAGATGCGGCTACCAAGCCCACTAGTCCCACTCATTTGAGACCTAGTGACTCACTCACTAATTCCTCACCATGGGAATTAGCTACCACCCCAAGGGCTATGCTATGCACGCTAATCACCTAGCATGCAAACATCAACAACAATCTACAAAGATTTACTCACTAATTCCTCACCATGGGAATTAGCTACCACCATAAAGGCCACAATATGCATGCTAATTCACCTAGCAATGCAACATCATCAACAACAATCCACAATGGACATATGCTCACACTCTAAGCCATAAAACAGTCCATTCACCAACACATGCATAATATATACATTCACAACATTATGCATATTTTCACACATCATCAGCATATTTATCACATAATCATATCATGTCATGTCAAATAATTCAATCACAGTATTAGCACACTCTACTAATACCTATCCTACTCAAAACAACGGGAAATAATCCCTACTATATCACACACCGATATAGGCCAATCACCAATTATGTTCACAACATTAAAATAGCAATTTTTCCAATTTCCAACAGTGTTAACCGGTTAACGCCCTGGGTTAACCGGTTAACGCAGGACAGAACACGCTTCCTGGCCAAATTCAACAGTGTTAACCGGTTAACGCCCTGGGTTAACCGGTTAACGCAGACAGAACATCAATATTTTCACAACCCACAACAGTGTTAACCGGTTAACGCCCTGGGTTAACCGGTTAACGCAAGCAAAACAGCAATACCTCACAATTCCTAACAGTGTTAACCGGTTAACACCCTGGGTTAACCGGTTAACGCAAGACAGAAAGCTGTTCCTGCGCTAACACGAAGCAGAAGCAAAATTCTCCGCATTTTCCGCCGTTGGAGAACTTCCGGACCTCCGATTCCGATTCCGTAAAAAGCTATACGTTCGGAAAATCACTACCCATCCAATTACAGATTCAATTACGGCTTAACACAGTTCATTCATCACAATTTTTCAGCATCTAACATCCCAATTAGGGTCAATTCAACGGTTTATCACTACCCATTACATGTTAACCTATAATACCCATTAAACGACGATAAACCCCCCTTACCTGAGTTAATCCGGCGAATCTTTAAGCTTCAAGCTTTTCTCTTCTCCAACCTTCTTCCTCTTGCTCTGCCTCTTTGCCCTTTTCTTCTTTTTGAGCCGCTTCTCTGTTTTCACGTGAAAACTCTTTTTACCAAAAATGAAACTCTTTTTCCTTATTTCCAACTTATATATTTTCCAATAATTATTATTCCAATAATAATAATAATAATAATAATAATCCAAAAATTCCAATTATTTAATTAAATTAATAAATATAATATTAACTTAAATTAAATAATTATCTTATTTTTATCGGGGTGTTACAACTCTCCCCCACTAAAAGAGTTTTCGTCCTCGAAAACATACCTCAAGCGAATAGCTCCGGATAAGACTCCTTCATCTGACTCTCAAGTTCCCAAGTCACATTGCCACCTGCTGGTCCTCCCCAAGCTACCTTTACCAAAGCAATCTCTTTACCCCGCAACTGCTTCAACTCTCGATCCTCGATCCTCATAGGTGATGTTTCAACAGTCAGGTTATCTCTCACCTGTACATCATCCACTTGGACCACATGCGACGGATCAGGAATGTACCTCCTCAACTGAGACACGTGGAAAACCTCATGCAAATTCGCAAGTGACGGCGGTAAAGCGATACGATAGGCTACCTCCCCTATCCTCTCCAAAATCTGGTAAGGACCAATAAATCGAGGTGTCAACTTCTTCGACTTCAAAGCTCGACCAACCCCAGTTATCGGAGTAACACGAAGAAACACATGATCTCCCTCTTGGAACTCAAGTGCCTTCCTTCTCTTGTCGTGATAACTCTTCTGACGACTCTGAGCAATTCTCATCTTCTCCTGAATCATCTTAATCTTTTCCGTAGTTTGTTGAACAATCTCCGGTCCAACCACAACACTCTCACCGGACTCATACCAACATAAAGGCGTCCGACATCTCCTACCATACAAAGCTTCAAACGGTGCCATACCAATGCTCGAATGAAAGCTATTGTTGTAGGTAAACTCAATCAAAGGTAAATAACAATCCCAAGCACCCCCCTTTTCCAAAACACAAGCCCTCAAAAGATCCTCTAGTGACTGAATCGTCCTCTCAGTCTGACCATCAGTCTGCGGATGATATGCAGAACTCAATCTCAGCTTAGTTCCCAAAGCCTTCTGCAAACCTTCCCAAAACTTCGATGTAAATCTAGGATCTCTGTCCGAAACAATACTCGACGGAATACCATGCAAACTTACAATCTTCTCAATATACAACTCGGCTAATCTCTCTAACGGATAATCCATTCTGATCGGAATGAAATGAGCCGATTTCGTTAATCTATCGACAATCACCCAAATAGCTTCAAAATTCTTACTTGTCCTCGGTAAACCAGAAACAAAATCCATACTGATACTATCCCACTTCCACTCTGGAATAGCCAACGGTTGCATTAGCCCAGACGGCTTCTGATGCTCAACCTTTGACTTCTGACAAGTCAAACAAGAGTAAACAAAACTCGCAATTTCTCTTTTCATTCCCGGCCACCAAAATAACTTTTTCAAATCATGATACATCTTCGTAGCCCCAGGATGAATACTCAGGCCACTACGATGTCCTTCCTCAAGAATACTCTTCTTAAGCTCGGTAACATCCGGAATACACACCCGATTACCAAATTTCAAAACACCATTCTCATCAATTCTGAATTCACCACCTCTTGAAATCACATGACCAAGAAAACTAACCTCTTCTAACCAAAATTCACACTTAGACAGCTTAGCAAATAACTTCTTTTCTCGTAGAACTCCTAAAACCATTCTCAAATGCTCAGCATGCTCTTCTTCAGATTTCGAATACACCAAAATATCGTCAATAAACACCACAACAAACTTGTCTAGGTACGGATGGAAAATCCTATTCATATACTCCATAAATACTCCAGGCGCATTAGTCACACCAAAAGGCATTACAGAATACTCATAATGTCCATACCTCGTTCTGAAAGCAGTCTTCTGAATATCCTCAATTTTCACACGTATCTGATGATAACCCGATCTCAAATCTATTTTGCTGAACACACTCGCACCAACCAACTGATCCATCAAATCATCAATCCTCGGCAAAGGATACCGATTCTTGATCGTCACTTTATTCAGTTGCCTGTAGTCCACACACAACCTCATAGTACCTTCTTTCTTCTTAACTAACAACACTGGTGCACCCCACGGCGACACACTTGGACGAATAAATTTCTTATCCAACAGATCTTCCAACTGACTCTTCAATTCAGTTAACTCAACAGCAGACATACGGTACGGAGCCATCGATATCGGCCTAGTACCAGGTACCAATTCAATCGAGAACTCAACTTCACGCTCTGGCGGTAATTCATTCACTTCTTCAGGAAACACATCAGGAAAATCACACACCACAGCTAGATCGCAAATCACCAGTTTATCTTTAGCCTCCAAAGTCGCTAACAGCATAAACAACTCTGCCCCATCTGCTACTGCCTCATTCACCTGCCTTGCTGATAGAAACAAACTCTTTCCTTCCTCATTCTCAGGAAAAATCACAGTCTTATCAAAACAGTTGATATAAACTCGGTTAAACACCAACCAGTTCATACCCAGAATAACATCAATCTGCACTAGTGGAAGACACACGAGGTCCATCCCAAAGTCTCTACCAAAAATACTCAAAGGACAATTTAAACAAACTGAAGTAGTAGTCACTGAACCCTTCGCAGGAGTATCAATCACCATACTTCCATGCATCTCAGATATCTCTAACTTAAGTTTCACAGCACAATCCAAAGATATAAAGGAATGAGTAGCACCGGTGTCAATAATAGCTACAAGAGGAAAGCCATTAATATAACACGTACCTCGGATCAAACGATCATCTGCAAAAGTCTCAGAACCCGATAAAGCGAAGACCTTGCCTCCCGACTGGTTCTCTCTCTTCGGCTTAGGACACTGTGGACTGATATGACCCACCTCTCCACAGTTGAAACAAGTCACAGTCTTCAACCGGCACTCTGCAGCCAAGTGACCACCTTTGCCACACTTGAAACACTTCTTCTCAGCACTAGTACACTCATGGACACGATGTCCAGCCTGACCACATCTGTAACACTTAGCAGGGGCACTAGAGTCTCCCCCACTAGGCCTCTTCATTCCACTCTGTCTCTGGAAACCTTTGCCAGCTGCATACGGTTTCCCACGATCATTCTGATTCTTGCCTTTCCTATCAACCCTCTGCTGATAGCTTTCCGCTCTGGCCTTGGTATCCTGTTCAAAAATCCTGCAACAGTCAACCAAATCAGAAAACACTCTAATCCGCTGATATCCAATAGCCTGCTTGATCTCGGGACGCAACCCGTTCTCAAACTTCACACATTTTGAAAATTCCCCAGTAGCCTCATCATAGGGAGTGTAATACTTCGACAACTCTGTGAACTTAGCAGCATACTCAGTAACAGACCGGTTGCCCTGCTTCAATTCCAAGAACTCTATCTCTTTCTTTCCTCTGACATCCTCTGGAAAGTACTTCCTCAGGAATCTCTCTCTGAACACAGCCCAAGTGATCTCAGCATTCCCAGCAGATTCCAACTCAGTGCGGGTAGCAACCCACCAATCATCTGCTTCTTCTGACAGCATATGCGTACCGAACCTGACCTTCTGGTTATCGGCACACTCAGTCACTCGGAAGATCCTCTCGATCTCCTTCAACCACTTCTGAGCACCATCTGGATCGTATGCTCCCTTGAACATTGGAGGATTGTTCTTCTGGAACTCACTCAGTTGACGAGCAGCTCCCATTCCCACAACATTCGGATTTCCTCCAAGTACTCCAGCTAGCATACCTAGAGCCTCAGCAATCGCAGCATCGTCTCTACCTCTTCCAGCCATCTCTATTCTGAAACCCAACAAGCTAAAACAATAAGTACTGATAGGGTTACACAACACCTATCCCGTACAGGGGAAACAGAATAATTACGACTCGACTCGACCGACTATGCTCTGATACCACTAATGTAACACCCTTCTAAAATACCCCAAATATTTAATTAAAAATAGCAATATATCAATCAGAGTAATTATGCAATTAAGGGTGTCACACAATCGTTTCACACCATTCACCATAATAACTGTCATGCTCTTTTATTAACTCAAACATAAAGCATTTGCACAATACGCAGCGGATAGAAATCAAATCAATCATGCAAAACATGTAACACATTACATGTAAAATTATTCAACAAGGTAAAACATCCCGTCCCGATGTTACATCTATCAGAGCATGACCCACTAAGGAGATTACACTAGACTCCAAGCATTAGCTTCTACTCAATCACTGCTCGTTACCTGAAAAATAGTTGTAAGGGTGAGTTCCTCAATCGATATAATAAGCATTATAAAATATCATGTAATGCTAAGTAAATAACACATTAATCACCCTAACCATATCACACATTCGGTAACGGCAACCTCCACTCAAACATCATAATCATGCTCAACATAAACATCAAAACACACGTATAATATTGGAACACATCCATTCATATTATACACAAGACATACATTATGCAATGAGACTCCATGCATGCGGTACCGACTATTCGTGAACATATAGTTCAACCTCACCGATCAAATCCAGATGCGGCTACCAAGCCCACTAGTCCCACTCATTTGAGACCTAGTGACTCACTCGCTAATTCCTCACCATGGGAATTAGCTACCACCCCAAGGGCTATGCTATGCACGCTAATCACCTAGCATGCAAACATCAACAACAATCTACAAAGATTTACTCACTAATTCCTCACCATGGGAATTAGCTACCACCATAAAGGCCACAATATGCATGCTAATTCACCTAGCAATGCAACATCATCAACAAGAATCCACAATGGACATATGCTCACACTCTAAGCCATAAAACAGTCCATTCACCAACACATGCATAATATATACATTCACAACATTATGCATATTTTCACACATCATCAGCATATTTATCACATAATCATATCATGTCATGTCAAATAATTCAATCACAGTATTAGCACACTCTACTAATACCTATCCTACTCAAAACAACGGGAAATAATCCCTACTATATCACACACCGATATAGACCAATCACCAATTATGTTCACAACATTAAAATAGCAATTTTTCCAATTTCCAACAGTGTTAACCGGTTAACGCCCTGGGTTAACCGGTTAACGCAGGACAGAACACGCTTCCTGGCCAAATTCAACAGTGTTAACCGGTTAACGCCCTGGGTTAACCGGTTAACGCAGACAGAACATCAATATTTTCACAACCCACAACAGTGTTAACCGGTTAACGCCCTGGGTTAACCGGTTAACGCAAGCAAAACAGCAATACCTCACAATTCCTAACAGTGTTAACCGGTTAACACCCTGGGTTAACCGGTTAACGCAAGACAGAAAGTTGTTCCTGCGCTAACACGAAGCAGAATGCAAAATTCTCCGCATTTTCCGCCGTTGGAGAACTTCCGGACCTCCGATTCCGATTCCGTAAAAAGCTATACGTTCGGAAAATCACTACCCATCCAATTACAGATTCAATTACGGCTTAACACAGTTCATTCATCACAATTTTTCAGCATCTAACATCCCAATTAGGGTCAATTCAACGGTTTATCACTACCCATTACATGTTAACCCATAATACCCATTAAACGACGATAAACCCCCTTACCTGAGTTAATCCGGCGAATCTTTAAGCTTCAAGCTTTTCTCTTCTCCAACCTTCTTCCTCTTGCTCCGCCTCTTTGCCCTTTTCCTCTTTTTGAGCCGCTTCTCTGTTTTCACGTGAAAACTCTTTTTACCAAAAATGAAACTCTTTTTCCTTATTTCCAACTTATATATTTTCCAATAATTATTATTCCAATAATAATAATAATAATAATAATAATAATCCAAAAATTCCAATTATTTAATTAAATTAATAAATATAATATTAACTTAAATTAAATAATTATCTTATTTTTATCGGGGTGTTACAACTCTCCCCCACTAAAAGAGTTTTCGTCCTCGAAAACATACCTCAAGCGAATAGCTCCGGATAAGACTCCTTCATCTGACTCTCAAGTTCCCAAGTCACATTGCCACCTGCTGGTCCTCCCCAAGCTACCTTTACCAAAGCAATCTCTTTACCCCACAACTGCTTCAACTCTCGATCCTCGATCCTCATAGGTGATGTTTCAACAGTCAGGTTATCTCTCACCTGTACATCATCCACTTGGACCACATGCGACGGATCAGGAATGTACCTCCTCAACTGAGACACATGGAAAACCTCATGCAAATTCGCAAGTGACGGCGGTAAAGCGATACGATAGGCTACCTCCCCTATCCTCTCCAAAATCTGGTAAGGACCAATAAATCGAGGTGTCAACTTCTTCGACTTCAAAGCTCGACCAACCCCAGTTATCGGAGTAACACGAAGAAACACATGATCTCCCTCTTGGAACTCAAGTGCCTTCCTTCTCTTGTCGTGATAACTCTTCTGACGACTCTGAGCAATTCTCATCTTCTCCTGAATCATCTTAATCTTTTCCGTAGTTTGTTGAACAATCTCCGGTCCAACCACAACACTCTCACCGGACTCATACCAACATAAAGGCGTCCGACATCTCCTACCATACAAAGCTTCAAACGGTGCCATACCAATGCTCGAATGAAAGCTATTGTTGTAGGTAAACTCAATCAAAGGTAAATAACAATCCCAAGCACCCCCCTTTTCCAAAACACAAGCCCTCAAAAGATCCTCTAGTGACTGAATCGTCCTCTCAGTCTGACCATCAGTCTGCGGATGATATGCAGAACTCAATCTCAGCTTAGTTCCCAAAGCCTTCTGCAAACCTTCCCAAAACTTCGATGTAAATCTAGGATCTCTGTCCGAAACAATACTCGACGGAATACCATGCAAACTTACAATCTTCTCAATATACAACTCGGCTAATCTCTCTAACGGATAATCCATTCTGATCGGAATGAAATGAGCCGATTTCGTTAATCTATCGACAATCACCCAAATAGCTTCAAAATTCTTACTTGTCCTCGGTAAACCAGAAACAAAATCCATACTGATACTATCCCACTTCCACTCTGGAATAGCCAACGGTTGCATTAGCCTAGACGGCTTCTGATGCTCAACCTTTGACTTCTGACAAGTCAAACAAGAGTAAACAAAACTCGCAATTTCTCTTTTCATTCCCGACCACCAAAATAACTTTTTCAAATCATGATACATCTTCGTAGCCCCAGGATGAATACTCAGGCCACTACGATGTCCTTCCTCAAGAATACTCTTCTTAAGCTCGGTAACATCCGGAATACACACCCGATTACCAAATTTCAAAACACCATTCTCATCAATTCTGAATTCACCACCTCTTGAAATCACATGACCAAGAAAACTAACCTCTTCTAACCAAAATTCACACTTAGACAGCTTAGCAAATAACTTCTTTTCTCGTAGAACTCCTAAAACCATTCTCAAATGCTCAGCATGCTCTTCTTCAGATTTCGAATACACCAAAATATCGTCAATAAACACCACAACAAACTTGTCTAGGTACGGATGGAAAATCCTATTCATATACTCCATAAATACTCCAGGCGCATTAGTCACACCAAAAGGCATTACAGAATACTCATAATGTCCATACCTCGTTCTGAAAGCAGTCTTCTGAATATCCTCAGTTTTCACACGTATCTGATGATAACCCGATCTCAAATCTATTTTGCTGAACACACTCGCACCAACCAACTGATCCATCAAATCATCAATCCTCGGCAAAGGATACCGATTCTTGATCGTCACTTTATTCAGTTGCCTGTAGTCCACACACAACCTCATAGTACCTTCTTTCTTCTTAACTAACAACACTGGTGCACCCCACGGCGACACACTTGGACGAATAAATTTCTTATCCAACAGATCTTCCAACTGACTCTTCAATTCAGTTAACTCAACAGCAGACATACGGTACGGAGCCATCGATATCGGCCTAGTACCAGGTACCAATTCAATCGAGAACTCAACTTCACGCTCTGGCGGTAATTCATTCACTTCTTCAGGAAACACATCAGAAAAATCACACACCACAGCTAGATCGCAAATCACCAGTTTATCTTTAGCCTCCAAAGTCGCTAACAGCATAAACAACTCTGCCCCATCTGCTACTGCCTCATTCACCTGCCTTGCTGATAGAAACAAACTCTTTCCTTCCTCATTCTCAGGAAAAATCACAGTCTTATCAAAACAGTTGATATAAACTCGGTTAAACACCAACCAGTTCATACCCAGAATAACATCAATCTGCACTAGTGGAAGACACACGAGGTCCATCCCAAAGTCTCTACCAAAAATACTCAAAGGACAATTTAAACAAACTGAAGTAGTAGTCACTGAACCCTTCGCAGGAGTATCAATCACCATACTTCCATGCATCTCAGATATCTCTAACTTAAGTTTCACAGCACAATCCAAAGATATAAAGGAATGAGTAGCACCGGTGTCAATAATAGCTACAAGAGGAAAGCCATTAATATAACACGTACCTCGGATCAAACGATCATCTGCAAAAGTCTCAGAACCCGATAAAGCGAAGACCTTGCCTCCCGACTGGTTCTCTCTCTTCGGCTTAGGACACTGTGGACTGATATGACCCACCTCTCCACAGTTGAAACAAGTCACAGTCTTCAACCGACACTCTGCAGCCAAGTGACCACCTTTGCCACACTTGAAACACTTCTTCTCAGCACTGGTACACTCATGGACACGATGTCCAGCCTGACCACATCTGTAACACTTAGCAGGGGCACTAGAGTCTCCCCCACTAGGCCTCTTCATTCCACTCTGTCTCTGGAAACCTTTGCCAGCTGCATACGGTTTCCCACGATCATTCTGATTCTTGCCTTTCCTATCAACCCTCTGCTGATAGCTTTCCGCTCTGGCCTTGGTATCCTGTTCAAAAATCCTGCAACAGTCAACCAAATCAGAAAACACTCTAATCCGCTGATATCCAATAGCCTGCTTGATCTCGGGACGCAACCCGTTCTCAAACTTCACACATTTTGAAAATTCCCCAGTAGCCTCATCATAGGGAGTGTAATACTTCGACAACTCTGTGAACTTAGCAGCATACTCAGTAACAGACCGGTTGCCCTGCTTCAATTCCAAGAACTCTATCTCTTTCTTTCCTCTGACATCCTCTGGAAAGTACTTCCTCAGGAATCTCTCTCTGAACACAGCCCAAGTGATCTCAGCATTCCCAGCAGATTCCAACTCAGTGCGGGTAGCAACCCACCAATCATCTGCTTCTTCTGACAGCATATGCGTACCGAACCTGACCTTCTGGTTATCGGCACACTCAGTCACTCGGAAGATCCTCTCGATCTCCTTCAACCACTTCTGAGCACCATCTGGATCGTATGCTCCCTTGAACATTGGAGGATTGTTCTTCTGGAACTCACTCAGTTGACGAGCAGCTCCCATTCCCACAACATTCGGATTTCCTCCAAGTACTCCAGCTAGCATACCCAGAGCCTCAGCAATCGCAGCATCGTCTCTACCTCTTCCAGCCATCTCTATTCTGAAACCCAACAAGCTAAAACAATAAGTACTGATAGGGTTACACAACACCTATCCCGTACAGGGGAAACAGAATAATTAGGACTCGACTCGACCGACTATGCTCTGATACCACTAATGTAACACCCTTCTAAAATACCCCAAATATTTAATTAAAAATAGCAATATATCAATCAGAGTAATTATGCAATTAAGGGTGTCACACAATCGTTTCACACCATTCACCATAATAACTGTCATGCTCTTTTATTAACTCAAACATAAAGCATTTGCACAATACGCAGCGGATAGAAATCAAATCAATCATGCAAAACATGTAACACATTACATGTAAAATTATTCAACAAGGTAAAACATCCCGTCCCGATGTTACATCTATCAGAGCATGACCCACTAAGGAGATTACACTAGACTCCAAGCATTAGCTTCTACTCAATCACTGCTCGTTACCTGGAAAATAGTTGTAAGGGTGAGTTCCTCAATCGATATAATAAGCATTATAAAATATCATGTAATGCTAAGTAAATAACACATTAATCACCCTAACCATATCACACATTCGGTAACGGCAACCTCCACTCAAACATCATAATCATGCTCAACATAAACATCAAAACACACGTATAATATTGGAACACATCCATTCATATTATACACAAGACATACATTATGCAATGAGACTCCATGCATGCGGTACCGACTATTCGTGAACATATAGTTCAACCTCACCGATCAAATCCAGATGCGGCTACCAAGCCCACTAGTCCCACTCATTTGAGACCTAGTGACTCACTCACTAATTCCTCACCATGGGAATTAGCTACCACCCCAAGGGCTATGCTATGCACGCTAATCACCTAGCATGCAAACATCAACAACAATCTACAATGATTTACTCACTAATTCCTCACCATGGGAATTAGCTACCACCATAAAGGCCACAATATGCATGCTAATTCACCTAGCAATGCAACATCATCAACAACAATCCACAATGGACATATGCTCACACTCTAAGCCATAAAACAGTCCATTCACCAACACATGCATAATATATACATTCACAACATTATGCATATTTTCACACATCATCAGCATATTTATCACATAATCATATCATGTCATGTCAAATAATTCAATCACAGTATTAGCACACTCTACTAATACCTATCCTACTCAAAACAACGGGAAATAATCCCTACTATATCACACACCGATATAGGCCAATCACCAATTATGTTCACAACATTAAAATAGCAATTTTTCCAATTTCCAACAGTGTTAACCGGTTAACGCCCTGGGTTAACCGGTTAACGCATGACAGAACACGCTTCCTGGCCAAATTCAACAGTGTTAACCGGTTAATGCCCTGGGTTAACCGGTTAACGCAGACAGAACAGCAATATTTTCACAACCCACAACAGTGTTAACCGGTTAACGCCCTGGGTTAACCGGTTAACGCCCTGGGTTAACCAGTTAACGCAAGCAAAACAGCAATACCTCACAATTCCTAACAGTGTTAACCGGTTAACACCCTGGGTTAACCGGTTAACGCAAGACAGAAAGCTGTTCCTGCGCTAACACGAAGCAGAATGCAGAATTCTCCGCATTTTCCGCCGTTGGAGAACTTCCGGACCTCCGATTCCGATTCCGTAAAAATCTATACGTTCGGAAAATCACTACCCATCCAATTACAGATTCAATTACGGCTTAACACAGTTCATTCATCACAATTTTTCAGCATCTAACATCCCAATTAGGGTCAATTCAACGGTTTATCACTACCCATTACATGTTAACCCATAATACCCATTAAACGACGATAAACCCCCCTTACCTGAGTTAATCCGGCGAATCTTTAAGCTTCAAGCTTTTCTCTTCTCCAACCTTCTTCCTCTTGCTCTGCCTCTTTGCCCTTTTCCTCTTTTTGAGCCGCTTCTCTGTTTTCACGTGAAAACTCTTTTTACCAAAAATGAAACTCTTTTTCCTTATTTCCAACTTATATATTTTCCAATAATTATTATTCCAATAATAATAATAATAATAATCCAAAAATTCCAATTATTTAATTAAATTAATAAATATAATATTAACTTAAATTAAATAATTATCTTATTTTTATCGGGGTGTTACACATCACAGGTACACTTCTCAGACATCTTCTCAAGCTCTTTCTCATTCGACTTCTTTCACTCCTCCTCTTCCAACCTCTCTCACTCCTTTTGCTCCTTCTAGACACCCCCCCCCCCCCCCCCGCACCTGCTGCAAAAACCTCTCTAACTCCAGTTCCCTTTGTTTTATTTTTTCTTCAATCATCTTCTTTTCAAGTCTTTCATATCCTCCAGAGACAATCTACGTGGATAGATATTTCTAAATCTATTATCCTTCCCTTTCTGGATCTTATTCAAGAAGTTAAGAGTGGTGCAAGAGTTTACAAATTTCTCCCAAACATCCTGATCAATAAATGGATACATCATGTATGAAGGCTTATCTTGATCACTTGGATGATAAATACAATGATGGGTGAGATGTGTCTTATAGCCCCTTTAACGCTCGCCAGTATATGTAAGCAATTCCTTTTTTACCATACTATCCTATGGACTAACAATAAACACCTCATATGTTTACACAATACATTTGTCATTATTATTAAACAAAAAATAAATAAATGATCATATATAATTGTAAAACAAATCATAAAATTCAAAATAAATATCATAATATCGGGCCATAAGTTGTTTTTCAATTCTTTGTCAACGTCGTGCTAACTATCTATCAAAATACTTACTTTACTTCTACCTTGTAATTAAATGTAACCCATAAAATCCTCAGCATCTTCACCATAAGCTATGCCGGTTGCAATATCAATTGTAACCGAGTAGCAAACATTGTTTTCGTGAACTTTTTCACCTTGGTATACGTCGTCGCACCTCTAGTTTTTCTTTTACGTTTTGTACTAATAGAGGTTGCAACAGATGTTGTATGGGAGGTGCTTGTCAAATCGGCCATGACTATCTAAATAAAGAAAAATATAAGATACACCAATGTGAATCAAACAACACATAGAAACATACTAACTAACATCATTTCAGTGATAAAGAACACGTAGAAGCATACTAACTAACAACATTTCACTGAAAAATAAATGCAAGTCTTATTCATAGAAGACATTGGTTCAATAGGCGCCGAAACAAATGATCAAAATGGAAAAACAAATGATCAAGAGAAACTATGGTACATTTCGGTGGTACTAAATCCATTTTAGTGATATAAACCTCAACATGATAAAGAAGAACAAACGTACCTCAAACGTGATGACAAAGTTTCAACGATGAAAATCGAGTTTTGATGTTCGAGTGCTGATTAATATCGTCTACTGTTGGAAGAGTTTTGATAAGAGTGACGATGAAAATTGCCTAGGGTTTTTGCGAAGAGAATGACGATATGAAGTTACAGTGTTAATAGGTAAATGCAAAATTTGAGTTCTCTGAAGTATTTCATGCAAAAGATGAATCACGTTGGTTTTCCATAAAACTAATGTGTATGTATTAATTAAAAAAAGTATAAAAAAAGCATCACAACTTCATATTCTGAGAATACATTTAAAATATCTATCATGTCGATTTTTGAGAAAAACCGAGGGATTTAAATATGTAAAATACAAAATAAAAAAGGGCTTTTGAAAAAATTGGTTTGAAATTATTAATTCAAAATATATTACCTCTCAGTTGAAAAAAAAAATTAACAAAGAAAAAAAGGGAAGCTGGAAAGATGCCAATTGAGAAATACTAATTAAACAATTGAAAAAAAAAATCTAAAATGAAGTAATTGAGATTCGAAGTGAGCTCCCTTATAGCTATATTCTCTCGTTTTTTAAAAAAAACCGAGGGAATAGGTTTTATATATATTTTTTAAAATAAAACATGATGCTCACATGATATATCCCCTTGATTTTTAATTGTTCGAAGTTAAAGTTTTGTCATAAAATTTGAACTCAAACTTTGGAAGTTTTATTTGTAGTAGTGTGTCCTAGTAAGTGTACCAAATTTGAAATCAAACTTTGGAAGTTTAGTCGAGATTTAACTAATAGCTCTCAACATTGATTATATTTTTTTTAAACGATTGCGACAATGTAGGAACTTTACCTCTCAATTCCCGATTCCTTGACTACTCCGAAGTGCATTAAGTATGAATGTGAGAAATTGAACTATTAGCATAAGGAATGCATAAAAAAGTAAATAAATAAAATAAATGCGTGATAGATTTGATTTAGTGAATGTATTTTTTTTAATTAAAAAAGTGTGGTATTTATACAAGAGAATATCATACTAGGTATAACATTGTGACCTATAAAAAATATTGTCTCATTCGCCTATTTATCAAAGTAGTGTGTGATTGTTTTCTCTATTGTTGGGATTTGTGAAATCTCTTATTTGGCTGCATCCTTTTATTCCTCGACATGCTTTGTGGCTTTCATATATATGTGCACAATCTTTCAAACCCTTTTCAAGTAAACTTGACACAGTTGAAATCACGAAGGAATAACAAGTGTTAAACATAGAATGAAAACACATGATTGCAAGCGCAAAACCTGGCAGATAAACTCTGGAATCCACCAGATAATGGAAATACTGAATTTTATTAAATCAAAGGTAATCTTGACAGTCACACTCAAGAGTGTTTAAATACATAAAAAATAAATCCCAATGGGCTTTTAATACAAAATAGAAATAAAATATAAAAAATAAACCCTAATGTGCTCTTAATCCCCCAAAAAAGAAATTTGCAGAAAATATTAAATGTTATTTTTGGGCCGAAAACAAACTCTGATGGCTTATAAAGCCTCCTACATCAGTCTCTTCCACCTCTGAAAAACTCGACCCCGAGTTCTCTTCTTAATAAAGAGCCTCGTCTACTTGATATTCATAAATGTCAGCAACACTAAAAATATTGGATATATTCATGGAATCCAGGAAAGCTACCACATAAGCATTATCATTGATCTTTCTAGTCAATTTGAATGGGCCATACTTACGTGGTTTCATTTTGCTGTAAGTACCAACCAAAAACCTCTCCTTACATAGAAACACTATCGAATCATCTCCCACATTGAAACTTTAACTTGCATTTATCTCGTATAAGAGGCAAACTGCTTGGTAGTTCATATGCGGTCAACTCCTTGAAATTCTCTAGGATCCCTAGCACTTCTTATGGAATTATTGTTTCCTCATTTACATCACTCATAAGCTCTTTACTCATCACTTGATAGAAAATTCAGTTTCTTTAACAACCTCATAAAACTCCTTTTCACTCTATGTCATCACCAAGAAACTGGACTTTTTTCCTCCTGGATTCTTATCAAAGTGCAAAGAACGAGCCATAGAAATTATATGTGTATCCCATGTAAACGTCATCACGTTATCGCCTCCTCGATAAGTGATATCATTATCAAACTGTCAAGGTCTACCAAGTAAAATATGACAAATATACATATCAAGAACATCACAAAGTACCTCTTCTCTATAATGTTTTCTGATGGAGATAAGAACTCCGTAGGTTAGTGTTACTTGAACTTGCAAGTCGTTGCTTACCCACCCGAGGGTGCATGGATTCTCATGGGGTTATATGGACCACTTCAAATAACCTACCAATTTCTATGACACCAGATTCTTCGTGCTGCCACTATCCACAATCATATTACACAAGTTATTCTTGATAGAACATTGTGTTTTAAACAAACTCTTGTGATGCCCATCATCTTTGGATGCTAGTAAAATTCTCCGCAACACAAAATTTACCCTTTCATCAGATTTTTCCCCTCTAAACTCAACGTCGACATATTCGTCTTTCTCAACTGCATGCCCTTTGTCTTTCCTCTTCCCCATCCCTTTCTTCTGTAATAATACTGACTCTTCTTGTTGGACAAACATTTAATTTGTGACGTCTTCCATTACAACGATAATACGTGTCTCAAGTGGGTTTAGCATATGGATTATTCTGCCTCTAGACTGGTGTTTTACCCTGCTGCACACTGCTAGGGTTGCTAGTCCCCATTATTCTCAGGGTTGGAATCCCTAGTTGTTGCACTTTTTCCTTGTCGCTTACTGATTCAAAGTTAATCTGGGGTGAATACCTAAAAGATGAGAATTTTCTCCATTAATTTTGCCTTCAAAGCCCGACTGAATGCCTTAACTTCAGTCCATACAGTTTCGTAAACCCATATTGTCCTGCAAAGATCCCTTTAAGCCACTGATGTATCAAGCCACTTTCTGGATCTCTGATTCTCCCAATTCATTGCATTCAGAAAAATGCAGAAACTGTGTATTCAATCACAGTTCGCTTGCCATGAACAAACTCAATATACATCTTATAAAGAATTTGTTCATAATCCTCTAGTAAAAACTGCTATAGCATCAATTGTTTCATTCTTCGTCAAGGTCTGACTGGCCATTCCTTTGCCTCTGCCTCTGAATAACAAGTTTATTCCACCAGACAACAAAGTACTCTCTAGTTTGATCACCACCATCTTAACTTACTTGTTCTCAGGGACGCGCATAACATCGAAGAACCTGTCGACATCAATTTTCCATTCCAGAAACTCCTCCACTCCCATTGTTCCCACTCCCATTGTTCCATAGAATAATGGAATATCATCATTCACTCGATAATCATGGTTGTGTCGATTCCCATGATCAAATACCTTTCCTCATAGGTTTTTCTTCTTCAAAACTCAAATATTCAGTAATAACAACACAATGATTGTTTCCACCCAACTCTAACCTATTCTCCCCACCTGTCTCGTTGTTATTGGCGTTGTTCACCTAAGTTGCTGAATTCGCGATTTGTTCAATCAAAACAGTTGGAGTTGCGATAAAAGTCGCGGTAATTCCCTCAGGATCTACTTTGGTCCCCGATGGATCTCACATGGCTGATCAAGTTACGAAAAGAAACATGAGAAGCATGCTATGATGCCACCTGACCCAATCAGAATCACAAAGGAATAACAAGCGCTAAACCTAGAATGAAAACACAAGATTGCAAGCGTAAGATCTGTGAGATAAACTCTGAAATCCACCAGATAAAGGAAATACTAAATTTTATTAAATCAAAGAAAATCATGACAGTCATTCCAAAAGTATTTAAATACAAAAAATAAAATCCAGCGTGCTTTTAATCTAAAACAGAAATAAAATAGAAATAAATACTTAATGTCCTTTTGATTAAATAAAATTTTTTTTTTACGGAAAATATTAAAATTTTATTTTTGGGCATGAAACAAACTCGGATGATTTAAAAAGCCTTCCTACATCAAAACTTTTATATGTAATGAGAATCGATTTAATTTTAAAAAATATTTATAAAACGTATTTGAGCGATTTTCACATACAACTATTCAAAGATAAAATATAACGTGGATACTTCTTCTAGTTGAAATTCAAACTTTGATTTATCTCAATATAAGTCTATGTACTGATATATTTGCAAATGGTCCATATGAGACAGAGAAGGGTTCTCTAAGGACAAGTGATGCAATATGTTGCCCCATCAAACTTCTTAAACGCCTATTTATTGGAAGTGACACCCATTATCTGATTGTGTTGCTCGTTGTCTATATCACTAGCCAACTAATAAAAACATGAGGAGTGACATGCCTAGCCAATTGGCAGCACGAGAAAGACAGTCAAGAAAGATAGCCACATCCTCCAAAATAATAGAAGTAACTATCCATTTTCCACGCTCTTAAAAGAGAAGAGTGCAACTGTTTTTTTGGATTATAAGATCAAGTCTAAGAATATCCTATAAATACCTCAGAAAATACATAATATAGAGTCTCTCACCATTCATTCGCAAATTTGCTACACTACAACAATCCTATAATTCTGAGACAATTATATTCAGATAGTGGTTATCACTCATTATATTTTTACACAATCTAATTATGTTAAATCTATCCCTCCATATTATCAATTCAACTTCTTAAGCATAACACTTTAAGTAATAATATTCAATGCTAAAAAAAATGTCATTAGATTATATATTTGGTTTATTTTGATCCTTATAAATCGCATATAGATGCTCTCCATTTTGATCCTTATCCAAGGATACACAGCACATCCAACCTTTTTTTAATCTACTCTTTCCTTGTCTGTATCTCAATGTTTCATCAATAATGAATAAAATACGATTCCAGGGGTACAATCGACATTTAGTTCGACACCAGGTAAGCCATTGGCAACTATCACTCGCTCGAAAACCAATCAAAGAGCGCCATCTGTATTATGACGTCAATCACATTTCACTTAATGACGTCATCAAAATTCCGTAAGAATCATTACCCACGCGCCATTCCCTCTTCTATATCTAACAGAAGAATCCAAAGCCATACACGTTACATGCTAAACATCCTCCACCGCTGTGCGTAATACGCTTTCCAGAAGCGCGTGTGAGTTTATTTAGCCTGTTAAAATGGGTATGAATTTTCACACCAAGGTTCCTCTAATCTTCGACGCATGTGCAAATATAACAACTTTTTTATTTTATTTTACAATAATATAACAACAACTTGTTTTCTCATTTTGTTTTTTTCTTCATAAAAATATAAAAACCTAATACATTACACCCTATATATATTATATATAAGAGTTAAGTGTTTGTGAGTGTGTATTTTTTAAGATAGAGAAGAAAAAAAAGTGTAACCACAAAACCAGACCAAAATCTTGCTTAGATTCAATTTTCAAAAATGGAAAATGAAAATCTAGGTCATGACCGTGGGAAGGTGATTGATGAGCTATTAAGAGGACGTGAACTTGCAAATCAACTTAGAGATATCCTCAATGAAAGTGGTGATGTTGATGATAATAATGGATCAACAACACCATTTGCTGAACATCTTTTGAAGGAAGTGCTTATGACCTTTACCAATTCACTTTTGTTCTTGAACAATACTCAAACTTCAGAGGATGTGCAACTCACCAAATCTGAAGATTCTTTAGAGAGTAATTGCAAGAGTTCTTCCATTGTTAAGGAACGAAGAGGCTGTTACAAAAGAAGGTAATTACGTTATTTTATTTTTATTACTAGTTACTAATTTTGCTTACGCCTATCACTTTTCTTTGATAAACTTACATATCACTTTTCTTTGATAAACTTACATATAACTTGTCCGCAAATGCTTACTTAATTTCAATATTGATAAATTTAGCATTATCACTAAGATTCAATATGAAACTTAGATCTATTTAAATGGTTGATCTTGGAGGATATGGTTTCGCATATCCAATTAGGTTTAGAATATTTGGTTGATTTTTATTTATTTATCTTCTCTTATTTCTTGCGTGACTTATATAATTTCACTTATATTTGAACTTTAGATGAGGTAATGTATACTTTGTTATTTAACTTGATTATTGATAATCAAAAGCTAATTAATACTTTTGTTATTTTTTGTCCCTTTCATATGAGTAATACTGGACCCTATCAATTATTGTTCGTCATTATTATCATAATCATATCAACCACATATCATGAAAGGACTTTGTTGTAATTTGGCAGAAAAGTTTCACAAACATGGGAGAAGGAATCTGAATATCTAGGGGAAGATGGTCATCAATGGAGAAAGTATGGTCAAAAAACTATCCTCAACACCAAATTCCCAAGGTATGTTCGATTATAACTGTCCATGTTGTGTCCGTGTCCTTGACATACATTTTTCTGAGGTTTCGGTGCTAGGTAGATTTCTTCTATGCTATGAATTCACCTAAATGGATTTACATATTTTTATGTTGTGCAGGAACTACTACAGGTGCACTCACAAAATTGAACAAGGTTGCAAAGCAACAAAACAAGTGCAAAAAATTCAAGAGGATCCACCTCTTCACAAAACAACTTACTATGGTCATCACACTTGTAGAATCTTACAAAGCCCTGAGATCATTGTGGATTCATCACTTTCTCCTTCTCATCACTCTTCCATGTTCCTTAGCTTTGACAACTCTTTCCCAACACCAGCCAAACAAGACTGCCGTTTTCTCTCATCACCTTCTTATCCATCAACATCATTATCAATAATATCATCATTGAAAAGGGAGTGCAAGGAAGAGATTGTTCATCCTCCTCCTTCATCTTCAGCTAATGATTATTACCTCTCTGGACTCACTTTTGATGATTCAGAAAAGGATGTCACACTATCATCAACCCTTGATTCTCATCAACTAGGTGTCAATATTCCTGATATCTTGTATGATGATGTCCTTAACTGGCCTCTTTCTTGAAAGTTGATCAAGTAGTCAATTCTAATTAGTGGGTGTAGTAATATATTAGGAAAAGACCCGGGTAGCGCGACACACGGACCAGTCTTTATTAGGCATCCCCCTAAGGATATTATGTCACATAGACATGATTCTCACTCACTAAATGGCTTGTTTTGATGGAAAAACACTTATACGTAGTCTATAACTATGTGCGGAAGAAGTCAGGTCATGACCGTGATTTTTTGAGAAGTAGACATTCAATGAATTCTATGATAAAAGTGGGACAGTTGCTATTTTTTGGAAGCCCAAATTCTGGTCTATAAGCATTTATAAATACTCCAACCTTAGATATGAAGAGAAACAATCTTATATTCGCAGAAAATACCTTTAAAATAGAACTTCTCACTCGTAAATTTTCTTTAACTCAAAAATAATACTAAAATCTCAGGAAATCCTTCAGAGTCAAATGTTGCTACACATCTTTATTTATTTTAGTAAGTACAGCTGGATAAGGGCTTTGCAGCGCTGTTGTTGTATGGTTGCTAGCTAGTAGGAGAGATTAGGTTAAAACGGTTGCTAGTTCATTTTATGTAAAATATGTTGTTGTATTTATCAATGAATATGTGACAGTTTTAATTATCAACAAAGTAAATGTGTCATATATATAGTGATGTAAAAATATGGTCCCTTAAATAAAAGCAGCGTGTAGTTATTTATGAGAAATAAAAGCAACGTACAGAGTGATTATGTAGTATACGACAAGTACCCTATAGGAGATGAGGTTATAAGGGTAGATTCAATGTTTCATTAAATGTGATGTGGGGTTGCTGTTTTTCTGTTTCTTTGTTTTGGGAGTGAGCGGATAGTACAATGAGAAAAAACGTGACGGGGATGGTTTGTTTATATGTGAATGTGTGGAATTTTTTACAAAAATAATCCATTTTTTTAAGGAAAATTCCAAAATATCTCTGATTTCAAAAAAAATCCTAAACTATCTCACTTTTAGGAGGAGACGTCAATTCAATTGGCGACTCCTCTTAAAGATTGAATGGAGACGTCAATTGGATTGGATAGGGTACATGCCCTAGCTAATCCAATTGGCGGCCATGTGTGTTATTTGAGAGGAGGCGTCAATTGGATTGACACCTCAGTGTAAAATGCATTTTTTTACTAAATGGTCTACATGATACATAAATTTGAAATATGACCAATTGAGATTAATAAAATTATCCGTTTACACAAAAAAACATAATGGTGATGACCGGGATCACCCAACCGACCTCCGGTCCCACATCCCCTAGCTACCCTAGCTCGTGGCCCTAACCCGTGTTGATGATTCACCACTGATGTTTTAGCATCTAGGGGGCCAGGAGCGTCACTACCAACTACAGGAGATGACCTGTTTAGGTAGTCAGACAATTCAGCAGAGTCTTCAGTATGCATCGAGGGTGTACCGCCGTAGCTGAGTTCATGATCTATGCCAGAGTAGTTGGGTTGTGGTTGACTCATTGGTGGGCGACCGGGACGGTTGAAGGGAGACATGGGTGTGAATGATGCGTCGAGGAAAGGTTGGAAAGGTTGTTGGGGTGTTTAGTATGTATAGGATTGTTGGAGGTTTTGGTTTTGTGAGGTTTGAGCTTCTTGACTATGGTAGGAGGAGGGGCGGTTGGTGTTGAATGATCGTTGGGTGTTCTGGGTAAGGCGGCTTTGGTAGGGTGATGTGGTGGGTGCGAAGCGATATTGGGTCTCAGGTTGATGGTCAATTTGTTGTTGGTGGTATGGGGTATGCTCTTGGTATTGGGGTTGGGTGTATGTCATGTTTTGGTTGTATGTTTGTGTGTTGGTTGAACGAAACGTTTGACGGACAGGGGGTTGTGTGTATCCGGTCTGACACTGTTGTTGGGGGTTTGATGTTGAGGTGTCAGGTGTGTAAGTTTGTTGGCGTGGGTCGTACATGTACATATCCTCGGCGATGAACTGAAAACCAACCGATCTATACCAAGCCATATAATCAGTTAAGGCATGACCATGGCAGTGCTTCCATTTGCGACACTCCGATCTTGCGAAGCTTTGCCATGGATTGAAGTTCCATTGGTCGTTAACTTTGCGCAGATGCCATTCTCCTAGGCTTACTGGGGGATCTAGGATGTTTTTGGGCATACCGAACTGCAACTTCACACGATCACTGTTGTGCATCTCCACAGTTGTGAACCGTATTATCGGTGTGCATGCAGTCCATACGGCCACATCTTCAGCGTTGGCCTCTTGGTCATGATCCAAATTAAGGTATGAAAGCCAAATGAACTGAAATGTGAAAGAAGATAGGATTATAATCTAGGTAGAAGAAGTTAACAAATTATAACAAAATAATAAAGTTATTATCCTTACGTCTGTCGGTCGAAGGTGATCCAACAAGTTGCGATACTAAGTAATACAATGTCTAGGACATCTGTTATAACTCATACCACGTGCAAACCATCTACACCAAAAAGGTAAGAATATTAGTTAGAGATAAGAATCTTTAAAGAATTAAGTAAAGATATAACAATTTAAACAACTTACTTTTGTGCATATGGGAATGTGAAAGGGTTTTTGTTGACGGGTGCTAGGGACGGTAGTCTTGACCAACCCCATGCTTGTAGTAAAATAGCACATCCAGAAAATGTAGATGTGTCTTTATGTGAGTTTTTGCACAAGGAGCTATAAAGATAGGCTAGACAAGCAGATCCCCAACTGTAATTTCCTATTCTATCTACATGTCTATGTAAAGGTAAATACATAATATGCATGCTAGAACCACTACCTTCGGAAAATAAAAACGAACCAATGAAAAGCATAACGTAACACCTAGTTTTTATTATTTGAGCATCTTTGGTAGAATGCTCATCTAAGTATAAACTATTATAGTATGACTTAAGGCGTGAAAGGAGTATGCATTGACCTCTTGCGTTATCATCTAACAAATCAGTCTCCAAGAGGTCCATGCAAATTGAATTTGCATAGTTGGTTTTACCATTAACAGCCTTACCTTCAATGGGCAGTCCCAAAAGCATGTAGACGTCTTCTAACGTCACGATACACTCACCGGCTGGGAACCAAAATATGTGTGTCTTTGGAAGCCATCTTTCGCATAAAGCAAGAATGAATTTGTTGTCTACGGACCAAGACAAAATCTTGCTTATATGACCAAAACCGGCGAGTTCAACATAAGGTTGAATCATCGGGTCCATATGGACATATTCGTGGACCCGAGTCCGGAACCTTGAAACATCCTATAAAAGAAAGAACAAAAAACTTGACTAAGTTGGTATGTTATTAAAAGGGACTCTATTAAAACAAATAACAAAAGAAGAAAACGCTTACATAAGTTGCTATGTTTGCAACCGTTCCTCTATGCGATTCGCCAATTGTGAGGATAGACATTTTGTCGGGGACGAAAGCGGTTGGTGCAGATGAAACTACAAGAAGTTGTTGCAGATGAAATTGTAGAAGAAGTATTATAGAAGAAGTAGTGAGAGTGATGGTGTGAAAGAAGTGTTGATGGTGTGGATGTATTTATAGGAAAATGAATGAGAGCATGAAAAGTTGTGCTTGCATGTTGTCTCCAATTGAATTGGCGCCCATGTGCATTTTGTACATGGTGTCGCCATTCAAATTGGCGCCTCCATAGGGACATGCATGCAAGACCTAGGTCTAATTTCTTGGTTTCAAGGTCTACATTCGTGCAAGAGAAGGTGTCGCCAAATGGATTGGTGCCCATTTGCAAGGAATGAATGGGGACGCCAATTCAATTGGAGTGTGTGTCTGCATGTGTAACACATGGTTGTTCTCTCTCTTGCATGATGAATATGCCACTTCTTAGTAGCTTGCATGGTTGACACATCATTTCGGACTAGCTTGCATGTGCGACATATCACTTTGAACTAGCTAGCATGTGAGACACTTCACTCACCTATTTAAGTGTCTTAGTATCAACATCCAAGACACATCACTCACATTCATCTGTAGCAAGAAAATAGTTTTCATCTGCACAATGTCATCTTCACCAAAATACAGTGTCAACGTTCACTACAACGGTGAAACATACGAGTATGAGTTATATGGTTTTTGTTTTCGAAACACTGATACCATTAGACTTACGATCAAGAGAAATGCAACCTTCTTCCATTTGAAAAAAAGAATACAATCCTGTATAGGATCGGGTATTGTGTCAAAGATCACGTATCAAAATCCAATATTTTTTTAGAATAGTCAATGCAAGTTTTTCCCGCTTAAGGTACAAGACGATGAAGATGTTGAATACATGTTTGTTAGTCATGAACATTCAGGCTGCAACTGTATTGAGTTGTACATTACTCTTCAACCATGTATACCATCTCAACAGTCTCAAATAACCAGTCAGGATGAATCTGGTGAATTTGATCGACAATGGGCAGATGACGTCAACCCAGAAGCAGAAGTAGAAGTGGACGTCATTGATGAAGAATAAGAGGAGACTGAGATACAGGTTGATCACATGCCGAACAACGACATTGAAGATGATGATCAACCACCACCAATACTTCTTAGTCATGTCTACAATCCGCCTCAACATATGACAAATATGGATCTGCACAACGATGAAACATCCAACAGTGTTTTCTATAACCCATATCCACGACCAGAAGGCGAATTAAAGGTGGGAGACATGTTTCGTACTAAAGAAGAATGTGTGCGAGCTATCACAAAATTCCACATGAACAACTCTGCTGATTTTACAATGAAACACACTGATTCAAGAAGGTATGTTTTTGAATGTCGTAACATCCTTTGTAAGTTTCGTTTGGCCACATCTTGCAAAAAGAAAAACGACTCTTGGGAGATCGCTTCCATAGACCCACGTCACAGTTGCATTGCAACTAACGTTGAACAAGATCACCGTAAACTAAGCGCTGCATTGATATGTCAAGACATTCTGCCGTTGGTTAATAAAGACCCATCAGTGAAGGTGAGTATAATTATATCCCATATCAGAACAACATATAATTATACTCCATCTTACAAGAAAGCCTGGATTGCGAGGACAAAGGTTGTTGAACAGGTATTCGGCAACTCGGAGGATTCATACAAAGAATTGCCATAGTTTTTATGGGCACTAAAAACATATGTCCCAAGAACTGTGGCAATTATGGATACATTGCCAACAATGATGCCAGACGGAACCTGTGTTACAGGTAATAGAATCTTTCACCGTCTCTTTTGGGCGTTTGACCCATGCATCAAAGGTTTCGCATTCTGCAAACCTATTATTCAAATTGATGGCACTTGGTTATACAGAAAATACAAGGGTACTTTTCTTATGGCGGTTGCATAAGACGGAAACAACAATGTCTTTCCCATTTCCTTTGCTCTGGTTGAAGGTGAAACAGCTGGTGGATGGGGTTTCTCTCTTCGACATCTCAGAACACATGTGGCTCCACAAGTCAATCTCTGTTTGATTTCTGATAGACATGCTGCCATTGAGAGTGCCTACAAAAACCATGAAAACGGATGGCATGATCCTCTTTCTACCCATGTCTATTGCATTAGATATATTGCATAAAACTTCATGCGTGCAATAAAAGATAAGAATCTTCGCAAGAAGGTGGTGAATGTTAGGTATGCTCTAACTCAACAGTGGACAAGGGAATTTGACAGAGTTTATTGATGGGGCCACATGACAACAAACCTTGTGGAATGCATGAACGGGGGGTATTCAAAGGAATTAGAAATCTGCCAATAACATCCTTGGTAAGATCGACCTATTATAGGTTGGCTTCTACATTCGCAACCAGAGGTGAAAGATGGAGTGCGGTGTTAATGTCTGGGCAAGTATTCAGTGAGTGTTGCATGAAAGTCATGAAAGAGGAGAGCATCAAAGATAGCACACACGATGTAATAGTCTTTGACCGTCATAGGCAAAATTTCAGCGTCCAGGAAACAATGGACCACAACGAGGGGAGACCAAATTTAGCCTATGCTGTTAGACTAAACAGAAGTTGGTGTGACTGTGGAAAATTCCAGGCCTTCCGCATTCCTTGCTCCCATGTCATTGCAGCATGTGCATATACTCATCAAGACACTTACAACCATTTATCTGATGTGTACAAGGCCGCCACCGTCATGACTGTATATAATCAAAGCTTCTCGGTACTACCAATGGAGGAATATTGGCCTCCATATGAAGGTGATATAGTTTGGCACAATGGTGAGATGCATAGAAAGAAAAAAGGAAGGCCAAACAGCACACGTATCAGGACAGAAATGGATTTCATAGATAAAATGATAAAATTATATAGTATTTGTCGTCAACCAGGACACAACAAGAACAATTGTCTCAATCGAGGAGCATCATCTGGGTCTTAAGCTTTTTTGTAACATTGTATTTCTATAACCTTCAATCATTATATATCATTAAGTTTTTATTACAACGAAGTTCACAACAAACATCAGTACAAAATAAGATAACTGAAAACAAAAATATTTCTAACTGATTACAACAATCAAATTGATGTCATCTCGACCGAACAACATTTCCCTAACATCCTTATCAGTCTTCATTCGCACCCAACAAAAGATATTGTCGAGTCTCTCAATACTTCTAATTTTTCCCCTTCTGGTATTTTCCCATCTAACCAACGGACCAGCTCCCTCTTTAGTTGATCGAACATACTGATGTTCTAGAATAACATCAACATCTGAGGTTTGTCTCTCGCATAAATCACCTTTCCGTATCAGCGACGAACACCAAACATGATTGTCAAATGATTAATTGAGATGTGGAACAATGACTCACACAACACATCTATTTATAACAAAAAAATTGCATTTTACACTGAGGCGCCAATCCAATTGGTGCCTCCTCTCAAGTAATACACATGGGCACCAATTGGATTGGCTAGGGCACATGCCTAACCAATCCAATTGGCGCCTCCATTAAATTTTTAAGAGGAGTCGTCAATTGAATTGGCGCCTCCTCCTAAAAGTGGGGTAGTTTGGGATTTTTTTGAAACCAGGGGTATTTTGGGAATTTCCTTGAAAAAATGGGTTATTTTTGTAAAAAATTCGAATGTGTGTGACATATATCCATTTAGAGCGTGCAAAATACAATAGCCATAGATTCATGATCAACATGAATAATGATTACTTGCCTTTATAGCGAAAAAAAGGAATTTGTGATGTTTTACAATTCTTATAAGATTTGAGAAATAATCTTTCTATAGTTATTCCATATCGTTAAAACTTTTACCTCAGATATTAATTGATATGATCATATGTTTGTAAGTAGAGTAATCTTTCTCGTATAAATCGATTTTGTAGTGTTGATCTTAGTAGTTGAATAATTGATACTTGATATAAGATAGTTTTAGAAAATTATTTAGAAAGAAGACTATATAACATTGATGATTTGGATGATGATTTACAAGGTATCAATTGTTTATTTATAGACTCAAGTCACCAATATCTTAAAGATGGTGAATGTTTATACATTATTTTAGTTCTTTCTAGATATTTCATGCTATATTAGTATCATGATAGTTCTACGTTCTTCTATCATTTCCATACATTTATAGTTCTAGGTTCTTCTACCTTTTTTATACAAATTATAGTTCTAGGCTCTTATATCATTTTCATACACATTATATTTAAAAATATTTTAGAAATTTGTGGCAATTTCAACACTCCTCCTTGATGCAAATTTCTATGACTCCAAGCGTAGCTCGTAGCTCTTTAAATCTCGGTCTTGGCAATGCCTTCGTGAATATGTCTGCAATTTGATCTTCTGTTCTGCAGTCGTCTAGTTTGATATCTTTAGTTTCTTTAACTTCTCTAATAAAATGATACTTGATTGCTGTGTGTTTTATTTTGCTGTGATGCACTAGATTCTTTGCCATTACAATTGTTTATTTGTTTCGCAATTAATTGTACTAGGCTCATCTTGTTTTTCTCCTATGTCTTTAAGTATCCGTCAGACCATATAGCTTGACTTGTTGCTTCAGCAGCTTCCATGTACTCTGCTTTTGTTGTTGATTGTGCAACCGTAGCTTGCTTCTTCGATGCCCAAGAGAAAAATATCGATCCTAGTGAGAAAGCATAGCAAATGGCGCTCTTCATGTCATCTATCGAACCTGCCTAATCATTTTCTGTGTAACCAAGTAATCTTGAGTCGGTTTTAGTAGTGTACCATATACTGAACTCTTTTGTTCCTTATATATACCTCAAATTTCTTTTTCGCGCTCCAAAGTATATTTGACTTGGGCTTCGCATGAATTTTGACAAAAGACTTGTAACGTACATTATGTCAAAATGTGTAGCTGTCAAATATATGAGGCTTCCAATTAGACTTCTATATCTGGATGCATCAGTTTATGGTGTTCCATCATTCTTATGTAGTTTCTCTATTGTTACGAGTGGAGTAGCGACGGGTTTGCAATCGTACATCTTGAATTTCTTAAGTAAGCCTTCTGTATATTTCTTTTGCGATATGAATATCGTATCATTTCTATGACTTACGTCTATACCATGGAAGTAACTCATCAAACCAAGGTAGATCATCTCAAAGGTCTTCATCATGTCTTCTTTGAACTCCATCATCATCTTAGTATTGTTTCCCGTGTAGATAAGACCATATATATATAGAGAGAGAGAGTAAGTGAGTGTACTGACTTTGAGACTTGATGTGTAATGTAGGCTCGCTCGTGTTCCTCTTGAATCCTCGATCCATGAAATAATTATTGATTCTTCTATACCATGCTTGAGGTGCTTGGTTTAGACCATATAATGCTTTTCTTAGTCTTAACACTTTACTTTCTTCCCTTTCGGACATGAATCCTTGTGGCTACTCAACATATATCTCTTCTTCAAGTGTGTCGTTGAGGAAGGCAGATTTGACATCTAGTTTCTGGATACTCCATCATTTTTGTGTCGCAAGAGCTATTAGAGCTCTTATGGTATCAAGACAAGCTACTTGTGCATATCTCTCATTGTAGTCAATTCCGGGTTATTGTGAGTAACCCTTGGCTACTAGCCTCTACTTGTGTTTCTATATGGTGCCATCAGGTTTGAGCTTTGTCTTATAAACCCACTTAACCCCAATGATATCCTTTCCATGGGAACAATTTACTAACTCCCATGTGTTGTTTTTCTCGATCATCTTTATCTCTTCTTCCATTGCTTTGACCCATACTTCCTGCTTTGACGCTTCTTCAACTCTTCCAGGTTCAAGTATGGCCAAGTTGCAAGTTTCATATATGTCCATCAAAGGTCTTACTCGTCTTAGAGTAGACTTTGGTGATGATAGTTCATGGTCTTGTTGTTGTGGTGGAGGGGAAGGAGGTTCATCTAGGTTTTCTTTCTCAGGTTCTTCTTGAGGTAGATGAGCTGGTATAAGGATGTTCTTCTCCACTTTATCTTCATCCCAATTCTAAGAAGAATTTCATCAAATTCAACATCTTGATTGATGATGAGTTTTTAGTTTGGAAGTTTTATACACGATAGACCTTAGAAATTGTTATATACCCTGGGAAGATTCCACGTATAGTCTTGTCTTCAAGCTTGTGCCTTTTCACGTGTGGAATATGAATGTAGCATATAGATCCAAAGAGCCTTAGGTGCTTTATTATGGCTTCTTCTTGTTCCAAGGTTCAATTGAAGTCTTATCTTATATTGCCTTAGTTGGTTATTTATTGAGTATGTAAACAACAGTGTAAAGTGCTTCAACACTGAATGTGTTAGGAAATCCCTGTAAGAACAAAGTTGGTTCTACAATGTATCTCTAATATTTTGATGATAACAAAGGATGAAACGAAAATGGTACCCTAACAAAAAAATTCTTAAGTGTGCAGGACTCTGATCAAAAAATCAGATAGATAAATCATCAGATAAAGAATCCAGCGTTAGATGCTACTCAGAGGATACGTGACCAGAAGGTTCTGACTCTAACACAAGCGCTAGCAAAATGAAAGAAGTCAAAAACTCTAAAAGCGAAGAATAAATTCAAACTCTGAAGACGCACGGTCTGAAGAAGTTAAGATTAAAGAGAAACTCTGATACAGTCAGATACAAGTACCCTCTGAAGACGAACATTGCAAAACAAGACTCTGAATACAGGATTCGCTGACTCAGAAAGCATAACCATGAAGATATTTGCATTTAGAAAGAAACTACTATAGAAGGAAATTATGACGCACCCAAAACGGTTTTGGAAAGAAACAAGGAGAGTAATGACATTAATCATTCTTCAATGTCAAAGATTCTGTCATCACCCAATGGTCCTCTCAAACTCCTATATAAAGGATGGTATGTCACACAAGAAAACACACAAGAGACACACAAGAATACAAATCTCTCAATCATCCCCTTTCACTATTTCACGAGTTGCTGCTCTTATGTGAAAAATTGTTGTTCTTATATTTCTGTAATATTTTCTTAATGTTAGAAGCACTGTGCATTACCAATCATCTCATTACTAAGATACTTCCTCAAGTGACTATGTGTAGTCTGAATACTTGAGAGGACTAAGGGATTATTCTCTTAGACGGTTGTTTGTGTAATATTTCAAGATTAGTGGATTAAGTCATTTTTGAAGGCGAAATCACCTTGGCCGGGTGGACTGGAGTAACTTTGAATTTCAAGCGAACCTGTATAAAATTCTATGTCTAATTCTTTTTATTCTGAGTGTGTCTAAATTCTTAAAAAGTTTTATTTTCCAAAACAATTCAAACTCCCTTTCTTGTTTTTCTCTACCTTTAATTGGTATCAGAGCCTGGATCTGTTATTGATTTTCTAATCAAACACTTAACAGTGTAGAGAGATCCAGCATGAGAAAAATATTATGGCGAACACCAATGAAAGAGATAGTTACAATGCTAAACCTCCAATCTTTGATGGAGAAAAAATTGATAATTGGAAAGATAGAATTGAAAGTTTCTTTCTGGGCTATGATGCTGATCTATGGGACATAGTCACAATCGGCTACACACCTCCTGTGTCTGACACTGGCGTTGCCATTGCCGGAAGCAAAATGATAGATGATCAGAAGCGTGACTTCAAAAACCATCACAAAGCTAGAACGATACTGCTGAATGCCATTTCCTATAATGAATATGAAATGATCACCAACAGGGAAACAACTAAAGAAATACTTGACTCCCTTAGGATGACTCACGAAGGAAATTCTCAAGTCAAAGAGACAAAGGCTCTGGCTCTAATTCAGAAGTATGAAGCATTCAAGATGGAGGACGATGAAGCTGCAGAGGTAATATTTTCTAGATTTCAAACTTTAATTGCAGGACTCAAATATCTGGACAAGGGCTACACAACTGCAGATCATGTCAAAAAGATAGTTAGAAGCTTTCCAAAGAAGTGGAGACCAATAGTCACAACTTTAAAGCTATCAAAAGATCTGAACAATATCAGCCTTAAGGAACTCGTCAGTTCTCTCAGAAGTCATGAGATAAAACTTGAGGAAGATGAGCCTCAGAATAAGATCAAGTCGGTAGCACTTAAGTCCAGATCTGAAAGATGCAAGCCAGAAAGGAACAAAGCCTTCCAAGCTGAAGAGGAATACAATGACGACTCTGAAAAGGAAGACTCTGACGATGAAGAAGAGTTATCCCTTTTGACCAGAAGAGTAAAACAACTCTAGAGAAAAAGGAATAACAACTTCAGAAGACCAAGACCTAAGGGAGATCCCTCAGAATCAACCTCCAGAGGTAAGTCAAACAAATACATAACATGCTATGAATGTAAGGAAACAGGTCATTACAGAAACGAATGTCCAAAGCTGAAGAAGAAAGATCCAAAGAGAAAGCTTCAGGAAAAGCTCATTCAAAACCAAAAAGGGACTAATGGCCACCTGGGACTACAGTGAATCTGATTCCTTTGAATCAAACTCTAAAGAGCAGGAAAATGTTGCATTCATGGCTATCACCTCTGGAAATTCATCAGATAGAGAATCTGATCCTGAAGAGGTATTTTATGATCTTTCTCGTTCTGACCTTGAATCATGTATTTCTGAAACTTTAAACTCATATCAGAAACTCAAACAAAAATTTAAGGCTTTAAAAGGAGTTCTTGAAAGAACCATCGAAGAATGTGATAAGCTTGAGATAACTACTTCAGAACTAAAAGATGAAAATCAAACTTTGATAAAAGAGAGAGACTCCACAAATAAACAATGTTTAAAACTTGAAGAAGAACTATCTCAAGCCCCACAAACTTCTAACACAATAATATATGAATATGAAAAATCTTTTCAAAAGTATCTGAAAAAATGGGATAGAAAGGAGCAGAATGGCATCCATGATTTATGGAGTAAGTCAGAATAATAAAAGAGGAATAAGGTATGTCCCCAGTGAAGATAAATCTTCTACAGATGAAAAACCTAAATCTCCTTTTTCCTATCACTACACACATACACAAGCACAACGTTTTGATAATGCTAGAAAACCCAAAGTTCTAAGAAACTCTGGGAAAACTAATCACAAAGGACCCAAAAGATTCTGGGTATTAAAGGATAAGATTGTTTATGTTGTAGATATCTTATTTAGCAGAGTTAAGACACCAATCATGGTACCTGGACTCTGGATGCTTGCGACACATGACGGGAAGAAAGTATATGTTCCAAAGCCTGGAACTTAAAGATGCTGGCTTTGTAGGGTTCAGAGGAAATAAGAAAGGAAGAATCAGAGGCTCCGAAACTATTGGTAATGTAACTCTTCCCTCTATATCTGATGTTCTCTATGTAGAAGGATTAATGCATAACCTGTTATCAATAAGTCAATTAAGTGATAACGGTTGTGATGTAATCTTCAATCAAAAAACGTGTAAAGCAATTAATCAGAACAATGGAACAAGTTTATTCACTGGCAAGAGGAAAAACAATATTTACAAAATAAATCTTTCAGACCTAAAAGATCAAAATGTAAAATGTCTGATGTCCGTGCATGAAGAGCAATGGGTATGGCATAGACGCTTGGGCCACATTAGCATGAGAAAACTCTCTCAGCTAAATAAACTCGGGTTAGTCAAAGGCCTACCTAAACTGAAGTATTCTTCAGAAACTCTATGTGAGGCATGTCAGAAAGGCAAATTTTTCAAAAACATCTTTTAAAAAGAAAAGTATTGTTTCTACCTCTAAGCCTCTGGAACTTCTTCACATTGACTAGTTATTGTTGATGATTTTAGTCGCTGGACATGGGTAAAATTCCTAAAGCACAAGAGTGAGTCTCACTCTATATTCACTAGCTTCTGTTCCAAAGTGCAAAAAGAATTTGACTCTAAAATCATCAGAGTCAGAAGTGATCATGGTGGAGAATTCAAGAATAAATTTTTTGAGGAACTATTTGACTCTAATGGAATATCCCATGATTTCTCCTGTCCTAGAACTCCACAACAAAATGGAGTTGTAGAGAGGAAGAATAGGACACTCCAAGAGATGGCCAGAACCATGATCAATGAAACAAATATGGATAAGCACTTTTGGGTTGAAGCAGTAAATACAACATGTTATATTCAGAACAAAATCTCCATAAGACCTATTCTGGAGAAGACTCCCTGTGAACTGTGTAAGGGAAGAAAACCCAACATTTCTTATTTCCATCCTTTTGGATGCTCTTGTTTTATTCTCAATACTAAAGAACATCTGAACAAGTTTGATTCAAAAGCACAAAAAGGTGTTATGTTAGGATACTCAAAACGCTCTAAAGGCTACAGAGTATACAACACAGAAACCAAAATCATGGAAGAATCAATACATGTTAGATTTGATGATAAGTTTGACCCTAAAAAGTCAAAGCTAGTTGAGAAACTTGCAGATTTGGAGATCACTCTTGCAGGTTCTGACGAAAAGACTTTAGCACCAGAAGTATCCGATAAACAAAGTCCAGATGTAATTGAAGCCTCAATTATCCAGAAAAGATCAAGAAGTCGCCCCAACATCTCTGAAGATTTGATTCTGGGAAATAAGGATGAACCTGTCAGAACCAGGTCAACATTCAAAGTATCTGAAGAAACTCCTCTAGGACTAGTATCTCTGATTGAGCCTACTTCCTGCGATGAGGCACTTCAAGACAACGACTGGGTTTTAGCTATGAAAGAAGATCTAGATCAATTCTCAAAGAATGACGTCTAGGATCTTGTTCCAAAGCCTAAAGGAACTTACATTATTGGAACCAGATGGGTGTTCAGAAAAAAACTAAACGAAAAGGGAGAAGCAGTAAAAAACAAAGCACGACTGGTGGCACATGGGTACATTCAACAAGAAGGAATTGACTGAAGGTGAGAAAAACAAGAAAGGGGGGTTTGAATTGTTTGAAAAATAAGCGCTTTTGCAAAATGAAATCACACAATGATTTTATACTGGTTCGCTTATAACACAAAGCTACTCCAGTCCACCCGGCCAAGGTGATTTCGCCTTCAACAAGGACTTAATCCACTAATCTTGAAAGATTACAAACAACCCCTAAGAGAAAAGAAAATCTCTTAGTCCTCTCAAGTCTACAGACTACAAAGAGTCACTTGAGGAAAACAAATAAAAATAGATACAAGATGTGTAATCTAGAATGCTTCTAAGAAAGCAAATATTACAAACTTAAGAACAAATTTTTCACTTGATAAGCAAAAGCTTAGTGAAAATCTTTGAAGAACAAAGATGTTTTTCTTGAGCGTGATATGATTTCAGTATAGTTTTGGCTAGTGATTTCTTCGTGTATACTGAATGAGATTTCTTCTCTTATTTATAGGAGTTGAAGTAGAGTTGAAGTGGCGTTGAATCTGTTGGAAATTGAGATGTAATTACGCCATTCCATTAATAGCTTCTGCAGTTGACTTTTTCACTTAGAAGTGACTACTTACCACAATTAGTAACTTCTCTCTTGGAAGTGGAGATTAACGTCTCTTTCTAATTGAGGAAATCCATTTGCAGAACTTTAACTTGGCTTAAACGTTACTTCATCATGATTAACAATTCTGATTAGAGTCTTTGTGTATCTGGAGAAACTTGCTTCTGATGTTATCTCTTGAAAGTTCAGATGACGCTTGATAACTTCAGACTTTACAGAAGGCATTTGTTCAGAGTCAGAGCTTCTAGACTTTACTTTATGTTCAGATGCTTCTGATACTTGTAGTTTTGTCCAGAGTCAGAGCTTCTTGAAACGAGATTCCACTTTAGATGCTTCTGATACTTGAGATTTTGCATCTGATCTTGTTTTGCATCTGATGACATCATCAGATTTATTTCTTCTTTCTTTAGAACCCTGCACACTTAGAAACTTTTCGTTAGGGTACCACTTTTGGTTTCATCCTTTGTTATCATCAAAATCATGGAATCTATTGTAGAACTATTTTTGTTCTTACAATCTCCCCCTTTTTGATGATGACAAAACAAATAAAATTATCAGATGAAACATGAAAAATATTAGATCAGATAGACAAAAGCTCCCCCTGAGTTAGCGCTAGGGAGTTCAGAAGTTCTTACCAGAGCTTTTCCAAGTAATTAGGTTTCTGAAAACTTTCTGCAAATGCTTAACTTTAAAGTTAGAGTTATTTAATCAGAGCTATTATTTAATCAGAGCTTATTTATATCAGAACTATTTCTATAATTGTTGCAGAATGCTTAAGGTTTTAGACATAATTTTCATCAGAGCTATTTAATAATTTCTCCCCCTTTTTGGCATAATCAAAAAGGCATAAAACATAAAAAAAATAGAGAGAAAAACACTTCATTAAACAAAAGCACAAAGGCAAGCAGCAGTCAAAACATCAGATTCAACAGAAATATCAGAGCTAAAAAAGAAAAGACAGAAGCAAAAACACTAGGCAAACAAAAAAAAAAATCCTAAGTGCCTAAGGGTTTGGAGGAGGAGGAAGTCTCTGTAGTAGCATGGCAAACATATTCTGGAGATTTTCATTCAGAGCGTCTTGCTTGTCCATCCTTGCCCGGAGCTCACTCTGATCTTGCTTGATCTCTTTCTGATCTTGCTTGATCTCCTTCAGAGTGTTAAGAATCAGAGGGATCGCAGAGGAAGACTCCCCCTGAATCAGAGTCTGCTGAGTTTCAGCTTCAGCAGCAGCTTGGGCTTCTGCATCTGCCTTAGCCTTGGCTTCTGCTTCCTGAATTCTCAGAAGTTCTGCTTCTTTTGCCAGGCGTTCTTCTTCCAATCTCTTAGCTTCTTCTTCAGCTTCCTTAGCTAATCTTTCTTCTTCTAATCTCTTGGCCTCAGCTTCTCTAGCCAGTCTCTCTTCCTCTAACCTTCTGGCCTCAGCTTCTCTAGCCAGTCTTTCCTGGAGTCTTTCCTCAGAGTCTCTGATGTAGCCATTTCTGACTTGTTCAGAGATACTCTTCAGCCTATAAGACTCAGAGGTCATCCAACTAATAACTCTGTTCCAGTGTGTCCTAACAGATTTAGGATCATCACTGACTTCAGAATTTTTAGCCAGAGACTTGATCTTCTGGACTGAGGATTCTGCAACCTGAATAATGGCCTCCTCAAGGGTAGGTGTGATAATTTTAGGTTCAGGTTCAGGTGAATGAGGTGGAGAGTTTTGAGGGCTGAGATTTAGAGGTTGAGGTTCAGTTTCTGGTTCTGGCTGGGGTTCAGATTCTGCTTCTGGTTGAAATTCAGAATCTGGGTCTGGTTGAAGACTGGGGGATGAAGCATAGAGTGGGTTTACATCTAATGGGTCAGAGTCTGGGCTAGGTACAGCGGGAATTAATGGTGGAGTGATATAAGGTTCAGATGGGCGAATTACAGATGGTTGAGTTTCAGAGGGTGTGGTGGTTGTTTGTGGTGGAAGGGAAGTTTGATTTTCAGAGGTAATGGTGGTTGTTTGTTGTGGAATAGAAGTTCGGAGGGGAGAGGTTACTTCAGTTTGTGTTTGAGTTTGTGGGGCGAAATTTTTAGCATAAATTTCAGCTATTGTTGGGGAGTTTGGGTCAGAGTGTTCTTGATCAGAGGACTCATGATCAGAGAACTCTTGGTCAGAAGAAGGGGAAAGGTAAGGTGGTGACTCATACTCAGAGGATGAGGAAGAACTGTGGTGATATAGTTGATTTGGGTCAGAGGTTGTTGTAAAAGTACGAGCAATTTTTAGAACAGGTGGAGGTTGAGAGGTTCTAATGGTAGAAGGTGGTATTTCTGAGGTTGTAAAAATTGGTTGAGAGGAGAGAGGGTTAGAGGAAGCCATTACAGATTCAGAAGAGACAGGAGGAATGGACTTACCAGAGGAGACATTCAGAGGTGCTGAAGCTTTGGTGCCAGAGGTTTCTCCAATTCTGGCTTTCTTTGCCTTCCTTGCTTCCTCAGCTATCTTTTTCTCAGAAAGGCCTCTTTTGTATCTGACCAGATCTTCAACAGAGTCCAGACAGTCTTCAAGGCGGAAATCAGAGATATCAATGCCTTCATCCAGACGATCCTGAAGATAGATAGCAATGGCATCTCTGGGTTCGTTCTTGAAGAACCTTTCAAGGCCATGAGGCATCTTCCTCTGATCCTTCAGAGCTTCCCAGGTCACATTCATAGTGGGCTTGACTCTGATGTCCTTGATGATTCCCATACTCCTCAGATTTTTGGCATTCAGAGGCTTTCCAACGTCAATTGCCAGATCATCCATACATCTGGTCTTCTCCAGAGCATCTACCAGCCCATGCTCAATGAAGATGTCAGAGAGCAATCTTCCCAGAGGAATGTAGGATCTGGGCTTCATATTGTTCCTTGTTTCTCTGACTGAATCCCTCAGATATCTGAAGAGAAGAACAGGGAGGTTGATTGGAATACCCTTCTGAATACAGTAGAGGATGCACTTCTGATCAGCATTTATATAATCTGAAGAGTTGGAGGCTGGACGATGATGGATTGTTCCCAGAATAATCTTCAACCAAACTCGGAGGTTCTGATGAAGCTCCTTGTTCTTAGATGGGTTTCCTTCAACATTTGCTTTGAAGATAGTAGGGTTAATGACTTCTGTGATGCGCTTGGACCTTGGAGGAATGTTGTAAATCCTTTTACCTCCAGCCTTTTCCATATTCAGCAAAGAAGCAATAGACGCTTCTGTGATAATGATCTTCACACCCAGAACAAAAGAAACGATGAACTCATCATCAGCATCTGCACATCTCCAGAATTCCTTCACCAGAAGAGGATAGATTGGACCATACAATCTGTTGAAGTAGGTTTCCCATCCTTGCTTGCGAAGATCTTCAGTTAAATCAACGCCATTTCTTTTCAAATTCTCAAAGTCCACCAGCGATTCACACAGTACATCCAACCCTTCAAAGGGAGTTGAAAGATGAATGTGTTGTTCACGTTCCAAAATGTGAGGTTCTTTGTAAACTGGGGTTGTGGTAACATCTACAACCATGGGTGTTTGAGTGTTTGAGGTTTGGGGGTTAGAAGCAGCTTCCATTTGTTGGGAGAAGTTAAAAACAGCTTGTTCTTGAGGATTCATGATGAAGATTGATGAAGAAGATGAAGAACTGAGAGAGAGGTTGCAGAGAAAACTTCGAGAGAGGGTTTAGGGTTTAAGAGTGAGTGAGAGTGATAAGTGTGAAAAGTGAGAGAAAGTGTTTATATACTAAGGGTAAAAACACATGCAAAACGACACACATACCAGCGTTAGCACAAAAACCAAAATAGCACGTTTGGGGGAAAAATGATTACAGCTCATTAATGAATGTCTAATCCCAACAGTAAGCACACTGCTCAAGGAGATTTCAAGCGTTCTGACCTTTGATTTCTTTAGACAGCTGTCTAGAAGTTCTAGGGTTAGACGCATGTTCCCCACGTGTTGATGTTTCTGATCTTCAGGAATACCAAGAGATTGGTTCTGAAGATTTCTAACTCAGATATCTTCTTAACTTGGTAGAAGTATCAGAGTCAGAGGCAGAAGTGTATTTGTTTTTATCAGATTCTCATTTTACATGTTCAGAGCCAAATTTTACTCAGGGCAATTTTTAATGTTCAGATTTTCTAATATAAAGCGAAATCTATCTTCAGCCAGAGGCTTAGTAAAGATATCTGCCCATTGATGTTCTGTATCAATGAACTTCAGCGTTACTATTCCTTTCTGAACATAGTCTCTAATAAAATGATGTTTAATTTCTATGTGTTTGGCTCTGGAATGCAAAATGGGATTCTTACTCAAACAAATAGCAGCAGTATTATCACAAAGGATAGGAATGTTACTCTCAAAGATTTGTAGATCTTCTAGCTGATGTTTCATCCAGAGCATCTGAGTTGTGCACAGTGATGCTGAGATGTATTCTGCTTCTGCAGTTGATAGAGCAATTGTTGACTGTCTTTTGCTAGCCCAGGAGATTAAGTTGTTTCCCAGAAGCTGGCAATTTCCAGATGTACTTTTTCGTTCTATTCTATCTCCTGCATAATCTGCATCACAATAACCAGAAAGCCTATACTCTGATGTTTTCTCATACATCAGGCCCAGGTTAGGGGTTCCTTTCAGATACTTAAGAATTCTCTTAACAGCTGTTAAATGAGATTCTCTAGGATCTGATTGGAATCTGGCACAAAGACAGACGCTAAAGAGAATATCAGGACGAGTAGCAGTCAGATAGAGAAGAGAGCCTATCATACCTCGATAGAGCTTCTGACAAACTTTGTTGCTTACCTCTTCCTTCTCCAGAATGCAAGTTGGATGCATGGGAGTCTTTGCAGAATTGCATTCAGACATATCAAACTTCTTTAGAACGTCTTTAATGTACTTGCTTTGATGAATGTACGTGACTTCTGGAGTTTGATTGATTTGAATTCCCAGAAAGAACTTTAGTTCTTGCATTAGACTCATTTCAAATTCTGCCTGCATTAACTTAGAAAATTCTTGGCAAACAGAATATTAGCAGAACCAAAAATAATGTCATCAACATAAATTTGGCATATCATGAGATCATTTTTATGATTTTTACAGAAGAGTGTAGAATCAACTTTCCCTCTGATAAAATTTTGTTCCAGAAGAAAATTACTTAAGCGTTCATACCAAGCTCTGGGAGCTTGTTTAAGTCCATATAAAGATTTCTTAAGTTTGAAAACATGTTCTGGAAAATTTGAGTTTTCAAAACCAGGAGGTTGATTTACATACACTTCTTCTGAAATATAACCATTTAGAAATGCACTCTTGACATCCATTTGGTATAATTTTATAGAGTGATTAATAGCAAATGATACAAGAAGACGAATAGACTCTAACCTTGCGACTGGAGCAAAAGTTTCATTATAATCAATACCTTCTTGTTGACTATAACCTTGAGCTACCAGTCGTGCTTTGTTTCTGACAACTTCTCCTTTCTCGTTCAGTTTGTTTCTGAAAACCCATCTGGTTCCAATGACATGAGTGCCTCTGGGTTTTGGAACGAGATCCCAGACATCATTCTTGGAGAATTGATCTAACTCTTCTTGCATAGCTGCCACCCAATCGTTATCTTGAAGAGCTTCATCACAGGACGTAGGCTCAATCAGAGACACTAGTCCCAGAGGAATATCTTCAGAAGTTCTGAAGGTAGATCTGGTTCTAACAGGTTCATCTTTGTTTCCCAAATCAAATCTTCAGATACGTTGCTACGACTCTTAACTTTCCTTGGAATTTCTGGAGATTTAATTTCTTCAGAGTCTGGAGTGACAGTTGCTTCTGGAGTTTTCTCAGATTCTACCAGAGTGATCTCTAAATCTGCAAACTTTTCAACTAGCTTTGACTTTTCAGGGTCAAGCTTATCATCAAATCTAACATGAATTGATTCCTCCACAATTTTGGTTTCTGTGTTGTATACTCTGTAGCCTTTAGAGCGTTCTGAGTATCCTAACATAATACCTTTCTGTGCTTTGGAATCAAACTTGTTCAGATGTTCTTTAGTATTTAATATAAAGCAAATGCATCCAAAAGGATGAAAATATGAAATGTTGGGTTTTCTTCCCTTACACAGTTCATAGGGAGTCTTATCCAGAATAGGTCTAATAGAGATTCTATTCTGAATGTAACACGCTGTATTTACAGCTTCTGCCCAAAAGTGCTTTGCTACATTTGTTTCATTGATCATGGTTCTGGCCATTTCTTGGAGTGTCCTATTCTTCCTCTCTACAACTCCATTTTGTTGTGGAGTTCTAGGGCAGGAGAAATCATGGGATATTCCATTAGAATCAAATAATTCTTCAAAATCTTTATTTTCAAATTCTCCACCATGATCACTTCTGACTCTAATAATTTTAGAGTCAAATTCTTTTTGCACTTTAGAACAGAAACTGGTGAATACAGAGTGAGACTCACTCTTGTGCTTTAGGAATTTTACCCATGTCCAGCGGCTGTAATCATCAACGATTACTAGTCCATACTTCTTTCCATTGACTGATGCTGTTTTCACAGGACCAAATAAGTCAATGTGAAGAAGCTCCAGAGGCTTGGAGGTAGAAACAACATTTTTCTTTTTAAAAGATGTTTTTGAAAACTTTCCTTTCTGACAAGCTTCACACAGAGCATCTGAAGAAAACTTCAGTTTAGGTAGGCCTCTGACTAACTCAAGTTTAGTTAGCTGAGAAAGTTTCCTCATGCTAATGTGGCCTAAGCGTCTATGCCATACCCATTGCTCTTCGTGAACTGACATTAAACATTTAACATTTTGATCTTTTAAATCAGAAAGATTTATTTTATAAATGTTGTTTTTCCTCTTGCCTGTGAAAAGGACAGAGCCATCGTTCTGACTAATGGCTTTACACGTTTTTTGATTAAAGATTACATCATAACCGTTATCACTTAATTGACTTATGGATAACAAGTTATGCATTAATCCTTCTACATAAAGAACATCAGATATAGAGGGAAGAGTACCATTACCAATAGTTCCGGAGCCTCTGATCCTTCCTTTCTAATCTCCTCCGAAGCCTACAAAGCCAGCGTCTTTAAGTTCCAGGCTTTGGAACATAGACTTTCTTCCCGTCATATGTCGCGAGCATCCAGAGTCCAGGTACCATGACTGGTGTCTGAACTTTGCTGCATAGGATATCTGCAACATAGATAATCTTATCTTTCGGTACCCAGAATCTCTTGGGTCCTTTTAGATTAGTCTTCCCAGAGTTTCTTACAACTTTGGGTCTTCTAGCATTTTTAAATTTGTGTTCTTGTGTGTGTGTATAGTGATATGAAAAAGGTGATTTAATTTGGTTACTGATAGAAGTTTTATCAGAATCAGAATCATACCCAATACCCCTTTTATTATTCTGACCTACTCCATAAATCATGGATGCCATAATACTCCTATTTATCCCATTCTTCAGAAATTGTTGAAAGGCTTCTTCATATTTATAAATAATTTCATTTGAAGTTTGTGGTGCTTGAGACAACACTTCTTCTAATTTTAAGCTTTTTGTTTTAGCTCCATCTCTTTCTAACGTTAAAGATTTGATTGTATCTTCATGTGCTAGAATTGTTGTCTCAAGTTCACTACATTCTTCAGATTTTGCTTTAAGAAGGCCTTTAATGCTTTTAACTTTTTGTTTTAATTTCTGAAGAGAGGTAAGAGTTTCTGATAAACATGATTCTAAGTCAGATCTAGAAAGTTCAGAAAATACCTCTTCAGATTCTTCATCTGAGCTGCTGGATGTGGTAGCCATAAATGCTACGTTGGCTTGTTCATCAGAGTCAGATTCTGATGATCCTGATTCACTATCGTCCCAGGTCGCCATTAATCCCTTCTTTGTTCTGAAGGCATTTTTCTTGAAGCTTTCTTTCTTAGAGTTATCTTTCTTCAGCTTGGGGCATTCATTTCTATAATGACCTGTTTCTTTACATTCAAAACAGGTAATATCTTTATTAGGTTTACCTTTTGAAGTTGACTCTGATCTATCCCCTCTGGGTCTTGATCTTCTGAAGTTGTTGTTGTTCCTTCTTTTCCAGAGTTGCTTAACTCTTCTGGTTAGTAAGGACAGTTCTTCTTCATCATCAGAGTCTTCAGGTTCAGAGTCGTCAGTATCTGCAGTTTCTGCCTGAAGAGCTTTGGTTCTGTCTGACTTCCGTCTTTCAGGTCTGGACTTCAGCGCCACTGACTTGTTTCTTTTCTGAGGCTCATCCTCCTCTAGTTCTATCTCATGACTTCTGAGAGAGCTAACAAGTTCTTCAAGGCTGATGTTGTTCAGATCCTTTGATAACTTCAGAGCAGTAACCATTGGTCTCCATTTCTTTGGCAGACTTCTGACAATCTTCTTAACATGATCTGCAGTTGTATATCCCTTGTCTAGCACTTTAAGACCTGCAATAAGAGTTTGGAATCTGGAAAACATAGCTTCTATAGCTTCGTCATCTTCCATCTTGAAGGCTTCATATTTTTGGATCAACGCCAGAGCCTTCGTCTCCTTGACTTGGGAGTTTCCTTCATGGGTCATCTTCAGAGAGTCAAGTATATCTTTAGCCGTCTCTCTGTTGGTGATCTTTTCGTATTCGTTGTAAGATATAGCATTTAGAAGTATTGTTCTGGCCTTGTGATGATTTTTGAACTCACGTTTCTGATCTTCTGACATTTTGCTTCTGGGAACTTCAGCTCCATTTAAGGTTGGAGGTTTGTATCCATCTGTGACAATGTCCCAGAGGTCAGCGTCATAACCCAGAAAGAAACTTTCGATTCTATCTTTCCAGTAATCAAACTTTTCTCCATCAAAAACAGGAGGCTTGGCATTGTAAGAATCTTTCTCATTTGAGTGGGCCATTTGTTTTTCTCGCACTGGATCTCTCTACACGGTTAAGTGTTTGATTTGAAAATCAATAACAGAGCCGGAGCTCTGATACCAATTGAAGGTGAGAAAAACAAGAAAGGGGGGTTTGAATTGTTTGAAAAATAAGCGCTTTTGCAAAATGAAATCACACAATGATTTTATACTGGTTCGCTTATAACACAAAGCTACTCCAGTCCACCCGGCCAAGGTGATTTCGCCTTCAACAAGGACTTAATCCACTAATCTTGAAAGATTACAAACAACCCCTAAGAGAAAAGAAAATCTCTTAGTCCTCTCAAGTCTACAGACTACAAAGAGTCACTTGAGGAAAACAAATAAAAATAGATACAAGATGTGTAATCTAGAATGCTTCTAAGAAAGCAAATATTACAAACTTAAGAACAAATTTTTCACTTGATAAGCAAAAGCTTAGTGAAAATCTTTGAAGAACAAAGATGTTTTTCTTGAGCGTGATATGATTTCAGTATAGTTTTGGCTAGTGATTTCTTCGTGTATACTGAATGAGATTTCTTCTCTTATTTATAGGAGTTGAAGTAGAGTTGAAGTGGCGTTGAATCTGTTGGAAATTGAGATGTAATTACGCCATTCCATTAATAGCTTCTGCAGTAGACTTTTTCACTTAGAAGTGACTACTTACCACAATTAGTAACTTCTCTCTTGGAAGTGGAGATTAACGTCTCTTTCTAATTGAGGAAATCCATTTGCAGAACTTTAACTTGGCTTAAACGTTACTTCATCATGATTAACAATTCTGATTAGAGTCTTTGTGTATCTGGAGAAACTTGCTTCTGATGTTATCTCTTGAAAGTTCAGATGACGCTTGATAACTTCAGACTTTACAGAAGGCATTTGTTCAGAGTCAGAGCTTCTAGACTTTACTTTATGTTCAGATGCTTCTGATACTTGTAGTTTTGTCCAGAGTCAGAGCTTCTTGAAACGAGATTCCACTTTAGATGCTTCTGATACTTGAGATTTTGCATCTGATCTTGTTTTGCATCTGATGACATCATCAGATTTATTTCTTCTTTCTTTAGAACCCTGCACACTTAGAAACTTTTCGTTAGGGTACCACTTTTGGTTTCATCCTTTGTTATCATCAAAATCATGGAATCTATTGTAGAACTATTTTTGTTCTTACATTGACTACAACGAAACCTTTTCCCCAGTCGCCAGGTTAGAATCTATTCTCTTACTGATGCGTTGTAAATCTTGATGTTCGCAAGTATACGAACGCGTCAGAGTAATATAAAAGATTATCGTATCCACAGAGACCAAGTGTCAATCTATCGTTATCTATTGTTATGGTGTTTATCAAAGGCAATGAAAATAGGTGTTTTTGTAGTGTGCAATTGAAAAGTAAAGTTTTAAAATAAATTTAATTAATAAAGACAGGGTCGAATGTAATTCACATAATTAAATGATAATCCAAGGACTTGCTAATAGAACTACTTACAGGCAATGTTTCATACTTTGAAAAGAACTAATTTAACAGGAACTGTCGCTTTCGCGTATTCAGAACCGAGTTGTACTCCCTAATCAAACCCTCTTATTGTCACTTATAAAAAGGCGCGCATTGCGTTAGAGTAGTAAACCTATTTTTAAGAAATATAGTATCTTGACTAAGTTGAAAAGAATTATAACTTGGATTTTTTAACCAAAAGAGGTTCTCACGAACCAGACTCTAAACTTATAAACGCGTCCGAAAATAGTTTTAAAATCTCCTTTCTTCTTGATGTTAAAAACTCCTAATGAACTAGACAAAGCGCTTTCGCTGTTTTTGAAATAGTTAAAAACAATTAAGTTTAAAAAGACGTTGGACGACTTTCGATCTTACCCAACGGAATTGAAGTGCGGGAAAACTTAATTTGAAAGTTAAAATAGCCCTTTAAGTGTTTCTACGAACAATTGTACGGATTACTGGTTTAATTACGATCCTTACATTCTAGCCTTATAAATTTAGCTAGACATGGTAAAGTAAAAGTGCATTAAAATAAATAAAAGTAGTGCGAGTGTGGAAAGTAAATAATTTAAAGCGAGTGCGGAAAATAAATGAAAGTAGTGCGAGTGCGGAAAATAAACAATTTAAAGCGAGTGCGAGGAAATAAATAAAATAAAAGCGAGTGCGGGAAATAAATAAAGTAAAGGAGAGTGCGGGAAATAAATAAAATAAAAGCGAGTGCGGGAAATAAATAAAATAAAAGCGAGTGCGGGAAATAAATAAAGTAAAGGCGAGTGCGGGAAATAAGTAAAGTAAAGGCGAGTAATAAAAACCTGCTCCAATCGGAGGGCTGAGTAAATTGCAATGCGGAAAAGAAAATGGCGGCAGGATTAACTTCCTTCCAAAGTGCTCCAAACTCGAGTACAGACTCTATCACAGACTCAATTACACAATTGTGATAACACTCCAATGCGAAGCGATTACCACTTTATAAAACTGAATATATGCCTAAGTGAAATAAAGTTGCTTCTGATTTCGCCTTGTTCCAATGTTCGGATCTTTGTCTGCTCTAAGTTTGGATGATTGTAAAACTGAATTTGCGTTTCTATTTATAAGAAAATAAAAAAGGTGGAATTTACTTGGATGCCCTTCAACTTGAAAATAGAGGAAGCCGTTTTCCTCTTGTGGCGCCCGCCACAAGGCCATGGCGCACGCCACAAGCACAAAGTGGGGCGCCTTAGTGGAGGTGGTGGGAAAACATGGGAGTTGATGGAAGTTTGAATTGGACACGTCATGGTTTGGACTGTGGCGCCCGCCATTGGGTAGGCCATAAGATCAAAATGCTGATTTTTAGGGTTTTTGGCTCTTTTTCGCTTCTTTTCTCGATCGGGGCTCCTATTAAGGTAAAAACCTGAAAACAAAGGAAAAACACTGTAATAACACAACAAAACGATAATAAAATAACTAGAATGCATGCGAAATCGGAGTCGAAAATACGTAAATTTTAGTGTGATCAAACTCTCCCACACTTAAACCTTTGCTTGTCCTCAAGCAAAACATTGAAAAGCTCATAAAAGAAAAACTGGTGTAAACGAGTGCTTCAGGTAGAAATTCTAAGTTCAAGTCAGGATGTAGTGATAGGTACTAACTGAGTGAACTAAGGGTATCATGATGACACTAATCCGCAAATACGGACATAAACTTCATTCCTATATTAACCAACCCATATTATCCCACAATACCTAGGTCTGCCTCTTCATCTCTTTTGTGTCCTTTTCATTCAGGCGCAATCACATTAAGCCCGTTATCCGTACATACTTCATAGTAGAGTGGCCTGTTAGTGATTATGATCAGAGCATGAGATTTCTGGCACATAAATATGTGTAAATCCTTTTCTGGACCTAACTGTAGTTGTGGGGGATCGGATCGTAATCCGCCCTACCGAGTTCAGTGCCAGATACCTCTTGTAACACCTCAAAATTTGCCCTCTTCTCTCTTGGGACTAGCATTATCATTGTACCTATCATTTTAGGTCATTAGGCATTTCATATTGCATATCATGTGGTTACATTGTGCAGGCCATACTCCCAAGTCTTGATCAGAAGATAGGAGGTCATGTGCAAGCCTAGGATTTCATTGGACTGATCATTGGCCATCTGAGGATTGGACTATGAATTAGGGTTTTGTGATTCTCCAAGGATATTGGTCTTCATCTTGATTGAAGTGATACATCATCATCATCATGGTTTGATTTCATCAAGTGATTGGAGGCAGATTCCTTGAGATTAGGGTTTTGACCACTGGTCAACCCTAATCAGTTGCATTGGGCCAGTCAGGGCATAATCAGGAGATGAGGTTTATGAGGTATATGGGGTTCATTCTATGGTTATTTTGAGCTAATTGAGGCTAGGGTTTCATGCTTGAGTCATTTCAATCGGAGGATTGGGGTTCAATTTGATCTATGCATGGCCAAATTCATCTATCAGTGGAAAAAGTCAACTGTGGTCAACTGTACATGATTTGATGGATTTGGAGGTGGAAATGAGTTGGATGCACTTCATTCATGTTGGAACAAGTGTTATTTGACATCTCAAAGCTTAAGAATGGAGAAAATCAAGTCAGGACAAAAACTGCCAAAAATAGAAAGTGACTTGTAATTGAAGTTTCCAAAAATGGAAAGTTTTTGACCTCAAAATTACGTGTCCAAGAATGCTTCAAATGAAAATTTGTTCAACATGAAAGTTGTAGATCTTGTTCTGACCTTTCCAAAAAGTTCAAGAACTTGAAAATCCCATGTATGGTTGTCAAATTATGGCTCAGTGAATTTCAAAAATGACCCGTAATCAGGAGGCCATAACTTCCACATGGATTGTCGTAATTGGAAGTTCTTTATCTGATCAGAGGCCACCCAACTATGATGAGAACGCCCAGTGTGAATTCCATTCTAGAACACCGGGGCATAACATTGAGGGCTGTAGAGCATTCAAGAATGTTGTCCAGGATCTGGTAGACTCCAAGGCTATCAATTTTGCGCCATCTCCGAATGTTAATGCTAATCCCATGCCGGCGCATGGTCAGGCGATGGTGAATGCAATTGCTGAAGATTCAGATCACGTCTGTGTGATGGGTAAAGAAACTGACAGTGACTGGGGAATTGATCAATGGATAAAATCGTGCGTACCAGAAAACTGGAAGGCCTAAACAGATCAGCACTGTCATTCATTCGGAAGAGTAATGATTTCTGTTTCAATTTTATTTGCATGAAAGCCTTGCGTGTTGCCCGACACATAATGGTTCATTGTAAGGGCCACCTCATGTTCATAATTTGCATTTTCTGCATCATTAATAAATGGATGTTTTTCAGTCAAAAAACGGTGTTCCCTGTTTTTCATTTATTTTTGCAGTTTAAAAACAAATAAAAATGGCAATGTTTATTTTCATTTTTCTCTTTTGTGATTTGTCTCGTTCCGAATTCAAAAATAAATCTCCGGATCTCGTTGATAACAATTTGGTTACACCTCATATGACTTCGACAAACCGATCTATCTTGCTGAAGAAGGCGAAGAAGATTGTGATCTGCTGGGATTAACCAGGTTGTCGAGACAAGAGGAGAAGGTGATCCAGCCGCATGAGGAGCGGGTTGAGGTTGTTATTCCAAGCATCGCCGAGGTCAGAAAGGAAATGAAAGTTGGAGCCGCTTCAGAGGCGAGTCGAGAGCAGAATGGTAGCCCTGTTGAAGGGACATGTGGATACCGTCGCCTGGTCATGTCAGGATATGCCAGGGTCGGATACCGACATCGTTGTGCACAAGCTACCATGGAGAGAAGACTGTCTTTCCGAGAAGCAGAACGCCGATGCCATGCATCAGAAGAGCCATGGTGACTTTGTTTCATGTATGATTCATCATGAAGTTGAATGCTATGCTATGACATGATAGCAAAGTCCCAAACAGAAGAGGGGCATCTGGCAGACCGGGGCAGGTCGTTTGATCAGTTGAGACAATTCAGACTGAGGTTGAATTCAAGTGAGTGCACTACCAGAGTGCGATCCGGTAAGCTGTGGGGTTCGTTGTCAGAGAGGAATCGAGGTTCCTGCTAAAAAAAAAAAAAGTAAAGTAAAAGAAAATATGAGAAATGCCTGAACCGAGGATAAAGAAGAGAGGTTCGTGGTTTCTTAGAAAGATTGAACTACCTGTCATGGTTCACATCTCATCTAACAGCCACGTGTGAACCGATATTCAAGTTGTTGAAAAAAAAAGAGATCAAACGGTCAGGTGAAATAATGATTGCCAAGGGGCATTGAAAAAATAAAAGGATAAGTTGCAGGAACCTCTGATTCCGATGTCTCCTGTGGAATGAACAATTGTTAATCTGTACTTAACGACCTTCGAGGGGTCTACGAGGTGTATTGGGTCAGCATGACGAGTCTTGTCGAAAAGAGCATGCAATTTACCTTAGCAAAAAGTTTGTCGACTGTGAAACAATACATTCACTGTTCGAAAAAACTGGATGTACTTTGGCATAGGCTGCTCGCCGACTGAGACAGTGAATGCTGGTTCATACCACTTCATGGATGTCCAAGATGGATCCGATCAAGTATGGGTTTGAGAATCCAGCATCGACCGGACAGGTTGCGAGAGTGCAAAAGAATGTCGACTGATTTGTGATACTCTCAGGAAGCAATGAAGGGGTATTGTCTGGTTACATCGCCCAGCAACCCGTGGATGATTATCAACCGATGAAGTTTGAGTTCCCCGATGAGGACATCTCGAGGTGCTCCAATCGAAAGATTGAGAGTAACCGATCCCGGAGGAGGGGCCTGACCCTGAATCCGAACGGATTCTGATGTCTGATGGGGAGGTTAAGGTGAATAAGCTTTTATTGCCCGGCTAACGTTTGAGTGTACCCACAGTGGTGGCGGAGTACGAAGCTTGTAGCCCAGGTACTGAACCTCGAGGAGTGCATCTACTGGGGCAACTCCTTTCTCATTGGTATATGGAAGGGAGGCTGTATTGCCTGTTGAGGTTCAGATTCCCTCTTTGAGAGTCCTGATGGACGTCAAATTGCAAAAGGCTGAATGGGTAAGGACCCGGTATGAAGAGTTGAGCCTGATAGAGGAAAAGAGGCTAACGGCCATCTGTCATGGGCAGTTGTACCAGCAGCGGATGAAGCGTGCTTTTGACAAGAAGGTACGACCTCGGGTATATCACGTGGGTGATATGGTACTGAAAAGGATCCTTCCCCCTCAAAACGATCGTAGGGGAAAATGGACACCGAATTATGAAGGTCCGTTCATGGTCAAGAAGGTTTTCTCTGGCGGAGCCTTGTTGTTAACGACCATGGATGGTGAGGATTTTCCATCCCCTGTGAATGCGGACGCAGTTAAAAAATACTTCGTATAATTGACCCGCTGGACGAAAAGAATAAAATAGTCCAGGCAAAAATGGGCATCCCGGCGAACCAAAAACAGAAAGAGAGGTTCGGGCAAAAGTTAGGGATAATAAAATGAAATAACTGTACACCCGGCAAGTCGAAAACCTGAAAAGGCGACTTGGGCAAAAAAGGGTATCCCGGTGGACTGAAAACCCGAGAGGGCGGTCCAGGCAAAAGAGGGAGTGAAACGAACAACTGCGTCTCGCATGATCGTTTGCGCTTTGGTTAAAGCATCATGGATAATACCCGGTGGGGATCAATCAGAATCGTCTTGTTCAGAAGGCAGAAAGAACGGAGAGTCTGAGGACATATGGGGTGTAACCGAGTTGGAACTCGATGAGATCACGGGTTTCACGTTGCCATTAGGATAGATTTTTCCTTTTGTGCAATTACCTCTTTTCAGGAATTGCTTCCTTTGTATTGCTCGATTTGAGCCACACTTTTTCCAATCAATAAAATGCATATTCAGTCAAATAATTTTGTTTTTGTTTTTCATTACCGCTTTGATTGTAAAAACATCCAGATTATTTTTGATAAAGAACCTTACATTTTTAGACATACAGGTCCCTTCCAGTGCATGTTTATAAGATTGAATACTTGAAATCTTATTTGGAAGGTTGAGTGACCCAAGTGTTGAAATCTTGACACGCCTGGGGCACGGTTTTATCTGACGATCTGTTTTGCAGGAACTGTTAGGTATTTCCATTCACTTGCAGGTTGTGGTGTGGAAGCTGTTGATGAAACAAATCCCCAGAGAGTTCGCTCAGGAATGAATGAATGAAAGGATGACGAAGACGTTGAGACGTACGACGATCCTTGATGATAATCAAGAAGACTCTTCAAAATCGGAAGATTGAAAAGTCTGTAAAATTCTCCGCAGAGTCCGATCAGGGACGAGTGCATAGAGAAGCGATGAGATGGCGAGGGACGTCCGACGACCTTTGGAATTAACCAAGAAGACTCTTCAAAGTCGGAAGATTGGAATTTCTGTATAAATCCCAGGAGTACGTTTTCGTCGAGCGCGGAGTGATTGGGAATACAAGATGATGGAGCAGAAAAGGTCCAGACGAGTCTGGGAGTTCTCAAAAGTGGAAAGCTGATGCGAGATTGGGAGGTGGATACCAGGGTTCGACGAGTCGACGGGTGTTCTGTACCAACTTTTCTCATTTCCCCAGCGGGATCCCCAAGCAGAATTAGAGGACCAACTCCCCAGCAGATCTAAGGTCTGCGATCCCCTAGCCGAGTCAGGATGGGTTATCCCCGGCAGGTAAACGGTGTCCTCAGCAGCCAGGCCAGAAGGTTGCTATCCCCGAGTGGAGCGGGTTTCAATGAAATATATCTCCAGCAGTGTTCATCCTACCGGTGGATTAGATGAGTTTCCGTAGCAGACTGATATCTGCATCCCCAGCTGAGTGTATCCTACGTGTGGATTGCATGGGTTGTCCCCAGCGGAGTGGCATTCGCTTCCCTAGCAGGGTTTGGATGGTTATCCCCAGCAGGTGTCAGATCGATGCTTCTCCAACCGTTAGTCCTGGCGGTTGTTATATCCCAGCAGAGCTATCTGTGAGCATTTCCCCAGTGAAGTCAATAGGTATCTGTGAGGGTTCCCCGAAGCAGGTGGATGTATATCCCCAGCAAGTCAAAGACTGTATCCCCACAGAGTGCATTGGTGGTTCTTATCCCCAGCATTTTCCCGAGCGGATCGGGTGCAAAGGAGGTTCTTCCCCAGCAAGGGTTACCTTTTCCAGGCAGCAGTATTATTCCCCAGTAGGGTGGAGATCGGAGTATTGTCGAGTTCCTCAGCAGAGTGTCTCGAGCTCTTCAGAAGAGTCCCTGAGAGGGATACTTTTTATGCATTCATCATGAAAAATAGCATAGCATGTTGCATAGAAAAAATAAATCGCGTAGCATTTCCATAATTATGGAGCATTACGCAGAAAATATCAATCATGCATCATTGTTGCAAGCATAGAGCTAGTCTCAAGCCGTGGTTACCGTTTGAGAGGTGGTTGTGCCAGAAGTGAAGATGTTACTCCGAGGAGTTTAGCATCACGACGTCAGATCAACAATGTTCCCCAGTAGTGCGATATTGGAGGAAATGTTCCCGTCGGGCAGAGATGGAAATAAAATCAGAGGACGTTACGCGATCAACGCGATTCAAGCCGTGGTTACCGTTTGAGAGGTGGTTGTGCCAGAAAGCGAAGATGTTACTCTGTGGAGTTAGCATCATGACGTCAGGTCAGCAATGTTCCCCAGTAGTGCGATATTGGAGGAAATGTTTCCGTCGGACAGAGATGGAAATAAAATCAGAGGACGTTACGCGATCAGCGCGATTCAAGCCGTGGTTACCGCTTGAGGATTGGTTTTATCAGACAGTGAAGGTGTTACTCCGAGGAGTCTAGCATCATGGTTTTAATCAAGGATATTCCCCAGTAGTACGATACTGGAGGGTAAGTTTCTGTCGAGCAGAGATGGGAATGTTAATCAAGAAAGTTTCGGGGTCCAAAAAGAAAAACAAGAAAGAAGATAATCCCCAGCTAAACGCGAAGTGTTTGTCTGCCAGGGTTGAAAAGAGAGCAGTCGGCTCAGGGCTTGTCATCCTTAGCATGGGTCGTTGTGGCATTCCGGCCAGTTTCCGATTTCCAGATCGAAGAAGTTCTCAACCATCAGGACGAAGAACTTGTGGCACTCCGGCCAGTTTCCGATTTCCAGATCGAAGAGGTTCTCAACAGTCAGGACGAAGAGCTTGTGGCATTCCGGCCAGTTTCCGATTTCCAGATCGAAGAGGTTCTCAACAGTCAGGACGAAGAACTTGTGGCAATCCGGCCAGTTTCCGATTTCCAGATCGAAGAGGTTCTCAACAGTCAGGACGAAGAACTTGTGGCACTCCGGCCAGTTCCGATTTCCAGATCGAAGAAGCTCATGATGATTAGATCGATGCAGCTTGCGGCAATCCGGCCAGTTTCCCGGTATCCAGACCGAAGTGGTATCCAGACTGAAGTGGTATCCAGACCGAAGTGGTATCCAGACCGAAGAGGTGTTCGGACCAAAGTGGTGTTCAGGCCAAGAAAATGAAGAAAGCAGAAAAATTTCGGGGTTCAAGAAAAGAAGAAAAAGGATAATAATCCCGAGCGGATGAGTGGTGTTCAGGCCATAGTTATCCCTGCGTTACCATTTATTTTGGTATCCAGGTCGACGTTTACGTTTTGGGGTTCAAGCCGAGTTTTCTCCGTACCAGACGGGTTTTTGTTTCAAGATTGTTTCTTCGCCGATGCTGACAGGCGTTGTTAATTATATCCCATCAGAGTGCAAATTGTTCGTCTGTTCTTGGTATTCAATCACTCTTCATCCTGATCATCTGAAAGCCGAGGCTATTCGTATCGACAGGTTCACAGTGGATTGAATAGGGGCAGCTGTAACACCTCAAAATTTGCCCTCTTCTCTCTTGGGACTAGCATTATCATTGTACCTATCATTTTAGGTCATTAGGCATTTCATATTGCATATCATGTGGTTACATTGTGCAGGCCATACTCCCAAGTCTTGATCAGAAGATAGGAGGTCATGTGTAAGCCTAGGATTTCATTGGACTGATCATTGGCCATCTGAGGATTGGACTATGAATTAGGGTTTTGTGATTCTCCAAGGATATTGGTCTTCATCTTGATTGAAGTGATACATCATCATCATCATGGTTTGATTTCATCAAGTGATTGGAGGCAGATTCCTTGAGATTAGGGTTTTGACCACTGGTCAACCCTAATCAGTTGCATTGGGCCAGTCAGGGCATAATCAGGAGATGAGGTTGATGAGGTATATGGGGTTCATTCTATGGTTATTTTGAGCTAATTGAGGCTAGGGTTTCATGCTTGAGTCATTTCAATCGGAGGATTGGGGTTCAATTTGATCTATGCATGGCCAAATTCATCTATCAGTGGAAAAAGTCAACTGTGGTCAACTGTACATGATTTGATGGATTTGGAGGTGGAAATGAGTTGGATGCACTTCATTCATGTTGGAACAAGTGTTATTTGACATCTCAAAGCTTAAGAATGGAGAAAATCAAGTCAGGACAAAAACTGCCAAAAATAGAAAGTGACTTGTAATTGAAGTTTCCAAAAATGGAAAGTTTTTGACCTCAAAATTACGTGTCCAATAATGCTTCAAATGAAAATTTGTTCAACATGAAAGTTGTAGATCTTGTTCTGACCTTTCCAAAAAGTCCAAGAACTTGAAAATCCCATGTATGGTTGTCAAATTATGGCTCAGTGAATTTCAAAAATGACCCGTAATCAGGAGGCCATAACTTCCACATGGATTGTCGTAATTGGAAGTTCTTTATATGCACAAACTCCATTTGACATGTACTTTCATGGTGCATAATTGGATTTTCTCAAAAATGGTCAATGCAAAAAGTCAAATTTCAACTGGACAGTTAAATGGACCAGGGGCAAAATTGTCCAACTTGTGAAATAATTGGAATTTTTGAGTGGGGATTTTTGCAACACTTCATAAATGGCATTTGAAAGTTGTTGGAATATTCATAACATGCTAAGGCTTCATGGTTTGGAAATTGGCTTTTAAAATGAACTTGAAAATATATGACATAGCCATCACATGTGGAAATTCTAAAATACATGTCCAATGAACATGAGACAAATGGCAATAGCTCATGACAGGTGTTTAGGAGGTGTGTGAGGTGGCAATGAGCTGTCATGAGCTGGCATGTGAAAATACAATTTTGCCCTTTGTGTGAAAATGACATTTTTGGTAATCACTTGGCATTTGGTTAATTAGAGTGGTTAAACATGGATTAAGCAAGAGTATATATTCTTAATCATCTCTAAATCATAACAGAAAAACACATTTCCCAAAATCAGATCAAAATTCATCAAATTCTCCAAGAACCTCTCAAGAACACTTCACACTCAAATTCATCAAACTTCCTCCATTCTTGCTCAATTTGCGAAATTCTTTTAGCATTGGTCTTGATTCATCATCATCTCCATCTGTTTTTGAAGATTGGAAGGAAAGGAGCTTTGAATCGTGACTGCACATACAAGCATCATTCATGGCAAATCGCGATTTGGAGCATTAGGAGCTGATTTGTTCGAACCTGAGCGCATCAATCACTTTCCTTATCACACTACTACATCTGTTTGTGGAAAACACGCACGAAGAACACCAATTTCATCGCTGCATTCCAGGTATTTGATTTTTTCGAATGTCATGGTTCTTTGATTGCTTATATGCGTTTGGTAGAACTCTTCATGTAGAGCATCGTGATGCTTTTAGTTTTAGAAATGATGAACTGTAGGCTGAGAAATCTTGATTTGAAGATACGATACCAAACCCTAACTCCATCGATTTAGAAAACATAGGAAGAATTGGACAAAATTAGGTTGATATTTGGATTCCTCATGTTGAGACGGTTCCAACGACTATTCGTTTGTGAGTTTTGGTGGAGATTTCATGTTCTTCGTGTTCTTGCTTTTTCTGGAAAATCTGGAATGAAAACGATGATGAAATGGTGTTTGATCTGAAATTCCATTTGAATATTTGAACTCAGTGTTTACCGCCCCGCGTTTTGTTATTTACAACTATGCCATTGGTTAATTCATTTAAATTATATTAATTCTAAATAATTCTTAAAAATTCATAAAAAGCTTAGAAAATTCATAAAAAATTAATTAAAAATCAGAAAAATATGTGGATTTTTGTGTTGACTTCCTAATTGACTGTAGAATTTTATTGACCTATTGATGGAAGTTGTGCATGGTAATATTTGTGTTTGACTTAGGGTTGTTCCACATGTGTGACATTTTGATACATTCTACCATTTTGATTGTGAAATGCTCATGGTTACAAAGAAATGCTTGAAAATTTTTGTGGTAATTGTGGACTGGCTAATGGTGATTTACATGTAAATTTCATGAATTTTGGATTCCTGGTGTTTGAGTTATGAATTTTGGAACCTAGGTGTGACAATTTGTGTCACACCTCATTATGTCAACTTGCTGGATTTATTTGAATGACCTAGGCTTGTTGAATTGATATGAAATTTTGCATGGATGTTCATTAACATGTTAAGAAGCTAGGTGAATTTTTGTGGAATTTTATGTGGCATTTTCAATTTGATTGCTATTTTTCATCTCTGTTGGTCAAATATGCAAGTCCATGTGGTACATGTTTGTAATTTGGATGTGAAATGCTCATATGGTATTGGATAATCATGAAATTTGGTATGGTTGTTGTAGACACATGGTATGACATCCCTGTTTTGGTCTCATTCATTTCTTTATTGTTTTCATGGACTTATGAATTTTTGAAGTGAATGCATGTGTTGATGTTGTGATTTGGAGCATGTAATTGTGTCTGTTTTTGTTGATTTTCATTGACGTGGTTTCCTTTGTCCAATTAAGCTAAAATTTGATATGCCATACCTTGAATAGGTCCTGTTTAGGTGTAAATTATTTGAGGATTTTTGGAATTGTTTTGATATGGAATTGAATACAATAGTTCTGTTTGGATGTTTGGTGTTCCATTTGAACTAGTTTGATTTGTTTTGTGCATAAAATGAACATGATGAATGATATGGACATGGGACTAATTGTGTTGGCTTTTGTTTGACATTAATTTGACTTTGGTTGGATATCCCTTGCTGTTTAGGAATTTTTATTGCCTTTGGACCCTAGGCTTGGCCTAGTGGTCTAGTTTCTAACATTTGATTGAGTTTTCAGGATGAAAAGGTGCAATGCTTATGGAGAATGATCCAAGTCAATTCAATTGATGTTGTTTGATGTTTGTACACTAACATAACTTTGTTTTGTAGGTTGTGAAGTTTGGGCTTGAGCTCATAGCTTGCCTTTGTTGTGCATTAGTTTGTATAGTCTGACTGATTAATACTTGCTGTTTATTTTTGTCTGTCTGAGTACTAACTGTGTTTGACTGTTTCCAGGTACTTTTAGTTGCTCAGTTCCTTGTGAACTTTTGCTTTGCTTTGCTTAAGCAACTTGCATTGAGGTATAATTTCCTAACTTCATGTAGTCTGGAGACCCGGTCTGTTATTTGACCGGGCAAACTGTCTGAAGTCCTCCTTAAGAGGCGATGCTTGTGATTGTTTAATATTGTGCCTAAGCAGGTGAAGTCCTTAATCAAGGCAATTGGTGGAAGTTAGGGATATGCAATCTATCCCCCACTATTATGTGTGTCGTCCCTCTGCTCACACTGCTGTGTGTTGATGCATTTGAGCGTAGAAGGGTCCCTCCATTCTGGACCCACGCTCCCTTGTCTGAAGCTCTCCCTGGTCAGGGATAAGAGCTGTGAGGTCTGATCCTCACTTCACCTTTCATCTGCTTCACCTTAGCCTCGTAATGGCAAGGTTAAGAGCAAACACAGCCCGTACAGATGACTTGCTGAGGCAGTCAAACCTATTGTGTGAGCCCACTTGTTTGGTTATAGTGCGTGCTATGTGGATATCTGTTTGAGATGCTTGTTCTCATTTGATGTATGCTTGAATTATTTTGTATGCTTGCTTCTTTCCTGGATAGGATTAGATTGCAGTTGTGCAAGTAGGTAGAAACCTGAACGTAGGGTAACGATGCATGACAACACTAGGCTCGAGTCCAGCTCCCTGGTAGTGTGTCTTCCCCTGGTTTCTGGCTAGTAATTCAGTCCCTTGAGGGGGAACTACATCGCCCTGATCCTCGTGCCAGACGAGGTATGTAGGCAGGAGACCGCGCGAGGTCTCTCCGGGCACCCTTTTCTTTTTTGCGTGTGTTTTGTTTGGCAGCTATCAGGCTCGAGTTCCCGACTCCCTGTTAGTCTGTGTGTGCCGTTTCTTCTGACGTCTCAGCGTCTCTTCTGGCTTGCTTGATGACTTGTAGGCTCGAGTTCCCGACTCCCTACTAGTTTGCATGTTCTTCCTTTCCCTTGAGGGGGAACTACATCGCCCTGATCCTTGTTCCAGACGAGGTATGTAGGCAGGTGGTCGTGCGAGACCACTCCGGGCACCCTTTTCTTTTTTGCGTGTGTTTTGTTTGGCAGCTATCAGGCTCGAGTTCCCGACTCCCTGTTAGTCTGTGTGTGCCGTTTCTTCTGACGTCTCAGCGTCTCTTCTGGCTTGCTTGATGACTTGTAGGCTCGAGTTCCCGACTCCCTACTAGTTTGCATGTTCTTCCTTTCCCTTGAGGGGGAACTACATCGCCCTGATCCTTGTTCCAGACGAGGTATGTAGGCAGGTGGTCGTGCGAGACCACTCCAGGCAACCTTTTTCTTTTTTGTGTGTGTTTACTTGTTATCTGATTGTGTGTTTGGTTCGGATGCCGACGTAAGTCCAGTGATTGGCTATCGGGCTCCACGTTTGCCGTTTTGTGCGTGTTTTGGTTCGGATGCCGACGTAAGCCCAGTGATTGGCTGTCGGGCTCCACGTTTGCCCTCTTGAGTGTGTTTTGGTTCGGATGCTGACGTAATTCCATCGAGTGGTTGTCAGGCTCCATGTTTGCCATCTGTTTGTGCTTTTTGTGTTGTTTGGCGTGCGTAAGCCGAACTACAGTGGCTCTGATTCTTGTTCCAGACAAGATATGTAGGCATAGGATGCGATGTCCTATCGAGCTCCCTTCTCTTAACCCCACCTGCGTTCCCCTGTGTGTGTGTGTGTGATGTTTTAGCAACCTATTCTTTTCTTAGAACGTGGATCCCGTCGAGTACGACGGACGTGAGGGGTGCTAATACCTTCCCCTTGCGTAACCGACTCCCTTACCCTTTCTCTTTGGTCGCGAGACCATTTCCTTTCCAGGTTTCTCTGAGCGTTTCCTTTCCCTATCTTGGGATAAATAACGCGCAGTGGCGGCTCTGTGTTGTGTTTTTATTTGAGCTTCGCCGGTTGTTTTTTCGCAGGATGCGACAGCTGGCGACTCCACTGGGGATTTGAGAGATGTAAACCTGTGCTGGTCCATCTTCCCTGAGCGAGTCCTTCCTAGCGTTCTAGGATAGTTTAGGTTGCTTGTGATGTTTGATTTATTGCATTTATTATTCTGACTGTGTATATATTTGCATAAATATTTGCATGCATCATACTATCATATTGTTGCCGTCCTCTGTGCAGGTGGTTCCTCTGTTTGGGGTGGGTGTTCTGAGTGGGGCTAAAACCCAGGCCCGAGTATACACCTAGGATTAGTGTGGTCTCACGTTCCTCAATTGCTAAATCAGCATAATGTTGCAACGTGACATACCACAAGCCGGACGAGGTTCATCTGATAGTGCTTTCCGTTGTGGAATATTCCACTTTGGTTGAGTTACTGCATCTGAACTGTTGACTCTGGTGACCGATCATTTCCCGGATCTTTGGTTTAGACGATCTTAGGAGAGCTACAATGGCACACCCGAAAGGGCAAACCCATTGAGTATCTCTGCCCGATTGTCGAGACTATTATCCGCCTTAGGATGACCTGATTAGAATTTACCTGTGAGGGGAGGGTGATTCTTGCAGATGCATGTTCAGATGGTGACTCAGATGGTGACTTTTGGTTACGTGGATCGGAGTCCTATTTATAAGTCGGATTTATGGCCGTTTATTTCAGAGACGCCGGAGTGCTGTCCGTGGTATTTATCAGTGGGGATCCGTTTATTTCAGGATTCCCCGGGCCGATGTTATCAGTGGGGATCCGTTTATTTCAGGATTCCCCGGGCCGATTCAGATGGGTGTCTGCTCAGAGATTGTGGTTTGGTGATGATGATGGTGTGTCTGTCAGTTCCGTTTATTTCGGAACCCTTGAGTTGGATTTGTGGTTACATGTTCCCTCAGATGGTTATGATCAGTTCAGAGACCAGGTTTCAGTGCAGATGATCAGATGACTTGGAGGATGGCAATGCATTGCATTCATTCATCAGCATCATTACATTTTGCATTTATCTGCATCTAACACATGTTTATCCATATGCAGGGACATTTTTATCGAGATCCTGGTAGAGAGACTTTCTGCTCAGATATGAGAACCGGTTTGAAAGACAACGTTGCCTACAGTTTCTTCAACCCAGAGATTGATGAGTTGAGAGATATGATAGCAGTGATTACACCCGACCATGTGGGGATGTTCAGAGAGTCATACGGTAGTATCCTGAAGATGGTTTTCAGACTCACTGACAGTGACAGGAGCGCCATTCATACTCTTCTCCAGTTCTATGACCCGGGTCTGAGATGCTTCGTGTTTCCGGATTATCTGTTGGGACCTCTGATGGAGGACTATGCCAGTATGCTGGGTATTCCGATCCGAGATCAGATTCCTTTCTGTGCTATTAGAGGAGAGCCTGATGTCCTTGGGATTTCCCGTGCTCTTTATTTGAGTCCGGAGATGGTCAAGGAGGGTTTGAAGGAGAAAGGAAAGTTACCGGGTTTTCACTTGAGTTTCTTGGAAGCTAAGACCAAGGAACATGCTGCTATGGGTAACTGGAAGACGGTTTGCGCATTGATTGCTGTGAGCATTTATGGGATTATTCTATTTCCTAATCAGAAGAATTTTGTGGACCATAATGCTATTAGGTTGTTCATACAGAGAAACCCTATTCCTACTCTGATCGGAGATGTTTACTACTCGGTTCATAACAGGAACGAGAAGCGGCGTGGTGGTTTGATCAGGTGCTGTGCCCAGTTGCTCTTCAGGTGGTTTATGGGGTATTTGCCTTCCCGAGGTGCTTTCGCTTCTATTGATCCTACTGTCAAGTGGTCATTCAGGTTGATGGGTTTGCGGGCTGATGATATTGCATGGACTCATAACGGTATGGCTGGACGGGATTTCATATACAGTTGTGGGAGATTTCCCAACGTGCCTCTCATAGGTGTTCAGGGTTGCATTAATTACAACCCAACGCTTCTTAGGAGACAGATGGGGTTTGCCATGGAGGTTCCTCCTCTCGAGCGGGAGATTCAGGAGTCCTTTTACTTCTCAGCTGAGGGCGATCAGGCCAAGCTGGTGCAGGTGTCTGGGGCATGGCGCAACATCCATAGAAAGGGCAAGGTTCCGTTTGGTAAGGTCAACAGTCGGTATTTTCCTCTATTTGAAGATTGGTTGCGGAAAAAAATTGAGCTCACACTTCTACCATTTCCTGGAGGTGATCTTGGGTGTCCTAGGATTGTGGGTCCAAGTTCTTCTGTCAGTATGGAAGAATTCCTCGGGATGAAGAGGGCCAGAGATCAGTTGCTTGCAGAGAAAGCGGATTTGGAGATGACTTTTGCTCGGATTCAGACGACCAACCAAGAGATTAGAGTGAAGATGGAAGATCAAGACAAGCGACATGCCCAGGAAGCAAAGCGCTTTAAGATGGATACTGCCTACTATGGGAAGGTTAATCAGGCATTAGCATCATCTACCAGAGAGCACGATATCACCAAAGAGAGATTGGCTAGAGCTTCACAGATCATTGAGGATGAGAAGCGGAGGCAGACTCTCGTGAGAGATCAGAGAGATGCCAGAGCCAGGGCCCTTGCTGCAGAGTGGGAAGCGGAGAAAGCAAAGATCGTCGCCGAGAGAGATCATTACATGGCAGAGAGAGATCACTACTTCAGGCAGATGAAGATTCACCAGAAGGAGGTGGGGAGATTACAGCAGGAGAATACCGAGCTCAGGTTCGCCGCAGAGTTCGCGAAGATGGTTGATGATATAGGGCCATCTGTGGGACCCTCATCAGGCTAGCCTTTCATTTTTGGGGATTACCGTCAGGCCTGTTGACGGAATTCATTTTGCTTGTATTTCTTTCCCGATTCTGGAGATTTGTATCTGGTTTGATGTATGACTATGGCACTGTTGGTGCACTTTTGTTATGTGATGGTATTTTTCATTCAGGGGTTGATCTTCAAGCTTTATTTGCTTTACCGTATGCACTCACACAAGCACACACGTGGTTGGGGTATTCATGCTAAATCATATATCTCTGATCTATATGAGGGAAGTAAATGTTGAATATCAGAATATTGCGGCCGGATTATTATTTGTCTCAATGAAGCCAGGATCAAGAGACAAAGTGTTCCTCATGTGGATGGACATTGCATTCATGCATAATAACTCGTTTTCTATTTTGCAGGTGTCAGTTTCTAACCTGTTTGATTGACACAGGAATGATGAATCCGTCCAACGCTGACATTCTCGAGCTGAAAGAGAAGATGGGAGAGCTGGTCAATGTCATGCAAGAGTTCGCCTTGGGGCAGAAAGTAATTGCCGAAAAGGTGGGGAGGATTGAAGACTGGCTGAAAATGGGGAAGATACAAGGTAATGCTTCGTCATCAGCATCGAAGAAGCCATTCGGGAATGGTCAGCGCAAGAATGAGGGTGAATCAAGTGCTGTGTATGCCCAAAGAGGACACGGTAGGGATCGTTACTACCAGCACACTGCTGCGGTAACCACCCCTGCTGGTAATCAGTCAGTACGACAGCAACGTCAGCCGTATCAACAGAGAGCCGGGTATCAGGTGAAAGGAAAAGGGATTGATCGCCATTTCGATAGGCCACCCGTGACATATGCTGTTCTGTTCAAAAAGTTGATGGATCTTGGGTTGGTTCAGCCGAGGGCGATGGTTCCTATGAGATCTGATCAGAGGCCACCCAACTATGATGAGAACGCCCAGTGTGAATTCCATTCTAGAACACCGGGGCATAACATTGAGGGCTGTAGAGCATTCAAGAATGTTGTCCAGGATCTGGTAGACTCCAAGGCTATCAATTTTGCGCCATCTCCGAATGTTAATGCTAATCCCATGCCGGCGCATGGTCAGGCGATGGTGAATGCAATTGCTGAAGATTCAGATCACGTCTGTGTGATGGGTAAAGAAACTGACAGTGACTGGGGAATTGATCAATGGATAAAATCGTGCGTACCAGGAAACTGGAAGGCCTAAACAGATCAGCACTGTCATTCATTCGGAAGAGTAATGATTTCTGTTTCAATTTTATTTGCATGAAAGCCTTGCGTGTTGCCCGACACATAATGGTTCATTGTAAGGGCCACCTCATGTTCATAATTTGCATTTTCTGCATCATTAATAAATGGATGTTTTTCAGTCAAAAAACGGTGTTCCCTGTTTTTCATTTATTTTTGCAGTTTAAAAACAAATAAAAATGGCAATGTTTATTTTCATTTTTCTCTTTTGTGATTTGTCTCGTTCCGAATTCAAAAATAAATCTCCGGATCTCGTTGATAACAATTTGGTTACACCTCATATGACTTCGACAAACCGATCTATCTTGCTGAAGAAGGCGAAGAAGATTGTGATCTGCTGGGATTAACCAGGTTGTCGAGACAAGAGGAGAAGGTGATCCAGCCGCATGAGGAGCGGGTTGAGGTTGTTATTCCAAGCATCGCCGAGGTCAGAAAGGAAATGAAAGTTGGAGCCGCTTCAGAGGCGAGTCGAGAGCAGAATGGTAGCCCTGTTGAAGGGACATGTGGATACCGTCGCCTGGTCATGTCAGGATATGCCAGGGTCGGATACCGACATCGTTGTGCACAAGCTACCATGGAGAGAAGACTGTCTTTCCGAGAAGCAGAACGCCGATGCCATGCATCAGAAGAGCCATGGTGACTTTGTTTCATGTATGATTCATCATGAAGTTGAATGCTATGCTATGACATGATAGCAAAGTCCCAAACAGAAGAGGGGCATCTGGCAGACCGGGGCAGGTCGTTTGATCAGTTGAGACAATTCAGACTGAGGTTGAATTCAAGTGAGTGCACTACCAGAGTGCGATCCGGTAAGCTGTGGGGTTCGTTGTCAGAGAGGAATCGAGGTTCCTGCTAAAAAAAAAAAGTAAAGTAAAAGAAAATATGAGAAATGCCTGAACCGAGGATAAAGAAGAGAGGTTCGTGGTTTCTTAGAAAGATTGAACTACCTGTCATGGTTCACATCTCATCTAACAGCCACGTGTGAACCGATATTCAAGTTGTTGAAAAAAAAAGAGATCAAACGGTCAGGTGAAATAATGATTGCCAAGGGGCATTGAAAAAATAAAAGGATAAGTTGCAGGAACCTCTGATTCCGATGTCTCCTGTGGAATGAACAATTGTTAATCTGTACTTAACGACCTTCGAGGGGTCTACGAGGTGTATTGGGTCAGCATGACGAGTCTTGTCGAAAAGAGCATGCAATTTACCTTAGCAAAAAGTTTGTCGACTGTGAAACAATACATTCACTGTTCGAAAAAACTGGATGTACTTTGGCATAGGCTGCTCGCCGACTGAGACAGTGAATGCTGGTTCATACCACTTCATGGATGTCCAAGATGGATCCGATCAAGTATGGGTTTGAGAATCCAGCATCGACCGGACAGGTTGCGAGAGTGCAAAAGAATGTCGACTGATTTGTGATACTCTCAGGAAGCAATGAAGGGGTATTGTCTGGTTACATCGCCCAGCAACCCGTGGATGATTATCAACCGATGAAGTTTGAGTTCCCCGATGAGGACATCTCGAGGTGCTCCAATCGAAAGATTGAGAGTAACCGATCCCGGAGGAGGGGCCTGACCCTGAATCCGAACGGATTCTGATGTCTGATGGGGAGGTTAAGGTGAATAAGCTTTTATTGCCCGGCTAACGTTTGAGTGTACCCACAGTGGTGGCGGAGTACGAAGCTTGTAGCCCAGGTACTGAACCTCGAGGAGTGCATCTACTGGGGCAACTTCTTTCTCATTGGTATATGGAAGGGAGGCTGTATTGCCTGTTGAGGTTCAGATTCCCTCTTTGAGAGTCCTGATGGACGTCAAATTGCAAAAGGCTGAATGGGTAAGGACCCGGTATGAAGAGTTGAGCCTGATAGAGGAAAAGAGGCTAACGGCCATCTGTCATGGGCAGTTGTACCAGCAGCGGATGAAGCGTGCTTTTGACAAGAAGGTACGACCTCGGGTATATCACGTGGGTGATATGGTACTGAAAAGGATCCTTCCCCCTCAAAACGATCGTAGGGGAAAATGGACACCGAATTATGAAGGTCCGTTCATGGTCAAGAAGGTTTTCTCTGGCGGAGCCTTGTTGTTAACGACCATGGATGGTGAGGATTTTCCATCCCCTGTGAATGCGGACGCAGTTAAAAAATACTTCGTATAATTGACCCGCTGGACGAAAAGAATAAAATAGTCCAGGCAAAAATGGGCATCCCGGCGAACCAAAAACAGAAAGAGAGGTTCAGGCAAAAGTTAGGGATAATAAAATGAAATAACTGTACACCCGGCAAGTCGAAAACCTGAAAAGGCGACTTGGGCAAAAAGGGTATCCCGGTGGACTGAAAACCCGAGAGGGCGGTCCAGGCAAAAGAGGGAGTGAAACGAACAACTGCGTCTCGCATGATCGTTTGCGCTTTGGTTAAAGCATCATGGATAATACCCGGTGGGGATCAATCAGAATCGTCTTGTTCAGAAGGCAGAAAGAACGGAGAGTCTGAGGACATATGGGGTGTAACCGAGTTGGAACTCGATGAGATCACGGGTTTCACGTTGCCATTAGGATAGATTTTTCCTTTTGTGCAATTACCTCTTTTCAGGAATTGCTTCCTTTGTATTGCTCGATTTGAGCCACACTTTTTCCAATCAATAAAATGCATATTCAGTCAAATAATTTTGTTTTTGTTTTTCATTACCGCTTTGATTGCAAAAACATCCAGATTATTTTTGATAAAGAACCTTACATTTTTAGACATACAGGTCCCTTCCAGTGCATGTTTATAAGATTGAATACTTGAAATCTTATTTGGAAGGTTGAGTGACCCAAGTGTTGAAATCTTGACACGCCTGGGGCACGGTTTTATCTGACGATCTGTTTTGCAGGAACTGTTAGGTATTTCCATTCACTTGCAGGTTGTGGTGTGGAAGCTGTTGATGAAACAAATCCCCAGAGAGTTCGCTCAGGAATGAATGAATGAAAGGATGACGAAGACGTTGAGACGTACGACGATCCTTGATGATAATCAAGAAGACTCTTCAAAATCGGAAGATTGAAAAGTCTGTAAAATTCCCCGCAGAGTCCGATCAGGGACGAGTGCATAGAGAAGCGATGAGATGGCGAGGGACGTCCGACGACCTTTGGAATTAACCAAGAAGACTCTTCAAAGTCGGAAGATTGGAATTTCTGTATAAATCCCAGGAGTACGTTTTCGTCGAGCGCGGAGTGATTGGGAATACAAGATGATGGAGCAGAAAAGGTCCAGACGAGTCTGGGAGTTCTCAAAAGTGGAAAGCTGATGCGAGATTGGGAGGTGGATACCAGGGTTCGACGAGTCGACGGGTGTTCTGTACCAACTTTTCTCATTTCCCCAGCGGGATCCCCAAGCAGAATTAGAGGACCAACTCCCCAGCAGATCTAAGGTCTGCGATCCCCTAGCCGAGTCAGGATGGGTTATCCCCGGCAGGTAAACGGTGTCCTCAGCAGCCAGGCCAGAAGGTTGCTATCCCCGAGTGGAGCGGGTTTCAATGAAATATATCTCCAGCAGTGTTCATCCTACCGGTGGATTAGATGAGTTTCCGTAGCAGACTGATATCTGCATCCCCAGCTGAGTGTATCCTACGTGTGGATTGCATGGGTTGTCCCCAGCGGAGTGGCATTCGCTTCCCTAGCAGGGTTTGGATGGTTATCCCCAGCAGGTGTCAGATCGATGCTTCTCCAACCGTTAGTCCTGGCGGTTGTTATATCCCAGCAGAGCTATCTGTGAGCATTTCCCCAGTGAAGTCAATAGGTATCTGTGAGGGTTCCCCGAAGCAGGTGGATGTATATCCCCAGCAAGTCAAAGACTGTATCCCCACAGAGTGCATTGGTGGTTCTTATCCCCAGCATTTTCCCGAGCGGATCGGGTGCAAAGGAGGTTCTTCCCCAGCAAGGGTTACCTTTTCCAGGCAGCAGTATTATTCCCCAGTAGGGTGGAGATCGGAGTATTGTCGAGTTCCTCAGCAGAGTGTCTCGAGCTCTTCAGAAGAGTCCCTGAGAGGGATACTTTTTATGCATTCATCATGAAAAATAGCATAGCATGTTGCATAGAAAAAATAAATCGCGTAGCATTTCCATAATTATGGAGCATTACGCAGAAAATATCAATCATGCATCATTGTTGCAAGCATAGAGCTAGTCTCAAGCCGTGGTTACCGTTTGAGAGGTGGTTGTGCCAGAAGTGAAGATGTTACTCCGAGGAGTTTAGCATCACGACGTCAGATCAACAATGTTCCCCAGTAGTGCGATATTGGAGGAAATGTTCCCGTCGGGCAGAGATGGAAATAAAATCAGAGGACGTTACGCGATCAACGCGATTCAAGCCGTGGTTACCGTTTGAGAGGTGGTTGTGCCAGAAAGCGAAGATGTTACTCTGTGGAGTTAGCATCATGACGTCAGGTCAGCAATGTTCCCCAGTAGTGCGATATTGGAGGAAATGTTTCCGTCGGACAGAGATGGAAATAAAATCAGAGGACGTTACGCGATCAGCGCGATTCAAGCCGTGGTTACCGCTTGAGGATTGGTTTTATCAGACAGTGAAGGTGTTACTCCGAGGAGTCTAGCATCATGGTTTTAATCAAGGATATTCCCCAGTAGTACGATACTGGAGGGTAAGTTTCTGTCGAGCAGAGATGGGAATGTTAATCAAGAAAGTTTCGGGGTCCAAAAAGAAAAACAAGAAAGAAGATAATCCCCAGCTAAACGCGAAGTGTTTGTCTGCCAGGGTTGAATAGAGAGCAGTCGGCTCAGGGCTTGTCATCCTTAGCATGGGTCGTTGTGGCATTCCGGCCAGTTTCCGATTTCCAGATCGAAGAAGTTCTCAACCATCAGGACGAAGAACTTGTGGCACTCCGACCAGTTTCCGATTTCCAGATCGAAGAGGTTCTCAACAGTCAGGACGAAGAGCTTGTGGCATTCCGGCCAGTTTCCGATTTCCAGATCGAAGAGGTTCTCAACAGTCAGGACGAAGAACTTGTGGCAATCCGGCCAGTTTCCGATTTCCAGATCGAAGAGGTTCTCAACAGTCAGGACGAAGAACTTGTGGCACTCCGGCCAGTTCCGATTTCCAGATCGAAGAAGCTCATGATGATTAGATCGATGCAGCTTGCGGCAATCCGGCCAGTTTCCCGGTATCCAGACCGAAGTGGTATCCAGACTGAAGTGGTATCCAGACCGAAGTGGTATCCAGACCGAAGAGGTGTTCGGACCAAAGTGGTGTTCAGGCCAAGAAAATGAAGAAAGCAGAAAAATTTCGGGGTTCAAGAAAAGAAGAAAAAGGATAATAATCCCGAGCGGATGAGTGGTGTTCAGGCCATAGTTATCCCTGCGTTACCATTTATTTTGGTATCCAGGTCGACGTTTACGTTTTGGGGTTCAAGCCGAGTTTTCTCCGTACCAGACGGGTTTTTGTTTCAAGATTGTTTCTTCGCCGATGCTGACAGGCGTTGTTAATTATATCCCATCAGAGTGCAAATTGTTCGTCTGTTCTTGGTATTCAATCACTCTTCATCCTGATCATCTGAAAGCCGAGGCTATTCGTATCGACAGGTTCACAGTGGATTGAATAGGGGCAGCTGTAACACCTCAAAATTTGCCCTCTTCTCTCTTGGGACTAGCATTATCATTGTACCTATCATTTTAGGTCATTAGGCATTTCATATTGCATATCATGTGGTTACATTGTGCAGGCCATACTCCCAAGTCTTGATCAGAAGATAGGAGGTCATGTGTAAGCCTAGGATTTCATTGGACTGATCATTGGCCATCTGAGGATTGGACTATGAATTAGGGTTTTGTGATTCTCCAAGGATATTGGTCTTCATCTTGATTGAAGTGATACATCATCATCATCATGGTTTGATTTCATCAAGTGATTGGAGGCAGATTCCTTGAGATTAGGGTTTTGACCACTGGTCAACCCTAATCAGTTGCATTGGGCCAGTCAGGGCATAATCAGGAGATGAGGTTGATGAGGTATATGGGGTTCATTCTATGGTTATTTTGAGCTAATTGAGGCTAGGGTTTCATGCTTGAGTCATTTCAATCGGAGGATTGGGGTTCAATTTGATCTATGCATGGCCAAATTCATCTATCAGTGGAAAAAGTCAACTGTGGTCAACTGTACATGATTTGATGGATTTGGAGGTGGAAATGAGTTGGATGCACTTCATTCATGTTGGAACAAGTGTTATTTGACATCTCAAAGCTTAAGAATGGAGAAAATCAAGTCAGGACAAAAACTGCCAAAAATAGAAAGTGACTTGTAATTGAAGTTTCCAAAAATGGAAAGTTTTTGACCTCAAAATTACGTGTCCAATAATGCTTCAAATGAAAATTTGTTCAACATGAAAGTTGTAGATCTTGTTCTGACCTTTCCAAAAAGTCCAAGAACTTGAAAATCCCATGTATGGTTGTCAAATTATGGCTCAGTGAATTTCAAAAATGACCCGTAATCAGGAGGCCATAACTTCCACATGGATTGTCGTAATTGGAAGTTCTTTATATGCACAAACTCCATTTGACATGTACTTTCATGGTGCATAATTGGATTTTCTCAAAAATGGTCAATGCAAAAAGTCAAATTTCAACTGGACAGTTAAATGGACCAGGGGCAAAATTGTCCAACTTGTGAAATAATTGGAATTTTTGAGTGGGGATTTTTGCAACACTTCATAAATGGCATTTGAAAGTTGTTGGAATATTCATAACATGCTAAGGCTTCATGGTTTGGAAATTGGCTTTTAAAATGAACTTGAAAATATATGACATAGCCATCACATGTGGAAATTCTAAAATACATGTCCAATGAACATGAGACAAATGGCAATAGCTCATGACAGGTGTTTAGGAGGTGTGTGAGGTGGCAATGAGCTGTCATGAGCTGGCATGTGAAAATACAATTTTGCCCTTTGTGTGAAAATGACATTTTTGGTAATCACTTGGCATTTGGTTAATTAGAGTGGTTAAACATGGATTAAGCAAGAGTATATATTCTTAATCATCTCTAAATCATAACAGAAAAACACATTTCCCAAAATCAGATCAAAATTCATCAAATTCTCCAAGAACCTCTCAAGAACACTTCACACTCAAATTCATCAAACTTCCTCCATTCTTGCTCAATTTGCGAAATTCTTTTAGCATTGGTCTTGATTCATCATCATCTCCATCTGTTTTTGAAGATTGGAAGGAAAGGAGCTTTGAATCGTGACTGCACATACAAGCATCATTCATGGCAAATCGCGATTTGGAGCATTAGGAGCTGATTTGTTCGAACCTGAGCGCATCAATCACTTTCCTTATCACACTACTACATCTGTTTGTGGAAAACACGCACGAAGAACACCAATTTCATCGCTGCATTCCAGGTATTTGATTTTTTCGAATGTCATGGTTCTTTGATTGCTTATATGCGTTTGGTAGAACTCTTCATGTAGAGCATCGTGATGCTTTTAGTTTTAGAAATGATGAACTGTAGGCTGAGAAATCTTGATTTGAAGATACGATACCAAACCCTAACTCCATCGATTTAGAAAACATAGGAAGAATTGGACAAAATTAGGTTGATATTTGGATTCCTCATGTTGAGACGGTTCCAACGACTATTCGTTTGTGAGTTTTGGTGGAGATTTCATGTTCTTCGTGTTCTTGCTTTTTCTGGAAAATCTGGAATGAAAACGATGATGAAATGGTGTTTGATCTGAAATTCCATTTGAATATTTGAACTCAGTGTTTACCGCCCCGCGTTTTGTTATTTACAACTATGCCATTGGTTAATTCATTTAAATTATATTAATTCTAAATAATTCTTAAAAATTCATAAAAAGCTTAGAAAATTCATAAAAAATTAATTAAAAATCAGAAAAATATGTGGATTTTTGTGTTGACTTCCTAATTGACTGTAGAATTTTATTGACCTATTGATGGAAGTTGTGCATGGTAATATTTGTGTTTGACTTAGGGTTGTTCCACATGTGTGACATTTTGATACATTCTACCATTTTGATTGTGAAATGCTCATGGTTACAAAGAAATGCTTGAAAATTTTTGTGGTAATTGTGGACTGGCTAATGGTGATTTACATGTAAATTTCATGAATTTTGGATTCCTGGTGTTTGAGTTATGAATTTTGGAACCTAGGTGTGACAATTTGTGTCACACCTCATTATGTCAACTTGCTGGATTTATTTGAATGACCTAGGCTTGTTGAATTGATATGAAATTTTGCATGGATGTTCATTAACATGTTAAGAAGCTAGGTGAATTTTTGTGGAATTTTATGTGGCATTTTCAATTTGATTGCTATTTTTCATCTCTGTTGGTCAAATATGCAAGTCCATGTGGTACATGTTTGTAATTTGGATGTGAAATGCTCATATGGTATTGGATAATCATGAAATTTGGTATGGTTGTTGTAGACACATGGTATGACATCCCTGTTTTGGTCTCATTCATTTCTTTATTGTTTTCATGGACTTATGAATTTTTGAAGTGAATGCATGTGTTGATGTTGTGATTTGGAGCATGTAATTGTGTCTGTTTTTGTTGATTTTCATTGACGTGGTTTCCTTTGTCCAATTAAGCTAAAATTTGATATGTCATACCTTGAATAGGTCCTGTTTAGGTGTAAATTATTTGAGGATTTTTGGAATTGTTTTGATATGGAATTGAATACAATAGTTCTGTTTGGATGTTTGGTGTTCCATTTGAACTAGTTTGATTTGTTTTGTGCATAAAATGAACATGATGAATGATATGGACATGGGACTAATTGTGTTGGCTTTTGTTTGACATTAATTTGACTTTGGTTGGATATCCCTTGCTGTTTAGGAATTTTTCTTGCCTTTGGACCCTAGGCTTGGCCTAGTGGTCTAGTTTCTAACATTTGATTGAGTTTTCAGGATGAAAAGGTGCAATGCTTATGGAGAATGATCCAAGTCAATTCAATTGATGTTGTTTGATGTTTGTACACTAACATAACTTTGTTTTGTAGGTTGTGAAGTTTGGGCTTGAGCTCATAGCTTGCCTTTGTTGTGCATTAGTTTGTATAGTCTGACTGATTAATACTTGCTGTTTATTTTTGTCTGTCTGAGTACTAACTGTGTTTGACTGTTTCCAGGTACTTTTAGTTGCTCAGTTCCTTGTGAACTTTTGCTTTGCTTTGCTTAAGCAACTTGCATTGAGGTATAATTTCCTAACTTCATGTAGTCTGGAGACCCGGTCTGTTATTTGACCGGGCAAACTGTCTGAAGTCCTCCTTAAGAGGCGATGCTTGTGATTGTTTAATATTGTGCCTAAGCAGGTGAAGTCCTTAATCAAGGCAATTGGTGGAAGTTAGGGATATGCAATCTATCCCCCACTATTATGTGTGTCGTCCCTCTGCTCACACTGCTGTGTGTTGATGCATTGGGACACGAACCCAAGATCTGTGCTGTTGCACAATCGAGTCAGAGTCTTTGAGCGTAGAAGGGTCCCTCCATTCTGGACCCACGCTCCCTTGTCTGAAGCTCTCCCTGGTCAGGGATAAGAGCTGTGAGGTCTGATCCTCACTTCACCTTTCATCTGCTTCACCTTAGCCTCGTAATGGCAAGGTTAAGAGCAAACACAGCCCGTACAGATGACTTGCTGAGGCAGTCAAACCTATTGTGTGAGCCCACTTGTTTGGTTATAGTGCGTGCTATGTGGATATCTGTTTGAGATGCTTGTTCTCATTTGATGTATGCTTGAATTATTTTGTATGCTTGCTTCTTTCCTAGATAGGATTAGATTGCAGTTGTGCAAGTAGGTAGAAACCTGAACGTAGGGTAACGATGCATGACAACACTAGGCTCGAGTCCAGCTCCCTGGTAGTGTGTCTTCCCCTGGTTTCTGGCTAGTAATTCAGTCCCTTGAGGGGGAACTACATCGCCCTGATCCTCGTGCCAGACGAGGTATGTAGGCAGGAGACCGCGCGAGGTCTCTCCGGGCACCCTTTTCTTTTTTGCGTGTGTTTTATTTGGCAGCTATCAGGCTCGAGTTCCCGACTCCCTGTTAGTCTGTGTGTGCCGTTTCTTCTGACGTCTCAGCGTCTCTTCTGGCTTGCTTGATGACTTGTAGGCTCGAGTTCCCGACTCCCTACTAGTTTGCATGTTCTTCCTTTCCCTTGAGGGGGAACTACATCGCCCTGATCCTTGTTCCAGACGAGGTATGTAGGCAGGTGGTCGTGCGAGACCACTCCGGGCACCCTTTTCTTTTTTGCGTGTGTTTTGTTTGGCAGCTATCAGGCTCGAGTTCCCGACTCCCTGTTAGTCTGTGTGTGCCGTTTCTTCTGACGTCTCAGCGTCTCTTCTGGCTTGCTTGATGACTTGTAGGCTCGAGTTCCCGACTCCCTACTAGTTTGCATGTTCTTCCTTTCCCTTGAGGGGGAACTACATCGCCCTGATCCTTGTTCCAGACGAGGTATGTAGGCAGGTGGTCGTGCGAGACCACTCCAGGCAACCTTTTTCTTTTTTGTGTGTGTTTACTTGTTATCTGATTGTGTGTTTGGTTCGGATGCCGACGTAAGTCCAGTGATTGGCTATCGGGCTCCACGTTTGCCGTTTTGTGCGTGTTTTGGTTCGGATGCCGACGTAAGCCCAGTGATTGGCTGTCGGGCTCCACGTTTGCCCTCTTGAGTGTGTTTTGGTTCGGATGCTGACGTAATTCCATCGAGTGGTTGTCAGGCTCCATGTTTGCCATCTGTTTGTGCTTTTTGTGTTGTTTGGCGTGCGTAAGCCGAACTACAGTGGCTCTGATTCTTGTTCCAGACAAGATATGTAGGCATAGGATGCGATGTCCTATCGAGCTCCCTTCTCTTAACCCCACCTGCGTTCCCCTGTGTGTGTGTGTGTGTGATGTTTTAGCAACCTATTCTTTTCTTAGAACGTGGATCCCGTCGAGTACGACGGACGTGAGGGGTGCTAATACCTTCCCCTTGCGTAACCGACTCCCTTACCCTTTCTCTTTGGTCGCGAGACCATTTCCTTTCCAGGTTTCTCTGAGCGTTTCCTTTCCCTATCTTGGGATAAATAACGCGTAGTGGCGGCTCTGTGTTGTGTTTTTATTTGAGCTTCGCCGGTTGTTTTTTCGCAGGATGCGACACCTCTGAACCAACCAACAGTGGGTACTGCTTTTCTTTTTCTTTTTCTTTTTGTAGAAATTTTTTACAATCCTTTGGTTTAAACGACTTTGTGAGGGTCACCTATACCGGAGTTGCCTTTATGCTTTATTTTTTGTTTTTTTGTTTTTCTGGATCATTCACTTATTTGCATCGGTCCCCTACGTAGAGGATGCGTAGGCCGGAGCTGACTGCTGAGATAAACTACTAAGGACTTATACAGAAATGATGATTAAGGTCATGGTATATGGGGTTTCGGGAATGATTCCTATATTTACGAAGCTTATGGTGCTAAAACAGATACTGATGTTTCGCAAAGTTCTCCCAAGTCACTGCATCCTTACTCAAAACATGTCCTTAAAACCTGAAAACTTTTGAAATAACACTATTTTCTTTTTGCAAAATTTTATTTTATTTTATTATTATTATTTTTGATGGGGCTAAAGGTATGGGGAGGTAGGATTGTACTAAGGATCTACTATATTTGGTGACTCGTCAAACTCATGCATTATACTAAAAAGCAAAATAAACAACTGAAAGGGAAATTAAACAACTAAAAGGAAATAAACAGTCTAAAAACAGCAAATAAACTGAAAATAAAAGGAAACCGAAAACAACAAATAAACTGAAAATAAAAGGAAAACGATAAATGCTCCTCCCACACTTAAATCGAACATTGTCCCCAATGTTTCGAAATAAGATAAGGGAAGAGTTACCTGGCAACCTATTGCTGACCACTAGTGCCCTCGCCATCCTGAGGTGGACGACGGGATCGGGTACGACGACAGTCTCTCTGATCCATCCTCGCCTGCAGGGCATCCTGAGCGGTCCTCACGTCTCGAAGGTTACCAATAATGGAACCTTGGGTGGCTTCAATTAGTGCCATGTGTCTCTGGTTGTATTGTTGTTGACGGGCTTGTGTATCGGTGATCACTTGCAGAGACTGTAGAACAGTGTCATAGGACTTGTCTGTCCTCCGCTGCGATTCTTGCATGAAGTTCATCGTACCCGTTATTTGTTGCTGGAGGGTAGAGAGTAGGTCGTCACGCCTTTGCTCTCTAGCCAGGTGGTCACGCCACATCTCCTCTGTAATATAGAAGCCAGGAGTGGTACCTGCAGAAGAAGAAGATGGTGCGGTGTGTGGTGGTGAAGGATGATGGGGGGGGGGGGCACATGTGGTACAGGAGATCTCTCTCTCTGATCATATTCATCATTAGTGTCTGGTCCCGCCTCATCAGGAATGTTAGGAGGAAGAGGACCCAAAATAGGTGGAGCATCTAAATCGTAGGTCCAATTCCTCTCATCACGTATATCTGTACGTCTAGTGCAAGGTAGAATAACAGATGGGATGGCCACACCATGAATCATAAGTGTATAACCTCCTTCTCTCCTTGAACGACACAATTTCATGTCTCTCAGAAATTTTAAGTTAATTGTGCGAGGAGGTAAGGGGTTTAGGGTAGCCAACTCATTGTTCAGGTTAAGTGCCCGAGCAATAGACGTAATTAATCCACCAAAAGAAATCGGTCCCGCCTTATTCAGAGTTAAAATCATATGGGTGAGCATGAACGGAACCGAATTAATTTTCCTATTTGTGAGACTTCCTTGCAAAAATAGAAGCTCTCTAGTGTTAACCTTATTTGGATTCTCCCGGCCAAAAACAGTGCATGCCAACAGATATCTAAAAACTCTGATGGCCGGGTTATGGATGGTTGAGGCAAGAACTCCTTCAAAAGAGTTAATGGAAGTGTTTGATAGACGCTCCCAGAAGGAAAATACCTCAACAGCCCATTCGGAATCCAAAGGGGCCTCACAAATAGCACCCTCCCCATGAGGGATCCCTAACAGACTGGCTAGTTCATCGGTACTGAATTGGTATTCAACATCAAACATTCTAAATTGAACAGTACTGACTGTGCTAGCAGTGTTAGGGCGGACAACATAAATTAAAGAACTTAAAAATTCAATTGTCAGCCGCTCATAGGTGGGTTCTTTGTTGATAAAGAAATTATGCAAACCTAAGAAGTCAAATTAATGGAAAATGCTATGGTAGATGCCTAAAGTATATAGACAATCTTCGTCAACATACCTCGTCGGGAGAAGTTCCCGATTTTGCAACCGTTCAATGATTTTTCTTTGTCTCTCCGCTGGTTTCCCTCCTCGAAGAACGAATCCGTTGAACTCCATTTGAATGCTCTTGAAATGTGGATGAAGAAGATGAAATGGTTGGTGAAAAGGTTGGATTTTTACAAAATCCGGCGGATGAAATCAAAAACGGAAAGTGGATTAATGATTTGTGTGGTATGATGGTTAGGAAAGTATGAGCTTTTTGTGGGTTCAAGGGCTTTTTTCCAAGGTGAAAAAATGGGTTTTGAAGGTTGTAAGTTGCAAAAATGGTGAAGAAGAGAGGTCTGCCCCGACCATTTACAGACGCTGTGGCAGGCGCCACAGGTCCTATGGCGGGCTCCACAAGGAAAAATCCGGGGCCAGATTTTGGTCCTTTGGTTTGGGCTTCGCTTGTCTTTTGGCTTTGAGGGGGTCTGGATAGCATTTGTCTTGTGATTCTCCTAGTTTCTTTGACTTGCATAATTTTATAAAAGTAAAAACGAAAATAAAAAGTGAAACTGAAACAAAAACAAAAACAGAAATTAAATATAAATATAAATAAATAACTGAAAAAATTAAAATGCAAAATAAAATAAATATAAAACATATATAGATAAAAATAGAAATACTAATGTACAGTAGTAATTTATATAGTATCCAAATGCGATAATGTAAAATGAGTAATGCAAATACAATAAATATATGAAAGAGAAATAAAGTGAAATGGTGAGATCAGGTATTAGGGTGGTCGTCTGCCTGAGTGGATTCACGGAGCACGGCTATCTCCTGCCTGAGCTCGGTGATCTCCTGATATAGACAATCGGCTTCAGTAGCGTGGGTGAGATCAGACACTCCAATCTGTAAAGTTAGGTCCGCCACTTCCTGTCTAAGCGCTGCAATCTCTCTACGGCACTCAGCAATCTGGGTGCGTATGTCGGGTGTCTGCAATGAATGATTATTAGAGAGAACAATGATTCTAGGAGATGGTGGTGCAGGTGTGTATTCAGCAACTGGGGGAGATCTCAGCTCCTCAACGGTCTCTTCCTGGCCCTCTAGAGCATAACTCCAATTCGCTGGATCATGCACACTGGTCATCATAGGGTCTGGCAATGTGAAGTAATGGATGGCCTCATTGTCGACTAGCAATCGGAACTGACATGGGTGGAAAGAAGCTCTCCTCATCAATCCTCTGGTCAAACAGAAATCGATGTCCATGGTAGTATATCCACAGTAGGTCCGAAGATGCAACAGCTTGCGAGATAGACCCAAAGCGACATCAATCTGTGTGACGATTCCACCAACATGGATGACTCCTTCGGTGGATCTAGAGATACCGCTGAGATTATTCAATAAAAAGTTCCCACATGCTACTGGGAGAGACTGGGATGCGCAAAATAATAGGAAGATCTCCTCTTCACTCAGTAGAGTCTCTGCATCCTGTCTTCCCAAGAAGGAATATGCTAATATCATCTGAAAATATCTGAAGGCTGGGTTATGTATGACATAAGATAACTGTGTAGATGGATCCTGGCTTCCGCCGCCTGATATATCACTCCAAAACTTCTCCACTTCCTTACCCAGGAAATATCCCAAAGGTGTCTCCGGGATAGCATCAGGAGTAGTCTGGAAACCTAATAAGTCGCCGAACTCTTTCTGGATGAAGGAGTACTCAACTCCAAAGAGCCTGAAAGCAGCATACCCATCTGGTCCAGAATATGGGTCGTAGTCGAATGAACTCAGGAACTCCAAAGTCAGGTTCCTATATGTGTTGCTCAAGTCATCAGCAAATTCGTCCCAATGGAGCTGGTGGCTAAGGAATCAGATACTAGGCTCGATACCCAGTGCCTCCATACAATGCTGATCAGGGTAACGTGTGGGTGCCATAGGGCGCTGGTATAAAGAAATGTAGCGCTCCCTCTGAGCATTGTCTCTATAGGCGACATGCATGTCATCAAAACCCTGCATCCTGTAAAAGTTAGGAAAGTGATCCTGAAATACAAACCATTCAAACTTTAGTCTTAATGCAAAATAGGATAAAATAAAATAAAAATAAAAATAAATGTAAATAAATGCGAAAAAAGTAAAATGAAAAGAAAAAACCATGGGTTGCCTCCCACGCAGCACTTGTTTAACGTCATTAGCTTGACGGTTAGAATTTATACACCTGTAGTAGTGGTAATTGGTGGATCAATCAGGGTGTGGCTTGAGTAGTATGTTGGAATGTCTCCTCCTTCGTAGAGCTTCAGTCTTTGTCCATTTACAAGGAATGGACTACAGGTATCGTTCTTGATTTCTACGGCTCCGGATCTCAGAATCTTGGATACTTCGAAGGGACCAGTCCATCTTGAACGTAGCTTTCCAGGGAAAAGTCGTAACCTAGTGTTGAAAAGGAGAACAGAATCGCCTACATTGAAGTTTTTCTTTACTATTCTTTTGTCATGATAGGCTTTTGTCCTCTCTTTGTATATTCTTGCATTCTCGTAGGCGGATTGCCTAAGTTCTTCTAATTTATGAATGTCTAGGATACGTTTTTTTCTAGCGGCTAAGTAGTCTAAATTCAAAGTTTTAATGGCCCAATAGGCCTTATGCTCTAACTCGAATGGTAAGTGACAAGATTTTCCATAAACTAGTTGGTAAGGAGTAGTTCCTATAGGGGTTTTGAAAGCGGTTCTATAGGCCCATAATGCTTCTTGAAGCTTCTGAGATCAGTCTCTCCTAGAAATAGAAACAGTTTTCTCTAGGATCTGTTTTATCTCCCTATTAGATGCTTCTACTTGGCCACTAGTTTGTGGATGGTATGGTGTTGCTACTCTATGCCTAACTCCATATTTTCTTAAAAGTTTGTCAAATATTCTCGATATAAAGTGTGATCCTCCATCGCTTATGACTAAACGTGGTGTTCCAAATCTAAGGAATATATAGTTTTTAAATAATTTGATTACTACCCTAGTGTCGTTTGTGGGTGCAGCTATAGCTTCAATCCACTTAGACACATAGTCTACAGCTACTAAGATATACCTATTTCCTAAAGATGGTGGAAAAGGTCCCATGAAATCTATACCCCATACGTCGAAGAGTTCTACTTCCTGAATGTTTCTTAGAGGCATTTCATCACGTCTTGAAATGTTTCCAGTGCGTTGGCATCTGTCGCATTTGACAATGTAAGCATAGACATCACACCACATGGTAGGCCAGAATAGGCCAGCTTGAAGAATCTTGGCGTATGTCTTAGAGGTGCTCGCATGTCCACCATAAGGTGCAGAATGACAATGCTCGATAATATTATTTACTTCTTCTTCTGGGACGCAACGGCGAAAGATGCCATCTTTACCCCTTTTGAAAAGGAGCGGTTCGTCCAAATAGAAGTTTCTCACATCGTGGAAGAATTTCTTCTTGCGGTAGTAGTCAAGATCAGGGGGTACTATATCAGCAGCTAGGTAATTAACGAAATCTGCATACCAGGGTACGTTATTTATTGCTAAGGAATTTTGGGAATGCTCATAAGGATCTAGGTTATTTGCTTCAATGGTTTCTACTTTAGCTATCAGTCTATCATAGGCGAAATCATCATTTATGGGTATTAGTTCAGGTTTTAGATGTTCTAGCCTAGAAAGGTGATCGGCCACTACATTTTCAGTGCCTTTTTTTATCTCTTATATCTAAATCAAACTCTTGTAGTAATAGAATCCATCGGAGTAACCTGGGCTTGGCATCTTTTTTACTTAATAGGTAACGAATGGCAGCATGATCGGTGTAAACAATAATTTTTGCTCCTACTAGATAAGATCTAAATTTGTCTATAGCGAAAACTATAGCGAGTAATTCTTTTTCGGTTGTTGCGTAATTAAGTTGGGCAGCATCTAGGGTTCTACTGGCATAATAGATGACATGTAACTTTTTATCTTTTCTTTGTCCTAGAACGGCTCCAACTGCATAATCACTAGCATCGCACATTATCTCAAAAGGTTCCGACCAATCGGGAGGTTTCATAATGGGTGCCGAGATTAATGCTTGCTTTAAAAGATTAAATGCGTCATTACATTTTTCATCAAAAATGAATTCAGCATCTTTCATTAAAAGTCCGGGTAACGGTTTAGTTATTTTGGAGAAGTCCTTAATAAAACGCCAGTAGAATCCAGCGTGTCCAAGAAAGCTTCGGACTTCTCTGATTGTTTTTGGTGGTTTTAGGTTTTCTATAACTTCTATTTTAGCTTTATCTACCTCTATACCTTTTTCAGAAACTATATGTCCTAAAACTATTCCTTCGGTCACCATGAAATGACATTTTTCCCAATTTAGCACGAGGTTCACCTCCACGCATCTCTCCAGGATTTTCTCAAGGTTAGCAAGACAATTGTGGAAATCGAATCCGCAAACCGAGAAATCGTCCATAAACACTTCCATGATACCATCTAGGTAATCTGCAAAGATTGACATCATGCAGCGTTGGAAAGTAGCTGGGGCGTTACAGAGGCCGAAAGGCATTCGTATGTAGGCAAAAGTTCCATAGGGGCATGTAAATGTAGTTTTTTCTTGATCTTCGGGGTGAATAGGTATTTGGAAGAATCCAGAGTATCCATCTAGATAGCAGAAGTAAGAGTGTCTGGCTAGACGCTCCAACATCTGGTCTATAAATGGTAAAGGGAAATGATCCTTCCTAGTTGCTTTATTTAATTTTATATAATCTATACACATCCGCCATCCTCCTTCTAAACGTTTTGCTACATGTTCGCCTTTATCGTTTTGCACAACTGTGATGCCTCCCTTTTTAGGTACTACATGCACATGGCTCACCCACTTACTATCTGAGATCTGGTAGATTATACCTGCCTCAAGCAACTTAAGAACTTCCTTCTTAACAACATCACTCATTATAAGGTTTATTCTTCTCTGATGCTCACTAGAGGGTTTTGAATCTTCTTCGAGCGAGATCCGATGCATGCATACGGATGGGCTTATACCTTTCAGGTCAGAGATATTATATCCTAAGGCTGAGGGATATCTTCGTAAAACGTCTAAAAGTTGGTTCGTTTCCTCTTGGCTCAAGGTAGCACTGACTATAACTGGACGGTTCATCTTTTCATCGAGGAACTCATATCTCAGGTTCTTAGGCAGCTCCTTAAGTTCTAAGGTTGGTTTCTTAGGGCATGGTATAGGATCTGGAGTAAGGGATAAACATTCGTAAAGGTTATCATCGATGTAAGGTTCTTTAAAGTCATCATCTTCCTTTATGGGGGTTGATGGTAACTTAATAATTTCTTTTTGTTCTAATTCTCTAACACATTCATCATGATATCTAAGGCATAACACGACTCTCCCATCACAGGTGCCATAAGAAATTTTGAAAGTATAAATTCTATTTTCTCGTCGCCTACCTCAAATGTCAACTTTCCTTTCTTGACATCTATTATGGTTCCTGCAGTTGAAAAGAATGGTCTACCTAGAAGAATTGGTATATCATTGTCCTATTTGATGTCCATGACGACAAAATCAGTAGGGATAAACAGCTGACCTATCCTAACAGGAACATCTTCTAAAATGCCTATCGGATATTTAACAGATCTATCGGCTAACTGAAGTGACATCTTAGTGGGTTGTAATTCTCCTAAATTTAATCTCTCACAAACTGCTAGAGGTATTAAGCTCACACTAGCTCCTAAGTCTAGAAAAGCTTTTTCGATGACATGATTACCCAAAAGGCAAGGAATGGAGAAATTTCCAGGATCTTTATCTTTCTTTGCTAATTTGTCCTCGGAAATTGCATTACATTCCAAAGGCTTCGGATCGTCAAGTCTACGTTTGTTGGTAAGGATGTCTTTCAGAAACTTTGCATAAGAAGGTATTTGGGTGATGGCTTCTGTGAAAGGGATTTCTACATGAAGTTTTTCTATAACTTTAATAAATTTTTGGTACTGTTTATTGGTCTGGGTTTGTTTGAGTGTTTGCGGATATGGTATAGGTGGTTTATATGGCGGGGGCGGTACGTAAATTTTATCTTTAGGTTCTTCTCCTTTCTCTCGACCTTCCTGGTTTTCAGATTCCTCTGGTTCCTTTACTTTGTCCGGGGGTTTGGTACATTCCTTAGAAGTTTCGGGTTCACTTAGTCTTGGGTTTGGTGGCTCATCATAAGCGTTCCCACTTCGTAGGGTAATGGCATTGGCTTGTCCTCTCGGATTTTGTTGAGGTTGTCCAGGGAATTGTCCTCCAGGTGTAGTCTGAGGGGCTTGGTTTAAAGCTACCTGAGAGATCTGGGTTTCAAGCATCTTGGTATGAGTAACTATTTGGTCAACCTTGGTTCCTAACTGAGTAATCAATTCGTTAACATGAATGTTTTGGTTCATGAACTCCTTGTTTTGTTGGGTTTGAGCGGTGATAAAATTTTCCATAATTTTCTCAAGGCTCGGCTTTGGTGGCACAGGTTGCATAGGTTGATTTGATCTAGGGGCTTGATAACTAGGTCTCGGAGGTGCATTATTTTGAATAGGGTTATTGTTTTTATAGGAGAAGTTAGGGTGATTCCTCCATCCAGGGTTATAGGTATTCGAATATGGGTTCCCTTGGGTGTAGTTCACTTGCTCGGAGTGGGTTTCGTTTAATAGACTGCATTCTGCGGATTGGTGTCCTTGGGTTCCACATATCTCACAATCCGACGAAACTGCGACTACATTATTCGGGTTTATGCACATATGCTCGACCTTAAGGGCTAATGCGTCCATTTTAGCTTGCATCATGTCTATAGAGCTTAGTTCATGCACTCCTCCTTGGGCTTCCTTCTTCTCAACCGTCGCTCGTTCGACTCCCCATGATTGATGGTTTTGAGCCATGTCTTCGATGAGGGCACTAGCTTCAGGGTAAGGTTTGTTCATCAGAGCACCGCCTGCGGCAGCGTCGATGGTCATCTTTGTGTTGTAATGAAGTCCATTATAGAAGGTTTGACTGATTAACCAATTTTCTAAGCCATGATGTGGGCATGCTCGTAACAACTCTTTATATCTCTCCCAAGCTTCGAACAACGATTCTCCTTGGTTTTGGGTAAATCTAGTTATATGGTTTCGAAGAAGGGCGGTCTTACTCGGGGGAAAATATCTAGCAAGAAAAACTCTTCTAAGGTTATCCCAAGTCGTAATGGAATTGGGTGGAAGGGAATCTAACCATGATAGAGCTTTATCTTTGAGGGAAAAAGGAAATAATCTTAAACGTATTGCCTTAGGAGAAGCTGCGTTGGTTTTAAAAGTATCTGCTAATTGAAGAAATATTTTTAAATGTTGGTTTGGGTTCTCGGTAGCGAGACCCGCGAATTGTCTCTGTTGCACTAGTTGTAACAGGGACGGTTTAAGTTCAAAATTATTGGCTGGGATGATTGGGTTTACTATACTAGGACTAGGTTCTTCGTTAGATGGTTGAGCGAAGTCCTTAAGAGGTCTTTGGTTTTGATCTTCGGCCATAGCTCTCTTAATTCTATGAAAGAATAAACGTGCGCGAGCGTAACGTTCAGGTTCCGCCAGAGGGTTTACTAAACTTAAACTTCCGGTGCTGCGAGTTCTTCGCATCGACCGGCGGGAAATAGCCTAAGTCTAAACGATATAACAACAGGAAAATGAAATTTGACGAAATTGGTCCCCGGCAACGGCGCCAAAAACTTGATGCGTTGTAAATCTTGATGTTCGCAAGTATACGAACGCGTCAGAGTAATATAAAAGATTATCGTATCCATAGAGACCAAGTGTCAATCTATCGTTATCTATTGTTATGGTGTTTATCAAAGGCAATTAAAATAGGTGTTTTTGTAGTGTGCAATTGAAAAGTAAAGTTTTAAAATAAATTTAATTAATAAAGACAGGGTCGAATGTAATTCACATAATTAAATGATAATCCAAGTACTTGCTAATAGAACTACTTATGGGCAATGTTTCCTACTTTGAAAAGAACTAATTTAACAGGAACTGTCGCTTTCGCGTATTCAGAACCGAGTTGTACTCCCTAATCAAACCCTCTTATTGTCACTTATAAAAAGGCGCGCATTGCGTTAGAGTAGTAAACCTATTTTTAAGAAATATAGTATCTTGACTAAGTTGAAAAGTATTATAACCTGGATTTCTTAACCAAAAGAGGTTCTCAAGAACTAGACTCTAAACTTATAAACGCGTCCGAAAATAGTTTTAAAATCTCCTTTCTTCTTGATGTTAAAAACTCCTAATGAACTAGACAAAGCGCTTTCGCTGTTTTTGAAATAGTTAAAAACAATTAAGTTTAAAAAGACGTTGGACGACTTTCGATCTTACCCAACGGAATTGAAGTGCGGGAAAACTTAATTTGAAAGTTAAAATAGCCCTTTAAGTGTTTCTACGAACAATTGTACGAATTACTGGTTTAATTACTAGCCTTACATTCTAGCCTTATAAATTTAGCTAGACATGGTAAAGTAAAAGTGCATTAAAATAAATAAAAGTAGTGCGAGTGCGGAAAGTAAATAATTTAAAGCGAGTGCGAAAAATAAATGAAAGTAGTGCGAGTGCGGAAAATAAACAATTTAAAGCGAGTGCGAGGAAATAAATAAAATAAAAGCGAGTGCGGGAAATAAATAAAGTAAAGGCGAGTGCGGGAAATAAATAAAATAAAAGCGAGTGCGGGAAATAAATAAAATAAAAGCGAGTGCGGGAAATAAATAAAGTAAAGGCGAGTGCGGGAAATAAATAAAGTAAAGGCGAGTAATAAAAACCTGCTCCAATCGGAGGGCTGAGTAAATTGCAATGCGGAAAAGAAATGGCGGCAGGATTAACTTCCTTCCAAAGTGCTCCAAACTCGAGTACAGACTCTATCCCAGACTCAATTACACAATTGTGGTAACACTCCAATGCGAAGTGATTACCACTTTATAAAACTGAATATATGCCTAAGTGAAACAAAGTTGCTTCTGATTTCGCCTTGTTCCAACGTTCGGATCTTTGTTTGCTCTAAGTTTGGGTGATTGTAAAACTGAATTCGCGTTTCTATTTATAAGCAAATAAAAAAGGTGGAATTTACTTGGATGCCCTTCAACTTGAAAATAGAGGAAACTGTTTTCCTCTTGTGGCGCCCGCCACAAGCACAAAGTGGTGCGCCTTAGTGGAGGTGGTGGGAAAACGTGGGAGTTGATGGAAGTTGTAATTGGACACATCATGGTTTGGACTGTGGCGCCCGCCATTGGGTAGGCCATAAGAGCAAAATGCTGATTTTTGGGGTTTTTGGCTCTTTTTCGCTCCTTTTCTCGATCGGGGCTCCTATTAAGGTAAAAACCTGAAAACAAAGGAAAAACACAGTAATAACACAACAAAACGATAATAAAATAACTAGAATGCATGCGAAATCGGAGTCGAAAATACGTAAATTTTAGTGTGATCACTTACTTGTTTCATTTGCTGTAAATCATTCCATCAAACTATATCAAATGGATGTCAAGAGTGCATTCCTTAATGTTTATATATCAGAAGAAGTTTATGTCAACCAACCTCCAGGTTTTGAAAACTCTAAATGTCCATAACACGTTTTTAAACTTAATAAATCACTGTATGGTTTAAAACAAGCTCCTAGAGCTTGGTATGAAAGACTAAGTAACTTTCTTCTGGAACATAATTTGATTAGAGGAAAGGTTGACTCTACACTCTTCTGTAAAAACATTAAAAGTGATCTCATGATATGCCAGATATATGTTGATGACATTATTTTTGGTTCAGCTAACCCCTCTGTATGTCAAGAATTCTCTGAGCTAATGCAGGCATAATTTGAAATGAGCTTGATGCAAGAACTAAAGTTCTTTCTAGGAATTCAAATCAATCAAGCTTCACAAGCTACCTACGTTTATCAAAGTAAGTACATAAAAGACATTCTAAAGAAATTTGAAATGGTTGAATGCAAACCTGCTAAGACACCAATGCATCCAACCTGAATTCTGGAGAAAGAAGAAATTAGCCAAAAGGTTTGTCAGAAGCTCTATCGTGGTATGATAGGCTCCCTTCTCTATCTGACTGCTACGCGCCTTGATATTTTGTTTAGTGTATATCTCTGTGCCAAATTCCAATAAGATCCCAGGGAGTCTCATTTAATAGCTGTTAAAAGAATCCACAGGTATCTGAAAGGAACCCCTAACCTTGGTCTGCTGTATGAGAAAACATCAGAGTATAAGCTCTTTGGTTATTGTGATGCAGATTATGCAGGGGACAAAATGGAACGTAAAAGTACATTTGGGAACTGTCAGTTCTTGGGAAATAATCTTATATCTTAGGCCAACAAAAGGCAATCAACCATAGCTCTGTCCACTGTAGAAGCAGAATATATATCAGCGCCACTCTGCACTACTCAGATGCTCTGGATGAAAAATCAACTTGAAGACCTTCTTATCTTTGAGAGTAACGTTCGTATTTTCTGTGATAATACTACTGCCATTTGTTTAAGTAAGAATCCTATTCTGCATTCCAGAGCCAAGCACATAGAAATAAAACATCACTTCCTTAGAGACTATGTTTAGAAAGGGGTAATTTCATTAAAATTTATTGATACAGACCATCAATGGGCTGATATCTTTCCTAAACCCCTCGCTGAAGACAAATTCTCTTTTATTTTGAAAATTTTAAACATTTAAATTCGTCTAGAATAAATGTGCTTCTCTGAATTAGCAGAATAAGACTCTGAATTAAACATCTGGTATCTGGATCTGACTCTGATGCTACTACCAGTTAGAAGCTATCTAAATAAAAAATCCTCAGGATCCAACCCTTTGATATTCCTAAAGATCAGATAAAGTAACACATGGTACCTCATGCATCCGACCTTGGAACTTCTAGACAGCTATCTAGCAGAAATCAAGAGACAGACTCTTGAAATCTCCTCGAGCAGTATGCTCATTTGGGGATTATACCTCCATCATGGGTTGTAATCATTCTCCTCCAAACGTGCTAACTTGGTTAACGTGCTGCACTTAATGATTTAACAGTTAAACTACTCTTAATATTATCGTTTTGCATGCATCTTTATGGGTATAAAATCTCTTCACACCTTACAATCTCACACTTTACACTCACCTCTCTCTTTCTCAGTTCTTCATCATCTTCAAGATTTCTGCAGTTTCTTCATCAAGTTCTTCATTCAACCTTCATCATCAACATTGTTCTTCATGGACGCTCAACAACAATCCGTCTACAACTTCTCTCAACAAATGAACTCAACAGAGCAGAAACCCATTTCTACTCAATAAACAACAACAACCACCAGCGTCGTCTCAACCCCCATCTACAGGGAACCCCATATCCTTGATCGTGAACCCTACATCCACCTAGCAACACCGTTTGAAAAGCTTGAAGTACTGTGTGAGTCGCTAGTGGATTTTGAAAACATGAAGAAAAATGGCGTAGACCTAACTGAAAAGTTAAGGATGCAAGGATGGGAAACCTACTTTCAAAGACTTTATGACCCTGTGTACACATACCAGGTGAAGGAGTTATGGGAGACTCAGATGAACACTACATAATCTCTCATGTTCTGGGAATCAAGATAGTCATCACTGAGAAATCTATTGCCTCTCTTCTGAATATGGAGAAGACAAAAGGAAGACGCATCTACAACATCAACGCTAGGTCAAAATACTTGTCCAAAGAAATCAATCCTACTATCTTCCAACAGAGTGCTGAAGGCAAACACTCCAAGAACAAGGAGCTCCATCAGAATCTCCGTGTCTGGTTGAAGATCATCATAGGCACCATTCATCATCGCCCTGGATCGAGCTTCTCTGACTACATCAATACAGATCAGAAGTGTATTATGTACTGCATCTACAAAGGGCTGAAACTGTGTCTGCCATCATTACTCTTCAAGTATCTTAGAGACTCCGTCAAAGTTACCAGAAACAACATGAAGACCAGGAACTACATCCCTATGGGAAGACTTATCTCAGATATTCTAATTGAGAGTGGCTTAGTGGATCACTTGATCCATCTCAGACTAATGGAAGATGTCACTATTGACATTGGAAGACATCTGAATGCTCAGAATCTGAAAAGCATGGGGATCATTGATCAAGTCAGAGCTAAACCAACACTAGACACCTCCTGGGAAACACTTAGGGATCATAGGAATATTCCCAACGGACTTTATCTATTCTCCAAGATTGACCCTCTATAAGTGGTAGCTTACTATCTATAGGATCTTGCCAATCAAAGGGTGGACATCTCTGAGTTCTCAGTGGACTGGCTACCTGAGCATCCACTACACATCATGAAGAGGATGCGAGAGCCCTCTAAGAAGTCCAAGAAGGCAAAGAAAGCAAAGCTGGGAGAATCTTTTGGGTCAAGACCTCCAGTCCCTCTGGATGGCTCTCCAAGTAAGTCTACACCTCTCTCCCCCTTTATTAAACTTAAACCTATTGCTTCGTCTCTTCCCCAAACCTATCCAATATACACCTCATCTGAACCCCCCCCCCCCCCAACCACCATAACCTCTAACCCACCCTCTCTAAAATTCAACCTTGCTACCACCATAGTACCCGTTTCTGAAGCAGAAATGCTGAATGAAACTACCTCACCATCATCATCATCCTCACCTCAATCCCCACCATACTATGTACTCTCCTATGACAATGAACCATCTGACCCCAATCCCCCACTCTTGCTCAGCTAAAAGCTCATGCTCTAGCCTCTCAACAACCATCATACACTGAACCTGAACCAGAAGTCACTTCCCCACCCCCTGAACATCCAAATTCAACTACATCTGAACAGCCTCAAACACCACCACCTGTATAACAACCAAATCCAACTCTTGAACAACCAATCAACTTTGAACCACAACCAATCCACTCACCATCTGAACCAAATCCACAACCTGAACAAACAACACCGCCCCCCTCTGTCATTCCCACACCACCAACTTTCGTTTCTCCCATCACTCCCACTCTGAATCTTGGTGACACTAATCCACCTTCTCCATCCTCCCCAGCCTCTGCCACTGAACCAGAAACCTCTTTCCCTACCCTTGAAGAAGCAATAAAAGTTTTTGCAAAGTCTTCAGTAGAGAAGATCAAGTCTCTAACTATCAACTCTGGCATTAGTGGTGATCCCTCTGAAGTGAGGATCCAATGGAACAGAGTGATCAGTTGGATGACCTCTGAAGCCTTCAAACTGAAAGGCCTCTCTGAACAAGTCCGCAACGACTTCATCAAAGATGCTGGTATAAGGCTCCAAGCTCGCTTGGCTAGAGAATCTGAAGAACGGGCTAGGAAGGAAGCAGAAGAGAAAGCTCGACTGGAAGAAGAACAGAGGATCAGAGAAGCTGAAGAAAAGGCTGTTGCTGATGCGGCTGCTGCTGAGGATGAGGCAAAAGCTATAGCTAAAGCTGAAGAAGCAACATGTGTTGCTGCAGAGAAAGCTGCCAAGGCCATGGTGTAGCGGGGTTTTCATTACTTTTAGGTTTATTGACTAAACCAAAAGTCAACATACAATTCGAGTCGCCACCGCACTTTTATTTGTCCAAAGGAAAGGCTAAAAAGTGAACAAAAGCCAAGGTAAGAAGTTTTATCAAATAAAAAACTAATAAAAATGTCAGAGATCTGGGTAAGGGGGTTGGTTATGAAATGGGAAGGTTTTACTCACCCAAAGCATCCTTAGTACCCTAAGGGAACCTTTTTTGCAAATATGTGTTGTAGGTTGGTATTTGTGAAAAGATTTATGCAAAAGATTGGAGGGATGAGAAGAGAATAGATTATACTTACAAATTTTGTTGTTTGAATGGATGAACCCATTGCCTACGTACCATCACAAAGGAGGATCAAAACCTCGTAGTTCGGGGTAAAAATCATAAAAATTGATGAATTGATTTGATCAAAAGCCTTAAGGTCTTTTGTTAACAAAGGGATAAAACTCAAAATAAACCAACAATCCACCATGTGAGGAAGGCTTCAACATACTAGTGAGGGGTTAACCCTATAATAAGTATAGAAGACTTCTAATCCAATCACTAAGGATGAGGTGAGATTTACATAAACCATTATGATAACTCAAACCTATGACTAATGTTTTTGAAAAGTTTTAACAAAGATGGCCATTGGAACCACAAAAACAACTTGAAGTGAGTTATATTTACAAGTTAGAGTTATTTACAAAATGAAGTCAAAGTTGGATTAAAGTTTATTTACAATGAGTATTTATGAAAAGATTTTGAAAAGTCAAAGGCATAAGGCCTAAGTTTCTAGTTTGAAACAAAATCAAAGTTTGAAGAAAAAGATTTTGGCTTGGTTAGAGTGAGGAGAAGAAGAGAAGGGCTAGTCCTAAAGCATACAAGGTGAGAGAGAAAAGATAAACCCTTGGAGTTCCTTTTCTTGAAATCATAGAGATGATTCAAGATGCTCCTTTCCTTTGGATTTAGCAAACAAACAAGCAATCAAACAACTTTGATTCAAGCTCCCAGGATCTCCATTTAGCTTGTCTCTCTTGACTTGGCTACTCATGATAATGGTCCTCTTTACCATCTCAAGATGGAATCCCTATCACACAAGAGCAAACATCAAAAAGTTCACAACACAATAAGGGGAATGAACAAAGAATAAGTTTAGATAAGAAGTCCTTTAAAGTCAAATTTGAAATTTAGCATTATAAAGGCATGAGGCCTAGTTGCTCTTCAACAAGTTTAGAATTCTAAAGGCATGAGACCTAGTTGCTCTTGAACTCCTTTAAGCATGGGTATGTCCTAATTCTAAGTCATTTCTCCTTTTTGCATTAGGTTCACACAAAACAAAGACAAACAAACACAAGACAACAATATATTTATATACAATAATGAGCTCAAATGAGCAAAAGGCAAATGACATAAACATAAATATGTGCTCAAGTGAGCAAAATGAAAAGCCATATGAATAAATGAGAAAGAAAGTAAATGGCATTAAAAGTAAAGGGCAAGAAATTAAATGCTCAAATTAAAGTTAGTAATTAATGAAGTTATGTTAGTTTGTCATAAAACAATGTAGCGCTATGTTAAGCAATCGTAAGTGGACTAATGTAGTAGTCACACCTATCTGAGGTCGGTCAATAAAACTATAGGCAAATAAACACAAGTTAGAGATCATGACTAGTAAGCCAAGCTCCACAAACTTGCCATGCCAAAACAAAAGAGGAAGGGCCTTGTATGGACTTTAGGTTATTTGCTTGACTAAGAAGCAACCTATCTTGGACACAAAATAACTCACTTGATCTTGGATCAAGTTAAGTTTGGTTTGGATCAAAGAAGATTAAACCTCTCATTTGTCAAGACCAACCACAAGACATTAACTCATTGGCCAAATGATGAAAACAACGGGATGAAGATGAAAGGGAGGGAAAGAGAATTCAAGTATCAAACTCAATTGGTCAAATGTGAACCAAGTCATCATCAATCAATGTTAAACAGAAAAGAAATGAAGATTACAAGTCAACAAGTCGATCACAATTTTTTGGTATTTTTTGAATTAAAAATAAATTCAAAATAAAATAATCAAAATATGGTCAAACCTCAAATTTAATTCAAATCAACTTCAACAAGTCCAATTAAATTCTCATAGGTCTAACATGGTCAAACAAACTTTGACAAATTTTCTCAACAATTTTAAAAATCAGAAACTATTTAAAAACAATTAAAAACAATAAGAAATAACACAATATGAATTAAAATCTCAAATAAATCTCAAATCAAATAAGAAATTGATGAGACTATTTTTCATTGACTTATCATTATCCATAGGTGTTAGAAAAATATTTTTTGGATTTTTCAAATATCAGAAAGTATTTTAAAATGAATTAAAACTATTAGAAACCAAATAATTCACAAAAAATAATAAATGAAATCACAAAAATAATTAAAAATCAAAATATGAAACTAGATTTTTCAAGAATTTTTTTGGAATCGGTCTCATATTTTTGTGACTTCAGATAAATTTTTTATGAATTTTTGAAATTAAAAGGAATTATCTGAAATTAAACAGAAAATAGAAATAATGAAAAAATCCAGCGCCACATGATCAAACTCATTAATTGATGTGGCATAGATCAAAGGCTCAGAAGCAAGGGCGCATGGTACGCTGGAGTCAAACGCGCGTCATAATGCATTAAATCAAGTAATCACAATGGATGCTTAGGATTATAACATTGAGACACAATCCAAGGGATGGGAAACATACACGTGGGGATGGTGGTGGAAACCACCATCTTCTCCGGTGAGATACCAGATTCCGGCCACCATTTGCAGAGAAAAAATTTGTAATGAAATAAAAAATAAGGATATCAAAATGAAGTTCAGGTGATGTACATCACCCCTGTGCCCATGGATCTTCCCCACTGTTCCTATTTAGAGAGAAATGTGAGATGGAAGATCATGGTATGTCAACTGGAAACGCACGAAATGAACAATTGAGACCACCACTGGCCTGCCTCAAGTGTGAGGACTTCAGAAAACCACATAAACCAAAGAAAACTACATTGAATGGCAAGATCTATATCCAAAAAGTTTGAAGTTCTACCTCTGAAATGGAGCTTCTAAGCCCACGAATTCTTCAAGATCTTGATCTGCTTTTGCTTTGGAGATATAATGGTGATGATAGGCTAAGGAATTGAGCTTTGAAAATCAACTAATGATGTTGAATTTCAAGCTTGAAAAAGAGAGAAAAAATCTAAAAATTCCTTTGGTAATGGTTGGGATTTCAATTCTGCAGCACTTCAGGTCTCCACCGGGTTGAGAAATGAATGAGATTGAGTCTTTATTTATAGCTGAAGAGGATTGTGAAGCATGGTTCCCTCGTGTGCATGGAATTTGAACTTTGCTTGCATGGGCCTGTGCAAGCGTGTAGTAGGACCAAAAATGAGTGAAACACCTTGCTGATACTTCATGGAATGGATTTGGACGTGCACAATGAACTGAACAAGCTTGCATAACAAATTATAACATGAAATGCCAAAATGGACATAAAGAAAGAACTCTTCGAAACTCACACATGGAAAGTCCAAAAAAGTAATGTGAGTAATGGTTGGAAAGCCCTTGAAATAAGGAACAAAAGTTATGTTGGGAAAAAATTCATTTGGAATTTGGAAATTAGTGAAAACTGGCTGTGAAATTTTGGGCGCAAAACATGTCTAAGTCACTATTTGAAATTTTCACCAAAAGCAAGCCTCTTCAAGCCCCTCTGTTTCCATGATGCAAGCTTCAAATGGAAAAACATTAAATATCAAAGTTGTAGATATTTTCAAGGTGATAAATTTAGACTCAAATTTTGCATCATTTGGATTTTTCATGAAAACGTTATGGGCATTTGAAATTGGGAACTTTTTCAAATTCAATGACTTAGGTACAAGTTGACCTATAATATTTTGTATTATCACATGTATTTATTTTAGGATTATGAAATTTTGTCCAACATAACATTTGAAGTAGACATCTTAAAATTTCCAATGAATTTTGTCTCACCTCAAAATCATAAAAAATAAGGAAGTTAGGTCTTTGGGAAATTGACCTAAAATTAGGGTTTCAGTCAAAATGACCTATAATGTTTTGAAATGAATGATGACCTTCCAAGTTTCAAATGGATTTTTGACGAACATGAAAGTTGTTCATATGGTTCTTAAGAACATTGTTTCTCTTGGGGTTATCTTCATTTTACAAACACATCACAAGGTGTATCTCAGTGGACCTCAGTTTAGTCAGATGACTTGACTGGTCAACTTTTCAAGGCCAAACTTCCAATCTTGATGAATAAATGATTTAGGGGCCTAACATAGGTTCATATATGCATAAAATAATGAATGAAAGAACTTCACTTGATTGAAATTGATCATAGGTTGACGTTGCTTCATGAGCAAGGCACAGTCAAAGCACGATTGAATTAGGGTTTCCTTGGGAGACAATCCTCAAGCCCTTTGGATTATCTTGATAAAATTGGAAAATTGAGATACTTGGGAGACATATATGATGATTAGGAGATTTGTGTACCATTGCCATGCTTTTTCTCATCTTCATCTAGCCATTGCATTGTGCTTAGGAGCCTCCTAGGAGCATTGAAGCATATGATCACTTGAGCTTCAAAACAAAAAGAGTTAGTGACATATTTTTGTGCTTTTGGTTAGTAATAAAAATAAGAAAAGCAATAATATACAATACAAGCATGCTTGGTGGTCTCAAAACACTCAAACAAATCCCAACCCTAGGGTTAAGGAACCAAACATGCTATGATCCTTGAGGCAATGCACTAAGCAATGATATAATGCCATGAGGGATCTTAGGGTCAAAAATTAGGTTCTTACACATGGCTGATGCTTTGACTCAGGGGGAACACTCCAACTCTGGGTTTGCCCCTCTGGTCTTAAAAACTCTGGAGGAATTACAAAAGGAATAACAAGTCGTACGAGCTAGGCTGGACCAATAGGACTCTGTCAACATCAACATTCAGAACATGTTGTCTCAGCTGCTCCAGAGGATGCCTCCGCCCTCAAACCCTTTGGCACCTAGGCTATTTGTTTGTTGCGTTTCCTTATGATGTTTTTTTTTCTCTTGCCTTCTGATCTATGCCTTCTGTGCTGCTTATCTCTACCTATTTTTCTCTGCTATAAATATCCGTTTTTTGCTATGTTTTTTTTAGTCTGACAAAAAGGGGGAGAACTAAAAACAACTCTGATGGAAACATAACTAGAACCTCTCAAGGCACTACAAACATTAATAAATATTATTAAATTTATGACTTAAGGAATGTTGGAAAATAACTAAAGCACTAAACCAAGGAAGGTCCGGTAAGAACTTCTGTTAAATCTAATTATCTAACTCAGGGGGAGTCCCCTTCCTTATCTGCTATGAGATTTTTTTTGTACTGTTTCACCTTTACTCTGTCTTTTTTTGTCATCATCAAAAAGGGGGAGATTGTAAGAACAAAGTTGGTTCTACAATGTATCTCTAAGATTTTGATGATAACAAAGGATGAAACAAAAATGGTACCCTAACGAAATTTTTCTTAAGTGTGCAGGACTCTGATCAAACAATCAGATAGATAAACCATCAGATAAAGAATCCAGCGTTAGATGCTACTCAGAGGATACGTGACTAGAAGGTTCTGACTCTAACACAAGCGCTAGCAAAACGAAAGATGTCAAAAACTCTGAAAGAGAAGAATAAATCCAGACTCTGAAGATGCACGATCTGAAGAAGTCAAGATTAAAGAGAAACTCTGATACAGTTGTAAGACCCCAAATTTGACCCTAAGATCCCTCATGCATTTCATCACAAGCATTAGCATTGGGATGATATCTTGGCGTCCTCCTTACCCCTTTTCATTGGGTTTATTTTGGGAGAGATCATCAAGCACTTTGTAATTATATCATACTTGTACATTATCATTTCACTAACCAAAATACCAAAAATATGTCTTTGTATTTGCCTAACTCTTTTTATAGGTAGGGACATGATCTCATTGATTCATTGATCACATCTAGGGTTTGAGACCCTCATGAACAAAGAGCACAACCAAGAATTGACTCAAGAATGGTTATAAGCATCATATATGAGTCCCATTGATTCCTACATATTATATTGATCAAGTTTGCTTCAAGAGTTTGAGGGTGATTTGCCTTGGAAACCCTAGTTTGACTGGGTATCTTGAGTAACTTCTCCAATAAGCTATCTCACCAATTGATCAAATTTCTCAAGGTAAACTTCAAAATATAATCATATTATGCATATATGATCTACCATGAGCCAAGAAAGTCAAGAGAATTGGAAATTAGCAAGTTGGTTGATGGTGGTTGGCCAGATAAATTCATCTGATCAAAACTGGGTCTTCGTAGACCCTATATCCTATAATTTTCACCATATGAAAATGATTCCAAGAGAAAACTTACTCTAAATGACATTATAAATAACTTTCATGTCTATACCTAGAGCTAGTTTTGTTTGGAAAATTATTTTCTATGTTGAAACATTATAGGTCATTTTGTCTAAACCCTAATTTCAAAGTCAACTTCCCAAGGCCATAACTTGCTCAATTTTTATAATATGAAAGATTTCCAAGTTGCACAATAAAATTAAATGTGTCTACTTCAACTTTGATGTTTGGAGTTGGAGCTAATTCAACTTCTTTGCACATGTGATATGAGGCTACATTATAGGTCACTTTTGACCTATACCATTGATTAAGTGATTTTGCCAAACTTCAAAAATGCACAACTCTATCATTTCAATCCCAAATGACATGAAATTAGTGACCATTTTATAGGTATTTGGGAGAGATATAACTTTGATGAAGACACTTTTCTCATTTGAAGCTCCTATAAAAAGTTAAGCAAGGTGGGATATTGAGACATGTGGCTTGACACTTAGAAAATTTATGATATGTCAAATTTTTCCAAACTTCCACCTCAAATATCTCCAAGTTACAAGCTCCAAATGAAAAAGTGTTCAACATAAAACTTGTTCCTCTTGATCTCACCTTTCTAAAGAGCTCAAATTCATTCATTTTGGATGAGAAATGAGTAGGCTGCACATGGCTTAAACAGGCTGGTATCAAGTAGCATGGATCAAACTTCAAACAACAATGCTCAATTGCCTTGCAATCCAATCCACCTCCATTGCATCTGAACTTGATTTTGGACTTTTGGACAATCATTTCATAGGCCTATGCGCGCCCATACAACTTTCTTACATCATTTTGCCAAAATTGGAAACTTGAATGAGTGTGCAAATAACATTTGAATTCTCTATAAATTGAAGCTCTTGTGATCAGAATTAAGACACATTTTGCGCCAACTTTGAATCCCCACAGAAACCCCTTTGCATTGAGAGGATAAACCTGAAAAATTCAGTTGAATTTGAACTTGAATCTCCACTGTTTTGGAATTCAATTCTCCAAGAGTCCTTCGATTCTAAACCATTCCATTCCTCTTCTACAAGCATTTGAAGTGAAGCAAAGCCCGATTCAAATCAAGATCTAGCAAGCTCAGACCTCTATTGAAGGTAATTTGTAGAAATTTTCAACTCTTCGATTCTTCTTGTTTCTTACTCAATTCTCTTGATTGTTGTGTTGGCTGAAGTCCTACCAATATAGGCAAGGTATTTGAGTTGTTTTGATGATGAATCGAAGCAACTCAGATCATGAACCTCATTTTTCAATTCCACATATCTCTCAATATAGTTGGAATTGGAGGAAATTGAGGTGATATTCGTGTTCAGTGATGTTTTCTCTTTAAAATCATGTCCCTGTTTGAAATTTTGGTGATGGTTGATGATGACCAGTCTGGCGAAACTCGCCGGAGAAGACAACCGGAGCTCTGGCTCCGGTGATGAGTTGTCTCAGGTCTAAACCGTGTGATCCAACTCCTGTTTGTCGTGGATTGTGATTACCATGTTTGCCACGCAGTGGACTCGTGTGTTGGTGGAACGCGCGTTGTGGATCATCAAATCTGCCACCTCAATTAATGAGGGAGATTTGATGGTTTAGCATTTTCTGAATTTTCATTTAATTCCATTATTTTCAATAATTCATAATAAATTTAATATTGATCCAAAAAAAATGGGACCTTCACCAAAAAATTTCAAATATTTTTCTCTTTCATATTCTGAATTAAAATTAATTTTTGGATCATTATTAATATTTTTCATGAATTAATTGATTTTTCATTTGTTTTTATTTGTTTAAAAATATTTTTAAGTGTCCAAAAATTATGAATTTTTTTATCCAAGGTCCTTTGACCTTGTTTGACCTATGATAAATCACATGGCCATTTATTTGGTGATTTGATGTGATTTTAAGATTTGGACAAAACATATTTGAATTTAATGCATAATTTTACTATTTTTAATTGAATAAATGTCATTTTAACTGTGTTGACCATTTGGATTGACTTATTTGAGTTTCTCATTTGTTGTTGGGCCTTGGTCAAGGTTGATTTGACTTTGTCAAGTTAATATTATTGGATTTAGGGGATTAATGGAATGTACATTCCATCTCCCAAAATGAATGAATAATATTAATGTGGTAAAAGTCCTCCTTTGACCAATTTGTGATCTCATTCATCCCTTTCCATCTTCATCTAATTCCCCTTCTTCATCCATTCATTTTCAATTGGCCAATGACATCTCAAAATCCTAATGCTAGTTGATTGAAAAATTAACATGAGTATGGATGAGATTAGGCCACACTCTTTGCATATTTTTGTGTGTGGTATGTTTAATGAGCATAGTTCTTAAAACTATGTCTCCAACATGCATTAACACCAAAAGTTTATTGCCCGGTCTCAAATAGTTGTGACTTCTACATAAGTCCAATTATGATTGCTTAACATAGTGCTAAATTTGTGACATAAAAGGCATAAGCATTCTAGTTAGTGAGATTGTAAGTCTCCCCTCTTCCATGGTATCGTGTGGAAACTTGGTCTTCTTTTCTTCTTTTATAAGATGTTATGGTTCAAGGATCCATGCTTGTGGCAAGTGGGTTGAGTGTTATCCAAAGAATGTCTTGAAATCAAAAAAAGCAAAACAAAACTAACTATTAACTTACTAACCATTAACCTTTACTTTCAAGCTTTTACTTTTAATGCAACTTACTTTTATTCTTCTATTATCATTTGTCATTATACATATCATTCTAATTGTTTATGTTTATTCAATTTTCACTTTGTCCATTTGGACCATATTGTGTGATATACTTTGTTGCTTTGATTGTTTGATTGGTCTTTGACCATTAATGCACATAATAATAACAAAAACCCTAAAAGACTTTGAGTGGACTGTTGTTTGATCTCCCCAATTGGACTTAGAATCTAGGCAACATTCCCTTGCTAATGGACTTGGCCAATGCCAATTTGTGAAGAACCAAGAACTTTCAAGTTTGAATTCATCTGATACATCATTCAAGATCTCTCCAGATTCATCTGCAACATTGATTATCATTATGCTGTTATGTTGAACCTGTGACTTGTGGAATTCATCTGTTACATGGGCTATCTTGAGAAGATCTTTGAAGTGGATAAGCTTGGATGAGGCCATCTTTATTTGATGCCTTTGCTCTTCAAGACTGATATAATTGTGCATTTGTGTGTTGCTTGATTCTGAAAAGTCCAAGGGAATTCTGGGTTTCTATTGACAAACTTGTCTATTGGATTGCTCCCATTTGGCAAGATCTTTTCAACTTTAAACTTTTAAATTTTTGTGCATAGGATAGTCTCTTCATCTTCTCCCCATTTCTTTAATTTCAAAATCTCTCCTCCATTTTCAAAAACTTCTTTGTGTGAACTACTTTTGTTCTAAACTTTGACCATTTTCAAAAAGATAGAAACTTTGGCCTTATGCCATTGCATTTTCAAACTTATTTTCTTAAATCAAACTTGTAAATGAATTTAACTATACTTGACTTAAACTTTCAAAAAGCCAAAAATAACTAACTCATCCAAATCATTTTAGGCCCTTGTGCTTCTCAAACTTAATTTTTTTGTTAAAATCAACACACTCATTTTGAAATTTCTAGCACGAACTACGAGGTTTTAATCCCTCATTTTTATGTTGGTACGTAGGCACAAGACCGAAGGTCTTGTCAAACACAAAAAATATAATTAATCAATTCTTTTCTCAACCCCCCCCCCCCCATTCTATTTGTTTGTAAACATCACTTTATACCAAGTACATATGCACACAAAAAGGGCTCCCTAGGAGTACCTAGGACACTTTGGGTGCTAACACCTTCCCTCTGTGTAACCAACCCCCTTACATGTGATCTCTGATTTTTATTAGTTTTTATTCGAAAACTTATTACTAATTGGGTTTTGTTCGCATTTTTTCCCTTTTCCCTTGGAAACAATAAAATCACGGTGGCGACTCTTGTTAATTGATCTTTAGCTTGTCAATAACTTAATGATCATGAATTTCTCGCTACAACAGTCAGATACAAGTACCCTCTAAAGACGAACATTGCAAAACAAGACTCTAAATACATGATTCACTGACTCAGAAAGCGTAACCATGAAGATATCTGCATTTAGAAAGAAACTATTTCAAGAAGGAAATTATGACGCACCCAAAACGGTTTTGGAAAGAAACAAGGAGAGTAATGACATTAATCATTCTTCAATGTCCAAGATTCTGTTATCACCCAACGGTCCTCTCAAACTCCTATATAAAGGATGAAATGTCGTACAAGAAAACACACAAGAGACACACAAGAATTCAAATCTCTCAATCATCCCCTTTCACTATTTCACGAGCTGCTGCTCTTACGTGAAAAATTGTTGTTCTTATATTTTTGTAATATTTGCTTATTGTTCTCAGATGGTTGTTTGTGTAATCTTTCAAGATTAGTGGATTAAGTCCTTTTTGAAGGCGAAATCACCTTGGCCGGGTGGACTGGAATAACTTTGAATTCCAAGCGAACCAGTATGAAATTCTTTGTCTAATTCTTTTTATTCCGAGTGTGTCTAAATTCTTAAAAAGTTTTATTTTCCAAAATAATTCAAACCCCCTTTCTTGTTTTTCTCTACCTTCAATCCCTTCTCCTTGAGCATCAGTATATCCATCTCTATAACTGTGCAATTATTTCTCTTGGACACACCTTTTTTTCGAGGAGAATATATGACTGTAGGTTATCGCTTTATGTCTTCTTCCTCGCAAAATCTATCAGACTCGCGGGAGGGGAACTCTTTGACATGATCACTTCTTAGTACTTTTATCCGTTTTCCATTTTGATTTTCAGTAATGGCCTTGAACTTTTTGAATAATCCAAATACTTCTCATTTTTATTTTAGGAAATATACCCATGTCATTATAGAGAAGTCATCAATGAAGAGTATGAAGTACCTGTTATTCTCATGTGATGGCATCCTCATCAATCCACAAACGTCAGTATGTATTAGCTCTAATGGGTCTTTTGCTCTCCATGCTCTGCCTATTGAGAATGGAAATTGATGTTGCTTAACGAGAATACACCATTCACAAACTCCATTGTTCTTATTTATGCTTCGAATATCTCCATTCATGTTCTTCTCATGTAACATATTCAAGGCATATGTGTTGAAATGGCCAAATCTTCGATGTTAGAGCCATGAGTCATCAACTTGCACCTTCATGACAATGTTAGTTGCACATTTCAAATTTAGCGGGAAGTTTATATTACTCTTATTCATATTCACTTGGGCTATCTCGGCCCATTTATTTTTTTGTCTAAGATTTTGCATACACCTTCTTCAAATTGAAGTGTGTAACCTCTCTCCGTCATTTGGCCAATACTTAGAAGATTTTCTTTTAGGCTGGGAACTAGCAAGACATCATGTATGAGTCATATAACTTTGTATGTCTCCACTATGAGGGTGTCTCTATATTTAGGCTCAATCACACTTCCATTTCTCAGTCGAACTTTGACTTTGGAAGAGTCGTCAATGCTTTTGAAAATAGTCTCATCCTTCGCCATGTGATTTCTACATCCACTATCCAAGTACCAACTTCCTCCTTTTATTTTATTGAGTCTTGAGTTTCATAAAACATACAATGTTCTTGATAATGCTCTTATGTGATATTAGCTTGATGCCTATTTTTGTTGCGACAAGTTTTCTCTACGTGCCCGAACTTCTCACGATGGCTGCATTATGTTATATTACAATACTAACATTTTTTCTCGACATAGCCTAGTATTTTGCATATACTACATGGATGATTTTTATCTGACTTGTTCTTAAGGAAATTTATAGAAACTTCTCTTCTTCTGGATGTTTCTCCATAATTTTTCTTTTCTTCCATTTTTCTATATTTTGGGGCTGAAATTTGAGCTTTGATTGAAAGTCATTTTCAAGTGTATCTTCTTTATGCCTATGGAGTCTTTACTCATACATTTTAATAGGGCCCATTAGTTTTATTATTGATTGAGTGGACATATCTTTGGTTTCCTCAATCGTTTTCACGACTGGTCAAACTTTGGGGGCTTAGTAATTTGAATTTTATCAAAAAAATTCTTGTCAAGAATATCCTCCCCCAAAGCTCTCATTTGATTAATTATTTCTTTAACTTTAGAATAGTAATCTTTAATTGTCTCAAACTCCTTTATCTTCAATAGTTTAAAATCTCTTCTTAGAGATTGAAGTTTAACGACACATACCTTGTCGCTTCCTTGAAATTCCTCATGCAACACGTTTCATGCTTCTTTGAAAAAATTGCATCAGTCACCGCATGTTCCAAGGTGAATGACGCCTTTGAAGTAGTTAGGAGGATTTTGTAATAGTAGGTAGGTAAAATAACTACGCTCAATGTATGATCGAATATAGCTCTGATGTCAATGTTAGTAGTTGAATAGTTGATAGTTGATATACAATAGTTTTAGAAAACTGTTCAGAAAGAAGGATATAACATTGATTTCTTGGTTGATTATTTTCAAAGTACCTATTCCCTATTTATAGGCTCAAGTTACCAACCTCTCAATGGTGGTGAATGTTTCTATATTATTTTAGTTCTTTCTAGATATTTCATGATTGATTAGTATCATGATAGTTCTGCGTTCTTCTATCTTTTCCATACACTTATAGTTCTAGGTTCTTCTACCTTTTTCATACACATTATAATTATTGTTTCTTCTACCATTTTCATACACATTATATTTAAAAATATTCTAGAAATTTGTAGGAATTTCAACAATTAAGTTAAGTACAACCACACATTTTTAAGATGGTATCATAGTTTCATTCAAGATCTTTTGAGTAATTTGTTATCAAGTTTCCACTATTATACCACCTACCATTTATGTCCACACTCTAGATATCTAGTCCTAAACATGAAAGGTATGAGAACAATTTTCATTTTATAAAACAATTTTGTAGGATTGAGTTAGACCTAGCCTCACACATTCTTTAAGAGATGTGAAATTATTTTACCCGCACAACATAAAATTTGTAATTGGTTGTAAATAATGACAGTTTATTGGAGTTACGATGTGTATAAAATGAGTTAAAAAGCCTAGACACGCGTAACAAGTGCCTCACCTAGCCTCTAACCAATTTTAGCATGATACTTTTTATTGAGATTTTACTAAATATATAGAGGTTATAATATTTAAGACTAATAATTATAAATTATGAAGAATAAATTAATTATCATCATTTTCTCTCATTTATCTCAAAGAAAAATTAAAATTACAATATGATATTATTTATTTGATTGACATCCCCTCGAAAAGATGTTGTTGGTAAATGAACATCAATTTGATAATGAGAAATTGGTGACATGGTTGCGAAACAAAATTGGTAAGAATATCAACAACTAGAAACTCAGTATTGATGTGATGAAGTGATATAATTTGGTAATCATAGACATCACAAATTGAGTGATAATCAACTTTGATGTGTTTGGTGTATTAATGAAAACATGATTTGAAACTATTTGGACAACACTTGTATTATCAACATAAAGTGATGTAGCCTTTGTTTTAGGAAATGTAAATTCAGCCAACAGACCAAAGCCAAATTATTTATGAATAAGCAACATACATGAAAAGATACTCCAATTTAGTAGAAGATTTAGAGACTCGTGCTTGTTTATTATTTTTCCACAAGACCAATGTGCATCAACTAGTGATAATGTGTCCAATCAACATCACTATAAGCACTAAATTTAGGAGCTATACTAATGATAAATAATAGACTGTGGTGAGAGGTTCCCTTCAAATAGAGAATCATATGACATACTAATACCAAGTGATGATAATGAGGAGAATGCATGAATTGACTTGGTGAAAATGAAAGGTATGGTTGGTAGAGTAATAGTCAATTAGTTAAGGCTATCCACAAGCTTTTGATATAATAAGGGATCATGCAAAAGATCAACATCATCGACATGGTATTTAACATTGACCCCCAAGAGGAGTTTTTACAAAAATAGTTGATTGGAGATAAACCATAGAAATAAAATCTTTAGCATACTTGTGATGCTGAAGAAATGTGTCCTTTAATCTGGAATGTACCTTAAGGCCAAGAAAATAATGCAAGGTACCAATATCTTTCATAATAAGTGAGCTTGCACGCACCTTTACATGAAGATAACTTTCCTTGAGGAGGAGTCACATAAATATCTTAACTTATATCATCATGGAGAAAAGAAATATTCACATCCATTTTATGAAGATACACAATAAAGAATAAAATGTGAACATTTTCCATTTTAATAATTGGTGAAAATGTTTCACCATAATTAATTTTATATATTCATGCTCGTTTTATATGGAAACCAAATGAGCTTTGTAAATGTTGAGGGACCCGTCCAAATTCAATTTCATAGAATACACTCAATTTCATCCAATGAGTCTTATATCGATAAGACACGAGACGATATTCCATGTGAAATTTTCTTGAATAGTCTGAAGTTCCTCACCCATAACATACATATTTAACATCTTGTGAGTAATATATGTAGGAATAGATATGATAGAGAGTGACACATTTAGAGAATAATGTGAGAGAGCATACTTGTATGGTAAATATTTATGTGGTACTTGAGATATTCATCTAAAGTGTGGTGGTTTAGTCGCTATAGGATCATGTGGCAGTTAGCATCGGGAAGGAGACTAGGAAACTCTTGTATGTGTTCTTTGACATATACATTTCCTAGTTTGTAAATTCTTTAGATTGAAGCATAGTATAAAAATTGAAAAGAGTAACAATATAATTCATGTCATGAGAAAGACAACGAAACATAAACCAAACTTCACAATCAAGTTAATACAATTCTTACCGCTAAATAACTAAAACTAGACTAAAATTCTATGAAAACATTATAAAAAGACATTATTTATTATTTATTATGAGTCACCAAGAAACATTCACTACTACAAAATATACATTTCATAACATCATCTTACTACAGCCATTTAGTCAACTGTAGTACTAACTCATTTTTAGATGCTTTTTTTTGTTATTTACTAAAACACATCTCACCACGGTTAAACCTAACAATTGTAGTCAAAAGTATTTGGAGTGACATGCTTCGAATCCCAGCACCAACAATTTTCCCTTTTTTGGTTATAAAATGTGCGTCTCACTTATAATCTTATATTTATATTAAAATCAAAATACCTTTCACCACAGTCTAAAACAAAAACCGTTGTGAAATGTACCTACATTTCGTCGTAGTCTTTTTTATCAACCGCGGTGAAAAGTATAACCTATATATAAGCGAAAATTCTCTCGTTCGGGACAGAACAACCATCTCTCTCATAAAACAAAACCATAATATCTCTCTCATGCCTTATCATAATCTCCATGAACAATTACCATTTCTTCACAAAACTCCAACATATCTTCTTCAACTCTTATGGATCAAAGAAAGGTGTTATACAAAACTCATTTCTTCCACTTCCTCTTCAAATTTCAGGTACGTGAGACATTTCCACCCTTTGTCTTATGAGTTTTAATTTTTTTTTGATATGTTAATGTTTTTTTTTAGTTATGTTGTATGTTGTCATTTTTGTACAAATCAATGTTTTTTGTTTGTGTTATTCTGAATGGTATTTTTTAGGTCTATTGATGTCTTTGTTTAGCTCACAAATTTTGTTGTTTATGTTATTGTGAATGTCATTATTTAGGTATATTGATGATTTTGTTTAGTCCATATATGATAAAAGTTGTATGTTGTTGTTGACGATTTTGTTTTTGTTGATAAAATTAAGTTGTATGTTGTTGTTAAGGTATGTTGTTGTTGATAAAAGTTGTATGTTGTCGATGTTAGGTGAGAATATGGACACAAAAGATCTAGAGGGAGTGGGGGTTGAATAAACCGATCCCTAAAAAAGACAAATTCAAAAAAAAATTAAGGTCCCATTAAACGAAATCAAAGATTTTAAGAAAAACACAACATAGAGAGAGCTTGGAAGCTTCTCAATGAATTAATCCAATAAGGGTATTACAAGATATCACTAAAGGCATGTTTCCTTCTAATGAAAATCGATTACAAGATAAAAAAAATCGCTTAAAACAAAAGCGATTTAAAATCCTTTACATATAATTTAATTCAAAATATAATTGTATTTGTGATGATCCAATAGGTTTAATACATCGCATACCTAGTTTAACACATTAAATCAGTATAAGCAATATCTAACCCAAATGACATGCAAACAATGCAATGATATAATACATATACTAAGGAATATAGAAAATCTTAGGCGATGAGGGAATAAAGAAGAGTGCACATAGATATATAGTGGTTATAAATTCGTCCTCACTTTGCTTACTACACTCTTTAATGGTGTTAACACCATCAAAAAATAACCAGGATCTTCGACTATTTCGTAAGTTTGATACAAGCATTTTGATTACAACAGAATATCAAATAATGATATTTTTTATTGACACAAATACTCAAACTGCTAACAAAAACAAGATCCTCAATGATCTTAATCTGATAACCTTACTATCCATAAAAACTTGCTATAAGCTTTCTTTTTGCAACATCGCTCACTAGATCCGACGAGGACTTATCTGAGTGATTTCCATTATCTAGGCGTTCAATTGGATAACTCCTAACTTTGCCTTCAATAGAGTGCAATAAAACTCTTCTTTTGATAGATAATACAACAACCAAACTGTAGCGGTAAATTCATGACCATCAAGCTATGGATAAACTTGGTGTCCATAAAACCAGAGTCCCCACCGCACTTCTATTGTTTCCAAAGGAAAAGGGAAAAATTACGAATAAAACCCAAAGATAAGAAGTTTTCAAATCAAAACTAATAAAATGCCTGAGATTATAGGTAAGGGGGTTGATTACACAGAGGGAAGGTGTTAGCACCCAAAGTGTCATAGGTACTCCTAGAGAGCCCTTTTTTGTGTGCAAGTGATTTGGTCAAAATGATGTTTGATAGAATATAGAGGGGGGGGGGATGAGAAAAGAATTCATTAATTATATTTTTGTGTTAGACAAGACCTTTGGTCTTATGCCTACATACCAACATAAAAATGTGGGATCAAAACCCCGTAGTTCATGGTAAAAATTTCAAAGAAGTTGGTGAATTGATTTTAACAAAAGTTTAACAAGAAAAGGCACAAACCAAGGACTTGAATGGGGTTATTAGAACTTTTTGTATTTTTGAAATTAAAGTCAATATAGTTAAGTTCATTCACAAGTTTGATTTAAGAAAAAGTTTGAAAAATTCATTGGCATCAGGCCAAAGTTTCTAATCATTAAAACATGTCTAAGTTGAAAAACACACAAAAAGAAGGTTTTGAAAAGAGGGGGAAATTTTGAAATTTAAGAAGTGGGAGGAGATGAAGGGACTATCCTTGACAAAAATTAAAAGTTAAGGGTCGAAAACATCTGACCAATGGGATGTAATTCAATAGACAAGAATGTCATATAGAAACCTGTTTTCCTTTGGACTTTAGCAAGTAACAAGCATAAGAAATATCCAAGCAAACCATATGAAGGCCATTGCATCAAATAAAGATAGCCATAATATCTAAGCAATCAATCCAATAGCTTGCAGTCTTAAATTTCTTCCAATGTATCAGATGAAAATATTCCTTGTGGTGAACTCAAAAGCGATCATCAGACATCAAAAATAATAACATGATAACAATTAAGCACAAAAGTCAAAGAGACAGGTGAATGAAGGTCACTCAAGGCTTGCATCAGATGGAAGACACAAGTAAGGATAACTCGGTCTTAGATAGTGGCATTATAACTTCCTTAACTCTTTCAAATCAGGACATCTGAAATTGTACTTCTTAGTGTTCCTTCGTCCATAATCCATGGTCTGAATTTTTCGCAAACAAGACCTTAGTTTCCTTGAAATTTATTTTATGTGATGAATGTTATGATGTGCATGTATGCATGAATGCAACAATCACACACAATGGATCACACACAAGGAAAACACAAACAAAGGTCAAGGGATGGATCAAGTCATCATCAAGATCAATAATCTATTTCGATGGATTATGGTTTTCACCTTATCAACACCCAAGTTCCATTGATATTGATGACTCTGATCGGATCAACCAAGAATCAAAGGGTTTATTGTGAGTCACGAGCATGGAGTCGGGTTAAGAACCATCCCAAAGGAGTCTACTAAGGATAAAACCTGTAGATCATGTTATAAAAAGTTCCCAGAGTCTTGATCCCATCTATCGGATACTATAGGTTAGGATGACTGACTCATCAACCAATAATACTCTCAAGAGAAACTCGTCTGAGTTTAGTATCACGTAACAACTGTTATCAAGTCTACACTTGAACAATATCCGCATTACGTCCTAAATAGGCCAAGTTGGGTTAAATTTTATACGGTCCTCAACTTCTCGATCCCCCCAAATTAGAGAAAGTAATGCATATCTGAAGCTAGCGGAAATATACCCGAACGTATCGCACGCTCGAACATACAACAGAGTCACCATCAAACTTTATTTATCCCTAAAGGTAAGGGAAAACATCGATAAAACCTGGGGAAAGAGATGTGCTGGGTAAGGAAGTCGGTTATGCAAGGGGAAGGTATTAGCCCCCGAAACATCCATGGTACTCCATGGGAACCGTTTTGATTGTTCTCGCTCGAATAGGTGTTATATCTAAAGATTACTCGCAAAAGAATGGGAAAGGAAGGGAAATAGATAAAGTGCTCGGTGAGGATTAGGGCCCTCATGCCTATGTATCCTTATAGTGCAATGAGGAAATCAGAGCTCTGTAGTTCGAAGAACTAGTGGTGGGAGATGAAAAGGATTGTGATAGAGGTATGGTATGAACCAAAGATTATATGATTTGAACTCCAACGAGGGGTGAAAATGTGAACCCAAGATTAAAAGGGTATAAACCAACAAGTGAGGGGTCTAAGACATGGTATCACTATATTGGAACAACCAAAAAGAAAGGGTTGCCTAAATACGACTGCAAAGTACGTAAGGAGATGCTTGTCTAAGCTACAAGGTATGACAAGACAAACAAATCAGCTCTTGGTTCACAAAAAGGGGTACGCGATGGAGCACAAAGGTATAATGTATTTGGCTCAAAGAATAGACATAGAGCGAATGAAGGTAGATTACGAACGTATTATGGAAATGAAAGGAATGAAGTGTCTGAAGTCACCGAATTTGAATATTTGGTGACAAGTGACTGAAGAAGTATTGTTTGAAACCGAAAGGTGAAAGTGTATTGGAATCCATAGAAGAGATGGAGTTTGTACCATTGAGGGAAAGGTGGCATGAACCCACAAGTGAGGGGTCTAAGACATGGTATCACTATATGGTTGGCCGAAAAAGAAGGAATTAAATGTCTAGGTACAAACCAAACAACTCTAAGTACAAAAGCAAACTATTAATTAAACGTCCTAAACGGGTATATATGGAATTCCAAAGAAAGTGTATTTCGATGTCAAAGGTATAATATGTCACTAGGTGAACGGTTTATGATCGAAGGTAGATAATGGATAGTGAAAGGTATGGATGATGCCCTAAGGAGAAGGAGGAATAATTAGAAGTATTCTCGCCAAGGATTCGCATCCTCGTGCCTACGTATTCTCATAGTGCAATGAGAAAATCAGAGCAATCATAGTTCATCCCACTAGGGCTGAAAAGAAATTGATTGGAGGCAAGAAGAAATGGATGATTGAGATTGAAATGATTAGAATGGATGGGAGAGACTTGATAGTTACTGGATGAGAATCACACTAAAGTCTATGAGTAAAGGTGGATACGATAAGCAACGAGCCAAACGTCTCACACCCAAAGATATCCAGAATGAGTGTAGGAAAGCTTCAGTCTCATTCCTTTTTTACCACTTAAGGCTCGTGGCATGTAATTCTTGTCTTAAACTTCAAGGGGGGAGAGAAGAATCTTTTTAGTTGTTTCTTGCACTGATGATGACCTTATCAATCGCTCGATCGAATTTCACTAAAGTCTATAAATAGAGGTGAATACGATTAGCGCTGGGTCATACGTCTCATACCCAAAGATACGCAGAATGGGGGTAGGAATACTTCAGTCCCACTCCTTCTCTATTACTTAAGGCTCGTATCGTACAACTTGATTCATGATTGATAAGTTGTTGATTCTAGTCCTTGCTTTTGTTTCTTTTGCTTTTGTAGTGAGAGACTTGTCAATTTTATGGTTAGAATTGTACTAAAATCTATGAATAGAGGTGAATACGATGAGCGCTGGGTCATACGTCCCATACCCAAAGATACTCAGAATGGGGGTAGGAATACTCTAGTACCACTCCTTCTTTATTACTTAAGGCTCATGCCACACTCTTCTAACTTTGATTTAACAAGTTCTTGAAGCTTCTACCTTTGATGTGCTTGAATAATCTGCTGCTTGGTATGACTGAGGATGCCTTGATTGAAGATCTTGTCTTGAGGCCTTGAGCTTCACAGCTTGGAAGAAAAGTCTTATTAAGTGACCAAGGGTCTTTTGGTCACTCAATTTAGACTGTGGGATTATACAAATTCAAAGGATTTAATTAATCAAAATTGCTTTTGATCAATTTAATCATGGGTTTTGTTTTGTTTTTTAGGGAGCTAGGTTAGGATCTAATCAAAGTTAGTAATTGTTAGAAACTATCCTAAGGGATCATGCATTAGAAGTTGATTGAAAATTCAAAGTTAGAAACCCTAAGGGAGCATGTACAAATTGGTCCAAATATTGGTTAGAATTCTATGCTAAGTCCTAAAATAGTAAGGGAATGATTGCATTCTATGTCACATTCTAATCCTAAAGGGATCATGCAATTTTATCACAAAAATACCAAAAATAACCCCATAAGGGCAAAATGGTCATTTTCCAAAAATGTCAAATTTTATTCATGACCTAAAGTTGATTCTAACCTAATGTAGAAACTTAACCTAATGTATGGCCATGTCAAACTCTAAATTTAATCAAGCCTAAACTAAAGCCTAATTAAATTTCAATTTAAATCCTAATTAATTCTAATGAGAATTCTAAAACTATGAATTAATCCTAAATGAGATTCTAATCAAAATTCTAAAAAAATAGATTAATCCTAATTTTCAATTAACCTATTTAATCTAATGTTATTTTAGTTAATAAAATTGCAAAAAAATCAATTAAGAAACATAAAGAAAACAAGTAAAATGAACATGGGGTGCATGACTAAATGGAGGTTGAAAAGGAATTCAGGCTGTTGGGCTCCTACTTGAGCCCATGGAGTTTTTTGGTCAGCCAACAAACTCCAAACAAGGGGTGTGCGTGTAGTAAAACTGGAAATGGGCCTCTGAGCCCAAAAGGCACCAATGTTCATTCTAGAGAGGGGGTGCACTAGAAATTCAAGAAGGGGAATCAGCAAAAGATCAGTGGGCTTAGTGAAGCCCTACTCAACATACGTTGTAACCAAAAGAGGGGGCGTGTTAGAAAAAGGGGTGGTGTGAAACGTGAATTTCCATGGGCCTCCAGAATCTGAGCCCACTACACCTCCTTGTTGACTTGTACAAGTCCACAGGTTTGAATGAATAAACCTTGCGCGCTCAAATTCTCACTGTCATTGGTCGTTAGCCACCGCGTCGGCAACCATCGCTGGCGGTGGTGGCATCCAAAACCTAAATTCTAACTGCCATATTATGCACAAATACGCGCTGATGACAAAAATGGGATCCATTTGGGGAATTGGTTCATGGATCAACCGAATCGAGAGGATCTTGGGAAGAACCCTAAGATTCTAAGTCCAAATTAAATACCGTTGGTGATCAATTAGACTCCTACACCATGGGGTTTCTATTTATCATACCAAATTCTCCTAACTGGTGAGCTCAAAGCAAGCAAATACAAGTGGAGCAAAAACTACATACCAGAGAAGACGATCGGAACGGTTCGCCGGTGAGTTCTTGACTTTGCCTTGCACTTTTTCTTCCTTCCTCTTTCTTCTTCTTCTTCTTCTTCTGAACTTGAGAATAGTGAGCACAAGATGGAATGGGAGTGGTTAAGCTCGAGCAAGATTGAAGCTTCAATGTGAAGCTTCAATGGTTTTTTGAGAGAGATGGAGCTTTAGTGAGGGAGAGGGAATGAGTTGCAGAGTGAGTGAATTTCTGAGCAAAGTGTTCAAGGTCTTCAAAAGGTGATGGTGTAATTGTTTAAAGAGAGAGGAGTTTAGGGAATTAGCTAGGTTTAGAGTGAGGTTTCGATTTAGTCGGATTTTGGTTAGGAGTTAGTTAACATTGACTTATTGAGTTGGGATTAAACTCAGTTAGTTATGAACAACTTAGTTAGTTAGGATTAGTTAATGAACTTAGTTAGTTGGTGTTTTAGGTTAATTAATTAAGGTTAATGACTAGCTATGGGAGGTTGCACTTAAGTGGAATTGAACTTCAAAGGGTTGAACAATGACTGGCTGCACAGGTTTCTCTTTCAGTTAGCTTGGTTGTAAGCAATTCTTACGTGTGGATGTTATTGGCCTTTCCTGCTATAGTTGATTGGAAAGCAATTGTTAGGGAACTGATGTAGCATGTCTGGGTGAGTTCTCTATTAGCACATGCCTTTCCATGACCCTGTTGCAACGAGCCTACCATCTGCTTGCATTTGGGATTCTCAATGTTATCATGCCAACTTGCAAAGGCTTGGACTGTTATGTATGTTTGTGTTATGCTGCAGCTTGCATCCATGATTTTAGATAATTTTGGTCTTGATGCACATGCTGAATGTGAGCTTACATATGTACATGGGTAGGGTTCTACTATGACATTGTTTTGATGTTGCAGGTCTGGTGCAATATTGATGCAACTGATGGATGATGCAGGTACAACCAGAATTTCCTCTGTTCTTGGTTTGGTTTGCAAGTTTGTCATTAAGCATACAATAGGTTTGAGTTGGCATTGTGAAGGTTTGTGGTTCCTTAAACCTTGATCCAATGGTTCAGGTGATTCACTGTGGAGAGTTTGTGTATTGCTCCTGTTATATTTCTGTCTTGACTTGGATCCATGGACTGTTTTGCATTTTATCTTAGTCCTAAGCACTATTTGATGTTGGATTAACCATGCTCTTGGCATGGTGCAGGTTGGTTCTTGCTAGCAGGTCCATATGGGGTGCTTGTAGTCTGCATGATTCATTGTGGTTTGGTTTTGAAAATGTGCAGGACTGCTTACATAATATTTTTATGGCTTAGATTCATATTCTCATGTACTTCTTGCTACAGGATTCCTTGTGGTTTGGTTTGAAAATATGCATTGGCTTCCAGCAGGACCAACTTGCTTGCCCTTTTGGCTTGGTGCAGCAAGGCCTTGATTCAAGATAATAGGGATGTTCCCTGCTGCAGGTTGTAGTATTTCTCCTTGTTGTTTGATGCAGATTCTATAACAAGGCAATAGGGCTCTATATCTTGTTGCAGTGGAAAGGGTTGAGTGTGCTTGCAGACTGGCTGTTGCAACTTCGATGTGTAGGTTGATGCAAGTCAATGCAGAGTGCTTGCAAGGAAATGTTAAGTGTGTTGATTGGTCCTCTTGCAGACAAATTGTTGGCTACACTGGTTTTGTTTTACCTTGTATGTAATTCATAGCTAGTCCAACCCATGGCTTGGCATGTTTCATGGATGAAAAAGGTTGTACCATTGCATTAGGTCCTGCTGGCTCATGCTCATAGTAGGTTTTGGCTTGCCCATTGACAACACTTGTGGTTTTAATTCAAGGCATGTTCGCAACATTTCAAGGTGTGGCTTTTATGTTGGTTGGGACTTCGGTCTGTGCAAGTTTGGCTTTGTAACAAGTTGGTGCAGCAGGGCAAATATAGTAGGGTGGAAGTTAATTGGCAAAGCAAGAAACTCCAAATGTTCAAGGCATGACCAAGCATCAAAGTGAAGAAATCAAGTTCACATAGTTAAATCAAGGCCAACATGGACATGGAGTGAGAGTTAGGGCCAGTCATTTAGTGATTAGGGATGACCAAGGGCATATGGTTGACTTTGGTCAAAGTTGACCAAAAAGTCAACTATTGACCAAAGTCAACAATTTGTAAAAATTCATTTTTTGTGTGTTTTCCTTGTAAATGGACAATGGATTTATGATTTGGGTGAAAATTTAGGGCATTAGAGTTTTGGGTTGACTTTTGGTCAAAGTTGACCAAAAAAGTCAATTGTTGACCAAAATCAATAATTGGTCAAAAATGTCAAATTTTGTATTTTCTTGTGTAGAATCACATGTAATGGTTTAAAATGACATGGAATGGATTGAAATGGTTTGAAATGGTTTGAAAAGTGATTGAAATTGGTTTTACAATTGGTTTAATCATGACTGGAATGTTTGACTTTTGGAAAGAAAATAACTTGAATGATAATGTACATGAACAAGGCCATGAAGTGAGACCAATAGGTTAGGGTTTGATATGACATCCATGGATCAATAACATGACTAGAAAGTGGCCTAAACCCTAAACAAGGCCATGGAACACAAGGGGTTTGGTTGTTTAGATGACCAGGATCAAAGATGTGTCCACAACCAAATAAATAACACCATTGACTTTGAACCAAGACCAAGGCTCCAAGAAAGGTTAGGTCAAACAAATTGACAACGTGTGAAGATTGAGGGGTCATGAATGCAGAGACAAGCCACCAAATTCATTTGGTTCACCATCTCCTGATTAGGGCTTTGGAGGCCAAGATAAGGCCTGGGGAAGCTCCAAGAGATCCTGCCTTGAGAAATTAGGGTTTTGAAAGCCTTAGGTTGTCTGGTAACAACTTTGTTGAATTCAAGCCTCCACCACCACCATTAGGGTTTCACATCCCCCATGTTGATGGTATGATTAGAACATGCCTTTGAGCTTTGATATCTACACAAACCTTAGCTTCATAAGCCCAAGTTTCTTCTGAATCCAAGATGAATGATGCATGTGGATTATTTATGAATGTATGCAAGTGATCTTCTGATCAAGTGGTTTGAAGGATAAGTGAGAAAGGGGAGGGAAAATTTTAGGGTACAACACTATCCACTACTTACTCGTGTGACATCAGCAACTCTAAAGAGGTCTCCACTGAGTGGGGGATCTCATGTCAACTCTTTCAGGACTACTCCTTCAAATCCAACATGACTATACCACCCTCATATCTTAGATTGCACTCAAGTTCGGGTTAGAACTTATCTCACCACACAAAGATCACCAAGCACAATAGACAAATTATCACACAACAATATATATAAACAAACATCAAATACAAATATACACACAAAAAAGTAGGTTAAACCTACTGAGGAGTATTGCCCAGTAGAGTCGCCACTTAATTTTTGTAGTGGTAAACTTATGACCATCAAACTATGTATTAACTTGACGTCAATAAAACTAGAGTCGCCATCGCACTTTTATTGTTTCCAAAGGAAAAGGGAAAAAGTACGAAAAAACCTCGAAGATAAGAAATTTTCAAATCAAAACTAATAAAATGTCAAAGATTACAGGTAAGGGGGTTGGTTACACAGAGGGAAGGTGTTGGCACCCAAAGTGTTCTAGGGATCCATTTTTTCTATGCAAGTGTTTTGGTCAAAATGATGTTTGATAAGATATAGAGTGAAGGGATGAGAAAAGAATTCATTAATTATATTTTTGTGTTTAAAAAGACCTTCGGTCTTATGCCTACGTACCAACCTAAAAATGAGGGATCAAAATCCCATAGTTCGTGGTAAAAATTTCAAAGAAATGGGTGAATTTATTTTTAACAAAAGTTTAAAAGAAGAGGCATAAAAGGCCAAAGAATTGAGTAGGGTTGTTAGTTCTTTTTGTTCTTTTAAAATTAAAGTCAACATGGTTAAGTTCATTCACAAGTTTTATTTAAGAAAAAGTTTAAAAATTCAACGGCATATAGCCAAAGTTTCTAATTATTAAAACACGTCTAAGTTGAAAACACAAACAAAGAAGCTTTTCAAAAGAGGGAGAGATTTTTGAAATTAAAGAAGTGGGAGGAGATGAAGGGATTGTCCTAGACAAAAATTAAAAGTTAAGAGTTGAAAAGATTTGACCAATACGATGCAATCCATAAGACAAGAATATCAGATAGAAACCCATTTTCCTTTGGACTTTAGGAAGCAACAGTCATAAGCAATATCCAAGCAAACCATATGAAGACCAAGGCGTCAAATAAAGATATCCATAATATCTAAGCAAGCACTCCAATAGCTAACAGTCTTCAATATCTTCCAATGTATTAGATGAAATTATTCCCTGTGGTAAACTCAAAAACAATCATCAGACATTAATAATAATAACAATATAACAATCAAGTACAGAGGCAAGGTGACAAATGAACCAGAAGCACCCCAGGTTTTCATCATATGAAAGGCACAGTCAAGGATAAATCAGTCTCAGATAGTGGCATTGGACAAGTCCTTAAAGCATAAGGAGGTTGCTATTCTAAGTCCAAAAGTTCAGATCAAGTCCAACAGTCCACCAATATATTTTTTTAAGTTTTTTGTTATTATTAGGTATTTTGAGGTCCTAAGAACAGAAACAAAATAAAATCACAAGTACACAATATATACAATCACAAGATATTATTCAAGTGAGCAAAGTGAAAAGGACTGAAAGATAAACAAGTTGCATGAAATGTAAATGACAATGAATGATAAAGGTACTGAAATTTAAATTACATTAAGTAAATGACTTGAAAGTAAAGCAATATTAATAAAGAGTTAGTTAAAGGTTAATGAAGAGTTTTGATTGTTTAAGTCATTCTTTGGAGAATACTCAACCATTCATTCACAAGTATGCGTACATCATCCATGAGAATGGCTCCAACTTGAATAAATCAACAAGTATGCCACTCGCTCTCATGAATGGAAAAAAGGTCAAGTTTTCACACAATGCCATGAAGAATGAGAGACTTACAATCTCACTTACAAGAATGCTATGCCTTTTTGGGACCAATTTAGCTCTATGTTAAGCAATCATAATTATACTTATGTAGAAGTCACAACTATCTAAGGTCGGGCAATAAAAATATTGGTGTCAATGCATGTTAGAGACTTGGTACAAAGAACCAAACTCCTAAAACATACCACACACTAAAAATAAAGATGGGGGGGACCTATCTCGGTCAGGCTCATGTTGATTCATCTGACACAAGGTCTTTGATGAATCACCTAGCATTAGACATGAAGAGAATTCATGGGTTGATGATGGATTCGGGACGAATAAGGATGAATATGAAGAAGGAAGGGGAAATAGAAACCCAAATTGATCATAAGAGGAAATTCATCTGATTAATACTATCCATTAATTTTGGGGGATGAAATATACATTTCATCAACCCCCTAAATTCAATAGTATTGGTCAAATAAAAATAAAATCAACCATGACACAAGCCAAATAGAAAGTCAAACATCACATGACCAATTAAATGGCTCAACAATTTTTTAAAATAATTAATCAATTAAAAATTAATTTTAAAATGAATTAAAATACATTTTTAAATGGACAAAACCTAAAATCCCTTCAAATCACTAAATAAATGGCCAAGGGATTTATCCTAGGTCAAACAAGGTCAAAGGACCTTAGACAAAAAAAATTAGAAATTTTGGAAAGTCAAAGTATTTTAAAATATTTAAAAACAAGTCAAAAATCATTTAATTCACAAAAAATATCAAAAATAATCCAAAAAATGATTTTAAGTCAAAATATGGAAGAGGAAAATATATAAAGATTTTTGGTGAAAGTCCCATATTTTTTGGATTAAAAATTAAATTTCTAAGAATAAAATAAAATAAGAGGATTAAACATAAAATCAGAAGATAAAATAAAATTGGAAAAAATAAGGGCCATCAAATCTCCCTCATTAATTGAGGTGGCAGATCCGATGGCCACACGTATGCTGTCCACGATGTGCTTCTGTCAACGTGTTGCACGCATGGTAATCAGAACCAAGGGCCATGATTAGAAGATTTAAACAAGATCAAACGGTTCGAAGGGTGCCAACACACCACCGAAGTCCTAGCTCCGGTCTTCTTCTCCAGTGGACCTCACCGGAATGGTCCACCACTAACCTCTACAAAAATGGAAATTGAATACACTAATTCGAAGGAAAAATCCTCAGGAGTCCAAGTATGCCCTCAATTTCTTCCAATTCCACGTATATTGAAAGATACATGGATTTGAAATTTGCAAAGCAACTCAATCTTGTTGCCTACATTGGTAGGACTTCAGCCAACCAAAAGTTAATTGAAATGATGGAGAATTGAGAGAGAATAGAAGAGAGAAAGTTTCACAAAATTCACCTTATGTTTGCAGTGATGAAGCTCGATCTGGATCTCAATTTGCTTGGGCTTGCTTCCACTAGCTTGCAGGAGATAAAATGAAAGCTCAAATGGCTTGGACTCTTGGAGTTTCAACTTCAAAACAGAAGTGAAATTGAAACTCGATTTCTAATGAAACTTCAAGATTATCCTATAAATGGAGGGTGGGAAGGTTGTAGGAGAAAAGCTTGGGCAATGTGTCTTTTATTCTGAGCAAAGTGAATTGCATTTATAGGCTTGGCAATTGATTTTCACACACTTCCATAATTTGTCCAAAAATAGCAATTCTCATGTGCATCCTTGCATGGGCATGTGATAGGCCCATGAAATGATTGGAAATGGTCCAAAATAGTGCTTGAGTGATGCTGAAAGCTTAACATGAGGTCATGCAAATGTGTTTGGAAGTTGGTCATGAAAATCATCCAAATGGGACCATATGTAACCATGCGCAAGTCCTTCAAAAATGCTTCAAATGTCATGATCTTGGACTCTTTTGAAAGGTAACATGAAGGGGACTAATTTTTATGTTTAACACTTTTACATTTGGAGCTTGGATCATGATTAAGTTTAAGGTGGAAGTTGGAGAAATCAAACATAGTTGAAAAATTTCTAAGTATAAAGTCTAAGGATCACTTTTTCCACCTTGAATAACTTTTGCTATGAGCTTCAAATGAAAATGGTTTCTTCACCAATATTGTATCTCTTTCATTACTATTAAATTTGGTCACAAATTTGACATCATTTGAATCTTGCATGAGGGAGTTTTGGATTTTAGAAGTTGAGGAAAAATGCTTGTCACAATGGTGATGGGCCAAATTTGACATCATATATTTCCTCTTGGCACATGCCCTTACAAGTAGATTTTGACATTTCTTAAAGAATAAAAGTTGTATAGTACATATTGAAATTAATCATGAAACTTGGATGGTCCTCATATCATAAAAATTGAGCAAGTTATGGTTCTTGGAAGTTGACCTTCCATCTAGGGCACATACAAAATAACCTATAATCTTTCACCACAAAAAATGACTTTCCAAGCAAAATGATATATTGATGACAACATGAAATTTATTTGGAATGTAATAAATAGTAAGTTGTATATTAGAATCATTTTCATATGAAAAATATTGTAGGATATAGGGTCTAAGGAACCCTAGATTTGACTAGTTGACTTTCTCTGGTCAACCTCTTTGAACCAACTTGCAAACTTGAAGTTGTTTTGACCTTTGAGGCTCATGGAGGATCATATATGTATAAGATGATGTGTAATGAAGTATACCTTTATATCTTTGATAAATTGGTGAATAAACTTGTTGAGGAAGTCACATAAGATACCCAGATGAATTAGGGCTTCCAAGGCAAACAAGCTTCGAATTCTTGATCAAAATGATAAATGAAGAACATGGGGATCCATATATGATGCTTAGAACCATTGTGGACCTTTCCTTGATTGGTCTCTTGCATTGAGGGTCACAAACCCTAGATATGATCTTGTTGAGGCACAGGTGGACACACACTACCTACAAAAGAAACAAAGCTACACATAGACATATTTTTGGTATTTTGGTTAGTAAACAAATAAAACGAAGTATGATACAATCAAAAGTTCTTGGTGACCTCTCCTAATTCAAAACCAATAAATGAGGGGTAAGGAGGATGCCAAGGTGTGATCCCAAAGCCAATGCAAATGATGAGATAACATGAGGGATCTTAGGACCAAAATTGGGGTCTTACAACACGGTTAGCGAGTCTCGTCCCCTATTCATCCGATAAAGTTGTGACTTATAAGTATAATACCATCATGATTGAGATTGGGCAAGAGGTTCCTCTTCCCGCTGCAAATTCAGTGTTAAGCATTGCATATGTCGTAAAGGTGACCCGCAGTGGTCGTTTGTTTGGCCTTGTATCTTCTAAAGTTATGGAAGATGTGTCAGTGGGTAAGAAGGTAGAAGTTCCTGCAGTTGATCTGGTTAGTGCTCCAACTTATTAGTCTGGTGAATCCAGCGGGTAAAAGGATAATGATGCTGATGAGGTACTTTATTTGATCAAGAGAAGTGAGTTCAACATTGTGGAGCAGTTGCTCCAAACGCCGTCAAAAATCTTCGTGTTGTCATGTTGATGAATTCTGAGGCACATAGAGAGGCTTTGCAGAAAATGTTGGAACAAGCTTATGTAGAGCATGATGTTATTGTGGATCAGTTCGACCACATTGTTGCCAATATTACTTCGTGTAATAATTTGAGATTTTATGATGAGGAACTTCCTGAGGAAGGTAGAAATCGCAACTTGGAACTCCATATTTCAATACATTGCAAAGAGGACACTCTGTCCAATGTATTGGTTGATACTGGTTCATCATTGAATATGTTTCCCAAGTCAACTCTAGCAAGACTTTCTTATCAAGGCACCCCAATGAGGTATAGTGGCGTAGTTGGTAAAAGCATTTGATGGTTCCCAAAAAACTGTCATTGGAGAGGTGGACCTTCTAGTTAAGATAGGTCCGAGTGACTTTAAGATTACTTTTCAAGTAATGGATATTCACCCGACCTACAACTATTTATTAGGAAGGCCATGGATCCATAAGGCTGGTGTTGTGACATCTACTCTACATTAGAAGTTGAAATTTGTTAAGAACAGCAAGCTCGTCGTTGTTGGTGAGGAGAAAGCTCTTTTCATAAGCCATTTGTCATCCTTCACCTATGTAGAAGTTGAAGAAGAAGTTGGAACACCGTTCCAAGCTTTATCTGTTGCTGATGAATTGAAGAAGATTAGGGAACCCATGTCTCCTCTGAAGGATGCAAAAGAGGTTATTCAGGATGGTGGCACCGATAAGTGGGCTCGTGTTGTAGAGTTAATTGAGAATTAGAATAAAGCCGGTTTGGGATTTCAACAAGGGTCATTCAACGAAAATGTTAAGGCTATGCAAGAAGTTTTCCGCAGTGGAGGGTTCATTCACAAGGATGAACAACACTCAACTGCAATTATTAAAGACAATGATGAAGATGAAGCTTGTGCCAACTTTGTGACACACGACCAGACTTGCAACATTTGGATTGCTGTATAAGTTCTTGTTGTTATGGACCGTTCAAAGTAATTTGTTTTATTGTTGAAGAAAAATACTTCTCCTAGGCCTAAGGGAGAAGTGAAACATTGTTGGGCATTTTCAATATTATCATCAATAAAAATACAATTTTATTCATCCACATCTATGATGTTTGTTTTTACTTTTCGCTTTTTCTGAAAATGGTAATCACAAAACAACATAAATAAATAATAATCTTTCCATCTGCATAATATTTGTTTGCACTCCACTTCTCTAAAATCAAATTATCAAATCATTATGCAGGTTGGATCTCAAACCCATTGAATGCTATGATCCTAGTCCCTTCCTAAACTTTGATTTCCCTGTGTTTGAAGCTGGGGAAGAGAATGATGCGGAAGAAATGTATGATGAGTTGTCCTGTTTGCTTGAGCACGAGGAAAAATCCATTCATCCATTTGAAGAGCAGACTGAATTAGTCAACTTGGGTTCTGATGATGATGTGAAGGAAGTCAAGATTAGGTCTCAACTATGTCCAGAAGCTAAGAAGGGGTTGATTGATCTTCTCCGAGAATATTCTGATGTGTTTGCTTGGTCCTATCAAGATATTTGGATTCTGATATTATGGAGCATAAATTGCCTTTGAATCTAGAATGCCCGTCGGTCAAGCATAAATTTAGAAGAACTCATCCTGATATTACAGTAAAGATTAAGGAGGAAGTGCAGAAGCAGATTGATGATGGTTTCCTTGTTACCTCTGAGTATCTGCAATGGGTGGCCAATATTGTGCCTGTTCCGAAGAAAGATGGAAAAGTTCGTATATGCATTGATTATAGATATTTGAATAAAGCCAGTCCAAAAGATGATTTTCCTCTGCCACACATTGATATGTTGGTAGACAACATACCTAAATTCAAAGTCTTTTCGCTTATGGACAAATTTTTCGGTTATAATCAGATCAAGAGGGCACCCGAAGATATGGAGAAGACCATGCTCATTACACCTTAGAGAACATTCTATTATCAAGTGATGCCCTTTGGTTTAAAGAATGATGTTGCAACGTACCAGAGAGCTATGGCCACTCTTTTCCATGATATGATGCATAAAGAGATTGAGGTGTATGTTGATGATATGATCGTTAAATCAAGGACTGAAGAAGAACATGTTGAACATTTGTAGAAGCTATTACAACGTTTGAGAAAGTATAAACTTCACTTGAATCCCAATAAGTGCACGTTTGGTGTTCGTTCTGGTAAGATGTTGGGCTTTATTGTCAGTGAGAAGGGTATTGAAGTTGATCCTGCCAAGGTCAACGCAATACAAGAGATGCATATGCCCAAAATTGAGAAGCAAGTCAGAGGTTTTCTCGGCCGCTTGAACTACAACTCAAGATTTCTTTCGCATATGACTGCCACATGTGCGCCTATATTCAAGCTCATTCGAAAAGACCAGTCTTGTGATTGGACCAAAGATTTCCATAAAGCTTTTGATAGTATCAAAGAGTATCTGCTTAAGCCTCCCATTTCGTCTCCACCTATTGAAGGAAGACCTTTGATCATGTATTTGACTGTGCTTGAAGAAAGTATGGGTTGTGTTCTTGGTCAGCAAGATTAATCTGGAAAGAAAGAATATGCAATTTACTACCTCAGTAAGAAGTTCACCGACTATGAGAATCTGTATTCTATGCTTGAGAAGGCATGTTATGCATTGGCTTTGGCTGCTAAGCGTCTGCGCCAGTATATGTTGAATCATACTACTTGGTTGATATCCAAAATGGATCCAATCAAATACATTTTAGAGAAGCTTGCTTTAACTGGGAGGATCATCCGTTGGCAGATGTTATTATCTGAGTATGATATTGAATACCGATCTCAAAAAGCTATTAAAGGTAGTGTCTTGGCTGACCATTTGGCTCACCAACCTATTGAAGATTATCAATCAGTGCAATATGATTTTCCTGACGAAGAGATTTTTTATTTGAAGATGAAAGATTATGATGAACCATTTCTTGATGAAAGATTTTTTATATGCCGATATGGTGTGCCAAGTAAGATCATTACTGATAATGGATCGAACTTGAATAACAATATGATGGAAGCTCTTTACAAAGACTTCAAGATTGCATATCATAATTCTTCTCCCTACAGACCTAAGATGAATGGGGATTTTGAAGCTTCAAACAAAAATATTAAGAAAAATATCCAGAAGATGGTTGTGACGTACAAAGATTGGTATGAGATGTTTCCCTTTGCTTTGCATGGGTACCGTACATTTGTCCGCACTACAACATGGGCAACCCATTTATCTCTTGTTTAAGGAATGGAAGTTATGCTCCCTGTAGAGGTTGAGATCCCGTCAATGCGTATCTTAATATAAGCCAAGTTGATAGAAGCTAAATGGTATCAGGCCAAGTTTGATCAGCTCAATTTGATTGAAGATAAGAGATCGACTGCCATGTGTCATGGTCAGTTATATCAAAAGAGAATGAATAAAGCTTTTGATAAGAAGGTCAAGCCTCGTGTGTTCCAAGAAGGTGATCTTTTGCTCAAGAAGATTCTATCTTTCAAACCTCATGCAAGGGGAAAATGGACTCCTAATTATGAAGGTCCATATGTTGTTAAGAGAGCATTTTCAGGAAGTGCTTTGATTCTTACATCTATGTATGGTGAGGAGTTCACTCATCTTGTGAATGCTGTTGCAGTCAAGAAATACTTCACCTAAAAAAGAAAAGAGCAGCTCGTTAAGTCGAAAACCCGAAAGGACGACTTAGGCAAAAAATGAGCATCTCGGTGGATTGAAAACCCGAAAGGGCAATCCAGGCAAAAGTTAGTGATATAAAACAGAAAAATTCATCTCGGTAGGTTGAGTAACCCACCTTGGGGCAATCTAGGCAAAAAAGGAATGTCAACAATAATCTAAGAACGGTAAGTCTTGATGTGTAAAGTGTTGCCGGTCTTCCCCGAGCAGTTGTTTGGTGACTTTATCCTCCACAACAGTTCGTCGTTCATCCTCTGCATGGTTGATGAGTTTCTCCCCAAGCAATTTATCATCCCCAGTAGAGCTAATGTGTTGTTCTCTTTGAAGTTCATCATCTGTCCCCAGCTAAGAACTTATAATCTTAATTTGCATTTTTGTATGAACCTTGGATCTATATAGAACCTTTGTTTGGTTTTCAGATCCCCGACGCCTTTATTTGTGTGTTGCATAGCCGTGACAGTTTCTCCCCTATGTGGGTATGCAGATCTGGTTGATATATTGGTACCTTGGAATTGGTTTAATTCTCAATCTCCAAGAAGAGTCTGATGAGTATTGTTTTCCTTTTGAGGAAGTTATTATTGATCTTTGTATTCTTTTGTGGCCTTTGATTTGTCCTGGCAGATTGTTGAATCCCCAACGAAGTCCCACAGAGATGTTGGTGGATGAAATCCTCAGTAGATCGTCTAGTTCTCCCCACTCAAAGTTTTTACCTCTTGTTGTGACTTGAGACCTCAAAGAAGTTCCACCTTCTGATAGAATATTTCTTCCTTCAGGAAGTATTGATGATGTCCCTTGCAGGGTTGTCTCCCATTTGATATGATGTTGAGTAGTGACTTGTTGCTTTGGAAAGCCCCTCAGCTTGGATATGGATCCTCAGTAGATATCCCTTTATCCTCAGCATTTTAGGTCAGATGCATGTTTTCCATGCCCCTCCCTAGCCAGAGTTGAGCTTTGATGTATCCTCAGTCTCCCTTGAGCTATGGTTGTGTGTCATCCCCGGGAATTGAATTTATTTTGAATTAGGATTTATATCCTCGACGAATTATCTTTGTTCCTAGCAGGTTCTCTAGTTGGTGTTCCCATCTTGTTGAGATTAGCCGAGTATCTAGTTGTGATGATTCAGATCATTGTTTGTATCCTTTGTGCTTGTTTGTCAGCATAATCATATACTTACTCATGCATATACATGCAAAAAACATAACATCAGATATTTCATTGTGCATTTTTATCACATTGACCTTTCTTCTGAGCTCTTGCTTTGGTGATATTATTTCCCAATGCAAATTTGATGTGTTTGTCCTCCTTTAAATTGTAGAGTGTCAACCCCTTAAGCAGAAATAGTTTATCCTTTCTCCTTCCCCACTACGTTATTACATCATGGATGATTGTTATTTCAGTCTCCTCGATAGTTTTTTATCTAGATGGAACCACTCGCCTTGAGTTATATCCTCATTAGGTCGAGTCTTGTTTGACCGTTCCTTTCTAGTTCTTACCTAGAGAAATCTTTTGGTCCCCAAGAGTTTATTACCCAATAACCGGTAATATCCTTCTTGATGATTGAGTACTTTACCTATGTTAATTTACCCAGTAACTGGTAAAAGGTAATTTACTTGTTTTTTTTTTCTCTCCACCGGATTCATTTTTTTGTTTCCCCGTAAGTCTATCTTTGATATGTTCATCTTAACCGATGACGAATATTCTTCCTATTTGGTATTCTACCCAGTAGAAAATGTAGTTGTAATTCCTTTTTTCCCCGGAGGATCTATCCTTGATATGTTCACTTTAACCGGTGACAGATTTCCCCTTTTTGTGGTATTCTACCCACTAACCGATAGTTGTAATTCCTATTTGTGGTATTCTGTCCAGTACATGGTAGATATAAATCCTATTCCCCCTTTGAGTTTACCCTTGATATGTTCACTTGATATGATCATCTTAACCGGTGATGGATGCTCTCTCTTTGGTATTCTACCCAGTAACCAGTAGTTGTAATTCCTATTTTCCCTCGGTAGTCTATCCTTGATATGATCATCTTAACCGGTGACAAATATTATTCCCTTTGAGTTTATCCTTGATATGTTCACTTTAACAAGTGACGGATACTCTCTCTCTGGTTTTCTACCCAGTAAAAGGTAGTTGTAAATCCTATTTGGTTTCTTTTTCTCTAGTAGGTTATTCTTACCCAGTAACCCGGTGATGAATATTTCTCATTTTCCTCAGCGAGTCATTTTTGATATGTTTACCCTAACCGGTAATGTATGTCCCTCTACCCGAGTATATTATCTTCTTACCCAGTAACTGGTAGTAGATAATATAACTCTTTTACTCCCGTGCTGAAGTTTTTTCTTCCCCAGTTGAGTTTAGGTTTGTATTTCTTTGTGAAATAGAATTTCCTTTTGGCTTGAGTATTTCAGCTTTGTTCTGATCTACTCTTGTCCCCTGCAGATTCCTTTCTCCCCAGTCTGAGTCTGTAGTGGTAAATTCATGACCATCAAGTTATGGATAAGAAAGACGTCAAATAACAAGAGTCTCCACTGCGCTTTTATTGTTTCCAAGGGAAAAGGGAAAAAGTACAAACAAAACCCAAAAGTAAGAAGTTTTCAAATCAAAACTAATAAAATGTCAGAGATTACAGGTAATGGGGTTGGTTACACAAAAGGAAGGTGTTAACACCCAAAGTGTCCTAGGTACTCCTAGGGAGCTCTTTTTGTGTGCATATGTATTTGGTACAAAAAAAGATGTTTACAAACAAATAGAATGGGGGATGAGAAAAGAATTCATTAATTATATTTTTGTGTTTGGCAAGCCCTTTGGACTCGTGCCTACGTACCTACATAAAAATGAGGGATCAAAACCTCGTAGTTCGTGATACAAATTTCAAAGTGGATGCATTGCTTTTAACAAAAAATTAAGTTTGAAAGACACAAAGACCTAAAATGGTTTGAATGAGTTAGTTCTTTTTGGATTTTTTGAAAGTTTAAGTCAAGTATAGTTAAGTTGATTTATATATTGGATTTAAGAAAAGAAGTTTGAAAATACATTGGCATAAGGCCAAAGTTTCTATCTTTTTGCAAAATGATCAAAGTTTAGAACAAAATAAGTTCAACCAAAGAAGATTTTGAAAAGGGAGGGAGAGATTTTGAAATTACAGAATTGGGGAGATGATGAAGAGACTAATCCTATGCACAAAATTAAAAGTTAAGAGTTGAAAAGATCTGACCAAATGGGTAGAAATCCAATAGACAAGAATGTCAATAGAAACCCATAATTCCCTTGGACATTTAGAATCAACCAACATACAAATGCACAATTATATTATCTTGAAGAGAAAAGGCATCAAATAAAGATAGCCATATCCAAGCTTTAGTCATTCCATGATCTTCTTCAAAATTTTCCCATGTAACAGATGAATTCCACAAGTCACAGGTTCAAAATAACAGCTACACAATGATCATGTTGCAGATGAACTCAAAAGGATATTGAATGATGTATCAGCTGAAGTTCCAAATTGCAAGCAATTGGTTTCTCAATACGTTGGCATTGACCAAGTCCTTTAGCATAGGAATGTTGCCTAAGTTCTAAGTCCATTTGTCCAAGATCAAGCCAACAGTCTACACAAAAGTTTTTTTTAGGGTTTTTGTTGTTATTATGTACATTAATGGTCAAAGACCACACAAACAAGCAAAGTATAAACAAACAAGATATATGACACAATATGGTCCAAGTGGACAAATTGAAAATTGCATTAACATAAACAATTAGAATGATATGAACAATGGCAAATGAATAAAGGCTAGAATTAAATGACATTAAAGTAAATGGCTTGAAATTAAAAGTTAGTATTGTTTTGCTTTTCATTTTTTTAGTCATTCTTTGGAGAATACTCAACCCACTTATCACAAGCATGGATCCTTGAGCCAATACATCTTCCAAAGGAAGGAAAAAAGACCAAGTTTTCATGCAATCCTGTAGCGGGAAATTCATGATCATTAAGCTATTGACAAGCTAAAGATCAATTAACAAGAGTCGCCACCGCACTTTTATTATTTCCAAGGGAAAAGGGAAAAGTACGAACAAAACCCAAATAGTAAGAAGGTTTCAACTAAAAAACTAATAAAAATCAGAGATCACAGGTAAGGGGGTTGGTTACATAGAGGGAAGGTATTAGCACCCAAAGTATCCTAGGTACTCCTAGGGAGCCCTTTTTGTGTGCATATGTATTTTGTACAAAGTGATGTTTACAAACAAATAGAATGGGGGGATGAGAAAAGAATTCATTAATTATATTTTTGTGTTCGACAAGACCTTCGATCTTGTGCCTACGTACCAACATAAAAATTAGGGATCAAAACCTCGTAGTTCGCAATACAAATTTCAAAATGGATGCAGTGATTTTAACAAAATTTAAGTTTGAAAGCCACAAAGGCGTAAAATGATTTGAATGAGTTAGTTCTTTTTTGGCTTTTTGAAAGTTTAAGTCAAGTATAATAAAGTTTATTTACAAGTTTGATTTAAGAAAATAAGTTTGAAAATACAATGGCATAAGGCCAAAGTTTCTATCTTTTTGCAAAAGTGGTCAAAGTTTAGAACAAAAATAGTTCACACAAAGAAGATTTTGAAAATGAAGGGAGAGATTTTGAAATTAAAGAAATGGGGAGAAGATGAAGAGATTACTCTATGCACAAAATTTAAAAAGTTTAGAGGTAAAAAGATCTGACCAAATGGGTAGAAATCCAATAGACAAAAATGTCAATAGAAACCCAGAATTCCCTTGGAATTTTAGAATCAAGCAACACACAAATGCACAATTATATTATCTTGAAGAACAAAGACATCAAATAAAGATGACTTCATCCAAGCTTATCCATTCCATTATCTTCTTCATAAATAGTCCATGTAACAGATGAATTCCACAAGTTACAGGTTCAAAATAACAACTTCCAATGATCATATTGCAGATGAACTTAGAGAGATCTTCGAAGATGTATCAGATGAATTTAAAATTGCAAACACTTGGTTCTTCACAAATTGGGATTGGCCAAGTCCTTTAGCTTAGGGAGGTTACCTAGATTCTAAGTTCATTTGCCCAAGATCAAGCCAACAGTCCACTCAAAAGTTTTGTATGGTTTTTTGTGGTTATTATGTGCATTAATGGTCAAACAAACAAAGTATATACAAACAAAATATATCACACAATATGGTCCAAATGGACAAACTGAAAATTGAATTAACATAAACAATTAGAATGATATGTACAATGGCAAATGAAATAAAGTGCTAAAAGTAAAATTGCATTAAGATAAAAACTTGGAATTAAAAGTTAATAGTTAATAGGTTAGAGGTTAGTTTTGTTTTGTTTTGCTTTTCAAGACATTCTTTGGAGAACACTCAACCCACTTATCACAAGCATGGATCCTTGAACCAAAACATCTTCCAAAGGAAGGGAAGAAGGCCAAGTTTCGACACAATACCATGAAAGAGGGGAGACTTACAATCTCACTAACTAGCATGCTTATGCCTTTGGTGTCAAAAATTGAGCGCTATGTTAAGCAATCGTAATTGGACTTATGTAGAAGTCACAACTATTTGAGGTCGGGCAATAGAATTTTGGTGTTAATGCATGTTAGAGACATAGTATAATGAAGTATGCTCATGAAACATACCACACACAAAAAAGAATATGCAAAGGGTGTGGCCTAATCTCATCCATTCTCATGTCAATTTTTCAATCAACTAGCATTAGGACTTTGAGATGTCATAGGCCAAATGGAATGAATGAATGAAGAAGGGGAATGAGATGAAGTGGGAAGGGGATGAATGAGAACACAAATTGGTCAAAGGAGGACTTTTACCAAATTAATATCATTCATTCATTTTGGGAGATGGAATGTACATTGCATCAATCCCCTAAATCCAGTGATATTAACTTGACAAAGTCAAATCAACCTTGACCAAGACCCAACAACAAACAAGCAAACTCAAATAAGTCAATACAAATGGTCAACAAAATTTAATTGGCATTTATTCAATTTAAAATAATAAAATAGTGCATTTAATTCAAATATGTTTTGTCCAAATCCTAAGATCTCATCAAAACACCAAAGAAATGGACATGAGATTTATCATAGGTCAGACAAGGTTAAAGGACCTTGGAGAAAAAATTTCGTAATTTTTGGACATTTAAAAATATTTTTAAGCAATTAAAAAAATGCAAAATCAATTAATTCATGAGAAATATTAAAAATGATCCAAAAAAATAATTTTAATTCAGAATATGAAAGAGAAAAATATTTGAGAATTTTTGGTGAAAGTCCCATATTTTTTTGATCAATATTGAATTTAATATGAATTATTGAAGAAAATGCAAATAAAACAAAAATTTAGAAATTCTAAATTACGTGGACCATCAGATCTCCCTCATTAATTTAGGTGGCAGATCTGATGATCCAAAACGCGCATTCCACATATACATGAGTCAACCGCATGACACAGATGGTAATTCAAAGCAACGCTCAGGATTAGAACGTGATACATGAATCCTATGGTTCACAGCCTTGCCAAGTCATCGTCGGAGCTAGAGCTCCGGTCATCTTCTCCGGTGGACCTTACCAGACTGGTCAAGATGAACCATCACCAAAAAGAAAAACAAGGACATGATCTTGAAGAAAAAATGGCACTGAGCTCGAATCTGACCTCCATTCATTCCAATTCCAAATATATTAAGAGATATGTGGAATTGAAAATTGAGGTACATGAACTGAGTTTCTTCGATTTGACCTCAAAGCAACTCAATCTTCTTGCCTACATTGGTAGGACTTCATACAACCAAACAATCAATAGAATTGAGCAAGAATTTAAGAGAATCGAAGAGTTTAAAGTTTCTGCAAATTACCTTCAATGGAGGTCTGAACTTGATGGATCTTGATATGGCTTGTGCTTGGACTCACTCTACTTGCTTGTAGGAAGAGAATGGAAAGGTTTAGAAGCAATGGATTCCTGGAGAATTGAATTCCAAAAGAGTGGAGATTCAAGCTCAAATTCAAACAAATTTATCAGGTTTATCCTTTGAGAATGAAGGGTTTTCAATGGGGGATCAAAGCTGGCGCAATGGTGTTGTGAATTCTGAGCAATTGAAGCTCTATTTATAGCTGAATTGGTTGATAATTGCACACTCACTTTCACTTTCCAAAATTGGAAAATGATGATGCAATGGTGCATGGGCGCGCATAGGCCCATGAAATGATAGGTTGAGGTCCAAAATTGCATATCAGATGGTTTGAAGTTATCCTAGATTGTAAGGCAAATGTACATTGATGCTTGAAGACTGATCCATGCCAAATGATATCAGCCTATTTAAGCCATGCGCAGCCTATGCATTTCAAGTCCAAAATGAATGAGTTTGAGCTATTTGGAAAGTTGAGATCAAGAGGAACAAGTTTGATGTTGAAAACGTTTTCATTTGGAGCTTATAACTTTGAGAAATTTGAGGTGGAAGTTTGGAAAAATTTGACATATCAAAAAATTTCTAAGTGTCAAGCCATATGTCTCAATATTCCACCTTGCTTAACTTTTTATAGGAGCTTCAAATGAGAAGAGTGTATTCATCAAAGTTGTATATATCTCAAAGACCTTCAAAATGGTCACCAATTTAATGTCATTTGGATTAGAAATGGTAGAGTTATGCATTTTTGCATTTTGGAAAAATCACTAGATCAATGGTATAGGTCAAAAGTGACCTAATGTAGCCTCATATCACATGCTCAAAAAAGTTGAATTAGATCTCACTACAAACATAAAAGTTTAAGTAGACACATTGAATTTAATTTTTTAACTTGGAAATCTTTCATCTCATAAAAATTGAGCAAGTTATGGCCTTGGGAAGTTGACTTTCATATTAGGGTTTAGACAAAATGACCTATAATGTTTCAACATAGAAAATGATTTTCCAAGCAAAAATAGCTCTAGGTCTCGACATGATTTTTTTTATAATGTCATTTAGAGTAAGTTTTCTCTTGGAATAATTTTCATATGGTGAAAATTGTAGGAGATAGCGTCTGGGGAGACCCAGTTTTGATCAAATGAATTCATCTGGCCAACCACCATCAACCAACTTGCTAATTTCGAATTCTCTTGACTTTCTTGGCTCATTGTAGGTAATATATGCATAATATGATGACTTTTGAAGTGTCCCTTTAGAAATTTTATCAATTGGTGAGATAGCTTGTTGGAGAAGTTACTCAAGATACCCAGTCAAACTAGGGTTTCCAAGGCAAATCACACTCAAACTCTTGAAGAAAATTTGATCAATATAACATGTAAAGATCATTGGGACTCATATATGCTGTTCATAACCATTCTTGACTCAATTCTTGGTTGTGCTCTTTGTTCATGAGGTCTCAAACCCTAGATGTGGACTTGATGAATCAATGAGATCATGCCCTACCGACAAAAAAGTGAGATAAATGCAAAGACATGTTTTTTGGTATTTTATTTATTAAAATGATAATATACAAGTATTATATAATCAAAAAGTTCTTGGTAATCTCTCCCAAAAAAACCCAATGATAATATACAAGTATTATATGATCCCAATGCTTATGCTTATGATGAAATTGCATGAGGGATCTTAGGGTCAAAATTGGGGTCTTGCAAATCCAATGAAAGAGGGGAGACTTAAAATCTCACTAACTATAATTCTATGCCTTTTGTGTCACAAATTTAGCGCTATGTTAAGCAATCGTAATTGGACTTATGTAGAAGTCACAACTATTTGACGCCGGGCAATAGAACTTTGGTGTTACTGCATGTTTGAGACACAGTATAATGGACTATGCTCATGAAACATACCACACACAAAAATAATATCCAAAAGAGGTGGCCTAATCTCATCCATACTTATGTTGATTTTTCAATAAACTAGCCTTAGGACTTTGCGATATCATAGGTCAGATGAGATGGATGTATAAAGAAGGGGAATGAGATGAAGAGGGAGGGGAATGGATCAAAACTCAAATTGGTCAAAGGAGGACTTTTACCAAATTAATATCATCCATTCATTTTGGGAGATAGAATGTACATTTCATCAATCCCCTAAATCCAATGATATTAACTTGACAAAGTCAAATCAACCTTGACCAAGGCCCAACAACAAGAGTCAAACTCAAATTTCATGTTGAAATTTATCAGGTTTTCCTTTAGAATGTGAGGGTTTCAATGGGGGGAAAAGCTGGCGCACAAGGTGTGATTCAAATAAGCACAGAGAGCATGTATTTATAGCATGAATGAATGATATTTGCACACTTCAAATTTTATCCAATTTTAGAAATGTTGATGGCACGAGTGCATGGGCATGTGCAGGCCCATGATGCAATGCAAAAAGGTCCAAAATCATTCCAAATGAAGTCTGAACGGAAGCTTGATTGGCAAGGCAAAGTGAACCGAACTTTTGAAGCTTGATTCTTGCCAAATATGCAGCCCTGTTAAAGCCGTGCGCTGACCTAGAAAACCTCATCCAAAATGCATGAACTTGGGTTCTTTGGAAAGCTTGGTTCAAGGGGAACAAGTTTGATGTTCAACATTTTTTCATTTGGAGCTTGGAACATGGATATTTTTAAGGTGGAAGTTTGGAATTTCAACATGTTGAAATTGTTTCTAAGTGTCATGCTATATATCTCAATATTCCACCTTGCTTAACTTTTTATGTGAGCTTCAAATGAGAAACGTGTATTCACCAAAGTTGTAGATCTTTCAAAAACCTTTAAAATAGTCACCAATTTAATGTCATTTGGATTTGTAATGATAGAGGTATGCATTTTTGATGTTTGGAAAAATCACTTGTTCAATGGTATAGGTCAAAAATGACCTATAATGTAACCTCATATCACATGCTCATAAAAGTTGAATTAGCTCTCACTCCAAACATCAAAGTTGAATTAGACGTCTTGAATTTTATTTTGCAACTTGGAAATATTTCATCTCATAAACATTGAGCAAGTTATGATCTTGGGAAGTTGACTTTCAAGTTAGGGTTTAGACAAAATGACCTATAATGTTTCAACATAGGAAATGATTTTCCAAGCAAAACTAGCTCTAGGTCTCAACATGAAAGTTGTTTGGAATGTCATTTGGAGTAACTTTTCTCTTGGAATAATTTTCATATGGTGAAAATTGTAGGAGATAGGGTCTAGGGAGACCCAGTTTTGATCAGATGAATTCATTTGGCCAACCACCATCAACAAACTTGCTAACCTTCAATTCTTTGGACTTTTTGGCTCATGGTAGATCATATATGCATAATATGATGAATGTTTGAAGTGTCCCTTGAGACATTTGATCAATTTGTGAGATAGCTTGTTGGAGAAGTTACTCAAGATACCCAGTCAAACTAGGGTTTCTAAGGCAAATCACCCTCAAACTATTGAAGAAAACTTGATCAATATAACATGTAAGAATCAATGGAACTCATACATGATGCTCATAATAATTCTTGGATCAATTCATGGTTGTTATCTTTGTCATGAGGGTCTCAAACCCTAGATATGAACTTCATAGATCAATGGAGATCATGCCCTACCTACAAAAGAGTTAGGCAAATACAAAGACATATTTTTGGTATTTTGGTTAGTAAAATGATAATATACAAGTATGATACATTCACATGGTTCTTGGTAATCTCTCCCAAAATAAACCTAATGAAAGAGGGGTAAGTAGGATGCCAAGGTATGATCCCAATGCTAATGCTTATGATGAAATTGCATGAGGGATCTTAGGGTCAAAATTAGGGTCTTACAGCTGCCCTATTTAAGGACATTCTAAATGAGGAGGCGAAAGTTAAAATCTTCATGTGGACTCAGTAGAATGGGCTTAAATAAAAGCATATAGAAACAAATTTTGGTCCCTAAGAGACCTCATGATTCATATGATATGGATGTAAAAGTTAATGCTCTGTGGGGAAATATTGCCACAAAGGAAGAGAAATCAGAGAGACCGAAAGTCCATACGAGTAGAACGTATTCCGTAAGGAAAACTCACTGGGGAGACAAAGACTCTGGGGAAAAAGGAGTTATGTGTAGGCCAGGCTATGACTTAAAACTACCCGGGGACTCGAGGAATTCCATACAAACATGGAAAGACTCAGTCGGGGAAACAACAACATCTGCAGGGGATACGAGTAAGTCAGGATAAAATTGAAGTACTTGAATCATGCAGGAAGAGTGATTTCACTAAGGAAATGTGCACTCAACTCAAATGGGGAAGAAATAAACTTCAACACAGGAGGAGGAGAAATCTATTATCTAGTACCTGTTACTGGGTAAGGAGATAATAAAGATCTGACAGAGAGAACATCCGTCATCGGTTAGGATGAACATATCAAGGATGACTCGCTGGGCACCAACAGAAGGGAGTATTCATTATCGGTTACTGGGTAAGAAAAACCTTGTTGGGGAAAACTACAGAAAATAGGATTTACAACTACCGGTTATTGGGCAAAAGACCAAAGGTGAGAATATCCGTCATCGGTTAGGATGAACATATCAAGGATAAACTCGACAGGGAAGAAAATCCTTCATCGGTTAAGATGAACATATCAAGGATAAACTTTCCTGGGATTGTCAAGGAGGATACCCGTCATCGATTAAGATGAACATATCAAGGATAAACCAACTGAACAAAAAGTAGGAATTACATCTATTTAATGCTGGGTAGAAAACCAACAAAGAGAAAATCCGTCACTGGTCAAGATGAACATATCAAGGATAGACTCCGAGAGGGAAGAAAATAGGAATTACATCTATCAGTTACTGGATAGAATACCATCAAAGAGAAAATTTGTCACCGGTTAGGGTGAACATATCAAGGATTATCTCTACGAAGGGGACAAAAACAGGATTTACAACTACCAGTTACTAGGTAGAACACCACAAAGAGAAGGAAACCCATCATCGGTTAGGATGAACATATCAAGGATTAACTCTTTAGGGAACAAGAATAGGGATTACAACTACCTTTTTACTGGGTAGAATACCAAAGGTGAGAATATCCGTCATCGATTAGGATGGACAATAAAAGATAAACTCAGGCAGGGGAGAGAAAGATATTCGTCATCGGTTAGGATGAGCATATCAAGGATATACTTTCTGGGGAATAGATCCACTGGGGACTCTACTGAGGAGAAAAATAGGGGTACTTTTGCCGGGTATTGGGCAAGAAGTAACAAACTGCAAACTAAGAAGAATATTACCAGTAACTGGGCAATAAACTCTTAGGTGACTCGAAGCATATATCTAGGTAAAAGCTAGACAGAAACAATCAATTAAGACTCAACCCAACGAGGATATAACTCAAGGGGAGTGATTCCATCCAAATAAACAACTGGAAAGGAAACCGAAGTAATAATCATCTACGAGGAACAACTCAGTGGGGAAGAGGAGAAAAGTTAGAGTCTTTCTACCTAAGGGGCTGACGCTCTACAATTGAGGGAGGACAGACACCGAAATTTGTATGGGGATAAAGTACCGGCATATAGAGAATGAGAATCTAAAACCAACAAGTTAATCAGATATGACGATGCAAATATGCAATTATGAAATTACATGAACGTATATGTATATGATGATTATGCTGACAAAACAATCACAAAGGATACAAAGGTGTCGCAAAGGAATATAATCATCGGTACAATCCACACAAAAAGGGAGACAACTACTGGAGAACAGAGAAATCGACAAACCAAAGGCTCAAATCTAGCTGAGGGAAGAGATCTGCTAAGGAGAGGCGAAGTTATCAAGTCTGCAAGGAATTTTAGGTCAACACCATATTAAATGGGAGACAACCATACAGAAGATAAATACAAAATAGCTGCTCAGAAATCAGGAAGAAACTCTGACTGGAAGCGAGTCAGATGGCGACTGGTGGGGAAACCAATGCGATCTACTGGGGAAAACATCTTACTCTGCTGAAGATTAAACCTGTTGAATAAACGCGAATACCGTTGGGGGATACAGAAACACCATCGGGGAAATAACACGCCACAAGGTACTGAATCAACCAACTTAGCTGGGGAAAAGAATCGGAACTCCGCTAGGGAACAAACACTTCGCGGGGGAACCGGATCAACACAAACAACTAGGAACATCCGAAGGGTTAACTCCTTGGGGAACCTTGGATGCTTAGCACATAAGGACTTGCTACTCTTTGAAGTGCTGTTGATACTTCCTTTTTAATTTGCTTTGAAAATTTCTTGTTTTTATATGTTTTAAGAAAAAGGAATTTTGATTAAAAGTTTTAAATTTCCAAAAATGATCATAATAAAATTTAAACTATTGGCTGAAGTAAATAAGAGTAGAAACAATTGGACGAAAGCTCAACTTTATTTAATGGGATGGTAGTCTGTAAATGACAAGACTCCATAGATTTTTACAAAGTTGAAAATGGTAATTTACATGGAAAAGGGTTACGTTGAATACAAATGATCCTTAATCCTTCTACCAACTCTTGATATCCACTATGCTCTTGACCGCTGCCAGGATGATGAATCAACGTCAGCCTTGTGCTCAAAGTTCTCCAAAGTTTGAAGATCAGCAGAATGAAGTTACTTGCCATAATCCCTATTTTTTGCATAAGTTGCCCCAAGGTGGGGTACTCAACTTATCGGGAAATTCTTTCTGTTTTTTATGTCTCTAATTTTTGCCTGGGTCGCCCTTTCGGGTTTTCAATCCACCGAGACGCTCTTTTTTGCCTAAGCCTCCCTTTCGGGTTTTCAACTTAGTGAGTTGTTCTTTTCTTTTTAGGCGAAGTATTTCTTGACTGCATCTGCGTTCACGAGACGAGTGAACTCTTCACCATCTATAGTTGTAAGAATCAAAACACCACCTGAAAAGGCTCTCTTAACAATATACGGGCCTTCATAATTAGGAGTCCATTTTCCCCTAGAGTCTGGTTTGAATGACAGAATCTTCTTGAGCATAAGGTCACCTTCTATAAACACACGAGGTTTGACCTTCTTATCAAAAGCTTTCTTTATTCTCTATTGATATAACTGACCATGGCACATGGCAGTCAAGCTCTTCTTTTCGATCAAATTCAATTGGTCAAACCTAGTCTGACACCATTCAGCCTCAGTCAACTTGGCTTCCATGAGCACACATAATGATGGGATCTCAACCTCTACTGGGAGCACAGCTTCCATGCCATATACAAGAGAAAAAGGGGTTGCCCCTATTGAAGTGCGGACGGATGTACGATACCCATGCAAAGCAAATGGGAGCATGTCATACCAATCTTTGTATGTTACAATCATCGTCTGAATAATCTTCTTAATGTTCTTGTTCGCAGCTTCAACAACCTCATTCATATTAGGTTTGTAGGGAGAAGAATTATGATGTGCAATCTTGAAGTCTTTGCAAAGAGCTTCCACCATATTGTTATTCAAGTTCGATCCATTATCAGTAATGATCTTACTTGGCACACCATAATGACATATGATCTGATTCTTGATAAACCTTACAACAACTTGCTTGATTACATTCGCATACGAAGCCGCTTCTACCCACTTTGTGAAGTAGCCAATAGCTACCAAAATGAAACAATGTCCATTCAAAGCTTTGGGCTCAATCATCCCAATCATATCAATTCCCCAAATGGAGAATGACCATGGGGAAGAGATAACATTCAATAGTGTCTGAGGAATATGAATCTTATCAGCATAAATTTGACACTTGTGGCACTTCTTTACAAATTTGCAACAGTCAGATTCCATTGTCAGCCAATAGTAACCTGCTCGCAACATATGCTTCGCCATTGCATGCCCATTGGAATGAGTACCAAATGAACCTTCATGCACTTCGGTCATCAACAAGTCTGCTTCGTGTCTATCCATGCATCTGAGCAAAACCATGTTGAAGTTTCTCTTGTACATTATATCACCATTCAAGTAGAAATTACCGGCTAATCTTCTCAAAGTCTTCTTATCTTTCAAAGATGCCCCAGGTGGGTAAATCTGGCTTTGGAGGAAACATTTGATGTCGTAATACCACGGCTTCTCGTCTTTGACCTCTTCAATAACAAACACATGAGATGGCCTATCAAGACGCTTCACAGACAAATTGGGAACTTCATTCCAATACTTCACTACAGTCATTGACGCCAATGTTGCAAGAGCATCTGCCATCCAGTTCTTATCTCGAGGGATATGATGAAAATTAACTTTTGTAAAGAAAGTTGAAATCCTCCTCGCATAATCTCTATATGGTATTAAACTGGGTTGATTTGTCTCCCATTCACCTTTGATCTGATTCATAACCAAAGATGAATCTCCAAAGACATCTAAATACTTGATTATGAGATTCATGGCCTCTTCAAGTCCCATAATGCAAGCTTCATATTCTGCCATGTTGTTCGTACACTTGAAAGTCAACCTAGCTGTAAATGGTAGATGCGTGCCTTGAGGAGTAATAATCACTGCCCCAATGCCATTTCCATATTGATTAATAGCTCCATCAAATACCATGCCCCAACGGGAACCAGGTTCTGGCCCGTCTTCAAGCAATGGTTCATCACAATCTTTCATTTTCAAGTATAAGATCTCTTCATCAGGAAAATCATATTGGACTGACTGGTAATCTTCAATTGGTTGGTGGGTCAAATGGCCAGCCAAGATACTACCTTTGGCCATTTTCTGAGATCGGTATTCGATATCATACTCTGATAACAACATCTGCCAACTGGCAATCCTCCCAGTTAAAGCAGGCTTCTCAAATATATACTTGATTGGATCCATTTTGGATATCAACCAAGTGGTATGATTTAACATATACTGACGCAGACACTTAGCAGCCCAAGCCAATGCACAACAAGTTTTCTCAAGCATAGAATACAGAGTCTCACAGTCGGTGAACTTCTTACTGAGGTAGTAAATTGTAAATTCTTTCTTTCCAGACTCATCTTGCTGACCAAGAACACAACCCATACTATCTTCAAGCATAGTCAAATACATGATCAACGATCTTCCTTCAATAGGTGGAGACAGAATCAGAGGTTCAAGCAAATATTCCTTGATACTATTGACAGTCTTCGGTCCAATCACAAGACTGATCTTTCCGAAGAAGCTTGAATATAGGCGCACATGTGGCGGTCATGTGGGAAAAGAATCTGGAGATATAATTCAAGCGGCCGAGAAAACCTCTAACTTGCTTCTCAGTTTTGGGCGCAGGCATCTCTCATATTGCTTTGACCTTGGCAGGATCGACTTCAATACCTTTCTCGCTGACAATAAAGCCCAACAACTTACCAGAACGAACACCAAAAGTACACTTATTGGGATTCAAGCGGAGTTTATACTTCCTCAAACGCTGGAATAGCTTCAACAAATGCTCAACATGTTCCTCTTTATCAATCAATTTAGCAATCATGTCATCGACATAAACTTCAATATCTTTATGCATCATATCATTAAAAAGAGTAGTCATTGGTCTTTGGTAAGTTGCACCAGCATTCTTTAGACCGAAAGGCATCACTCTATAACAGAATATTCCCCAATGTGTAATGAATATGGTCTTCTCCATATATTTGGGTGCCATCTTGATCTGATTATATGCGGAGAATCCATCGATAAACGAAAAGACTTTGAATTTAGCAGTATTATCTACCAACATATCAATGTGTGGTAGAGAGAAATCATCTTTCAAACTGGCTTTATTCAAATCTCTATAATCAACACACATGCAGACTTTTCCATCTTTCTTCGCCACAGGCACAATATTGGCCACCCATTGTGGATACTCAGCGGTCACAAGGAAACCGACGTCAATCTGCTTCTGCACTTCCTCTTTAATCTTCACAGCCATATCAGGATGTGTTCTTCTCAACTTCTGCTTGACTGGCGGGCATTCTGGCTTCAACGGAAATCTATGCTCCACAATCACAGAATCAAAACCAGGCATGTCTTGATAGAACTAAGCAAACACATCTGAATACTCTCAAAGAAGATCAATCAACCCCTTCTTGACATCTGGACACAGGCGAGACCCAATCTTGACTTCTTTCACATCATCCTCAAATCCAAGTTGAATAGCTCAATCTGCTCTTCGAACGGTTGAATGGTTTTTTCATCTTGCTCAAGAAGACGAGATAATTCATCACTCACTTCTACATCACTTTCCTCCTCAGCTTCAAACACAGGGAATTCAAAATTTGGAGAAGGAGAAGGATCATTGTATTCAATGGGGTTAGGAACCAACCTGCATAATGATTTGATATTTTGATTTTAGAGAAATGAATTTGTGACCAAATATTTTGCAGATGGACAATTATATTGTTTGTTTATGTTTTTTGTGATTACCATTTTCATAATAAAGCAAAAAGTAAAAACAAGACATCATAGATGTGGATGAATAGAATTAATTTTATTAATGATCAATTTGGAAATGCGCAAACAATGTTCACTTCTTCCTTAGGCATAGGAGAAGGATTTTAAAAACATATAAAAGCAATTACTTAGATCGATGCAAAATAACAGGAATATCAACAACAGTCCAATTGTTGCAAGCCTTTCCATGCGTCACAAAATTGGTGCAACCTTCCTCTTCGTCATCTCCTAGCACAACAGCTAAGTGTTGTTCATTTCCATGAATGAACCCTCCGTTACAGAAACTAAGATGCATATGTTCAAACCTTGCGGTTGATGAACCTCATTGAAAGCCCAGACCGGTTCTACCTTTGTTGTCGGAGACCTCTACCATGTGCCCCCACTAATCATCATTGCCTTCTTCCATAATATTCTTAGCATATTTCAATAAGGACATAGGTGCCCCAACTCTCTTTTTAGCAGCAATAGATAAGGCCTCGAACGGAGTTCCAACCTCATCTTCAGCTTCAACGTAAGAGAAAGATGACAGGTGGCTAACCAACAGCGCCTTCTCTCCACCAACGATCACAAGCTTTCCATTCTTCACAAATTTGAGTTTCTGTTGCAATTTGGAGGTAACAGCTCCTGCCTCATGGATCCATGGCCTTCCCAACAAGCAACTGTATGCCAGGTGGATATCCATTACTTGAAAATTAATTTGAAAATCACTCGGACCTATCTTAACTGGAAGGTCCACTTCACCAATAACCGTTTTGCGCGAACCTTCAAAGGCCTTGACGATTACACCACTATACCTCATAGGCGCTCCTTGGTTTGATAGCTTTGACAGAGTTGACTTCGGAAGCACATTCAGTGATGATCCGATGTTAACAAGCACATTTGACAAAGCATCCTCTTTGCAATTCATAGAAATGTGCAAAGCCAGATTATGGTTTCTTCCTTCCTCAGGGAGTTCTTTATCACAGAAGCTGAGATTATTGTAAGAAGTGATGTTAGCCATGATATGATCGAATTGGTCCACTGTAACATCATGTTCTACAAATTCTTGTTCCAAAACTCTCTGCAGTGCTTCTCTGTGCGCTTCAGAATTCATGAGCAGAGACAACACTGAGATTTTTGAGGGGGTTTGGAGCAGCTGCTCCACCATGTTGAACTCACTCCTCTTGATTAACCGAAGTACCTCATCATCATTGTTAGCCTTCAAATCGCTGGATTCACCAGACTTACCCTTTGAAACACCAACTGGATCTTCAACAGACACTTCCACCTTCTTACTCATAACTTATTCTTCCTTATCCTTTGGGAACACCGACCCAAACACACGACCACTGCGAGTCACCTCAATAACATCAGCAATGCTCACCGCAGAGCTAGTCGTAGGTAACGGGACCTCTTGACCACCTTCTATCATTGTAGCATTATACTAATATGGCACAACTTTATCAGATGAATACGGGACTGAGCCTGCTAACCGTATTACCAACGACGATATTGATCTATTGCTGACATGGTTACTGTTACTGCTGTCGTACTGGATTACTAATCTCCCTGGCTACTTGAAAATGGGCACTATGACATTTACATCGTCATCTACATGACGGGATTGAAAAATTTGAATCATGCCTTCATCCATCAGTCGCTGGATGTCCCTTTTCACAACTTCACACCCCCTCGGGTTAACACTGCAAACAGCACAACCATCATGGTCATGATCACAATCACTTACCAAACAAACATCCTTATGCATCTGCACTAAGCACCTCCTAATAAAACGCACATCAAAAACTTTAAACTCGCCAGGACAACCATCCACCATATTCACATAAGAGTTCCCATGGGCGGGCAACGAATTTGCTTTCACATTCGGCGCACTGCCCTCGAAGGATACCATTCCATTCTTCATCAGCTTTTGAACCTCATACTTGAGCGGATAACAGTTCTCGATATCATGTCTGGGTGCTCCTTGATGAAAATCACAATGGAGCTCAGGCTTGTACCACCATGGGAGTGGTTCTAGAATCTGTGGCGGGTTTCTTGGTTGGATCAGGTTCTTGAGAACCAAAGACGGGTATAATTCTGCATAAGACATAGGAATCGGGTCGAAAGAGACCTTCTTCCTCTCAAAGTTTTATTGATGATGATTGTAGTTGGTATTGTTGTTGTTGTAGGTGTTTGCTCGTTGTTGTGGTTGTTGTTGTTGACGTTGTGGTTGTTGAACTGATGTTGATTATTGACTAGAAAAAATAAGGATAACTGAAGATACTTGATGGTGATGTTGACGGGATGGTGGACTCCTTCTGATCTGAGGCCTCCTCTGCCTCCCACTGCTTATTGTATTCGCTTCATTATCCTTCTTCTTCCCAAAATTGCTACCATATCTCTTACTCGAGGATGCTTCATCTTTCGACAAACGTCCTTCTCGACTCCTTCTTCAAGCCTCATCCCCATGTTTAACATCTCAATAAAGTCACTAGGGGCACTAGCAGTCATTCGTTCATAATAAAATGAACTCAGAGTTTTCAGAAAGATCTTTGTCATCTCTTTTTCCTCCAAAGGAGGAGTGATCTGAGCAGTCAACTCCCTCCATCTCTGCGCATACTCTTTGAATGTCTCCTTATCTCTCCGAGACATAGACCTCAGCTGGTCTCTATCATGCGCCATGTCCATGTTGTACTTATATTGCTTGACAAAATCCTCTCCCAAGTCATTGAAATTGTGAATGCTTGCACTATCTAACCCCATATACCAACGGAGCGAAGCCCCAGTCAAACTATCCTGGAAATAATGAATCAGCAGTTGATCATTGTCGATCTGAGTAGACATCTTGCGAGCATACATCACTAAGTATTCCCTTTATACTTTTAAAAGTCAGGCACTTTGAACTTCACCGGGATCTTGACGTTGGGCACTAAACACAACTCAGAAGCATTATTTCCAAACAAGTCCTTACCCCTTAGCGTCTTCAATTCCTTGTGCAGCTCAAGAAACTGATCTTTCATTTCATCCATTTTCTCGTAGACATCCGGACCCTCAGACGGCTCGGAGTGATAAATGGTGTCCTCTACACGAGGTAAGGTGTGCACAACGGGAGGTGGCACAAACATGACCGGGCTAGATGTCAGCATGGAAGCAAAAGTAGGTGCAAAGCCTTCAGGCATAAAGTTGGACGACATTCCCCACGGGAATCCGGCAGGCATAGTGGGCGCGAAATGAGTGGTAGCAGCAGGCATGGTAGAGGTAGCCACCTCTGAAATAACCGTCCTCTGAGGAGAATGAGTTGCAGGCATTGGAGAAGATTGAACCTGAGCAGCAAGAATTGACTCCATCATGGCAGTCAGGCGGGTAATCTCGTCCTTCACTTCTCTGTTCTCTTGCTCTAGATGCTCCATAATTTTGAAGGGATTGGTGTGGGTGTTGTACCGATGAGTTAGCTTAGCTAAAGCATAGAAGAAACACCAATGAGACATCTGGAGAAAGAGAAACCTGCTTATGCAAATGATGCATGAAATGCAATGCTTATTTATTTATTTTTGTTTTCAAGGAACTTACTATATCATTTGTAAATATATATATATATATATATATTATATATATATATATATATATATATATATATATATATATATATATATATATATATATATATATATATATATCCACAATTGCAATAATTTTTATATGACCAAAAATCTCTTTTTATTTATATAATTGGAAGGATTACATGAAGTACAATTTCAGAAACCAAATGAAAAATACAAGAGAAAAGGAGACTAGTCATCCTAAGGATACCTAACAACGTCAGAATATCTGGCTGAAGGCGCGTACTTCCTTCGAATGCGACAGATCTCGGTCTCAAAAGAAGCCTTCATCTGAGTCTTCTCGAGGATAAGATGAACAACAATCTTTTTCCAAGTAATGGAAGGCTGAGGCATGCTAGAAGATGAAACCTCTGGCTCTCTCTGTCTCTTTGTCACTCGGTCTTCAAGTAGCTCAATAAGTGCATCTTTGTCCTTAGACTCCAACTGCAACTCTTCATGCTTCTTGCTCAAAGCATGGGAACGCTCTTCCCACATGTCCTTCTCTTGCTTCATCTTGGTGAGCGCGTCTTCCAACTCCTCTACATCTTGGTTAGGCAGAGTTAATGGCTCAACTACAACCATTGACATAGGTCTTTCACAAGGATAGGGCATCTTCAATTCCAAAGCTCTCTTCTTCACCCAAAGAGTGTAAGCCTCCAAAGCTACACAATTGCACGGTCTAAGCACGGATCTTCCTTTCCTATGCACATTATGCCAAGCATGCACAATCTTCTACTTCAAATGTTGGGGATCTTTACCCTCTTGATAGAAAAGACCTTCTAACAAAGTGTTATTAGGTTTGTCTCTCAAGGGGAACCTAAGCTGATGACGAGCCAAAGCAGGGTTGTAGTTAATTCCTCCTTGTGTACCAATGAGAGGCACATTAAAGAATTTACCACAACTATCAATAATCTCCAAACTGCTTAAAGATGGATCATACCAAACTATATCATCATTAGTGAGAGACATAAGTCTCTGAGACCACTGTAGACATTGTTTGTTCTCCGCAAAAGCAGGTGTCTGAGGCAAGTGCGAAATAAGCCACTTGTACAAAAGAGGAATGCAACAGACAATGGTTCCACCACCCTTAGAATTCCTTAGATGCAAAGAGAAATACATATCACCTAACAAAGTAGGCACAGGATTCCCAATCAAGAAAAGTATAATGGCGTTAACATCAACAAAACCGTCAATGTTAGGGAACAAAGCTAATCCATAAATGAGCAACACAAAGATAGCTTCCAAAGCTTCCCTACTACCGGCTTGAGCAAAGGCAGTAGCTTCCTTGATGAGGAAATCATATGGCAACCCAAACAATCCTCCTTTCTTCACCCAATGAGCCTTTATCTCGTACTTCTTCAAGTGAAGAGCTTTAACAATAATACTAGATCGGGGAATCTCCTCCAATCCATTAAAAGGTACTCTACTAGAAACAGGCATCCCCAAAAGATGAGAATACTCCTCCAAGGTAGACACAAGTTGAAAATCTGGGAAAATGAAACAACGGTAGAGAGGATCATAGAACTGCACTAGCACACTCAAAAGTCCTTCAACTACATTAGTGGACAAGATAGACATAAGCTTTCCATGGCGTTGTTTGAAGTCCAAGGGATCTAATACCAAAGATGCTAGCTTCCTTAACTCTTTCAAGTCAGGACATCTAAAGTTGTACTTCTTAGTGTTCCTTCGTCCACAATCCATGGTCTGAAAATATTTGCAAATAATACCTCAGTTCCTTGAAATTTTCGTGTGATGAATGTTAAGAATCAAGGGTTTGTTGTAAGTCACGAGCATGGAGTCTGGGTAAGAACCATCCCAAAGGAGTGAACTAAGGATAAAACCTATAAATCATGTTCTAAAAGTTCCCAGAGTCTTAATTCCATCTATCGGATATTATAGGTTAAGATGACTGACTCATCGACCTATAATATTCTCAAGAGAAACTCGTCTGAGTGTAGTATCGTTGTTATCAAGTCTACACTTGAACAGTTTCCGCACTACGTCCTAAATAGGCCAAGAGGGGGTAAATGTTCTACGGTCCTCAGCCTCTCGGACCCAAATTAGAGATAGTAATGCCTAACCACAAATACTTGTGTGACATTTCCAACTCCAAAAGAGTCTCCACTGAGCAGATGGATCTCAAGCCAACTTGTTAAGGACTACTCCACACAAGTCGAACATGACTATACCATCCTCCTATCTTAATTGCACTCAAGTTCGGGTTAGAACTTATCTCACCACTCAGAGATCACCAATCACAACAAGCAGATTATATCACACATAAATATATACAAACATCACATATATACAAATTTACACACAAAAAGTAGGCTAAACCCACTGGAGACTACTCCCCAGCAGAGTCGCCACTTAATTTCTGTAGCGGTAAATTCATGACCATCAAGCTATAGATAAGCAAGACATCAAATAACAAGAGTCGCCACCGCGCTTTTATTGTTTCCAAGGGAAAAGGAAAAAAGTACTAACAAAACCCAAAAGTAATAATTTTTCAAATCAAAACTAATAAAATGTTAGAGATTACAAGTAAGGGGTTGGTTACACAGAGGGAAGGTGTTAGCACCCAAAGTGTCCTAGGTACTCCTAGGGAGCCCTTTTCGTGTGCATATGTATTTGGTACAAAAAATGATGTTTACAAACAAATAGAATGGAGGGATGAGAAAAGAATTCATTAATTATATTTTTGTGTTTGACAAGCCCTTCGGACTCGTGCCTACGTACCAACATAAAAATGAGGGATCAAAACCTCGTAGTTTGTGATACAAATTTCAAAGTGGATGCATTGCTTTTAACAAAAAAATTAAGTTTGAAAGGCACAAAGACCTAAAATGGTTTGAATGAGTTAGTTATTTTTGGCTTTTCTGAAAGTTTAAGTCAAGTATAGTTAAGTTTATTTACAAATTTGATTTAAGAAAAGAAGTTTGAAAATACAATGGCATAAGGCCAACGTTTCTATCTTTTTGCAAAATGGTCAAAGTTTAGAACAAAATAAGTTCAATCAAAGAAGATTTTGAAAAGGGAGGGAGAGATTTTGAAATTAAAGAAATGGGGAGAAGATGAAGAGACTAATTCTATGTACAAAATTAAAAGTTAAGAGTTGAAAAGATCTGACCAAATGGGTAGCAATCCAATAGACAAGAATGTCAATAGAAACCCAGAATTCCCTTGGACATTTAGAATCAAGCAACATAAAAATGCACAATTATATTATCTTGAAGAGCAAAGGCATCAAATAAAGATAGCCACATCCAAGCTTTAGTCATTCGATGATCTTCTTCAAAATTGGCCCATGTAATAGATGAATTCCATAAGTCACAGGTTCAAAATAACAACTACACAATGATCATGTTGTAGGATAACACAAATGGATCTTGAATGATGTATCAGGTGAAGTTCCAAATTACAAGCAATTGGTTTCTCAATAAGTTGGCATTGGCCAAGTCCTTTAGCATAGGAATGTTGCCTAAGTTCTAAGTCCATTTGTCCAAGATCAAGCCCACAGTCCACACAAAAGTTTTTTTAAGGATTTTTGTTGTTATTATGTACATTGATGGTCAAAGACCACACAAACAAGCAAAGTATACACAAACAAGATATATCACACAATATGGTCCAAGTGGACAAAGTGAAAATTGCATTAACATAAATAATTAGAATGATATGAACAATGGCAAATGAATAAAGGCTAGAATTAAATGACATTAAAGTAAATGACTTGAAATTAAAAGTTAGTTGTTAATTAGTTAGAAGTTAGTATTGTTTTGCTTTTGCTTTTCATTTTTTTAGTCATTCTTTGGAGAACACTCAACCCACTTATCACAAGCATGGATCCTTGAGCCAAGACATCTTCCAAAGGAAGGAAAAAAGGCCAAGTTTCCACACAATCCCATGAAAGAGGGGAGACTTACAATCTAACTAACTAGAATGTTATGCCTTTTGTGTCACAAATTTAGCGCTATGTTAAGTAATCGTAATTGGACTTATGTAGAAGTCATAACTATTTGAGGTCGGGCAATAGAATTTTGGTGTTAATGCATGTTTGAGACATAGTATAATGGACTATGCTCATGAAACATACCACACACAAAAAGAATATGCAAAAGAGGTGGCAAAATCTCATCCATACTTATGTTGATTTTTCAATTAACTAGCCTTAGGACTTTGAGATATCATAGGCCAAATGAGATGGATGCATAAAGAAGGGGAATAAGATGAAGAGGGGGGGAATGGATCAAAACTCAAATTGGTCAAAGGAGGAATTTTACCAAATTAATATCTCCATTCATTTTGGGAGATTGAATGTACATTCCATCAATCCCCTAAATCCAATGATATTAACTTGACAAAGTCAAATCAACTTTGACCAAGGCCCAACAACAAGAGTCAAACTCAAACAAGTCATCGCAATTGGTCAACAAAATTATTTGACATTTATTCAAATTAAAAAATACTAAAATAAGACATTTAAATTAAATATGGTTTGTCAAATTCCTAAAACCTCATCAAAACACCAAATAAATGGCCATGAGATTTATCATAGGTCAAACAAGATCAAAGGACCTTGGAGAATTTTTTTTAGAATTTTTAAAGACTTAAAATTATTTTTAATTAATTAAAAATAATCACAAAATCAATTAAATCATGAAAAATATTAATAATGATCCAAAAAATAATTTTCATTCAGAATATGAAAGAGGAAATTATTTGAAATTATTTGGTGAAACTCTCATATTTTTTGGATCATTATTAAAATTAATATGAATTAATGAAAATAAAAGGATTAAAATGAAAATAAGAAAATAGCAAAAAACGAGAGCCACTTGATCTCCCTCATTAATTGAGGTGGCAGATCCAGTGGACCATAACGCGCGTTCCATGATGCACGTTAGTCAACTCAACCACACGTCTGGTATTCACAATGGACGCGTGAGATTAAAACGTTTTAAAACAGATTAATGGCTCTGAACACTTCCAGTGCATCGCCGGAGTCCAAAGGCCGATCATCTTCTCCGATGACCCTGGTCGGACTGGTTCACTCATCACCATAAAGAAAATGAAAAAGGAGGACATGATCTGAAAGAAAAAATGGCGTAGAGCACGAATCTGACGTCAATTTTAACTAACTCCAAATATATAGAAAGATATGAGGAGTTGAATTTTGAGGTGTGTCAATTGAGTTGCTTCGATTTGACCTCTAAGCAACTCAATCTTCTTGCCTATATTGGTAGGACTTCAGACAACCAAAGATCCAAGTGAATTGAGTAGAATTAAGAGAGAATCGAAGAGATGAAGTTTTCTAAAAATTACCTTCAATGCTATACAGTTCTTGATGTTGCTTGCTCCAAACACGATCTGATCACACTTGAGAAGCTAGTAGGAAGTGATTAGAGAGGTTGCAAGGCTTTAGATCCTGGAGTTCTTGAATCTCCAACAGTTGAGATTCAAACTCAAATTTCAAGTTGAAATTTATCAGGTTTTCCTTTAGAATGTGAGGGTATCAATGGGGGGAAAAGATGGCGCGCAAGGTGTGATTCAAATGAGCACAAAGAGCATGTATTTATATCATGAATGAATGATATTTGCACACTTTAAATTTTGTCCAATTTTAGCAATGTTGATGGCACAAGTGCATGGGCATGTGCAGGCCCATGATGCAATGCAAAAAGGTCCATAATCATTCCAAATGAAGTCTGAATGGAAGCTTGATTGGCAAGGCAAAGTGAACCGAAGTTTTGAAGCTTGATTCTTTCCAAATATGCAGCCCTGTTAAAGCCATGTGCTGACCTAGCAAACCTCATCCAAAATGCACGAACTTGGGTTCTTTGGAAAACTTGCTTCAAGGGGAACAAGTTTGATGTTCAACACTTTTTCATTTGGATCTTGGAACATGGAGAATTTTAAGGTGGAAGTTTGGAAATTTCAACATGTTGAAATTTTTTCTAAGTGTCAAGCCATATATCTCAATATTCCACCTTGCTTAACTTTCTATGTGAGCTTCAAATGAGAAACGTGTATTCATCAAAGTTGTAGATATTTCAAAGACCTTCAAAATAGTCACCAATGTAATGTCATTTGGATTTGGAATGATAGAGTTATGCATTTTTGAAGTTTGGAAAAATCACTTGTTCAATGGTATAGGTCAAAAATGACCTATAATGTAACCTCATATCACATGCTCATAAAAGTTGAATTAGCTCTCACTCAAAACATAAAAGTTGAATTAGACATCTTGAATTTTATTTTTCAACTTGGAAATCTTTCATCTCATAAACATTGAGCAAGTTATGGTCTTGGGAAGTTGACTTTCAAGTTAGGGTTTAGACAAAATGACCTATAATGTTTCAACATAGAAAATGATTTTCCAAGCAAACCTAGATCTAGGTCTCAACATGAAAGTTGTTTGGAATGTCATTTAGAGTGACGTCTCTCTTGGAATCATTTTCATATGGTGAAAATTGTAAGAGATAGGGTCTAGGGAGACCCAGTTTGATCAAATGAATTCATCTGGCCAACCACCATCAACCAACTTGCTAACCTTCATTTCTTTGGACTTTTTGGCTCATGGTAGATCATATATGCATAATATGATGAATTTTTTAAGTGTCCCTTGAGATATTTGATCAATTGGTGAGATAGCTTGGTGGAGAAGTTACTCAAGATACCCAGTCAAACTAGGGTTTCTAAGGCAAATCACCCTCAAACTATTGAAGAAAACTTGATCAATATAACATGTAGGAATCAATGGAACTCATACATGATGCTCATAATCATTCTTGGATCAATTCATGGTTTTGCTCTTTGTCATGAGGGTATCAAACCCTAGATATGAACTTGATAGATCAATGGAGATCATGCCCTACCTACAAAAGAGTTAGGCAAATACAAAGACATATTTTTGGTATTTTGGTTAGTAAAATGATAATATAGAAGTATGCTACAATCACATGGTGCTTGGTGATCTCTCCCAAAACAAACCCAATGAAAGAGGGGTAAGGAGGATGCCAAGGTATGATCCCAATGCTAATGCTTATGATGAAATGGCATGAAGGATCTTAGGGTCAAAATTGGGGTCTTACAGAGTCTTTCCATTGATTTATTTTCATGGAAAATCCCCTCGTGCCTCCAGCAGTTTTCAAGTCGTAGCCTGGCCTATACATAACTTTTATCCCAGAGTCTATGTCTCCCTAGTGAGTGTTCCTTACGGAATAATTTGTGCTCCTGTGGACTTTTCGGTCTCTCTGAATTCTTTTCCTTTGTGGAAAAACATTCCCCACAAAGAATATTTTTGCATTCATATCATATGCATCATAAGGTCTCTTAGGGACCAAAATTTGTTTCTTGATATTGTTATTTAAGTCCATTTTACTGAGTTGATACGAAGATTTTAACCTTCACATCCTCAGCTAGAATGTATTTAAATAAGGGCAGTTGTAAGACCCTAATTTTGACCCTAAGATCCCTCACGCTATCTTATCATTTGCATTGGCTTTGGGATCACACCTTGGCATCCTCCTCACCCCTCATTAATTTGGGTTTGCATTGGGAGAGATCACCAAGCACATTTGATTGTATCATACTTTATTTTCTTTTGTTTACCAACCAAAATACAAAAAATATGTCTATATGTAGCTTTGTTCCTTTTGTAGATGTGTGTGTCCATTTGTGCCCTCACCAAGCTCATATCTAGGGTTTGAGACCCTCAATGAAAGATATCAATCAAGAAAAGGTTCACATTGGTTATAAGCATAATATATGGATCCCAATGTTCTTCAATTGTCATTTTGATCAAGAATTCATCAAGAGTTTGAAGCTTGTTTGCCTTGGAAGCCCTAATTCATCTAGGTATCTTGTGTGATTTCCTCTGTAAGTTTCTTCATCAATTGGTCAAATATCAAGCATTTATTATTCTCCATGAGCTTCATATATCAAAGGAACTTCAATTGTGCAAGTTGGTTCAAGGATGTTGACTAGAGAAACTCAACTAGTCAAATTTAGGGTTCCCTAGACCCTATCTCCTACAAGTTTTGTCATATGAAAATGATTCCAAGATAAAAGTTACTTTTTATGACATTAATAACAACTTTCATGTTGGCATCAAGAGCTAATCTTTCTTAGAAAGACATTTTTTATGGTGAAAGATTATAGGGCATTTTGTCTATGCCCTAGATAGAAGGTCAACTTATAAGGAGCATAACTTGCTCAAATTTTATGATATGAAGGCCATCCAAGTTTCATGATCAATTTCAAGATGTCATATACAAATTTGTTTCTTTGATAAATGTAAAATTATACTAGCAAGGGCATGTTCCAAGAGGAAACATTATAGGTTATTTTGGGCCATCATCATTGAACAAGCAATTTTTCTCAACTCCTAATATCCATAACTCCCTCATGAAAGATTCAAATGGCGTAACATTTGTGACCAAATTAAAGAGTAATGAAAGATATAAAATTTTGAAGAAGGAACCATTTTCATTTGAAGCGCATAGAAAAAGTTATTCAAGGTGAAAAAAGTGATCATTTGACTTTTAACTTAGGAAATTTGCAACTATGTTTGATTTCTCCAACTTCCACCTCAAAATTCATCATGATCCAAACTCGAAATGTAAAATGTTTCAACAAAAAAATTTCTCCCCTTCATGTTACCTTTCTAAAAAGTCTAATATCATGACATTTTGGAGCATTTTTTAGTGACTTGCGCATGGGTGCAATGCATGGCCCCATTTGGAAGACTTTCATTACCAATTTCTGTTCCACATTGCATGGATTTATGAATTGCTTTCAGCAACACATGTGCACAGTTTTGGACTCATTCCAATCATTCTTTGGGCCTAGCACACACCTACGCAAGCATGCACCATTGCATTGCTATTTTTGGAGAAATTTCAAAAGGTGTCAAAAACAATGTGAAGGCTATATATACATGTCCCTTGAGCTCAGAAATGGATCCCTCTTGCCCAAGCTTTGATCTGCTTCTTCCCTAAACCTCCATTAAAGGATAAACTTGAAGATTTCTCTTGAAATCGAGTTTCAATTCTGATTCTATTTTGGAATGGAAACTCCAAGAATCCAAGCCTTTCAATCATCCATTTCACTTTCTACAAGTTGTTAGAGTCGAGCCAAAGCAAATTGGGAGCAAGATTGAGTTCAATTGAAGCAAACCAAAGGTGATTTTTCAGATTTTTCTCTTCTTTGACTCTCCCTCAATTCTCCACTATTTTGCTTTTTCTTTGGTTGTCTAAAGGCCTACCAATGTAGGAAACAAGATTGAGATGTTTCGAGGTTAAATCGAAGCAACTCAGTTCATACTCCTCAATTTTCAATTCCACGTGTCTTTCAATATACTTAGAATTAGAGAATTTGAGGTCAGATTTGGATTCCTGGTTATTTTCTCTTCAAATTAGTGTATGCACTTTTCATTTTGGTGAAGGTTGATTGTGGACTAGTCCGGTGAGGTCCACCAGAGAAGATGACCGGAGCCCTAGCTCTGGTGGTGTGTTGGCACCCTCCCATCCCTTTGATCACTCTTCGACGTTTTAATCTCGTCCTTTGGTTTGAATGACTCATTTTACAGCGCGTTGACCAGAGTCCACCTTGGACTACACACGCGTGACCATCAGATCTGCCACCTCAATTAATAAGGGAGATCTGATGGCCCTTTGTTTTTTCTTATTTTTATTTTATTTATGATTTTATGTTTAAGCCACTTATTTTGATTAATTCATATTAAATTCATTTTTAATCCAAAAAATATGGGACTTTCACCAAAAATCTTTAAATATTTTCCTCTTCCATATTTTGAATTCAAACCATTTTTTGGATTAATTTTGGTATTTTTTATGAATTAATTGATTTTGGACTTGTTTTTGAATATTTTAAAATACTTCTGACTTTCCAAAAATTCTCAATTTTTTTGTCTAAGGTCCTTTGACCTTGTTTGACCTAGGAGAAATCCGTTGGCCATATATTTGGTGATTTGAAGGGATTTGAGGTTTTTACTTTTGAAAATTGCATTTTATTCCATTTTTAGTTTGATTTTTAATTGTTTAATTGTTTAAAAATATTATTGAGCCATTTGGTTGACTTTGTGATGTTTGACTTTTTGTTTGACGTTGATCATGGTTGATTTGAACTTCCATTTGATCAATACTATTGGATTTAGGGGATTGATGAAATTTACATTTCATCCCCCAAAATGAATGGATAGTATTGATCAGATGAAATTCCTCCTATGTACAATTTAGGTTTCTATTCCCCCTTCATCTTCTTCTTCATCCTATTCTTCCCCAATCCCTCATTGACCAATGAGTTCTCTTCATGTCTAACGCTAGTTGATTCATCAATGACTTTGTGTCAGATGAATCAACATGAGCCTGACTGAGATAGATCTTTCCCATTTCGTTTTTGTGTGTGGTATGTTTTAGGAGTTTGGTTCTTTATACCAAGTCTTTAACATGCATTAACACCAATATCTTTATTGCCCGACCTCAGATAATTGTGACTTCTACGTAAGTCCAATTACGATTGCTTAACATAGAGCTAAATATGTCCCCAAAGGCATAACATTCTTGTAAATGAGATTGTAAGTTTCTCATTCATTATGGAATCATGTGAAAACTTGACATTTTTTCCATTCATGAGAGCTAGTGGCATACTTTTTTATTTATCCAAGTTAGAGCCCTTCTCACAGATGATGTCTTGGTTCATGTATTCATACTTGTGAATGGATGGTTGAGTGTTCTCCAAGGAATAACTTAAACAAATTAAACTCGTCACTAACATTTGACTAATTTCTTATTAATATTTCTTTACTTTTAAGTCATTTACGTAATGCAATTTAAATTCAGTACCTTTATCATTCATTTTCCATTTTACATTTCATGCAATTTGTTTATGTTTTAGTTCTTTTCACTTTGCTCACTTGAGCCATATCTTGTGATTGTATATATTGCGTGCTTGTGATCTTGTTATATTTGTGGTCTTAGGACCTTAAAATACCTAATAACAACAAAAAAACTTAAAAAATATCTTGGTGGACTGTTGGACTTGATCTGAACTTTTGGACTTAAGATAAACAATCTTCCCTATGATTTGAGGACTTGGCCAATGCCACTATTGGAGACTGAGTTATCCTTGACTATGCGTTTCATATGATGCAAACCTTGAGTGCTTTTGGGTTCATTCCTTGGAGATTATTTGATGATTGTTTCTTAGATTTTTGCCAAGGAATATATCATCTGATACATTGGAAGACATTGGAGACTACTAACTATTGGAGTGCTTGCTTGGATATTATGGCTATCTTTATTTGATGCATTGGTCTTCATATGATTTACTTATATGTTTGCTTATGCTTATTGCTTGCTCAAAAGTCTCAAGGAAATGAGTTTCTATCCGACATTCTTGTCTTGTGGATTGCATCCCATTGGTCAGATTTTTTCAACTCTTAACTTTTAATTTTTGTCTAGGATAGTCTCTTCTTCTCCTCCCACTTCTTTAATTTTCAAAATATCTTCCTCTTTTCAAAACCTTCTTTGCTTATGATTTCAAACTTAGACATGCTTTAAATGAGTAGAAACTTGGCCTTATGCCAATGAATTTTCAAACTCTTTTTCTTAATCAAACATGTGAATGAACTTAACCATATTTACTTTAATTTCAAAAAGACAAAAAAGAACCAACAACCCCATTCAAGTCTTTAGCATTTTTGTGCCTTTTTTCTGTTAAACTTTTGGTTAAAACCAATTCACCAACTACTTTAAATTTTTTACCACGAACTATGGGGTTTTGATCCCTAATTTTTATGTTGGTACGTAGGCATAAGACGAAGGTCTTGTCAAACACAAAAATATAATTAATGAATTCTTGTATCATCCATTCACTCTATATTTTTATCAAGCATCATTTTGACCAAAACACTTGCACACAAAAAAGGGCTCCCTAGGAGTACCTAGGACACTTTGGGTGCTAATACCTCCCCTTTGTGTAACCCACCCCCTTACCTATAATCTATGACATTTTATTAGTTTTGATTTGAAAACTTCTTATCTTTGGGTTTTGTACGTACTTTTTCCCTTTTCCTTGGGAAACAATAAAAGTGCAGTGGTGACTTTGGTTTTATTGACGTCAAGTTTATCCATAGCTTGATGGTCATGAATTTACCGCTACAACACCATATCTATATTATACTGATAATGCTTAAGGAATACTTCTACCATTTCTCTCCATGTACGGATGTGGGTACCTTCCAGTTGTATGTACCAATCCATAGATGCTTCGCATGATGAATCTTGAAAGAACTGCATGAGGAGTCTGCCGTCATCAGAATAAGCGGCCATTTTATGATAGTAGGCTCAGATATGGGTTCTTGGATCACTGGATCCTTTGTATTTTTCAAAGTCAGGGACTTTGAATTTAGTAGGGATAGCCACTCAGGGGACTAAGCACATCTTGGTAGCGTCGAGACCCAAAGCGTCTGTGTTTTCCATTGCTCTCATATTTTCCTCAATGGCTTTAACTTCTTCTCCACTTCATTAGTCGGGGGACCAAAGGCTTCATAAATGGAGGCATCTTTGGGATTGAAAAAATTATCTTGTTGATCGTCGATCTCTATGACAAGAGTATTAAGAACACGTGGAGGAACATTTCCAGATGCATCTACTGAAATATGAACTAGATTGTTACTTTGAGGAGGAACATGATTCTCTATGAAAGGAGGATGACCAGTAGCAGTGGGACTGGCAGCGTGAGCATGCTGATTCATCTCCTCTTGCATTTTGGCCATTATTTCTTGGCCACGGGCGACAACTTGAATCGTTTCTATCAGTTGTCCCATTTGGGATCTTACTTGAGATACATCCTTGCGGAGGGCGGTTTGATTCTATTCTAGCTGGTCAATTACTGCTTGTTGATTGCGGCACGTGTTGTAATGGTGTCTGGAAGTCAGTTTGTAGCGTCGGTTTTTGATCAAGAGAAGAGTAAATGATGAGTTTTTTTGTTTTGGTTTGAAAATGAAAATGATGTATGCATGTTTTTATTTATTTATTTATTAATAATGAAAATCTCTTTAGTTATTTGTATTTGTTTATTGCAAGAAATACTTAATGATTTACGGTTGCAATCAAGAATAAAGAAAAACACACAGAGTGAATCACAAAAAGTTTCATTCGTCCTTTGAAGGGAATCATATAAATACAAATACATGCAAATTGAAAAATACAAGTGGTTAAGACAAGTAAGCAAACTAAATGTCAACCCTAAAAGTGACCCCTTGAGACTTGTGGAGAGCCTCAATGTCGGTGATGAGTTCTTCCGTTGTCTTCTTGTAGAACTTGACGAAATGGTATACCTCCTCGAGGGTATTCTCAGGGCACATAATCAAATCAGCCTTCTTCAACTTATCATGAAAGTCTTGGAGAGCATAATTAGTAAAAAAATATCATGTTTGCATATTTGTCCCTCCACTCGTTGTAGAGGGTTTGAAGGTTATGAATGATTTCATCCCTTTGTGCTATTGAAGCTTAGGCTCCACAACATCTCTTCTCCCAATATCTGCACTCGTTTTGTAATTCTATGTATGCTTGATTGTAGATTCCCATCTTTAGATTCTTGATTTGTTCGCAAGCTCGTCCAAGGTTGAGCTGCTTATGCAAGAAGCTTCGGTGGACTTTCTCTCTCTCTCTCTCTCTCTCTCTCTCTCTCTCTCTCTAGTTATTCCTTAGCCAAGAGTTCCTTTCACTCCTTTAGAGTGGTCCTAATCTCGGGGATTTGGGCTTCATAATCCTACCTAGCCTCTCTCTTAATAGCATTATACCTCTTAATGGTCTTCTCAAGGTCCCTAATGGTTCGGTATGCTTGATCCAACTTATCATTGTGAGCGTTTAGTTCATAATTGGCTCCTAATAGAGCACCAACAACCCAAACTCTTTAGCCTTCAACTTCCCTTAGTCTCTTCTTTTTGACCGTGAACTTCTCATAGACTTGACTACCCTTGTCTTCCAAGGTGTGGTTATGTTCCTTGGAATGATTGAGTTGTACTCGTAATTGAGTGTTTTCCAACTCAAGCTCACGTATCTTGTCGGTAAGCTTGTCCATGGGCTTGGGTTCGGGCTCTAATGGAAATGACAAAGGGTCATAAAGGAAAGGAATATTGACAACCCTAGCCCTCTCTCTTACCCACATAAAGTAGGGTTCCTTGTCTAGGATGTTTTTCTTGCCTCACTCTTGGTCAATCCGGATTATGCTTGTCCAAGCTCTTCGCACTCTCTTCACAGTTGAGTCGAGAGGATCCACGGTATTGAAAATGACAGGTATGAGGTCTTGATCCTTGGGAGGACTCGATATGGCGTATCCCAACTGTTCGTTGAGTAGCACGAGGTTGTAGTTGATATAAACATGTGTTCCTATTAAGGGGACATTCGGGAACCCTCCATATCTTGCAATGACATTCTTTATTTCTTATTCTCTCTTATACCAAAGAATTGAACTGGAAGAGAGAGATACAAATTTTTGGGGCCATGACAGGTTGCTATAAGCAAAGGTTCCACGTTGAGGCATACAAGTCCTCACCCACAAATCCAACATAGGAGCACAACAGAGAAAGGTCCCTCATTTCTTCTCATGCCTTGTATGAAAGGTATGATAGAAGTCGGCGAGCAGGAATGGAATAGGTTATTTTCTAGGAAGACTTCCACCACCAAATTATCCATGAATTTGTTTATATTAGGGAATATAAGAGTTCCATGGATTAAGAGTGCTAATGTTGCACTAATGGAATCTAGAATTTCTTCCTCAATCATCTTCCAAGCATGGGCTTCAAGGAATTTCTGAGTTAAACCCTTAGACAGTACCTTTAGATCCCCAATTAGCTACTAGTTTGTTGGCGTTGATACCCAAGATGGTAGAGAGCACAGAAAAATAAACTCCTTCTTCCAACTTGGGGAAGGGGTTATATTCCTTTATCGGTCGGTTGATAAGTCTCTCAATATCTTCTAGAGTTATGGAGATTAGGAAGTTAGGAAAGGTGAAGCATCTCAGAGGGACGTCATAATATTGAGCCAATATAGTGATTGCACCATAGTTAACCTTTTCTGTTAGGAGATCTACGATGTTGCCAAAGGTGGCTCTGGATTTGTTATCCTTGAGGGATGTTACTCTAGAGAAAAGGACCTTCAAAGTGCCAAGATCCGGACTCTTGTATGTAAATGTGACTGTGTTTTTCCTTGCTAAGGGATCCATGATTATGTTGGTAAAAAAGTCTTGTAATTTTGCATTTAAACAAACGAAATACTTAAGAGCTTTGCTTATTGATTAATGATGTATAAATGGATGAGCGGTTTTTATTAGTTTTTCCATGGAACTTTAGGCACAGGATTGAAAATCTGGGACCATCGTGACAAAGTGAGGTTTAATAATTATTTAATTTCAAACTAGGGTTCTCGCTTTGCATGATCTAGGGTTTTTGAGAAATTGGGTGTAAGACATTGCCCTTAAAGTCATGGACTCCCTTGACTGTCCATTGCTTATGCCAATTTACTTTCCAGGCGATAGCTCCATCAAGGAAATATACTCTAAGTGAGATCTTCGTATAGACCCTCGCGAGGAAAGCTCCTCGGGGACCTATAGTATGCGATCATAGGTCTAGGCCGACCAATGTTAAATTTTCTAAAAAGGGGTCTTAGGGTCATAAACTCTAATGAAGATAAGTATGCTTACATCGGAACCTCGACGACCATCATTATCTCTAAGAGAGTCCACCACTAAGTGAGGTTCTCATATGAACCTACACGAGGAAAGCTCCCCGAGGACCCATACTACTCAACCTCTCATATCTCAAGTAAGCTCTCAAACTCGGGTGGAGAGTCTTTCACACATGGTTTTCATTTGCAATCATTATTGCAACCTTTTTGTATCCATCGTCGGAGAGCCAAAGTTTCAGATCAACAAAGAAATATATACATAGGTTAGTAACAAAAATCAATATATACATAGAAAAAATAAATAAACCGGATAAATCCTAACATACGTAGAAAAGAAAAAAAAACTAGGCTAGACTTTCTTAAGAATATACTTAGTCCATAGCAGAGTCGCCAACTGTCGCTACCGTGATTTCACGATAATGAAACTAGGACTAAACTAAAGGATGGCTCCTCAATTGAAAGGGAAGAGAGAAGGAAAAACATAAGAGTCGCCACCGAATTTTATTTGGATTTCCTCTATTGGAGAGAAGAGGGAAAATAGTTGATAAAACCCTCAAAAGGTGGACACAAGAAGTGCAATACGAATAAAGAATCAATTTCGCAACCGAGATTTCCTCTAGTGCAATACGAATAAAGTCAAGCGTCTTGCATCTAAAATAATCAGAGTAAGGGTAGGAATACTCCATTCTTACTCATTCTCCACCACTTAAAACTCGTGGCGCACAATATTAATCGTAGTTTTAAGTATTTTGAATTTGATTATGAAAATGCCACTTGACAGGTTTGATTATTTGATTATGAAATTGTGTAATGTAACAAATATCCGAAGTAACCAAATAAGAAAGTAAAGGGTCTCATTGTAAGGTAGCCCAAGAGAAAGACTTGTGTGTGCAAAAGTAACCTAAGCTAAACAAATGATAATGGTCTTACAAATATGCCCCCCTTAGGATGTTGCCATGATGCCATTCTTACAACCAATATGTAAGTGACATGAAATCCAAAGTTAAAACAAGGTGTCACAATATAAGAGTAAGGTCCTCCAAACAAAGGTCCTAAATGAGATCCTCTAAGTCCTATGGTTGATTACAAGTGGGATGCATCTTTTTAATTTTATAATTTTATCATATTTTTGTTATTTTTTAATTGTATGACTACAATAAAGTAAATAACGATAATAAACATGCATGAGAGTATATACAATGATGATGATGATGATAATGAGTACTTGAATATAAATTACTAGGTAATAAAATAAAAGTAAATTACAAGACAATAATAATAATAATAATATCACAATAACAATGATTAGTGAGTATGAATGATATAAAATAAACCATAAGTCAATAATAACAAAATCTCAATAACAAAGATTAATAGTAAACAAAGTTAGTGAAATATAGATAATGGTTAATAACATGTGTAAAGTAAACATTTGAGGATTATGTATCCATAGGTAAAAAGATTCAAAATATGGGGCATCAAGGAATAACTTATAATTGATGCAAAGTATTGAAGATGATTAATGATTATCTAAAAAGTAGATTTGTAACAATGAAAGCTATATAACCCTAAATCCATCTATCAATAGTTTGACAAATAGAAAATTATATCACTCAAATGATTATAAGTTGTTTTTTTTTCTTTTTATGCTTTTTGATTATACAATGTCGTAAGAAGACAAATAAATGGGCATAATATAAGTGTTATATGAATAGATGATAATGAACATAAACATAAAGTGTCCAAAATAAAATGAAAAATAAATTAAATTGCGGAAAATAAATTGTGAGAAAATAAATAGCAAAGAAATAAAGTGAAATAATATAAATGTTAGAAGTTAGTAGTTAATGGAATCAAAATAAGCAAATGGATTAGCAAGTTAGTATACACAAATATGGTTTCATCTATGCATCAAACGACTTAAGTATGATTGAAATAGAGGCAACTTATCAATGCATCAAAGTATCATGAATGATCCATTGATCATTCATTAATAGGTTTAAAACATTGAATGTTTTATCAACCCTAAGCAACCATGGTCATGATCTAATAAATTTCATCAACCAATACAAATATAACAATAAGTCAATAATAAATAGAAAATGGTAACAATAACAAAGTTTGATTAAAAATGATGAATAAAAAGTAGTAAGAGAAAAACTCTCAAAAAAAGGTGTGTAAACCAAACTAAGCCATTTGTCTCAAACTTGGCTCAAGTCTCTTTTAAAAAAAAATCAACCTATGAATACCCAACCATTTTCAATACAAAAACAGATCCAAAGTGTTAAAGAGTTTGAGCTACAATCATTACCAAAAAATATGGAAAAAACTAAGTTGTTGTGATGTTGAGCTTGAATATGAAGCAAAAGGTTTGGGATGAAGGTGGTTATGATTGGAACTTAATGAAGGGGCTGATTTGTGAATGTTAGAGACTTAAAGATTTTGAGGAAAAATGAAATGAGGAAAAGAGTTGGTGGGGAGTGCTTTGAGAGGGAACGATTTATTTGGGTTTAGGTTTAAGGAGAGGGTTTGATTGATGCTTTGACAGGACTTTGGGGGTTGCTAGCTTGTGAAAATGAGGGGGAAATAGTGTCCTATTTATAGGGAAAACAAGTGCGTAGGTGGGTGGAAGAAGGGGAATTATTTTGAGTAAAAAAGAGTTATTGATGTTGTCTGTGCAATGTAACCGGTTACCAGGATCCTGGGTAACCGGTTATACAGACCAAAAATGGTATGGGGAGCCTTCGTTACACAGGTGTAATCGGTTACCAGAATTCTAGGTAACCAGTTACACAGACCAAAAATTGCCCATGGAGCCTGTGTTAAAAGGGGTGTAACCGGTTACCAGAATTCTGGGTAACCGGTCACACAAACTAAAAAATGGATTTTTTTCTTTGTTACACATTTACCTTTGAAGCTTTATCTGGAAAACCCCAAATTTTCTCAAGCGTGAATACCATGTCTTGAGTCTGTGTAATATGTCTTTGGTTGTGAATGTTAATAAAATTATGGTGATGAAACAATGAATGTATGCATGTGTAGTAGAACCATGGATTAAATGAAATTCGTATAGGCTAGGGTAAATTTTGGGGTATGACATAACTTAGAGAACATTGCCAAATGTCATAAACTGACTTCATCTTCTTTTTACGATAACTTTGGAAGAGTAGCTCACTAGAAGATGCTTTTTTCTTCTTTCTTTAATTTCTCATAAAATTCAAGCACGTTAACATATGTGAATAAATATCCATATTTAAGTAGGATGAATCAAAAACAAACTTTAATACATAATGTTAGGTTTCCGGTTACATTGCACATACCTCAAAATTTAGTTAGTTCAATCATGGATGAATCAAAACTTAGAGAATATCTTAAATACAATTGATGATTGACGAAAATACTTGTAATACTTTACTTTAAGTTGATCTATGTAACACATGCAATGAATGACCAGAAATTTGGAAATAAAAATAATATTATTGAGATTCATTGAATTTGCATAAGCTTCCAAACAAATAGAAAAACTTGTATAGGATCGAGAAGGAACCATATCCCCAACTTTTAGATCGGAAGACTTTGATTAAAAGCTCCATTATAATGCCAATTGTTGGGTGAGAATATGGATACAAAAGGTATGGAGGGGGGGGGGGGGGTGAATAGACTGATCCCCCAAAAGACAATTTCAAAAATAATTAAGGTCCCATAAAAAAAAGTCAGAGATTTTAAAATATGCGGAATCAAAGTACTACATAAAGAGAGTTTGGAAGCTTCTCAATGAATTAATCCAATAAGAGTATTACAAGATATCACTAAAGGCATGATTCTTTCTAATGCAAATAACTAAAGCCACTTTAAATAAAGCAAATTAAATTTTTTTACATAGAATTTCATCAAAACATTATTGGATTTGTAATGGTCCAATAGCTTTGATACATCGCATACCTATTCTTACACATTAAAACGTTATAAGTAATTTCTAACCTAATGACATAAAAATAATGCAATATCTATAGTACTGAATGCAGAAAATTAAAGGAGATAAGGGAATAAAGAAGAGTACACAGAGATATATACTGGCTCAGTGTTCGGCCTTGCTTTTCCTACTCCAATCTTCAATGGTGTTAAAACCATCGAAAAATAATCATGATAATCCACTATTTTCTAAGTTTGATACCTGGATTTTGATTACAACAGAATATCATACAATAATTTCCTCTATTGATGCAGATACTCAAACCGCTAAGAAAAAAAATATCCTTAATGATCTTGATCCAGTAACTTTGTTATCCACAAAAACCTTATACAAGCCTCCTTTTTACAGCATCCCTCAATGGATCTGACGGATACTTGTATGAGCCATTACCATTAGCTAATTGTTCAATTGGATAACTCCCAACTTTGTCTCGTAAACAGTCTTTACTAGACTTCACCAAAGCCTTCCATGGAGTATAATAAATCTCTTCTCTTGATAGACAACACAACATCCAAGCCACATTCAAATAATGATTCTTGCACCTGTTACAAACAACAAACTTCACAAAAAAATATACTAGATACCCTAATGTACCATTAGTCTCCCTCAAACACTTAATGTTTAGGGATGAGGGTCCATAACATTGGTTTATGACTAAGGTTGAAGATGATGAACAGTTCCAAAAGAATCTTTCTTTCTCTCTCTCTCTCTCTCTCTCTCTCTCTCTCTCTCTTTGTTCTCTCTCTCTCTCTCTCTCTCTCTCTCTCTCTCTTTCTCACACACACACACACACACACACATACACATACACACACACACACATACACACACACACACACAAACACACACACACACACACACACACACACACACATATGCACAAACAGACACAAGATACATATTCTAGGAGATTAATCACAAGGTATCAACAAGGAGATAGATATTGGAGAACAAGGAAGACACAAAAAGATTCTCTCAAGTTTCTTGGTAAAGTGGGTCTTGGTTCTTCATGGTTATCATGATCTTGATCGAAGCTGAATCATTCTAAGATTGATTAACTCTTTTTTTTTGCTTCTCTCAAAGATAATTACACACACAAAGTATAACTAAAAGATAGATTCCATCGGATTTGAATTACACTTAATAAGTTTTTTTATACAAGAAAAGATGCAAAGGGTGCTAGGAATAGACACACTAGAGAAGGAAAGACAAACTTACATTTTTTATAACAAAAGTTTCATCTTTCTTTCATTATGAAAAACTTTCATAATGAGAGATTCATGTTTTTGGATCAAAGAAACAACTATTTAAATCTAAGGTGGAAATTTGGATGTTTGAAGTTATGATTCAAATCATTATTCAAACCCATAACTCAAGTCAAGAGAAAACCATGATTCAGGTTATTCAGTGTTATGATTCAATTCACTTGATTTCCATAATTCGAATCAAACCAGGCAACGCCTAATTATATCTTTCATGGAAAGTTATGATTTAAGTCAAGTTATACTCGTGATTCGAATCAACTCACACAGTGCCAAAATCCATTTTTCACAAATTGTACGATTCGAATCACATAATGATATGATTTGAATCAAGCAAATGAACACCTTAATTCATGTGTCTTAACTTGTGATTCAAGAAATACTTGATAAAAAGACAAAGAAACAACTTGCAAGGCTAAAAAAGGTCCAATATCATGCACCAACATTATAGTTAATTAAATAATGAAGGGACTAAAGGTACAATACTACATAGCCGAAGAAAACATAATCTAATTAAAAAATGAATAAATTACAAACATGAAAAAAAACACATTCAAGAAAATTTAGAAAAACATCAAAACTAGAAGATGATATTGTGACTACAATTTCAGTTGATGATTTTGTTTTTGTTGGTAAAAGTTGTATGTTGTTGTTGATAAAAGTTGTATGTTATTGATGATTTCATTTTAAATGAGAAATGTTGTATGTTATTGTTAAGGTATGTTGTTGTTTAAGGTAATTTATTGTCAATGTTGTATTGTTGATGTTTTTGTTGAGCTATGTTGTAATATAATCAAGTAAGAATATCACCACTGTTAGAATCTAGAACCGTGGTGAAATATTGTGCGTTAACTCTTTCACCACTGTTAGAATCTAGGCCCGAGGTGAAATATTTTGAAATCTATAAAAATTCAGGCGCTGGGTATCGAATCTCTGACCTCAACCTTTTACTACAGTTGCTTTATACAGTTGTAGCATGTGGTGGTAAAGATAGCACATACAACCACACCCTTCTTTACCACGGGCCACCATCCATGGTGGAATCCTTCTCTAAACCGTTGTGAAATGTGTATTTAGTAGTAATGGTCGTGTCTAAAAGTACATTTTTTTGGAGAAGATTAAAAAGAGATAAACATGTAGCATGATGACCCAATGATCGTCATGGTAGGAATGATGAACTGCAATATATAAAAGATGTTAGTTATCCCTAGTAGCCCACCATACATAATATTCGAAGAGTCCTACAAGCAGCTGGGATTATTTGAGACGATAATAAAACCTACCATGAGACGCTGATAGGGTTTTCGCGTGACAATGCATAAGTCATGGGATTCATAGAAGTCCTAATGAAGTTCACACTAAACATGAGATCCTAGTCTCTCAAAACCAGGTTGTTGGTTGTTAAAGATCATTGACTTACATCCTCAACATTGTAATTATTATACTAAAAAGCATGTGGAGTCATCGTATCAACAACATACATGGATATGAAACTCTGGTGGAGAACATGAAAGTTTCTACCATGATCGTATATTAATAAGTGGCTAGGAAATGATATGTAAACAACCTCACGAAAAACCAAAGGGGCCCTGCATGAGATTTGAGACTTATTTGATCAATAAACTACAAATTAGAATGCAATTTTAAAGAAATTAACCTAAGGGATGAAAGAAAACATAATCCACAACTGATGACAGTTTGTCATTACGTAATTTTTGCAAGTTTCTTTACGAAATCAATGGAATTATTAGCACAAGACAAGAAAATATCAAGAATAATTGAACAACGTTGCAAAAGGTGAAGAAAAAGGGGACTTAGAAAATATTAATAAGAAAAAGTAAGAAAATATAATGATTTCTCCCCTAGAATTCTCGCGACCGCAATGCAGCAGTATCACGATACAAACCAACGCGGTCGCGATGCAGCTTTTTCCTAACATGCAATTTCAATTTTAAAAGGAGATTTTAGTTAATTTCTGAAGGGTTGCGAATTCTAGACGTGAAAGTAACGACAATGTGGATTTGACTGCGATTTTTGGAGAGAACTTGAGCCATTTGAGAGCTTATTTTCCATTGATTTTCATGATTTCTTCTTATCAGTTCATGGTAATTATCTGTTTAACTATGAATAACTGATATCTTTTTCATTAGGTCTTTAGAGATAAACCTAATTGTACTATGTTGGATCACATGAATGTTTGACATTATTTGAATACTTTTATTTTATAATTACTATTTAATTGTTCTTGTTCTTACTTCTCTTTGCATGTTGACGACCACACGAAGTGATTTCATATGAGAAGAGATTATTGATCTTAAATCTATAGATTTGAAGTAGGACAACTATTCAACATAGTAACTAACTAGGAATAGGTAATTATAAGTTACGGTTGTAGAATTAACGAACATAGAAACACGTAGTTTTACTTCGAATTTGCCTAAGGATTTAAGGAATTGTAGTGTAAATTAGTGAGTTGTACACCAAGGAATTGTGTGTAGGGATCTTATTAATTCTCCGTATAATTATAAAGTAGTTGTTATTCAAGTAGTTCACACTCATCAAACAAGTATAATTAGGGGATTCGAAATAAAGATCTAACCGCTCTTCTTTATCGATTTTTTTCTTCGAAATTCTTCTCAAACTTATTTTTCACATCGATCATATATGAAAACCCCCGTGTTTATTTATTTTAAACAATATAATTATCACCTTACTTAAATTCAAAATCCCAGTGGAGATGGATAATTTTAATACTTCGATTGCATTAATACACACTATTACAAGATATACCTTTGGTAAAACCATATTACTATGGCTGTCTAAATCACCGTAGTATAATTGATATTTGCTCGCCTTAATTTTTTAATATTTTATTAAAATACATTTTATCGCGGTCCTTCAACACAACCGTTGTGATATATTAAATGTTAATTGCTTCGATTCCTAGAACCAATATTTTTTTCTTCTTTTCATTACAAAAAGGGGTTGTCATTGTACTCTTATAAATATATTAAAATAAAAATAATTATCACCACTGTTAATACCATAAATCATTGTGAATATTACTTGCATATTATCATGGTTTATTTTAACAGTCTTGGTGATAAGTTTTAAACATGCATTCATTAAAAGTGATTTAGAAAATAAAAATTCAAAAAGTAAGTTATATTTGAAATGCAACTTAGATCAAACATGTTTTTCAAATTACATGCATCTCGTAATTCATCCATCGCTTTTTAACACGTAGAACATGATTTATTGCCCCAGGTTCTTCATAGCAACATTTAGTTCTCTACTAATTTATATTGCAAAACATCAAATTTGTTGGTAAATTTAATCATCTTCATCGCTGCCATCATAATAATCTTCATCATTGATTAAAATAATGATGATGATAATGATGCTGATGATTATGAATTAGTAAACATATTGATGCTTTGCAAAATAAACTAGGAATGAACTGTTGCTTTGAATAACTCGAAGAATTGAATCAAATACTATGTGTTAAGTAGAAAGAGATGAATTACTTTTTTAAGAGTAATTTAATTTTTTTCAAATTATTATCTTCTACATCAATTTTAATGGTTGTATATGTTTAGTGAGGTGTAGGGAAAAAATAAACAATCTACATATTTTATAATAAACTCAGGGTACTTTCTACAGCAGTTATCTCCTATAACCATGGTGAAATGTTAATTATATTCCAAATAAATTGTTGTTGCTGGGTTTCGAACATATGACCTAAATATATATCACAATGATTTTTTAATATAAATGTTGTGATAAGTAGTGTGTTATTTAACTTATAACCACAGTCACACGCCCATTATATAAATCAGCATACGTACAATCACACACCATCTAACAACGGACATCTAACAGTCATTATATGTGTTTCACAACCATTATTTTATGTGTTTTCTATAGTAGTGGCACTTTCTAATAAAGTCATCAACAACCTATGGAGAAATAAAAATAAGTTGAAATAACTAGTCAAGAAAAAGTTACAAAGATTAACACTTAGTTGACAAACAAAGAGGATTTCATTAGGTTGAAAATTTGAAAAAAATATCAAACTTATTGTGTAGGGTCCAACTGACATGAATGATATCAATCACAAATCTGTCTCTCATCTCCTAATCGTCGACCATATTGTCTCTCATCTCCTAGTCGCTGACCGTGTTGGCCAATTTTTTATTGCCATTCTACCAAGTCCTTAAAAATACATAACATTTTTATAACTACATTTATGTGAGTTGTTTAGCTCCCAAATAGTTGAATTCATCACTTATATCTTAAGTATTTAGAGTTGTTTTTATATGTTTTTAACTAAGTTTTTTGATTTAGTAATGGATATTTTATGTGCTCTATTTTTTAGTTTGACATTGTTTTTAGTGTGCAGGATTAGCAAATATGACATGCACAATCTCAGTAGTTATGCAATACCAATTCTTAGTAGACTTTGATCCAGAAAAAGCTCGCAAGGTAGTGACTTGAAGACATACACTACATTGAAGAAGATTCTAGAAGAAGGAATTAAGACTGAGATGTCATGTTAATAGATAAGGATGACTAAAAGTGGATAAAGACTGCGAAAGATGCTACAACGCTGCCATAGAACCATGTTGTTTACGGTGTGTGTTGTATATCCTAGTACATATACTAGCAAAATGGATTATGCTTTATTCCTTAGTCCAGTGTTAATGGAAAATTGCAAAGGTCTAAGAACCAAAAAGGAAGATAACTTGTAGCTAAAAGAGCCTACTATAAATAGACCTAAAATAGACCTAAAATGGCCTAAGAAACTGAGAGAATTTTGCAGAGAAGAAGAAGGAAGAACCAAAGTCCCCAAGTCCAACTCCTACCCTCCTCAATTTTGAAGGAATAAAATATTGAGAGACACATCACTTGAAGTCACTTGATGTTGACAATTTGCCAGTGGTTGAATTGTTTTTCTGTTTATCATTTCTATCCTCTTATCACTGTAGACAAAAAAAATACGGAATTGCGTTTAAAAGAAAGTTGTCTTTAGACATGGTTGTCCATATTAAGTTTTCACAAACAACATTACTAAATTTATGAGTCAGTATTATGAAATTTCTCCGATGACCTTAACATCTAGCTGCAATTTACCTCAATGGAATATCCAGAAATAAATAGTTAGGTCAAATCAACCAACAGAATTATCCCCCAATCGATTGAGAAACAAGTTAATATGGGACTAAGCAACCCAACCCAAATATATTATGAATCGTTCACAAAGGAGTTCCATGACTTAGAGAATATAATTGGTCTATAGATAGGCTCAAAGCCACAAGCACCGAGTTGCTCGACTCAATGTAATAGGATGGCACGACTCAAAAATCTACACCCAAGACCATCTTTAAAGATTAATATGCCTATTAATTAGACATATAGAGGTGTCGACGTGCTCACATCGTTTTAAAATATACAAAGCATATTCAAACAAAATAGGTGCACCACCTATCTAAGAGTTTAGAGTAACAAAATCATATTTGTCTATTAATTATCTCAAAGATCACCTAAGTGGAAGTAGCAACTTAATTGAGCACATACGAGGCCAACAACTCCTTAAAAATGAGATTAATTTGTCAGCTCTGACATTAAACTAATTTATTTGTGCGATCTGCAATTGCATACACTTTGTTCTCCTTTGATATCATAATATCTTTGCAAGTACATCTTCTCATCGAAGTGATTCATCTACAATATCACTATCACTTCACTTTACAACTAATGACGTGAAAGTAACATCATCTCCTCACTCAAGTGATTCATCTCGTATAATATAATATTTACTCTAAAAAAATATCCTATTTTATAATTAAATATGCTATTAATTAAATTTTATAATATTTTATTTTGGATTTCATTTAGACACTTAAACAAAACTCAAAGACCAATCTAATTATCACTTTCACTAGCAAGTGGCCACTAGCTAGTATGTACTATAGAATCTAGTTGAGTTTTAATATTTCATCCGAGGTTTTGGTTTTCATGAATGCATGCATCCTCTTTGACTTTTGAATAATTAGAGTCTAGAGTGGCACTAAAGTTATATGTTGATGGCTTGACCGGAATTAAACGACAAAATTGAATCTCACAACACGATTTCTCATTAGTTCACACATGCTTTTTGTTGGATTCATACTAACAGTTATCAACCTTTGATTTGTTTGTTTGGAATTTTAAATTCGTTTCTCAAATTATTATTTTTATACATTTTGAACTCCCTGTTTTTTAAATTTTTACTAAGCGAAGGTTTGTTGAGATTTTGAAATAGTTTCATTATTATAACGTAAATTTTTTCTCTATAATATATACCCACTTGTTATATATATATATATATATATATATATATATATATATATATATATATATATATATATATATATATATATATATATATATATATATATATATATATATATATATATATATATATATATATATAGCAAATATGAGTAGTGTGTAATAGTTTTACATTGATTGAAAATGTGAAGACTTGAACATTTATATATAGAATTTAAATTTTGCAGTAGAACTCGATTTTTTAATAAATTTAAAAATTATTTTTTAAAACTATATTTTTATTTAATTATTTTATTTTATTTTTTAAAAAACATATGTTAGTAAGATCATTTATAAATTAAATTAAATTAAATTAAATTTTTATAAATATATTATATTTTCTTAAGTTCCTTTAAAATTTTCTTCTAATAATGATTCATAATTTTTTTCCGAAAATTAATTCACTTTTAAAATAGTCAAACATGCTATTTTATAGTAAGATTAACAAAAAGTTACAACTCTTAAAATAGTCAAACATATTTGTTTTTAGAAAGATTAAAAATAAAAAATATATATTTAGAAAGATTAAAAATAGTCAATTTTTGTACACACTTAGGCATATGTATGTAGGATATTTGAGTGTTAATTTGATGATTTAATCATTTATTTTGGGTCATGTTAGAACTTGTTCTTGATGCTTAAACTTGTATGATCAATAGTGGTTTGTAATGCTTGATGATTGATGCCATTTTGAACTTGTTCACCATGTTCATCTTTTGCTCCCATTTTTGGGTATGGTTTGATATGTTATCTTGGTTATGATTATAGGTCTCTCATGTGTGATTATGACATGTTTAAGCTATTGAACTCTCTTTTCTAATTGCCTTGTGCCCACCCTTCCTTATTAGGAATAGTTGACCTCTCTTGTTAACTTGGATGAATGTTTGTTTACTTTGATGCTTATGCTTTGAATTCAATTCTTGTTTGAATTTTTTTGATATGCCATGGGGATATGTTTGATTTGAATATCTTGTTCATGTTTGTCTCTTTTTGTTCACCATGTCCCTTCTCTTTTGTCTTTGCTTGTTATCACCTAGTTTGGAGGACTAGTTTCCAATTTAAGTTGTTTGTGACCCTACATTTGTGCAAATTTGTGATATCTTTTTCCCAAGCATATTTGATTGATTATGATAAGTTTATTGTGCCTCAGTTACTGACTTGTTTGTCTTCTCATCTTCTTCACTTCAATTCACTTTCTTACACTTATAGCCTTATATGCTAGCTTGCTTAAGTGTTTACTTTATTTTGAGCCTTTTATTGTCAAAAAATATTGTGCATGAAACTTAAGGTTTTTGTTTAACATGTCCAAATGTTTACTTTGATGATAAGTTGCTACCCCATGAATGTTTGATAACATGCTCTTTTGGTTGATTAACCTTTGTTTGTAAGCTTTACTTTCTTACTTGTTTAAGTAGGATAGTTCTTAGGTTAGGAGATGTTCATCTATTGTATGCCTTGGATCTTTCCTTCTATGGTTTGATGTGTGATTGTTTAATTATCATCTTTTCTTCTACCTTGTTTCTTGCTTAGGTGTTTACCTAATTGCATGTTCTTTCATCTTTGATGTTGTTGTACCCCAAAATTTATCCTCTTCTTCTTTGACCATAGTTGACTTATGTTTTATCATCACATACATTCATGTATATCATTGGTTCTATGGTTATGAGATTAAGACATCCCTCTTGGGACTTTCTTCAAGCTTTAGAAGGAAGAAAAGTGACAATCAATGAAAAGAGGGTGGGATACCCTCAACCTCTTGATCATTCAAGCTACAAGGGTTTTCTCATATTCTAAGACATTTCAATTGGCCCATTACTTCATCATTTGAATGAGAATTGCAAGAGAATGGAAGTGGATCACACTCTCCTATCTCTTGATCCCTGAGCTAGAAAAATTGATTATATCACTATGTGGCATACTCATGGACAAATATTGGATCATATTCATCCTATTATCATACAAGACATCTTTGTTCCAAGGTTTTTTCCAGTTTCCCTAGAAGAATCAAGGTTTTGAAGATGTGCACTCTCACAAGTCACGACCTTTAATTGTTTAAGTAGCCTTTGTACTTAGTGAAAATTTTCGAAGTTTTTTTTCATTCCAAACCACATACTTCATGCCTATTTTTTACAAGGTTACAAATCTTATTTGGATTCAATCTCAACATGAAAGTTGTAGGGCACTTTCTCATCTCCACTTTTGATTAAATTTTTTTCACATTTGGTAACTTGAGGAGCAAGTTATGGACATAACAAGTTAGAACTTCCATGATCACTAATTGAATTGTACTTGTCATCTTGATATACAGTTTCAGGTAATCGTATTCATGACCATCTTTGAAGGAGCTCAAGAATTTGTTTCGAATTGTCCCCAACATGAAACATATTCCTCTCATTTCCCTCTTTTCAAAAAGCTCTAACTCACTCCATTTGGCCAAGAGAACATGAAGTTCTGTTGGTTCAAAGTCACCATGTTGCAAGCTCTATTACCTCAACTTTTTGGTCGAATTTGTGAATAATGTTGCATTCTCTTGCAGCAAGTCCATTTTAATCACACCTCATTATTTTCTCCTTTTGGCCATACATCATGCCATTTTATGCATGCAAATCATGCATCAGAATTACCAAATTAGGGAAATGTGCCTTTTGTACAAACTTGCCCTCCAACGGATTTGTACAAAGGCAAGGCACCACACCTCATCTACAGGGGGATATAAAAACTAATTTAAACCTATTTATGAAGGAGATACCATTTTGGAGAAAGAAGAAACTCGGGAGCTGTAGCACCTCATAAAAAGTTTACACATTTTATTTCTGGATTTGGATCTCGACTACTCATTCAACACCATTTTGGTTTGAAGAAGAGAACCAAGCTTCATTTGCCTTGCTTCTGCAACTTTTTTGGGATCAAGAAGAAGTGGATCTTCTCCAATAGGTAGGCCATCTACTCACTATATCACCTTAATTTTCAATATGCACATGCCATAAAATGATTAAGAATGTTGCTTGAAGCTGGCCCAACGTGTTATTTTAATTTGAATACCTGAATATGTGATGCTTAAGTTTGCTGAAATATTGGTTATAATATGCTTTCTCTAACTTTCATGCCTTATTTCTCCTAAACTAGACCATGTTTTTAAGTTTTGCTTGAGATGTTATTGTAGTGCTCCACGATATATATATATATATATATATATATATATATATATATATATATATATATATATATATATATATATATATATATTTTATTTCATTCATTTTCATGCACCGTGGAAGGAGATATTTGGACTGGAAGTGGCAGGTTATGATTGGTTGAGGCTTTGTTTTGTCCACTAGCGACTTAAGTGAAACATGACTGGTTGAGGTCATGTTCACATGAAATTTTTTTTGTACATTCCATTTTTTTTTGATGTCACACTACAAAAACCTGGCTATGGGTTTGGTTTGGTTTTCGGGCCGAAAGACTTCGCTCTTCCCACCCCATTGTCTTGGGCCCATGAGCGTGTTCATTTAGAAACCAGTTCATTTCTTTTTTACTTATGCACCCTCTGGCCTTTTCCACTTGTTTATTTTATTTTGTCTTTTCCTAATTTAGTTAAATTACTTCCCTTATGTAAAAAATTCCCAATTAATTCATGGTTGTTATTTTGGGTTTTATTTATTTTTCCATATTTTAATTTATAATTTATAATTTATTTTGAGTATTTATTTCAATTATTGCATTTAAGTAGGCTTGATTAATTCAAGTTGTGTATTAGGGTTTAGTTTTTGATTTTCCCATTTAATTTTTTGAACCAATATTGTGTACACTCTTAGACACATGTACATAGGGCATTTGGGTTTCCATTTGACATAAATTTTAATAATTTTAATATATTTTTGAGTCTTATTTTGGAATTTGATTTGGTTTGACCCACTAGTGATGCTTTGCTTGAATGTTAGTTTTGTTTGAAAACATGGGCATATAATTTTGAATATATCTTTCGGATATTTCAAGTTTAGGGTTCACCTTGCTATGTCTAAATTTTCATAATTTTTCTTTTTTTTAAACATTTTTCTTGAATTATCTAAGCAAGCTTATTTCTTTGTAATACATTTTGCATATAGTTGAATATTTTGGAATGCACTTGTGCAACCATGTAGGATCTCTCTCTCATTGACCTCATCATCATCATTTAGAAGTCTTAAATTCATCCATGTGACCCTTTTATTTCCAAATTATTGCTTCTTTCTTTGATTTTCTTGAATCCTATTTGCTTGCTTTTTAGATCATAGTTTGGATTGTGTCTTGTGCATTCCAACTTGAGTACTATATGACCAATTGAATTTGATCCCTCTTGTCTACACTTCTGATTTTCTTGGTCTTGGTATCCTTGTACCTTGATCTTATGATTCTTTGAATGGTATTCCATTTCCATTCATCATGATGACACATTATGAGCTACATCCCTCCTTTTCTTAAGCTAGTTTTGAATTTGGTGGATGGTGAAACTCTTAGGAGTTTGGGATCCATCCTTGTGTATTTTAATGTTACACTTATTTCATTTCTTTATGTCTCAATTTCATTTTACATTGCCTTTTTACTTTGGTTTGACAAAGGATTCCTTGCTTGGATGATGTCTACCTTTTGACTTGCTAGTTATACATGAACTTTGAGTTTGTTGGTTTGTTGATACCTCTTGAGGTTTAGAAGTTGTATTTGATGCTTTTAAGAGGACTTTTCTATTGTCCCATGACCTATGAGCATACCTCTTTTAACCCTTGTTCATCTTGTTGATTTTTTGATAAAGGATTCCTTTTCTAGGATGATACCTTTACTTGTTTATCAAGTTACTTTACTTTGATTTGTGTATGAAGTTTGGGTGACTTCTTTGGTTACTCTTGGAACTCATCTTGAGTTAACTTATTACACAAGTCACATATCCCTTGATTTCATGTGCATGCTTCCATTGTTTGTTTGTTTCTTGCTTAAGCTTCTCTGAACTTGTATGATTGATTGCTCATTTTTTGGCCTATCTTGAGGCATGGCTTATATGATTCATTCTTGATGTTTGAGTGACTTATATGTGAAGTTCGATGTGCCATATACTTCTGAGTTACTTGTTTTGATATCATTTTCCCATGATTCTATTTTATCTATACTTGAAGTTCATTAGCCTTTAAGAGCATGACTAGGGTTTGACTTTGATTATTATCTATCTTAACCTTGGAGTATGCTTTGATATAGTATCTTTGTGATATCTTGAAGTGTATTTTTGTATTGATGCTATGTTTTGACCTCAAAATCCTATACTATGTCCTTGGCTATGTCTAAATTCTCCACACTTGTGTTCATTTCGCTTTACAAATTTACATGTTGATCATTGCTTTGATGCCTAATTTGGGTGTGATGTTATTTCTCAATTTGACTTGATAACTTATCATTTGCTTGCTTTCTTCTTCCATGACTTGATATGGATCATTTTATTCACACCTCATCTATCCTTTCATAACCTGATATGTTTTTTTTATAGTTTCCATCTTTTTGTTCCATGACATGATATGGATTACTCTGTCTACCTTCTATCTGATCTCCCATAACTTAATATGAATTGCTATGGCTTGTATCTTCTTTCCATGACTTGATATGGCTTACTCTGTTATCTTTCATCTATTCTTCCATGACTTGATACAGATTGCTTTGCCTTTATATTATTTTATCTCCCCCCATGACATGATATGGATTGCTATTACTTTTCTTTTACCATGATTTGATATGGCTTACTCGGTGAATTTATTTCTACTTTCACCATGACTTGATATGGATTTTCTTCTTTTATCTCTTTTCCTTGTGTGGATAACATGTTCTCCATAGGATTTATTTGGTTCATTCTTGGTTAAGTTTGAACTAAAGTAAACATTAGGTTTGTTAACCAAGCATGATAACATTATGTAGACCCCCTTGATCCTTAACCCTAGGTCAATCTTTGCATGTTAATTCAGGTAGATGTTTCCCACTTACCCTGACTTTAGGACCACTATTGCATGCCAACTTTAGGTTTTTCTTTAGAATTCCCCTAGATTTTCCATTTTCTCTTTTGCATTCATTCTAAAACAAAAACCATTTCTTAATCAAAATCCAAAAACATTATAATGCTACTTGAACTCTTGCAACAATAAGAAAGAAGTACTCATATACCTCCTGCTTTGGATGGATCATTTGATATATTCTTTCAAACCAAATACTCAACCAATCAAACTTCGTTTGTCGCTTGGCCTTTCTTATGAAGTTTTTTAATAAGGATGGTTACCCATAAAAAGCACCAACAAACCAAAAAGTTTTAGAAGAACCACGGTGCTCTGATTCTTTTTTGATACGTAGGCATTGGGTTGCAAAGTCTAAGAGAGTGCAATAATAAAATTTCTTTTGTTTATCATTCAATATTTGCATGCATTCCTTTTAGCCAGTAAGTTTTAGATAAATCACACCCTTTTGATTAGAACAATAAGAGTGGATCTTGTAGAGTACTACAGACGTGAGGGATGATAATACCTTCCCCTTTATGTAATCTACTCCCTTACCCATATTTTGGTTGAGATATCATTAAATTCATCCTTCTGTAGGTTTACTCGGTGTTTCCTTTCCCTGTCATGGGATAAATAACATTGGTGGTGACTCTGTTTCGTGTGTGTGTTTCTCCGAGATACGACAAATGCTTGCTTGTTTAAGTAGGTATTACTTTAGGTATCTTGTTTAATTTCCTATGTGTCAGTAAGTGTTTACTTATCATTTGATGTGTGATTGTTTAATTTCCATATCTTCTCTTATTTTGCCTTGATGACATGAATGTTACTTGTTTAAGTCCTCTATGTGTTATCCCTGATCATGGTTTGTTATTTGCATAGGTGTTTACCTAATTGCATGTTCTTTCTTTGATACTTGCTTGATTAGGTAGGTATGCTTTAGGTATTTTGTTTAAGTGCCTAACTGTTGAGTAAGTGGTTACTTCTCATGTGATGTTTGCTTTCTTTAATTACCTTGTTTAAGTGTTTGATTGCTTGCTTTCTCTCCTCTTTTTCTTTCTCCTTTCCTTGTGAGATGGCATCCCCATAGGATTATTTAGTTATTTCTTGGTCAAGATTGAACTAAGTAGATCTTATGATTGATATCCATACATGACAACATTAGGTAAAAATTCCCTTTATCCTATGTTTAGGTCCACATTGGATGACAACAAGTAGGATTGATATTCCCTTTTGTTAGCCTTTTTCTCTTTTGCATCCATTCTAAAACTAAAACCTTTTTCTTGGTCAAAATTCAAAAATACTCTAACACAATTGGAACTCTTTCATAATTAAGAGAGAAGTGCATGGATACCCCACCTTCTAAGAGACCATCTGATGTATTCTTTCAACAAAAATATTCAATCAACCAAAACTCCTTTTGCCAGTTGGCTTTTCTTATGAAAATTTTCAATAAGGATTGTTACCCATAAAAAACAGCAACAAACCAATGTTTTTTTTAGAAGAACTACGGTGCTCTAATTCTTTTGGTATATGTAGGCATTGGGTTGTAAAGCCTAAGCGAGCGTAATAATAAAAATCTTTTATTATTTTCTGTTAATAATTCATTCTCATGCATTCCCTTCGTAACCTAGCTTTAGACTTGACACACCCTTTGATTAGAACAACAAGAGTGGATCCTGTAGAGTACTGTAGACGCGAGGGGTGTTAATTGTAACACCCCAATAAAATAAAATAATTATTAAAAATTGAATTAATAGTATATTATTAATTTAATTAAATAATTAGATTATTATTATTGGATTATTTTAATTATTTTGGAATAATAATTATTATTGGAAATATATAAGTGTGAAATGAGGAAAGAGAATCCCATTTGGTAAAGAAGTGTTTTCACGTGAAAACAGAGAAACTGCAGAGAAGAGGAAAAGGGCAGAGGCAGAGCAAGAGGAAGAAAGTTGGAGAAGAACGGAAAGGCTTGCAGCTCAAAGATTCGCCGGATTGTTAAGGTAAGGGGGGTTTATCGTCGATTAATGGGTATTATGGGATAATATGTAATGGGTAGTGAGAAACCGTTGAATCGACCCTAATTGGGATTTGGAATGCTGAAAATTTGTGATGAATAGGTTGAGTGAAAACCGTAATCAAATTGATAATTGTGTGTGTAATCAAACCGATAAATTGGTGATGAATGGCGACGAGTAAGTTTGAGTGGGAAGGGTCTGGAATGGGCACATGAGATCCCTGCCCAAAGAAAACGCGTCTGGTGAACTGTCATGTTCGCCTAGCGAACATAACCTTCGCCTAGCGAAGGAACGCGCCTCAACCTCGCCCCAGCGAGATTGAGAGGTTTTGCTACTGTAATGTTCGCTGTGGACTCGCTGGAGCTTCGCCTAGCGAGTGAGTGCTAGCTGTGTTTTTCACCAAAACAGAATGAGTTCGCTATTACCTTCGCTTTGAGCTCGCCTAGCGAATTAATTTACCAATTTCCTGGAGCTATTCGCCTTGAGCTCGCCTAGCGAACCAGAGCTTCGCCACTGCCTCGCCTAGCGAGCAAGGCAGAAGAAGTGTTTATACATGTGTTGCTGAGGTGTTTCATACATGTGTTGATGATGTGTTGATACATGTATTGATGATGTATGATGATATGCAAAATGTTGTGAATGTATATATTATGCATGTATTTGTGAATGGACTGTTGTATGGCTTAGAGTGTGAGCATATGTCCATTGTGAGTTGTTGTTGATGCTGCATTGCTAGATGATTAGTGTGCATGGCATAGCCTGTGGGGCTGTAGCTAATTCCCATTGTGAGGAATTGGTGAGTGAATCGTTGTGAATTGTTGTTGATGTTTGCATGCTAGATGATTAGCTTGCATAGTCTAGCCTTTGGGGCTGTAGCTAATTCCCATGGTGAGGAATTAGTGAGTGAGTCATTAGGTCTCAATGAGTGGGACTAGTGAGCTTAGTAGCCGTATCCGGAGGGATCGGTGAGCTTGAACTATATGTTCAAGGATAGTCGGTACCGCATGTGTAGAGTCTCATTGCATAAAAATATGTATGGCGTATAATATGAATGGATGTGTTCCAATATTATACGTGTGTTGTGTTGTTGTTAAGTATGATTTGAGATTATACTGGTATTGTATATTGATGTGAGTATGATGTTTAAGCCAATGAGCTATTACTGAATGTGTATTGCAATTAGGGTGATTGATGTGTTAATTACTTGGCATTACATGTTGTTTTATAATGCTTATTATATTGATTGAGGAACTCACCCTTACAACTATTTTTCAGGTAACGAGAAATGAGTGGAGTAGAAGCAAATGCTTGGAGTCTAGTGTAGTCTCCCTAGTGGGTCATGCTCTGATAGATGTAACATCGGGCGGGAACACTTTGATTATTATTGTTGTTGTTGAACTAAATTACATGTGATGTTACATGTTTTGCATGATTGAGTTGATCTCTATCCGCTGCGTAATTGTGCAAATACTTTATATTTAAATTAAATAAAAGAGCATGATTGTTATATTGTTTAAATGGTGTGGAATGTTTGTGTGACACCCTTGGTGCACTATTACTCTGATTATATGTCTATTATTTTAATAAGATTTTGGGGTATTTTAGAAGGGTGTTACATTAGTGGTATCAGAGCATAGTCGGTCGTGTCGAGTCGTAATTATTCTGTTTTCCTGTACGGGATAGGTGTTGTGTAACCCTATCAGTACTTATTGTTTTAGTTTGTTGGGTTTTCAGAATAGAGATGGCTGGAAGAGGTAGAGATGATGCTGCGATTGCTGAGGCTCTGGGTATGCTGGCTGGAGTACTTGGAGGGAATCCAAATGTTGTAGGAATGGGAGCTGCTCGTCAACTGAGTGAGTTCCAGAAGAACAATCCTCCAATGTTCAAGGGAGCATACGATCCAGATGGTGCTCAGAAGTGGTTGAAGGAGATCGAGAGGATCTTCAGAGTAACTGAGTGTGCTGATAACCAGAAGGTCAGGTTCGGTACACATATGCTGTCAGAGGAAGCTGATGATTGGTGGGTTGCTACCCGCACTGAGTTGGAATCTGCTGGGAATACTGAGATCACTTGGGCTGTGTTCAGGGAAAGGTTCCTGAGAAAGTATTTTCCAGAAGATGTCAGAGGAAAGAAAGAGATAGAGTTTTTGGAATTGAAGCAGGGTAACAGGTCGGTTACTGAGTATGCTGCGAAGTTCACCGAGCTGTCAAAGTACTATACTCCCTATAATGAGGCCGCTGGAGAATTTTCGAAATGTGTGAAGTTTGAGAACGGGTTGCGTCCTGAGATCAAACAAGCTATTGGATATCAGAGGATCAGGGTGTTTTCTGACTTGGTTGACTGTTGCAGAATTTTTGAACAGGATTCCAAGGCTAGAGCAGAAAGCTATCAGCAGAGGGTTGATAGGAAGGGTAAGAATCAGATGGATCGTGGAAAACCGTATGCAGCTGGCAAAGGTTTTCAGAAGCAGAGTGGGATGAAGAGGCCTAGTGGGGGAGACTCTAGTGCTCCTGCTAAGTGTTATAGATGTGGTCGGGCTGGACATCGTGTTCATGAGTGTACCAGTGCTGAGATGAAGTGTTTCAAGTGTGGGAAAGGTGGTCACTTGGCTGCAGAGTGCCGATTGAAGACTGTAACTTGTTTCAACTGTGGAGAGTTGGGTCATATCAGTCCCCAGTGTCCTAAGCCGACGAAGGAGAATCAGTCAGGAGGCAAAGTTTTTGCTCTATCAGGTTCTGAGACTTCTGCAGATGATCGTTTGATCAGAGGTACGTGTTATATTAATGGCTTTCCTCTTATAGCTATTATTGACACAGGTGCTACTCATTCTTTTATATCTGTGGATTGTGCTGTGAAGCTTAAATTAGAGATGTCTGAGATGCGTGGAAGTATGGTGATTGATACTCCTGCAAAGGGTTCAGTGACTACTACTTCGGTTTGTTTGAGTTGTCCTTTGAATATTTTTGGTAGAGATTTTGGGATAGACCTTGTGTGTCTCCCATTAGTGCAGATTGACGTTATCTTGGGTATGAACTGGTTGGTGTTTAACCGAGTTTATATCAACTGTTTTGATAAGACGGTGATATTTCCTGAGACTGAGGAAGGGCAGAGTCTGTTTCTATCAGCCAGGCAGGTGAATGAGGAAGTGGCAGATGGGGCAGAGTTGTTTATGCTGTTGGCAACTTTAGAGGCTAAAGATAAACTGGTGATTCGTGATCCAGCAGTGGTGTGTGACTTTCCTGATGTGTTTCCGGAAGAAGTGAATGAGTTACCGCCAGAGCGTGAAGTTGAGTTCTCGATTGAATTGGTACCTGGTACTAGACCGATATCGATGGCTCCGTACCGTATGTCTGCTGTTGAGTTAACTGAATTGAAGAGTCAGTTGGAAGATCTGTTGGATAAGAAGTTTATTCGTCCGAGTGTGTCACCGTGGGGTGCACCAGTGTTGTTGGTTAAGAAGAAAGAAGGTACTATGAGGTTGTGTGTGGACTACAGGCAACTGAATAAAGTGACGATCAAGAATCGGTATCCTTTGCCGAGGATTGATGATTTGATGGATCAGTTGGTTGGTGCGAGTGTGTTCAGCAAGATAGATTTGAGATCTGGGTATCATCAGATACGTGTGAAAACTGAGGATATTCAGAAGACTGCTTTCAGAACAAGGTATGGACATTATGAGTATTCTGTAATGCCTTTTGGTGTGACTAATGCGCCTGGAGTATTCATGGAGTATATGAATAGGATTTTCCATCCGTACCTAGACCAGTTTGTTGTGGTGTTTATTGATGACATTTTGGTGTATTCGAAATCTGAAGAAGAGCATGCTAAGCATTTGAGAGTGGTTTTAGAAGTTCTACGAGAAAAGAAGTTATTTGCTAAACTCTCTAAATGTGAATTTTGGTTAGAAGAGGTTAGTTTTCTTGGGCATGTGATTTCAAGAGGTGGTGTTGCTGTTGATCCTTCTAAGATAGAGGCGGTGTCTAAGTGGGAAGCTCCGAAGTCGGTTGCTGAAATTCGAAGTTTCCTTGGTTTGGCTGGTTATTATAGGAAGTTCATTGAGGGATTTTCTAAGTTGGCGTTACCGTTGACGATGTTGACTAGAAAGGGGCAAGCGTTTGTTTGGGACTCAAAATGTGAAGGTTTCCAAGAGTTAAAGAGAAGGTTGACTACTGCTCCTATTTTGACGTTACCGAGTTCGTCGGAACCATTTGAAGTTTACTGTGATGCTTCATTGTTGGGTTTGGGTGGTGTGTTGATGCAGAATAAGCAGGTTATAGCTTATGCTTCGAGACAGCTGAGGGTTCATGAAAGGAACTATCCGACGCACGATTTAGAGTTGGCAGCTGTAGTGTTTGTTTTGAAGTTGTGGAGGCATTACTTGTATGGATCAAGATTTGAGGTTTTCAGTGACCATAAGAGTTTAAAGTATTTGTTTGATCAGAAAGAGCTGAATATGAGACAGAGGAGATGGTTAGAGTTTCTGAAGGATTATGACTTTGGTTTGAATTACCATCCGGGTAAAGCAAACGTGGTGGCTGATGCGCTGAGTCGGAAATCATTACATATGTCTATGTTAATGGTTAAGGAATTGGATTTAATTGAGCAGTTTAGAGACTTGAGTTTGGTGTGTGAGAGTACTCACAACAGTGTTAAATTAGGAATGTTGAAGTTAACGAGTGGTATTCTGGAGGAGATCAGAGAGGGTCAGAAATCCGATATGCATTTGGTTGATAAGTTGACTTTAGTGAATCAAGGTCGAGGTGGTGAATTCAGAGTTGATGAGAATGGTGTTTTGAAATTTGGTAGTCGGGTGTGTATTCCGAATGTTATTGAGCTTAAGAAGAGTATTCTTGAGGAGGGACATCGTAGTGGCTTAAGTATTCATCCTGGAGCTACGAAGATGTATCATGATTTGAAGAAGTTATTTTGGTGGCCGGGAATGAAAAGAGAAATTGCAAGTTTTGTTTATTCTTGTTTGACTTGTCAGAAGTCAAAGATTGAGCATCAGAAGCCGTCTGGACTAATGCAACCGTTGGCTATTCCAGAGTGGAAGTGGGATAGTATCAGTATGGATTTTGTTTCGGGTTTACCGAGGACAAGTAGGAATTTTGAAGCCATTTGGGTGATTGTTGACAGGTTGACAAAATCGGCTCATTTCATTCCGATCAGAATGGATTATCCGTTAGAGAGATTAGCCGAGTTGTATATTGAGAAGATTGTAAGCTTGCATGGTATTCCGTCTAGTATTGTTTCGGACAGAGATCCTAGATTTACATCGAAGTTCTGGGAAGGTTTGCAGAGAGCTTTGGGAACTAAACTGAGATTGAGTTCTGCATATCATCCGCAGACTGATGGTCAGACTGAGAGGACGATTCAGTCACTGGAGGACCTTTTGAGGGCTTGTGTTTTGGAAAAAGGAGGCGCTTGGGATTGTTATTTGCCTTTGATTGAGTTTACCTACAACAATAGTTTTCATTCGAGCATTGGTATGGCACCGTTTGAAGCTTTGTATGGTAGGAGATGTCGGACACCGTTATGTTGGTATGAGTCCGGTGAGAGTGCTGTGGTTGGACCGGAGATTGTTCAACAAACTACGGAAAAGATTAAGATGATTCAGGAGAAGATGAGAATTGCTCAGAGTCGTCAGAAGAGTTATCATGATAAGAGGAGGAAGTCACTTGAGTTCCAAGAGGGAGATCATGTGTTTCTTCGTGTTACTCCGGTAACTGGTGTTGGTCGAGCTTTGAAGTCGAAGAAGTTGACACCGCGATTTATTGGCCCTTATCAGATTTTGGAGAGGATAGGGGAGGTAGCCTATCGTGTCGCTTTACCGCCGTCGCTTGCAAATTTGCATGAGGTTTTTCATGTGTCTCAGTTGAGGAGGTACATTCATGATCCGTCGCATGTAGTCCAAATAGATGATGTACAGGTGAGAGATAACCTGACTGTTGAAACATCACCTATGAGGATCGAGGATCGAGAGTTGAAGCAGTTGCGGGGTAAAGAGATTGCCTTGGTGAAGGTAGCTTGGGGGGGGCCAGCAGGTGGCAACGTGACTTGGGAACTGGAGAGTAAGATGAAGGAGTCTTATCCAGAGTTGTTCGCTTGAGGTATGTTTTCGAGGACGAAAACTCTTTTAGTGGGGGAGAGTTGTAACACCCCAATAAAATAAAATAATTATTAAAAATTGAATTAATAGTATATTATTAATTTAATTAAATAATTAGATTATTATTATTGGATTATTTTAATTATTTTGGAATAATAATTATTATTGGAAATATATAAGTGTGAAATGAGGAAAGAGAATCCCATTTGGTAAAGAAGTGTTTTCACGTGAAAACAGAGAAACTGCAGAGAAGAGGAAAAGGGCAGAGGCAGAGCAAGAGGAAGAAAGTTGGAGAAGAACGGAAAGGCTTGCAGCTCAAAGATTCGCCGGATTGTTAAGGTAAGGGGGGTTTATCGTCGATTAATGGGTATTATGGGATAATATGTAATGGGTAGTGAGAAACCGTTGAATCGACCCTAATTGGGATTTGGAATGCTGAAAATTTGTGATGAATAGGTTGAGTGAAAACCGTAATCAAATTGATAATTGTGTGTGTAATCAAACCGATAAATTGGTGATGAATGGCGACGAGTAAGTTTGAGTGGGAAGGGTCTGGAATGGGCACATGAGATCCCTGCCCAAAGAAAACGCGTCTGGTGAACTGTCATGTTCGCCTAGCGAACATAACCTTCGCCTAGCGAAGGAACGCGCCTCAACCTCGCCCCAGCGAGATTGAGAGGTTTTGCTACTGTAATGTTCGCTGTGGACTCGCTGGAGCTTCGCCTAGCGAGTGAGTGCTAGCTGTGTTTTTCACCAAAACAGAATGAGTTCGCTATTACCTTCGCTTTGAGCTCGCCTAGCGAATTAATTTACCAATTTCCTGGAGCTATTCGCCTTGAGCTCGCCTAGCGAACCAGAGCTTCGCCACTGCCTCGCCTAGCGAGCAAGGCAGAAGAAGTGTTTATACATGTGTTGCTGAGGTGTTTCATACATGTGTTGATGATGTGTTGATACATGTATTGATGATGTATGATGATATGCAAAATGTTGTGAATGTATATATTATGCATGTATTTGTGAATGGACTGTTGTATGGCTTAGAGTGTGAGCATATGTCCATTGTGAGTTGTTGTTGATGCTGCATTGCTAGATGATTAGTGTGCATGGCATAGCCTGTGGGGCTGTAGCTAATTCCCATTGTGAGGAATTGGTGAGTGAATCGTTGTGAATTGTTGTTGATGTTTGCATGCTAGATGATTAGCTTGCATAGTCTAGCCTTTGGGGCTGTAGCTAATTCCCATGGTGAGGAATTAGTGAGTGAGTCATTAGGTCTCAATGAGTGGGACTAGTGAGCTTAGTAGCCGTATCCGGAGGGATCGGTGAGCTTGAACTATATGTTCAAGGATAGTCGGTACCGCATGTGTAGAGTCTCATTGCATAAAAATATGTATGGCGTATAATATGAATGGATGTGTTCCAATATTATACGTGTGTTGTGTTGTTGTTAAGTATGATTTGAGATTATACTGGTATTGTATATTGATGTGAGTATGATGTTTAAGCCAATGAGCTATTACTGAATGTGTATTGCAATTAGGGTGATTGATGTGTTAATTACTTGGCATTACATGTTGTTTTATAATGCTTATTATATTGATTGAGGAACTCACCCTTACAACTATTTTTCAGGTAACGAGAAATGAGTGGAGTAGAAGCAAATGCTTGGAGTCTAGTGTAGTCTCCCTAGTGGGTCATGCTCTGATAGATGTAACATCGGGCGGGAACACTTTGATTATTATTGTTGTTGTTGAACTAAATTACATGTGATGTTACATGTTTTGCATGATTGAGTTGATCTCTATCCGCTGCGTAATTGTGCAAATACTTTATATTTAAATTAAATAAAAGAGCATGATTGTTATATTGTTTAAATGGTGTGGAATGTTTGTGTGACACCCTTGGTGCACTATTACTCTGATTATATGTCTATTATTTTAATAAGATTTTGGGGTATTTTAGAAGGGTGTTACATTAATACCTTCCCCTTGTGTAATTGACTCCCTTACCCATCTCTTGGTCACGAGACCACTAGATTCATCCTTTTGTAGGTTTAATCAGTGTTTCCTTTCACTCTCTTGGGATAAATAACATTGGCGATGACTCTTTTTCAAGTACACGTTTCTCCGAGATGGGACAACTGGCGATTATGCTAGGGACTCCTAAGCAAGTCAGTCCTAGCTCTTGTTTATTTTCTTTTAATTAGGGGTTGTTTGTCTATTGCTCTGTTCCTATTCCCTTTTTTATGTGTTTGCATGCATTTACATCTAGATTATGGGTTTTATTATTCTGTGTTGTTGTGTCTTTGGAGGATGGGTGTTACATTGAGGTAAAAAGCCCAGTACCTAGGCCAGTGTAGACATAGGATTAAAGTGGATACTCATGTCAAATCTCGTGGCCCTTGACACGTGTGAGGAGGCACAAGATACCACACCCATATGAGGTTTTCTTGAGAATTTTTTTGTCCTGCACCCTTCGTGCATAAGACACGGTGTTGTGCATAGAGGACTCACGACTGTGGTGGCCATTAGGAACCTCTGTTTCTATCCAAGACTAGAACCTACTTGTGAGTTAGGGCGGGGTTAACAGGAAAACAAGATTTCATCATACCTGGTTTTCTCAGAATCAGAAATGACGTTGAACCTTTTATCCTGTTACATTTGACCTGATTCTATTGTCAGCACAATAGTTGCTCAAATTTTATGGAAACCTTGACCCCATTGCATTCATAAGCATTTTTGGACCTCATTTTTACATGCATATTCTTTTACTTCCAGGTTTTCTAGTCTTTGAGTCTTGTTGATAAGTTATCTTTGAAGATGAACATTGTTAAGAAGGTCAACTACAGATACAATATCATCTACAAGTTCCCGAGCCCTGTTCCGTATGATCTTCTCAGGCTAGCTAAGGGGTCTCCCCTGACAATCTTGATGTCTTCAAAAAGGATTATGGAAGGATTTTGGGTTACTTGGAAGCTCCTTTCAATGAATACCAGAGGGATGCCATTCATACTTTGCTAGAGTTTTATGATCGCACTTTGAGATGTTTCATTTTCCCGAATTATCTGTTAGCTCCTACTTTGGAAGAATACTCCAATATTTTAGACATCCCTATATTACATCAAGTTCCTTTTCATGCTTCCATGAATAAGCCTGATGTTACTCAGGTTGCTGTTGCTCTTTATTTGAGCAAATCTGTTGTGAAGGCTAACTTTAAGAAGAAGGGAAATGTTTGTGGTTATCATTTGAGTTTTCTGTTGAAAGAAGATGGTGATATGGCTGAAAAGGAAGATTGGAAGGCTTTCAATGTTGTTCTACCTTGTTATGTTTATGGGATTGTGTTACTTCCTAATGAAGTGAAGTTCGTTGATGAAAATGTTGTTGCTATCGTCATTCAAAGGAATCCTGTGTCAACTCTCTTAGGAGATGTTTATCATTCCATACACTCTAGGAGTTATAAAGGTAAAAATGGTATCGTTCATTGTTGTGCGCCATTTTTATACCATTTCTTTAGAAGTCATTTCCCTTTCCAAGGTGCTTTTGTTGATACCCAAGACACCTTGAAGTGGTCCCAAAGGCTGATGGGACTCACCTCCAAGGATATTGATTGGTACGAGCATAGTTTGAGTAGGCCGAAAAGTAAAGAAGTGATCTTTAGCTGTGGGGAGTTTCCCAATGTGCCTCTCATGTGGATGAGGGGTGGCATTAATTACAACCCAACTCTTTCCCGAAGACAATTAGGGTATGCTTTGAAAGATCCTAGGGATGGGCAAGAATCCTTGTTTTATGATGTGCCTGATATTACTGGATGGATGAAAAGAGATGCCAAAGCATGAGGAAGTATTCATATGAAAGGAGGGACATATTTTGGGAAAAGGGATCGTGCAGTTTATTCACCTTATGTTAAGTGGATTGAGGAGAGGAACAAAGATCGTCACCGACCTTTCTCTCTAAAGGATCTTTTATATCCACAAGAGCCTGATCAGCCAGATGTTGTGCCTAAGGGATCCTATGACCAGATTCAAGATCAAAATCTCTGACTACTTGCAAATAATGAAGAGTTAGGGGTAAAGCTTCTTGTGGCCAGTCAAGGGAAAGCTCAATTGTCTCACAAGCTTAAGAAGGTTCAAAGAAAAATGACTGGGGTTGTGAAAGCGGAGAAGAAATCAAGGTTTGAAGATGGTAGAGGAATCATGTCTATTTCTGTTGATGTTCATAAGAAGTTTGTTGAAGAAGTTGAAGAGAAGATCAAGTGAAAGAGCCAATCTTATGAAGTTATTAAAGCATCCAAAGCCAAGATAGATAAAGAATACAGATCCAAGATTGGAGACTTAGAGAAGAAACTTCGAGCTAAGGGTGTCCAGTTTGAAGAGGAGAACACTCAGAGGCTAGGGATGGAGACTCAAATCAAAGGAAGAAACATTCAGTTGGGAAAAGTTGTAGAGGAGGTTGCAAGCCTCAAGGTTCAATTGAAGGGAAAAGATGATGATCGGATTCCGCTTCCAGAATGCAATGAGTGCGAGAAATTGATTGAGAAATGTCAATACATAAATGGCATGGTTTTCTGAAAGGATGTGGTTATTCAAAGTCTTATTCTGAGGCGTGATCAAGAGGGAACAAAGAAGCTATTCAAGGAGTCTAAGAGGTGGAGTTTGAACTATTTCAAGAATGAAGGGCCTCTGACCTACGTAGTAACCACCATCAGGGTTGTTGATGGGGTCTCTTTATTTTGTACTGCTTCCTTTGGCTAGTTGTTTCTTTTGTGCAAATTGCTTGTATTATACTTTATCTCAATTTAATGAGTATGATGGTTAATTTACCAATGTTCACTGTTTATCTTTCTCTCGTTTAAAAAAATCGAATCAAAGTTCTAGATTCTTGGAAATATTTGAACATGTCATTGAATACATTGCATACATTGCATGCATTCACACATTCGCATATCCCATGCATAATAGGTTTTCTGGTCGGTCTTCTTATCTTGATTCAGCTTTTCTTAGCAGAAATTGTAAATCTCACTTTCCACCGGTATTCCACTAGAAGCAACCAGCTTCGTCAGATGGAGCAGGTTCAGGCTAATCTTGCGGGTATGAGGACTCAGATGGACACTATAATGGTGCAGTTTATGGAAGTTATCACCAACTTATCTCGTGGTTAAGAGGAGTTAAGGGCTCTTATTAAGAGACCTCAAGTGGTTCAGAATGAGAATAGACATCCTGAGTTTATGTTTGAAGATATATTTGTGGGGCAGCCTCGTCCCAATGCCACTGTAAATTCCCCTGACTTGAACATCAATGACCAACATGCTAATGGTTATCGGAATGTCATTTGTAATCAAGGTCTGCATGGCAACCAATGCCATTTTCCACCACCACCGCCATATAATCATGGACCACATGTCATTGCTGGAGAGATGTTGGGACATCCAACTGTGATGGGGAATCCTCAAGTGTAAGAATTGGAGATAGATCGTAATAAATACATGTACTCTATGCATAATAGTGATTTGGGTTTTCCCGCTGAAGATAGGAAGTGCCGCATGCTGGAAGAAAGATTGAAAGCAGTAGAAGGCCAAGAAGTTTTGGGGATGGATGTTAATGACCTGGAGTTGGTACCAGGAGTAAGAGTTCCGCCAAAATTCAAAATTCATGTTATTGAAAAGTACAACGACACAACTTGTCCTAAAACTCATGTGAAAGCTTATGACCATAAGATGTTTGTGTATTCGAAAGATGAAAGGTTGTTGATGCATTTTTTTCTAGGACAGCCTGTCTGGGGCATTCTTGGAATGGTATATTCATTTGGAAAGAACCTATATTTGGAATTGGAGAGATTTGGTCAAAGAACTTGTGAGGAATTATCAATACAACATCGACATGGCTCCTAATAGAACCCAGTTGCAAAGCCTGACCCAGGGCCCAAATGAGTCCTTCAAAGAGTACGCCCAGAAATGGCGTGAATTAGCTGATCGAGTTCAACCTCCGATGATGGAGAGAGAACTTGTTGATATGTTCATGGGCACTCTACAAGGTCCATATTATGATAGGATGGTAGAAAGTACTTCTGTTGGGTTTTCTGAGTTAGTGATGGAGGGAGAAAGAATTGAAGTTGGTCTTAAGATGGACAAAATCCAGTCTACCAATGCTGGTAGTTTTGTAGGAGAAAGTGGTAAGAAATCGTTCAGTGGGTATCCCAAGAAAAAGGAGAGTGAATATAGTGATGTGTACTTTCAGAGGGATCGAGGAAAAACTCAACAACAACAACAACAAGTGAATGATGTGACTATACCGGTCGCTGTAGCTCCTCAAGCACAACAACTCCAGTATCAAAAGTAGCAAAATTCTCCTCGCCATAACTACAATCAACAGAGACAACCCATACCTAAGAAGGTGTTTGATTCGATTCCTATGTCTTATTCTCAAGTACTCCACCATCTACTTCAACTCAAGTTGGTTAATATGAGGAATATGCCAACTCTTCATGAGAGGCTTCCTGCAAATTAAAATCCTAATGCTCGGTGCGAATTTCATTCTGATGGTGTAGGTCATGATGTGGAGAACTGTTTGATGCTTAAGTATGCAGTGCCGAATTTGTTGGATTCAAAGGCCATCTAGTTCACTCTAGATAATGGACCTAATGTTATCCAGAATCCGATGCCTGCTCATAATGGACCAGCTGTCAATGCCATTGAAGATGGTGAAAGTTTGAATTTTATTATGGATGTGAATTTGGTGACTAATCCTTTTCCGTTAAGAGTATTTGATTAAGAATGATGTTTATCCTGGATGTTTTCCAGAATGCTGAAAATGCAAGAATCAGCCGAAAGGTTGCGATGAACTGAAAGTAGGAATTCAGAGTTTGATTATTAAAGGGATTTTACAGTTTAACAGAATTGTGAAAGATAAGAAGATTGAGGAGATCAATGTTGCTATGATCTCTATCCCATAAACTTCAATTAATATTCCAGCTCCGACTAGACCAGCTCCCTTGACTATTACTTTGCCTGGTCCTATTCCCTACTTCAGTGAGAAGGTTGTGCCATGGCATTATGGTTAAGATGTTTAATATAATGGGGTGAAGCAAGAGGAAAAACCTTATGAAGAGAAGCCTTGTGTGGATGACATTTTGAATGTTGATAATCTTGCTGGTACAGGTAGAATTACAAGAAGCGATAGGGTCTTCCCTTCATAAAATACTCAAGATAATGTTGATGCCTTGGTGAAAGCTAAGGGTAAACAAGTGATGGCGGATAACCAAGCACCCATGCATATCAATGTCCCTTAGTAGAGTGCAATGCCTGGTATTTCTTCCTTCTAAGAAGTTGAAGAGTTGTTGAGGATAATCAGAAAGAGCGATTATAAAGTGGTGGATCAGTTAAATCAGACATCGTCCAAGATTTTGATTTTGTCTTTACTGTTATGTTCCGAGACCTATAGAAATGATCTTATGAAGTTATCGAGTTTCGATTTTGTCCCTCAAGACATTACAATTAATCAGTTAGAAGGGGTTGTGGCTAGAATATCAGTAGATAATGGTATGGGTTTCACAGATTTCGATCTCCCGCCTAAAGGAAGAAACCATAATAAAGCTCTACACATCTCTATGGAATGTAAAGAAACTACTTTATCCCGTGTGCTGGTGGACACTGGGTCATCTCTGAATGTGTTACCCAAGTCATCTTTGATGAAGATAGATGATACAGGTGTTGAATTATGCCCAAGTGACTTAATAGTCAGGGCTTTTGAGGGATCTCGAAGAGCAGTGTTTGGTGAGGTAGATTTACCTATAAAGATTGGACCTCAGGTTTTCGGTACAACATTCTTTGTCATGGATATATAGCCTGCTTATTGTTGATTGCTGGGATGACCCTTGATTCATGAGGAATGGGTTGTAACATCTACTCTACATCAGAAGATGAAGTTCCTGGTAGGTGGTAAGGTGATTATGGTTTGTGGTGAAGAAGATTACATGGTTAGTCATCTGGTGTCTTTCCGTTATGTGGAGGTTGAAGGAGAGTTCCATGAAACTCCTTTCCAGGATTTCAAAGTTTTTCAAGTGATTAAGACTCCTCATCTCGAGGAGAAGAAGCTTACAGTTCCCATGTCATCTTTGAAGGATGCTAGAGCAGTTGTTCAAGCTGGTCACCCTAATGGTTGGGGTCATGTATTGGATCTTCCTCCCAAGTTTGACAAGTTTGGTCTTGGCTTCAGTCCAGCCGGTCAAGGTTCATCTCCCAGAGCTCCAAATGCTTCCACTCCAGCGAAGTTTTCAAGTGCTGGTTTTGTCAAGGATGGTCAAGCCAATGTTGTTGGTGACGACGTCGACAGTGATTATGATATTGACAATTGGATCCATCGAAGTGTTCCAGAGGAGGAGCTCGACAACTGGACTTCTGAGGATATCATCCAAGTTAAACTCAATGAGGAGTAAATTTTTGTTTTCTTTTCTATATATGCAATAATTCCTATGTTATGCCCAAGGCGTAGTCAATCATGTAGGACCACCATGTTTTTATTTGCAATCTTTATCATTAAATAAAGGAAGTTTTGCATTCAAATATTTTGCTCTCTGTTCTTATTTTGTTTTGTTTTTCTTTTAAAAATGGCAATATTTTCTTTTCATCACACACTTCCTAAAAAAATGAAAACATCATTAATGCAGATTCACATCCACCCCAGATTTCATTGATAACGGTTCTGCTATCGCTCATTATGACTTCAATAATCTGATCTACCAAGTCGAAGAAGAAGGTGAGGAATATTGTGAATTCCCTGAAGAGTTAGCAAGGTTATTGAGGCAATAAGAAAAGGTCATCCATCTGCATCAAGAGTCGATTGAGGTTGTGAATCTCAGAACTGAGGACGAAGTGAAGGAGGTCAGGATAAGGGTTGCTTTAGAGGAAAGTGTGAAGACCAGGTTGATAGAAATGTTGTGAGACTTTGTTGATATCTTCACTTGGTCTTACCAACACATGCCTAGGCTCGATTAAGATATTGTGGTGCATAGGCTACCATTGAAAGAAGAGTGTCTCCCTATCAAGCAGAAGCTTCGAAGGACGCACCCAAATATGTCCAAGACGATAAAAGATGAGGTTTAAACGTAGTTTTACGCAGGTTTTCTGGATGTTACTTCTTATCCTCCGTGGGTGGATAATATCGTTCATGTGCCTAAGAAGGATGGCATGGTAAGGATGTGTGTTGATTATCGGGATTTGAACAGAGAAAGTCCCAAGGATGATTTCTCGCTTCCTCATATTGATGTATTGGTAGATAACATTGCTCAATTCTCGGTATTTCCTTTCATGGATGGGTTCTCTGGTTACAATCAGATTAAAATGGCCCCGGAAGATATGGAGAAGACCACGTTTATCACGCCCTGGAGAAACTTTTGTTACAAGGTGATGCCTTTCGGTTTGAAGAACTTTGGGGAAACCTACCAACCCGCTATGGTGACCCTCTTCCATGACATGATCCATAAGGAGATTGAGTGCTATGTGGATGATATGATTGCAAAGTCCCATACGGAAGAAGAACATCTAGTCAATTTCCAGAAATTGTTTGAGAGATAGAGGAAATACATACTGAGGTTGAATCCCAACAAATGTACTTTCGGGGTAAGATCCGGTAAGCTACTTGGCTTTCTGATAAGCGAAAGGGGAATTGAGGTTGATCCTGTAAAAATAAAAGCAATTTAAGAGATGCCTGAACCAAAGACAGAAAAAGAAGTGTGTGGTTTCTTAGGGAGGTTGAACTACATTACTATATTCATTTCCAATCTAACAACCACTTATGAACCATTGAACTTATTACGATAAGATCAGGTCATCCGGTGGAACAAAAATTGTCAAGAAGCATTCGAAAGGATAAAGGAATACTTGCAGAAACCTCCAATTCTTATGCCTCCAGTGGAAGGAAGATTGTTAATCATGTACCTCGCTGTCCTCGATGAGTTAATGGGGTATGTATTAGGCCAACATGAGGAATCTGGCCGAAAAGAACTTGCAATATACTACCTGAGTAAAAAATTTACTAGCTTTGAAATCAAATATTCACTTCTCGAGAAAACTTGCTGCACTCTGGCATGGGCTACTCGCTGGCTGAGACAGTATATGTTGACTCATACTACCTTGTTGATCTCAAAGATGGACCCGATTAAGTATATTTTTGAAAAGCCCGCTCTCACGGGAAGGGTTACCTGTTAGCAAATGATTTTAATAGAGTATGATATTTAGTATATGACTCAAAAGGCCATCAAGAGTAGTATAGTTGCTGATTACTTGGATCATCAACCTATAGAAGATTATTAGCCAATGAAGTTTGAATTTTCTGATGAAGATATGTTGTTTCTTAAAGATTATTACAATAGACCAGACCCATATGAAGGCCCAAAACCCGGATCGCGATGGACGCTCGTGTTCAATGGTGCTTCAAATGATTTGGGAAATAGTGTTGGAGCTGTCATCACTTCTCCCACAGGTTTTCATATTCCTTTCACCGCCAAAATCTGTTTTGATTGCACCAACAACATGGTCGAGTATGAAGCTTGCATCTACGGGATTGAAGTAGCTATTGACTTGAGATCACGTTTGACCATATCCCGAGAGAAGAAAACCACTTAGCAGATGCATTGGCTACCCTGGCATCCATGTTTAAAGTTAAATGGGCTAATGAGGCCCCCACCATCAGCATTATGAGGTTAGATGAGCCAGTATTTTGCTATGCTAATGATGAAGTGTAAGATGATAAGCCTTGGTTTTATGATATCAAAAGATACTTGGAAAAACAAGAGTACCCAGAGGATGCATCTATCACAGATAAGAAAACACTGAGGAAGTTGTTTGTCAGGTTTTTCTTGAATGGGGATGTGCTGTATAAGAGGAATCATGATTATGTTCTACTCAAATGCATGGATAGACACGAAGCAGAAAGAATTATCGAGGATATTCATGAAGGTTCATTTGGAACCCATCCCAGTGGTCATACCATGGCTAAAAAGATTTTGAGAGCAGGTTATTACTGGATGACCATGGAAACCGATTGCCACATTCATGCTAGATCGTGTCATAAGTGCCAAATTTATGATGATAAAGTGCATGTTCCTCCTGTTCCTTTGAATGTCTTGACTTCTCCACGACCCTTTGAATTTTAGGGTATTGACATGATTGGACGCATTGAGCCCAACGCTTTGAATGTACACTGTTTCATCTTGGTGGCTATTGATTATTTCACCAAGTGGGTGGAAGTTGCTTCCTATGCTAACATGAATAAGCAGGTGGTGGCCAGCTTCATCAAGAAGAATATCATTTTTCATTATGGGATATGTAAGACCCTAATTTTGACCCTAAGATCCCTCATGGCATCATATCATTTGCTCATTGCATTTCCTCAAGGATGATAGCATGTGTGGCTCCTTAACCCTTGGGCTGAGACTTGGGTGAGTTTGGTTTGAGACCACCAAGCATGCTTGTATTGTATATTATTGCTTTTCTTATTTTGCTTACTAACCAAAAGCACAAAAATATGTCACTAACTCTTTTTATTTTGAAGCTTAAGTGATCATGTGCTCCCATGCTGCTAGGAGACTCCTAAGCTCAATGAAGTGGCTAGATGAAGATGAGAACAATCATGACAATGGTCCACAAAGTTCCTAATCATCATATATGCCTCCCAAGCATCTCAATTTTCCAATTTGATCAAGATAAACCAAAGGGCTTGAGGGTTGTTTCCCAAGGAAACCCTAATTCAGATGTGCATCGACTATGCCTTGCTCATGAAGCAACCTCAACCTATGATCAAATTCAATCAAGGTAAGTTCTTTAATTCACTATTTTATGCATATATGAGCCTATGTGAGTATCCTAAATCATTTATTCATCAAGATTTGAAGTTTGGCCTTGAGAAGTTGACCATTCAAGTCATCTGACAAAACTGAGATCCACTGACAAACAACTTGTGATGTGTTTGTCAAATGAAGATGACCCCAAGAGAAAACATATTATTAAGAACCATATGAACAACTTTAATGTTCATAAAAAATCCATTTGAAACTTGGAAGGTCATCATTCATTTCAAAACATTATAGGTTATTTTGACTGAAACCCTAATTCTGGGTCAACTTCCCAAGGACCTAACTTCTTCATTTTTTATGATATTGAGGTGATACCAATTGCATTGCAAATATTAATATGTCTACTTCAAATGTTATGTTGGGAAAAATTTCATAATACTAAAATAAACACATGTGATAATACAAAACATTATAGGTCACTTTGGACTAAAGCCATTGAATTTGAAAAATGTTCAACTTCAAGTTCTCATAACATTTTCATAAAAAATATAAATGATGCAAAATTTAAGTCCAAATTGATCATATTGAAAAGATATACAACTTTGATGTTCAAGGATTTTCCATTTGAGGCTTACATCATTGAAACAGAAGGGCTTGAAGTTACTTATTTTTGGCAAATTTTTCAAAGACATGTTTTGTACCCTAAACTTCAAAGTCAGTTTTCATAATTTTCCAAACTCCAAATGGATTTTTGCCCAACATAGGTTATGTTCCTTATGTCAATAGATTTCCAACCATTATTCACACTACCATGTTTGGATTTGCCATGTGTGAATTTCAAAGAGCTAAAGATTTATGTCCAATTATGCAATTCACATTGAAACTTAAAATGCAAGCTAATGCCAGGCCTTGTGTACGTCCATTCCATCTGCAAATGATCTCAAATTTCAATTCCATCCACTTTTGGGCCTCACATGCGCCTATACAGGCCCATGCACAGAGGACCCAATTCTCATGCACACGAGTATTTCATCACCATGCCTTCAGCTCAGCTATAAATACATGTGCTTCTCCATTCAAAAATCAACCTTAAGGTGGTCTGAAAGGTTGCTGAAGTGAAAACCTAACCTCACTCAAAGGAATTCCAATTTTCATTTCTCAATTTCAAGCTTGAATTTCAACTTCCTTGGTTGATCTTCAAGTCTTAATTCCTTAGCCTTGCATCCTCATTACCTCAAGATCAAATTGGAATCAAGAACTTGAGCAGATCGTGTTGTTTAAAGCTGCACTTCAAAGGTATAACACTAAACTGTTTTGATCTAAAGCTTGCTATACAATGTGAATTTCTCTAGTTTGAACTGTTTGCTGAAGTCCTCGAGCAAGAGGCAGGCCAATGGTGGTCTTAATTTCATGATTTGAGATATTTCAGTTTGCACACCTTGATTTTCAAGCTCAGATTTCTCATTCAATAGATACTTTGAGGAAAATCCAAGGTTACAGGGGTGATGTACATCACCCCAGCTTCATTTTGGTACCTGGCTTGTGTATTTTGGTTGAGGTTGAAAAACCTGCGTGCGGTGGCTGGAAGTTGTTAACTGGCCGGAGAAGATGGTGGTTTCCACCACCATCCCCACGTGGATCCACCTGTGCCCTTGGATCTCTTGCAAACATTTTAATCATGGCCATGCATTCTGTTGACTTATTTTAATTCTTTATGTTACGCGCTTGACCAAGGCATATGGTGCATCAGCGCTTCTAGGCTGTGTGATGGAGCCACGTCATTTAATGAAATAGATCCAAGTGCTCCTGATTTTTGTAATTTTCTTATTTCTGTTTTAATTTCTTTTTTAATTTATTTTATTTCAAAAAATCATAACTATTTTATTTGAATTCACAAAAATATGAGACCAATGGTAAAAAAATTCTTGAAAAATCTAGTTTCATAATCTGATTTTTAATTATATTTGTGACTTCATTTAATATTTTTTGTGAATTATTTTTGTTTTTAATAGTTTTTAATTCATTTTAAATACTTTTTGATATCTGAAAATTCCAAAAATATTTTCTTAACACATATGGATCATGATAAGTCAATGAAAAATTGTCTCATCAATTTCTTAATTGATTTGAGATTTATTTGAGATTTTAATTCATTTGTGTTATTTTTCATTGTTTTTTAATTGATTTTAAATAGTTTCTGATTTCAAAAAATATTGAGAAAATTTGTCAAACCTTGTTTGACCATGTTAGACCTATGAGAATTTAATTGGACTTGTTTAAGTTGATTTGAATTGAATTTGAGGTTTGACCATATTTTGTACATTTTAATTTTGCATTTATTTTAATTTCCAAAAATACCAAAAAAAATATATTTGACTTGTTGACTTCTAATCTTCATTTCTCTTCTGTTTACCATTGGTTGATGATGATTTGATTCACATTTGATCATTATGTTTTGATATTTCATTTGAATTCTCCTTTTATCCATTTCATCTTCATCTCACTTCTTCTTTTTATTTTGGCCAATGAGTTAATGATTTGTGGTTGGTCTTGACATATGAGAGGTTTAACCTTCTTTGATCCAAATCAAACTCAACTTGATCAAAGATCAAGTGAGTTGCTTTGTGTCCAAGATAGGTTGCTTCTTGGTCAAGTAAAAAACCTAAAGTTCATACAAGGCCTGTCTTCTTTTCTTTTGGCATGACAAGTTTTAGGAGCCTGGCTTACTAGTCATGATGTCTAACTTGTATTTATTTGCCTATACTTTTATTGATCGGCCTCAGATAGGTGTTACTACTACATTAGTCCACTTACGATTGCTTAACATAGCGCTAAATTGTCTTCTGACACACTAACATTGACCACTAACTACTAACTTTAATTCAAGCATTTAATTTCTTGCAATTTACTTTAATGCACTTTATTTCTTGCTCATTTATTCATATTGCTTTTTACTTTGCTCACTTGAGCACATATTTTATGTTTATGTCATTTTTCTTTTGCTCATTTGAGCTCATTATTGTATATAAGTATATTGTTGTCTTGTGTTTGTTTTGTCTTCGTTTGTGTGAATCCAATGCAAAAAGTGAAGGAGAAGGGCGATCCAAAACGCAGCGGAATTTAAAATTTCTCCGTTAATGATTCTTACGAATGGGCATGATCAGTGATAGAATCGTTACCTCTTGTGGCGATTGTAACCTTTGATGCAGATCTACAGAGCGATCATGAACCTTGAACGATGACAACGCCTCTACTTAGTCCACACGAACGGATTCCTTCAATCTCAGTGCTAGCTGCTACGAGTAAAGGCTTTGAGTGAGAGAGAGAGAGAGAGAGAGAGAGAAACAAAATTGCTACTGCTAAATGTTTCTACACAAGGGTTCTATTTATAGAACCACTTGTGTGGGCTTTAAGCTAAAAAGCCCACTTAAGTGTATGTGACCCATATCTTATAATATGCCAAATTCACTTAAGCGCGTGGTACCTTACCATATTTCATATTCTACTTAAGTACATCGTACCTTACGATGTTCTACAATTCACTCAAGTGCACCGTACCTTACGGTGTTCCTTAGTTACTCTATCTCTCATCAATCCGTCCTTTGTGTGTGACCCTATAGGTTTTTGCGGCATTGGCCATTATATTAAATCACGTATTTAACATAATAAACAGTGAGCGGTATCTAGCAACACATCACTACTACCCAAGACACGAAAATGTCATGTGATCTGAAAAATCTTTCTGTGATAATACTAATGTGCACAATTACCCTTTTGCCCTTATGTCTATATTGAACACAAGGCATAGACCATGTCATCCTTGTCCAGTTCAATATTGGGCCCATAGAAATTTATCCTGTTACGCAGGATGGGACAATTCCATCTAGGTCACTCATGTCCCTTAGCATGCTTCGTGGAGTACCCGTCAACTGTCTTTATGGTCATCCAATTACGGACAACGTTTGATCAGCAATAAGGCACTCGACTCTACATCTAAGGTCCATAGTGGTTTCAGGTCGAAGGGTGGTATACACCATTATCACCATGAGAATAACTTATGACACTTTGCATAACATTCTATATAGTATTCTCATAGCGGGCCAATCCAGTATAAATATTACTCTTAATATTCATACCTATGTTTAAGACTTGATAACTCCTTATCCATGATCCATGAGATGTGATCATCAGTCTATAAACATAATAGTCTTCATGCTTTAATGTTATCCCACTTCACAATAAAGCTCGACTACGGATACTTTAAGAATAATGTCCTTATGTTTAATGTGATCTCATGATTAAGTCATACTTGATACATTAAACGGACTAGCTATTCTAGGGACTTTATTAAACAAACATAATAAAGAAAAAGCCTTTTATTATTAATAAATAATTCGATACAAGTACCAAAAGTATCGGCCTCTAGGGCTTACACCAACAATCTCCCACTAGCACTATAGCCAATCAGGCATTCCCCTAATGCCCATAGATCTAGTATGGCCATCATGCTTCTGCTGCGCAAGAGGCTTTGTCAGTGGGTCAGCAATATTGTCAAGTGTAGGTACTCTGCATATTTTCACAACTCCTCTATCTATTATCTCTCGAATGAGGTGATAACGCCTAAGTATGTGTTTGGATCGTTGGTGAGATCTAGGCTCCTTAGCTTGTGCGATAGCACCATTGTTATCACAATAGAGACAAATGGGATCCACAATGCTAGGAACTATGCCAAGTTCACTAATGAACTTTTTGATCCAAACAACTTCCTTTGCTGCACTTGAGGCAGCAATATACTCGACCTCAGTTGTAGAATCAGAAACTGTATCTTGCTTTGAACTTTTCCAGCTCATAGCGCCACCGTTTAAGCAAAAGACATAACCAGATTGCGATCTAAAGTCATCCTTATCTGTAGCATCGATGTATCCAATTACATCCAACTCTTCCTGACCTCCATATATCAAGAATGAGTCCTTAGTCCTTCTCAAATACTTAAGGATATTCTTGACAGCTACCCAATGAGTATCACCAGGATCAAATTGGTACCTACTCATTGCATTTAAAGCATATGAGACATTTGGTTGAGTACATAACATGGCATACATGATAGATCCTATTGCAGATGCATATGGAATCTTATTCATGCGATCCCTTTCTTCTTTAGTTGAACGGGATTGTGTTTTTGATAGACATAGGCCATGTTTCATAGGTATGAATCCTTTCTTGGAATCATGCATATTAAAGCGTCTTAGCACTTTATCTATGTACGTACTCTGACTTAGGCCAAACAGTTTTTGTGATCTATCTCTATAGATTCTGATTCCTAATATATAGGCTGCTTCACCTAGGTCCTTCATAGAAAAGCATTTCCCCAACCAAGACTTTACTTGTTTCAGGGTTGGGACATCGTTTCCAATGAGTAATATGTCATCTACAAATAATATCAGGAAAACGATCATGCTCCCACTAACCTTCTTGTAGACACAAGGCTCATCTTCGTTCTTGATGAATCCATATTGTTTTACCATTTCATCAAAATGAAGATTCCAACTTCTGGAAGCTTGCTTCAATCCATAGATTGATCTTTGTAACTTACATATCTTTTGGTCTTCTTCTGGTATGTCAAATCCTTTAGGTTGTGTTATGTACACGTCCTCAAGAAGATTCCCATTAAGGAAAGCAGTTTTGACATCCATCTGCCATATTTCATAATCATGATATGCAACGATAGCAAGTAAAATCCGAACAGATTTAAGCGTTGCAACTGGTGAAAAGGTTTCATCATAGTCAACCCCATGAATTTTTTTATATCCTTTTGCAACCAGTCTTGCCTTATAGGTATGTACCTTATCATCCATGTCAGTTTTCTTTTTGAAGACCCATTTGCATCCTATAGGGTTAACTCCTACAGGAGGCTCTACCAAGGTCTAAACTTGGTTTGTGTGCATGGAATCCATTTCAGATTTCATGGCTTCTAGCCACTTCTCAGACTCGGAACCAGTTATGGCCTCTTGGTAGGTCACAGGCTCATCTTGATCCATGAGTAATACATCACCTTGATCAGTTATGAGATATCCATATCTCTCAGGTTGGTGACGTATCCTGCTTGACCTACGCTGGTCTTGTTCTACTTGAGTAGGTTGCTCTTCCACAACTACTTGTGTTTCCTGCTCTAATTCCTCCATAGGTGTGTCGATGCTTTGTGATTCTTGAATTTCTTCAAGCTCTACTTTCCTCCCACTGATTCCTTTGGAAATAAAATCCTTTTCTAGGAAAACTCCAGTTCGAGCGACAAACACTTCACTCTCAGAAGGATTGTAGAAGTAATACCCTCTTGTTTCTTTAGGATACCCCACAAATAAGCATTTGTTAGATTTGGGCTCAAGCTTAGTTGAACTTTGTCGTTTCACATAAACTTCACAACCCCAAATCTTCATGTAAGACATACGTGGTTTCTTACCACTCCATATCTCATATGGTGTCTTCTCAACCTTTTTGGATGGAACACGGTTAAGTGTGTAAGCTGCTGTCAATAATGCATGTCCCCAAAAGGAGTTTGGAAGATCGGCGTGACTCATCATGGATCGGACCATGTCTAACAGGGTTCGATTTCTTCTGTCAGATACACCATTCCATTGGGGTGTTCCAGGAGGAGTAAGTTGGGATAGGATCCCACACTCTTTCAGATGGTCATCAAACTCTAGGCTTAAATACTCATCACCTCGATCTGATCGAAGAGTTTTAATATTCTTTCATAGTTGGTTTTGTACTTTATTCTTGAATTCCTTGAACTTTTCAAAGGACTCTGATTTGTGTTTCATTAAATACATATAACATATCTTACTGAAATCATCAGTAAATGTGATGAAGTATTGAAAACCTCCTTTGGCTGGTATGTTTAGTGGTCCACATACATCAGTATGTATGAGGGCCAAAAGATCAGTAGCTCTTTCACCTTTTCCTGTGAATGGAGAGTTTGTCATCTTTCTAATTAAACAAGATCTGCATGTCTCATATGATTCATAATCAAAAGAGTCCAAGAGTCCATCTTTATGGAGTTTGGAAATGCGTTTCTCATTTATGTGGCCTAATCGACAATGCCAAAGGTAAGTTGGATTTAACTCATTAGGTTTCATCCTTTTAGTATTAATGTTATAAATAGGCATTTCAAGATCAAGGACATATAGTCCATTGTTCATTTGTGCAGTAGCATAGATTATATCATTCAAATAAATTAAGCAACAATTGTTCTTTATTATAAATGAAAAACCAAACTTGTCCAAACAAGAATCAGAAATAATATTCCTGCTAATTGCAAGTACATAATAACAGTTCTCTAACTGAATTATTAAACCACTAGGTTAAGTCAATACATAAGTTCCTACGGCTAAAGCATCAACCTTTGCTCCATTGCCAACTCGTAGGTCAACTTCACCTTTTGCCAAATCTCTACTCCTTTTTAGTCCCTGCACATTGGTACAAATGTGAGAACCACATCCAGTATCTAATACCCTTGATGCAGACGTAGGTAAATTAATTTCAATAACAAAAATACCTGAAGTTGAAGTCTCTACTCCATTCTTCTTATCTTCCAGGTACTTTGGGCAGTTTCTCTTCCAGTGTCCGGTATTACCACAATGGAAGCACGTGCCTTCTTTTGCTATGCCTCCACTAGGCTTCAAAGCAGCAACAGTGGGTTTGGGTTTGGCAACTTCCTTGCCTTTCCCTTTATCACCCTGCTTGGTGGGCCTTTTGTTCTGTCTCTTTCCATTTCCGATCATAAGAATGGACTTCCCTTTTGACTTCAAATTCTGCTCAGCAGTTCTTAATATGGCTAGTAGTTCAGGAAGAGATTTTTCTATATCATTCATATTGAAATTTAGGACAATTTGACTGAATCTATCTGGCAACGATTGCAAGATCAAATCAGTCGCAAGTTCCTTTCCGAGGGGAAAACCCAACCTCTCAAGGTTTTCCACATACCCAATCATCTTGAGCACATGGGGACCTACAGGGGCTCCCTCAGCTATCTTTCCTTGAAAAAGGGCTTTTGAAACTTCAAACCTTTCATCCCTTTCTTGCTCTTGATAGAGCATCTTCAGGTGTTCGATCATATTGAACGCTGCCATGTTCTCATGTTGCTTTTACAACTCTAAGTTCATGGTAGCTAGCATGAGACAAGCAGTTTCATTGGCATCATTGACATGCTTCTTATAAGCATCTCTTTCTGCCTTAGGTGCAGAACTAGGAGGTTCCTCTTCAGGAACAGGTTTCTCAAAGACATACATCTTTCTATCATGTTTGAGGACAATCCTCAAATTTCGGTGCCAATCCAAAACATGTGTCCCAGACAATTTTTCCTTGTCAAGGATTGATCGTAAAATGTTGTTAGAGGTGTTTCTTTTCATGGTAATCTACATGAAAATAATGAAAATATAAGTATCAATAACATATTTAATTAGGCCTTTAATTAAATATGCTCCCACTATTTTACTCAAAACAAATGACCATCACCATTTGATTCGGAAAATCCCCTTGGAAGATTTTCTAGTGGGTCGAGATCCATATTTCACTTTGTTTTAAGTCCGCATAGGCGAATTACACAAAACTATGTTATTTAGGTAGGAACTCCTTCCAATTGTATCTAATACAACTCTCGAATATTTTAGTTGGGAGAATAACTCCTTATTCCAATCCATCACATGGATCATTTCCAACTCTTGCTTCTAAACATATATAATCTTATTATAATTTGTTTAGTGAAGTTTGACCCATTGTTTTAACAATTGGATATTACAATTATCCTATCTCACCTTACTAATATAGAACATGCACCTCGCGTAGGCGAAACCTACATTATCCGATACTAGTCTTGATGAGTGTTAAAACTTGGAAAGCATAAACTTAATATTTAATTTAAGGGAATTTGCAATTATTCTGATCTCACCGGCTTATTTATCATATAAATCGTCTCTCACATGCATCAACATACATTCACGTGCATCAACATACATACATAATGAAACAGTTATGGCCCCTAGCGCAATTGTTCTCCCAAACCAATGAGAGAACCTAAGCTAACCTAATAACGATCTAAGCTTCTCCAAGCAAGATCTTCAAGGTTGTCCTCCTTTGGTATTGAATTACTCTCTTTCTTCATAACATTACATTACATAAAAGAAACTCGTTTTACATACAAGGGAGTGAGATGAGAAAAGAAGTTACATTAAGAGATTAAAAGAGAGGCACGCCACGCAGGTCGTATTTTAAAACCCAAAACAAAATAAAGGAAAACTAAGGCCATAACCGATCACCACAAGACAATAATAATAAACATATTATTATTATTAATTTTAATTCTTTTAATTAATTAAAACCAAATTAAATTTCGGCGACCGATCACACTACACAGAGTTAGCCGGGGGTCCGCTACCCGGTTAGCGGGAACAGGTGTTCCGCTGCCTGGTCAGCGGCAGCGCCCCTGGCCGAAAATTTTAATGAACAGTTCATTTGAAACCGACGTCGTTTTTCTCATAAACACTTGATACTTTAAAGCAGAACTCTTGCGCAGCCACAACCCTAATCGCATAACTCTTTGACAACACAACCCTTGTGCCGTCATTAACCCTAATGCATAACTCTTTGACAACACAACCCTTGTGCCGTCATTAACCTTAATGCACCAATTTCAGACCGTCAAACACATATCGATTGTTGATTCAGTATGATTGATCAATACGTCATTGCTTCACCATACTAATGTCGGATCAAGAAGCAAACGACCATTGATCGCTCAAAGGAAAACATCCATTAAGTGTTTGAATGAACGAAACAGAAACAATATATCATATATACCGTATTTTGCATCAGGATTACTTATATCATATATATAACTTGATCGATCTCAATTTAATTACTCGTTTATTCTTTGATTCATTCTGTCTTTTAATCGTATTAATACAAAAAATACAGAAAATAAACAGCTATCAGATACATGGTTTCGTAAGTGGCTCTGATACCACTGAAGGAGAAGGGCGATCCAAAACGCAGCGGAATTTAAAGTTTCTCCTTTAATGATCCTTACGAATGGGCATGATCAGTGATAGAATCATTACCTCTTGTGGTGATTGTAACCTTTGATGCAGATCTACGGAGCGATCACGAACGTTGAACGATGACAACGCCTCTACTCAGTCCACACAAACGGATTCCTTCAATCTCAGTACTAGCTGCTACGAATGAAGGCTTTGAGTGAGAGTGAGTGCGAGAGAGAGAGAAACGAAATTGCATGAGAAGACAAAGAAGACTTTTAGCTATGGGATTGGCTTGCTTGGATGTGGCTATCTTTATTTGATGCCCTGATCTTCATGATGTTTGATATTGCTAATTGCTTGTTGATTATTGTTTGATTTAAAGTCCAAAGGGGGAGTGGGTTTTCTATATGACACTCTTGTCTATTGGATTGGATCCCATTGGTCAGATCTTTTCAACTCTTAACTTTTAATTTTATGCTTATGATTAGTCTCTTCATCTCCTCCCATTTCTTAAATATCAAATCTCTCCCCCTTTTTAAAAACTTTCTTTACTTGTGATTTTAAAACTTAGACTTTATTGCAAACTAGAAACTTTGGCCTTATGCCATTGTCTTTTCTAAACTTTTTTCTTAAATCAAACTTGTAAATGAAATTAACCATATTGACTTAATATTTCAAAAGACAAAAAGAACTAACACTCATTCAAACTTTTGGCCCCTTTGTGCCTCTTTTAAACTCAAAATTTTGATTAAAAGCAATCCACTCCTTTTGAAATTGATACCACGAACTACGAGGTTTTGATCCCTCATTTTCATGTTGGTACCTAGGCACAAGTCCGAAGGTCTTGTCAAACACAAACATATAAATAATGAATTATTTTCTCATCCCCACACTCTATTTTTTTATCAAACATCTTTTATACCAAAAACACATACACACATAAAAAAGGGCTCCCTAGGAGTACCTAGGACACTTAAGGTGCTAACACCTTCCCTCTGTGTAACCAACCCCCTTACTTGTAATCTCTGGAATTTTATTAGTTTTAATTTAAAAACTTCTTATCTTTGGGTTTTGTTCGTACTTTTTCCTTTTCCTTTGGACACAATAAAAGCACGGTGGCGACTCTGGTTTTATTAACGTTAAGTTTATCCATAGCTTGATGGTCGTGAATTTACCGCTATAGGTAGGACCAAGCAAACACATCAACATACTCTTGTAGCAGTGTTGTCAACCTATGCTTCACATCTGAGTCGAGTAATGCCCTAATTCGCACATCCTTCCTATCCTCCTCGGTGCCCAATTTGATCAATTCCATCGGCTCTTTGTAGGGCTCGAGAGTCTTGTCCTCTTGCTCTAGCAATCTGGAAATTTCATCTGGGATCTCTTCGAACTCTTCTTCCTCTGCTTCATACATTGGGAACTCAAAGTCAGGAGAGGGTGCATGGCCATTGTGTTCAATTGGTTTATTGAGAAATCTGCACATGCATTTATGTTTTTTATTTTTAAAAATTGACTGAAATAAATTGTACATGCAGATAAAAGTTTGGCATTATATTTTTGAAGGTTTTATTTTCTTTACCATTTTTCCGAACAAAGCAAAAAGGAAAAAGACATAATTGAAATAAAAATTAACTTTTATTTATGCTATTAAGAGTTGCAACAAAGTCCGTGAAGCCCAAACAAAAACACCTCTACCTTGGGCAGAGCAGAGGGCAACTTTTGAAAAACAAAAATAGAAAAAACAGCAAAACAAATTACTCGGGCACATGCATGACTTCGGGAATATCTACAGATGTCCAATTAGGAGTCCTCTGGCTCGATCGACCCCTTGTTACAAATCTTGGTCTTTCATTAGCATCATCTTGCAGGATAGCACATGACTGGTCCATAAACCCGCCACTTCTAAACATCTCGGAAATCAACTTCACCACTTGAATAGTCCTTGGTGCTTTAGCCAACTGCTCATAGGGATTAAACCCTAACCCACTATGGTCTTTGTTATCGTTGAGTTGCACAATCTTGCGCCAACCCAAGGTTTGACCACTGGCCACCACTTGCTACTCATCTTTCAAAGATGCCATAGAAGTTCCCAAATTCTCTTCATCGAGATCCTCAATCCGCCCTGCATTTGCAATTTCAAGCCCTTGAAACTGGGTGATGACAACGTCCTCTTCTACGTCAATGTGTCTGAAAGCAGATAATTGACTAATCATCAGGACTTGTTCACCAAAAATAATAGCAAGCTTGCCATTTTGGATAAATTTTAATTTTTGGTGCAAGGTGGATGTGACAGCGCCTGTGTCATGAATCTACGGTCTCCCAAGCAAACAGCTATAACCAGGATTAATATCTATCACCTAGAAGATAATTTGAAATTGTTGCGGACCAACCATCATAGAAAAGACAATTTCACCCATTACAGTCCTTCTAGAACCATTAAAGGCCTTTACAACAACCTCGCTTGGTCTGATATCAACACCAATGTAGGACAACATGGCAAGAGTAACCTTCAGCATCACATTCAAAGAATAACCGGTATCAACGAAAATGTGTGAAAGAGAGTCTTTTTCATATCCCATGGATATGTAGAGAGCGTTGTTATGCTTTTTACCCTCGGCGGGTAACTCATTGTCAGAAAAGCTTAGTATGTTGCAAGACGTAATGTTTCCAACCACATGGTCAAACTAATCAAACGTGACATGTGGATTTACATAGGCTTGCCCCAAGACTTTCAATAGAGCCTTGCGGTGCGCTTTAGAGCTCAAGAGTAAAGACATAACAGATATCTTTGACTGAGTTTGAAGGAGTTGATTCACCACCTTATAATCATTTTTTTTGTATCAAGCGTAAAATTTCTTCAGCCTCTACATCTTGTATGGGTCTACTCTCAAGAATGACCAATGGAGCTTTACCATTGTCGGGTTTCTCGACCACAGACTTACCACCTCTAAGATTAGCAGGAGTGAAAACCCTACCGTTTCTTGCGAGACTTCTTGCATCGGCAATATTAGTGACAACTTTGTTGTTGACCAACGACTTCTCAACACTATTTACAATGGTAGTGGGCTCGTACCCACATGGTACAACTTTATTAGATTTATAGGGGAAATGAGCTGGAATTTTGATGTTCAAGCACTTAGTAGAGTCATTAGGAGGTGTACTTTCTTTGGGTGGGAAAAATATCTCAAAAGCCTTGGGCTTATTGAAGATATGCACTATCACATACACTTCATCGTTATTTTTCTTCCCACTAACCTGTAACACACCATTGGAAATCAACATATGTATATCTTTCTGCACATCGAAGCAACCTTTAGGGGGTCCCTCAAACAAATAGAGCACTTCTCATGATCTTGGTTCGGCTTTGAACAACTTGAGGTGCATAGGCACCAACAAAGTCTTCACTTTCAAGACGTCCATAATCAAATTGTTATATTCGGTAATCATATTTACTACCCGATGCTCAGGAAATAGGTTAGTTGCCATATTTGGCAAATCACCGAACTTAATCATCCCCAACCTCATAAGCTCTTGGACTTTTCCTTTGATTACAAAGCAATTTTCAGTGTCATGCCCTGACGCATCAAAGTCGAAAGCACAATGTTCATTAGGTTTATACCATCTAGGCAACTTGTCAGGCATTGGTGGTGTGGCACACTTTTCTATGAGATTTTGGGCGAGTAGAGAACGTAGTAGGTTGGTGTATGTCATTGGGATTAGATCAAACTGGAACTGAGTCTTTGGAGGACGTGGATTTTGTTGAGTAGCAGACGTATGTGGTTGTTATCTTTGTTGCTATTGTTGTTGTCGTTGCGGCTGATACTGAGGTGGTAGTTGTTATGGATACTGTGGATAAGGCTGGTATTTTTGTGGCAACTGCGGATATGGTGAAGGATAAACGGGGAACATTGGGTGTGGTGGCAAGGGCAAATTCGGTATCATGGGTGCCCCTAGTGCCACTGCGGCTACCAAGGGTTGTTGATAGTAGCTTGGCATAGGCTGTTGCACTTGTTGAGATGGAGCTGCTTGGGCAGTTGGTTGATGTTGTTGTCTTCTATTGCTTGGTCAGTGGTGGGAAACAACATTGGCATCTCCCTATTTCTTTTTTTGCCATCCACCAAACTTCTTGGTGCTACCAGCAAATGGAGAATTATCACGAGCTATTCTTCCTTCTTTTACCCCTTCTTTGAGTTGTACACCGACCCCTACCATCTCGGTGAAGACACGAGGCATGCTCGAAATAAATTTATTGTAGTAAAAGGAGTCTAAGGTTCTCAAGAATAGTTTGCACAGTTGTATTTCGTCAACAAGAGGACTGACTTGGGCAGCAACTTCCCGCCACCTTTATGTGTATTCCTTAAATGATTTGCGCTCTTTCTGGGACATGCTCTCCAATTGAGTGCAATCTGGCGCCATGTTCGGATTATACTTATAGTGTTGCATAAATTCCTCACCAAGATCAAGAAATTTTTGAATATTTGCACGCTCCAAGCTCATATACCATCTTAAAGGAGCATCGGACAAAGAGTATTGAAAGTAGGGAATGAAGAGTTTGTTATCATCTGTGTAGGCAGCCATCTTCCTACAATACATGACCAAGTGAGTTTGAGGACAATTACTTCCCTTGTACTTATCGAATTCTGGTACCTTGGATTTAGCGGGAACCCTTACATTTGGAACGAGGCACATCTCGCCTGCGTTCTTCCCAAGAAGATCCTTCCATTAGAGGGCATTCAGTTTCTTGCTAAGAGCTTGAATTCAACCTTGTATTGCATCCTCGGCAGCATCTGAGTGGATGCTCGGACCATGATATAAATCCATGGGGTCCTCTTGAAGAGGGTAAGTAACCACGGCAAAAGGTGATACAGTATAGCTAGGGTTTCCCATGGGCATGGAAAGTTGAGCTCCATAGGGATTGGCACCATAGTATTGCGAAGTGAGCGACTGAGAAACAGAGGTTGGGGTCCATAAGGACCAAAAGGACCGGTAGGAAATCCTAGAGAAAACTTTGGCGGAGGAATAAGTCCTAGAAATCCATGAGGAGGGCCATAAGGATGACCAAAAGAGTAAGCAAATTCGGATGACATGTCAAAGTCGGTAGTTGCAGCAGCAGTAACCATAGTTGTGATAGGAATTGTAGCAGGTATAGTATCAGAAACAACCGGAGAAGACACAGTTATACTCAAAGGAGTTGAAGGTATGATCTCCAACCTTGCTATCAAGTTGTCAATCAATGCAGTTTATCTCTCATGGCTGGCTCGGAGAGTGAAAATCTCTTCATGCAATTTATGGTTCGCTTGTTCGAGAGCATCCATCCTCAACTGAATATTAGCGCTTGTTGGATATCTGTGACGGGTATCAGGCGCTTCTGAAGAACAAAATAGACAAAAATGATATCTTTGAAAAGTATTTTATTTTGAAAAAATATGACAACAAATGATGCAAATGATGCATGGATGCACATGATTTCTTTTTTACTTTATCGACTCTTACTTTCAAGGACTTGATAAGTTTTAAACATTTGCAAACTTCTTTCAAACTGAAAGTGACATTTGCATTACAAGGAAATTCAATAAGTGCTTACAAATAAAACCAATGAAGAAAGGTACACATAGAAATACAACAAATCAAAGAACCCAGACCTAGTCTTCAATTCATCCTTCAGAGCTGTCTTCTTTTCCAATGCTTGTCCAAGAAGTCCTTTGGTATGTAGCAGTTTCTCCTTGCGTTGATCGGAAGCAAACCAAGACGCCTTGAGATCTCTATCTAGACTTTTCCTTTTAGAGACCCCTTCTTCTAGAGCTACCTTTTGTCGAAGAATCACATCCTCCTTCTCTTATAGTTGACTACAGAGTTTAGAACATTCCCCATTAGCAAAGTAGAACGTGTTCTCCCAAATGTCTCTATCCTTCACTAAATAGGCATTCTCGTCCTTTAACTTCTTGAATTCCTCAAAAGAGACATGAGTAGGTTCCACATGCTTGCTACCTAAAGGGGGTGGAGGGGGGTATGACATTTTGAGTTTGGAAGCCCAACTTTTAACCCAAGTAGTATAAGCCTCTTTTTCCACACAGTTTCGAGGACCTAACTCGGACTTTTTCTTGCGAGAAATATGAGACCAAGCCTTCACAACATCCCTTCTAAAATTCACATTCTCCTCACCTTCTAGGATCACAACAAGAGTAACCAAAAGAGACTTAGGCTTATCATTCATGGAATAGCCAAGCCGATGGTATGCTAAAGATGTATTGTAAGTAATAACTCCCTTGGTACTAATAAGAGGTATGTTGGATAATTCTCCATAACTTACTACAACCTCCCCAATATCATAGGTTGATTTGTACCATACTATGTTCCTATTAGTAAGAGCCATAAGCCTTTTTGACCACATGAAACTGTCCTTGTTGTATAGAGTGGACTGTGGCAAGTGGGAAATAAACCACTTGTACAGTATAGGTGCACAACAACAGACCCATCCACCCTTCTTTTCGGTCCTAAAGTGGATGGAGTAATAAACATCTCCTAGAAGCGTAGGAACCGGGTTACAAGTTATGAAAACTCGAATAACATCCATATTGACAAAGTCTTTGAAGCTTGGAAAGAGTATAATCCCATAAATCATTAAGGCCAAGATTGCCTCAAACACATCATTACTCCCCATGTTGGCATAATGTGAAGCTATTTCCATCAAATACTTGATGGGGAAACCGGAAATTCCTTCTTTGGTAATGAGACCATTTTCTACCTCGACATTTGGAACATGTAGAGATGCCCCAATAATGTGGGATTTTGGTACCTCCTCCCCTCCAATAAAAGGAACCTTATCACGGATTGGAATTCCTACAATGTAAGCGAATTCTTCGAGAGTCGGGGACAATTGATAATCAGGGAAAGTGAAACAATGATACGTTAGGTCATAAAAATGAGAAAGAACCCTCAAATCCATGCTATCCACTTTAACTTTCATCAAAGATAAAAGATTTCCATATCTCTTCCTAAAACCATCATGATCTTCCACACAAGCAGCCAAGTCTTGTAATAGAGACAGATCTGGATCGGGGAAACTAAACTAGAACCGACTCCTAGTTTCTTTTTCTAAAGACATCCTCTAAACAAACGAAAGAAGTTTACAAATGAATATACTTTTGGAATCATTGAAATTAAAAATGATAACCAAAGTTTTTCTTTTTGACAATTTTCAATGCGAATGCTTCATCCATCTTCAAGGATCGTAACCCGATTTATTGCAAACTTGGAGAATAATTCAGACATCGCAACTTGTAGGGACAAACCAGTATTTTTATCGAAGGGACATCGAGGGTAAAACTGGTATAATATTCCAAGGGACTTTCTTTGTCCAAGTTTGCAATAATCCTAGTAATTTCTCTTTAAAGTGGGTAAAGGACGTTATGATTCATGAATGCATGAACACATAATGCAAGGTTATTGGTTTAGGATCACAAGCATGGAGCCAAGGTGGATAATGTCAAACCCCCTCCCACAAGGTATGTGCTATAAGTTTAGGAGATAGAACAAGTAATGGGTTCTACAAAGGTGCTTGAATGTCAACAATCCTTCTCGAAGTTATTACCGACTTATCACGTAAGTGAGGGTTGATAATAACCTAAAGAGAATCTCGTTCAAGTGTGGTATCATGTATCAATCCCACGAGGCCTGGGACAAAATGGTATAATCACACCATGTTTCCTAAATAGGAAAAGATGGATTAATTATGTTATATAGTTCTTGGTGTTCAAAACCTAGGGTTGTCCTCCTCTAATACCATTACGACTGGATCATAAGGCCTCGAGAAATCAAGGAGGGTCTCCACCAGGTGTGAATCTCATGTCAACCCCACATCACCTAAGCCTAGGGGGTCTTCATGACTATATCACATCCTATTCTTATGTTTTTTCTCAAGCTTGGGTCAAAGCTTATCTCACCACATATGTATCACCCAAAAAACAAACAACAATATATAAGCAATTTGGCTTGAATTTGCTATTGGGGGTGCAAATAGTTGTACCCACCAGAGTCGTCACCTGTCGCGGCGGGATTTTTGAATGCAAGATATTGGGTTATCTTGACTCAATTGAATCACTAAATCAAGAGTCGCTATTGAAATTTATTGTATCCAAATACATGGAAAGGGAAAATATCTATAAAACCCTAAGAATGAGATCTAGGTAAGCAATTTGGTTATGCAAAGGGAAGGTGATATGCACCCTTCACATCCTTGGTACTCCAAGGGAACCATTGATCATATATTTTTTGCCTTGTTATGGGTATTGAAAGGTGAGTGGGTTTAAAACAAGAAAAGGAAAGGGTGAGGTTTTATTCTTATTATGCTTGAAAAGATTTGTGTGAACATCTCATGCCTACGTACCCCCGAAATGCAATGAAGGATCAAAGCTTTGTAGTTTACCTAAAAGGTTATCTTCTTTGTTGGTTTATTTTATTAGAGAAAGTGATAATAGGCCTTCCCACTTAAGAGAATGTCCATTATACCTTATTTTTTTGTTCTTGCTTGCTCTTTTATGGTCCACCCTTGTTGCCGGTTAATTGCGAGGCTAAAAGACACTCGGCTTACAATCGGATGCTTGGTATATGGACCAAGTAACTGCGGGGGTTAAAATTTGTGTTTTTTAATATTTGATTAGGTTAAAGCCTTTATTAGGTGTTTTACAAAGTGTTTTCACATGCAAAGAGGGCAGTTTACTAAGTTATGGACAAAGAATGGTGAAAAGTTTTTCATGCAAGAAATTAACTTTAGTTTAAATGGTTGATTTTAGTTTTAAGACATTAAAGCATACAACCTTTAACTTACCCCTCATGCAAAGTCCCATATCCCTATCTAAATATAGTATCCATAGTATCCTTATTACATCACTTGAAAAGTGAGAAAGATAAACTATTCCTAAGGTGATACTTCCCTTACACACATGGAATCTCAAAGACAAATAAAAGGAAATATGAAAGAACAAAAACAAATGAAGAGATAAGGCATCTATTGGTCTCTTGCTGGTCTCACTTTATTTGTAATGGCTCTTCCTCTTTTTAGTTTTCGTTTTCACCATGTTTGAATGGAACACTCTTAAATGTAACAAGAAGAGAAACAATGCTAATGTAATGACTTAACAAATTTTAAACTATAACATAGAATCAAAATTATTAGTAAACTTTAAAAGATGAAATGGAGAAGTGTGAGTCCAGAATGACATATATTTTTTTGGATATTTTTATCATTTAAGGAAGAGCACATTTGAACATGATTATCAAGATAAGTCACAAATGGGATGCAAACTAAACATGTTTTCTACACAAGATGAAATGAAAATGAAAAAAAGGTCAAAATGCAAAAACACTTAACATGTGAAATGACACATAGTGAGGTCAGAATAAAATGAAATTGAAACACATCATTAATCATGCAAGTTGACAAAATGGGAATTAAAACAAGGCATGCTAGTAAGGTATAAACCCTAATCTACAATATGCTTGAATATTTAACCAAAAGTGCAAGGTATAAACATGATATCAAAAATATTTGGGAAGATGAAATGAAATAAAATGTTATGGAAAACCAATGATGTTAATGGATTGCATTTATGATAAATATTAAACAAGTTATGGTGCTAATCATACAATGTGTCACTTAAACATGCCAAAATTAGGTCAAATCAAACATGAAATTGAATGAAAATGAAAAGGACCTAAAAATTCAAAATGGACAGAAGCAAACATGTTCCAAAATGTCATATCAACATCAATATGGAAACACAAATCAAGCATCAAGATGGGAGGTCCATTCTTAAGACAAAAAATAAGCATAAACATCCAAATCAAAACACAAATGAGAACTAAATGAAAAAGGGTTCAAATGAAACAACTTCCAACATAAGAAAGTCTCCAGATCTCATATTGAAACCAGGGGCGCAATCATTTCACATTGATGATGCATCAAGAACAAGTTACTACTTGAACCAAGCAAAATAGACAAAAGGAAAACCCTAATTTTGAACTTTAAGAAAAAAGCTTCAAATGAAAAAATGTTCAACACAAAAGATGTAACCAATTACCTATGGAAACCAAAAGTGTAACTATATATCATTTATGAACCACTTTGAAACACTTAGGGTTTCAAACTTTGGAAATAAATGAATAAAAAACCCTAAGTTCAAACTAAGTAAAAGATGCTTCAAAATAGAAAGCTCAAAAGAAGAAAAGTGTCACCTATTACATAAGGATCATTCACAAAAAAATTGGGATTTTATCATGTAATCTGAAATTACTATGATTTAAATACATTAAAAATAATACATAAAAAGAGAAAAATGTTTTTTAATTTTCTAATGGTCAGAAAAATAAACCAAAATCATATTATGGAAGAGAAAAATAATCTTAACAACTTTCGTGCTGGACATTTTTTCAAATTCCAAATGGTTTGAGAAATATTAAATAAACAAAATAAATAGAATAAATAACAAACATAATAAAAATGTAATCCAATAAAAATTAGGGGAACAAGGTCTATGGTAAGCAAGCGCACAGATCCGCCCCTTTTCCTCATTAGTGAGGTAGCTCAGTGTGATCCATTAGATCCAATGAAGACACACCATAGTGTGTGTTTCTTAATGCATGGGAACACAAACAGATTTCAAAATTTGGAGGGACCACACGTCACACTCCCATTGGTCCAATTTGAATTTTGGAGGGAGGGACTGGTGGTCACTTGAGATGATGACCGAACCACCATGGGCGGTGGCCGGTTTCTAGAAAAATGCAAACAACTTCAAAATGAAAAACTCAAAAGAGCAAAGTTGCTCAGAATTTCATGGCGAGCAACATGGTGGGATCCAAAATTATTTATGAACAACCAACAATGAAAATTGAAGTTGGTACCAAAATGAAACCCTAGACTACAAATCAAAATCAAATGTTACTCAGTTCATGAAAATGCAATTAAATGGTATAGTGATCATCAGGAACACATTTCCAACAACATGGTATCAAGAAATTTAAGATTTGGTTCAAGTTGTATACCTCTTGAAGATCATTCGAATGGATGACTTTAGAGCACTGGTTCTCCCTCCACAGGTCACTGTTATGCTTCCTTCAAGTTGTCTCACCTCCACCACACTTCAGAGAACCTTGCTGAGCCAAAGGAAAAGCTTGAAGGTGCTTGAGTTTTAAAAACCAATTCAAAGTTCAAAGGTTTAAATGAGAAACTTTGCAAAGGTTCAATGGCTATCCAAGCTTAGAAATGGCAGTGCAGTAGCCTCTATTTATAGAGGGGAAGGGTATTGGTCATTCGTTGAAGGATTCCACTTAGGTTATAGGGTAAACTAGAGTTTTGCATAATCTTGCAAACCAAGTTTTGGTGAGGTGGCCTTCGTACCTTGTTAATGGCATGTGCAGACACACTACACTCTCCACTAATCTGTTTTGAATCCAAAATCGTGGCCAGTTTTCAGTGTCCTTACTCATTTTGGTGACTTGCTTCAAAAAAGGTGAAAATGCAAAATTTAAGAATATTGGACTTGGGCATGGTACATGCCGTGGATGGGTGCAAATAGCAAATGCACATGGGCTTCTCGTGATCTGTTTGAAGTCCAATTGGAGCAAGGGAGATTGGTTTGGGAGAAAAGAGATTTTGACCAAAAATTCAATATGACTCAGATTGGAAGACAAGTCATGGTTTGAGCCCTCAACCATGGCGTGTCTTGATGCACACACACCACATAATTGGAATATAATGGAATGGCACAAACAATTGAGCTCAAAAGTGTGTAATTTGGAAAATGGCTATGTGACATAAATGGATAACTTGAAATGTAAGGTACACGGTGGTCCAATTGAGTTTTGGCTTGAATAAATCTAAAAAAATGATTCACACAAGTCATATGAACCATTTGTGAGGTGTTTGAGTTGGAAAAACAGCCAAAGAGCCTTTAGATAAAAAACCTCATTTTTTCACTTTTGGACAATTTTAGCAACTTTGAGGTTTGCACTACAAGTCCTTGATATATGAATTTTTGGATTTTTTACAATGAATAAAAGTTTTAGAAAATGGAAAAATAAGATTATAGTAAAAAGAACCAGCTCATTTGGGTCAAAAATGAGAAAGTTATGGGGTAGTGAGGTTGGTAAAATAAGTTATAATGTATGGACCCCATTCACCCTTTTTCATTCAAAATTGGCCTTGGATGTGTGAAGATAAAATGTTAATAATGGTTGTTAAATTTACTTTGCAAAAAGAACCACCTCATTTGGCCAGCCATTAATGGAGTTATGATGTTTTGAAGTTTGACCCAAAATCAATAGGAACCAAAGATGACCTGTAATGTTTTCCAAACATAAATGGGTTTCCACTCAAAATTGGACTTTGTGATCAAATTTACACATGTTAGGAATGTCCTCAAGATTGATTTAGTAAAAAGAACCACCCAATTTGGATGCAAATTGACCAAGTTATGGTCAATTGAAGTTGGGTAAAAATCAGGGTACTGCATAGGGAGACATTCACACTCAAATGCTAAACCAAGCAAAATATCTTCTTGAACAATGAAAAAAATTGTATAGGGTCACAATTGGATCATATGAGAAAAATACTTGGCTCCACATGATAAGTTTTATCTAAGTTATGACCTTGGGAGGTTCAACTTGAAAATTAGGTCAAAACCCTAGACAACTTGAGATGTTTTGCCTTAAAAAATGGTTTTCCATCCACAATTGTCTCTTGACATCTGAAGAGAAGTTGTATATGATGAAGATTAGAGTCCAATTCAAAACTAACCACATTCATAACTTGCTTGATGAAAATGTTATGAACTTTGGAAGTCAATATATCCAGTCTTAGAGCCAATGAAGCAATTCCTTGTGATAACTTGCACAAATAATGGCCAAATGATGTTGATATCCATGAACATCATGATATCCAATGCCAAATGATAATCCTTGAATTATTAATACCACAATGACATTTCTTTTGATCTTCAAATTTCTCAAACCTTGCATCATCTAACTGCAAAAGATACAAGCACACCACAAGAGCAAAGATATATCTAGATGCATGAAGTTAGTGATGAATGAATGTAATTGAAAATTACATACCTTTGATCCAAGTATATAATGACACGATACCAAGCAAGTTAAATATAACAAAATTAATAGTACAAATCAAAACAATGGGTGATACAATGAGTGAGATACCCAACTCTAGCTTAAGCAAACAACCAAGAAGAGGTTATCAAGACCAAAATCACTCAGATCCATGCTTGTGAGCACATTAGGGTATTAATGAATTGAAAGTATGAATGCAATGCTTGATTAAGATTCTATGAAGCTTAGGGATAAAAATTAGGGTATGACACTTACCCTCTGTAACATCTTCCACAAATTTAGGAGATACATGGCCAAACACACGACCACTATGGGTCACCTTAACGCCATCTGAAATGCTTACCACTAAATTTGCAGCGGGAAGAGGAACCTCTTGCCCATTCTCAATCATGGTGGCATTGTACTTATAAGGCATAACTTTATCGGTTGAATACGGGACTGGGCCCGCTAACCATATTACCAACGACAATATCGATATGTTGTCATTCTTACTACTGTCATACTGAATAATTATCCGTTCGGGGGTCTTGAACACTGACACGATGACATTTACATCATTACCAATATACTTGGATTGTTGAATTTGAAAAACACCTTCATCCATCAGATTATGAATATCCCTCTTGACATTTACATATCCTTGAGGGTTGACAGTGCAGATAACACAACCATCATGGTCATGCTCACAATCACTAACCAAGCACATATCCCTATGAATATCCCCCAGCGACCTTCGAATACGACGAACATCAAAAACCCCAAAATTCCCAAGACAACCATTTAGCATGTTGGCATAAGCATTTCCATGAGCAAGCAACGGATTGGCTTTGATGTTAGGTGCTCGGTCCCCAAAGGACACCATACCTCTCTTAATCAACTTCCGAACCTCATACTTCAAAGGATAGCAGTTTTCAATGTCATGGTCAGGAACTCCTAGATGAAAAGCACAGTGAAGATCTGGCTTGAACCACCACGGAAAAGGTTCAGGAGTATGTGGAGGATTTCTTGGTTGAATTAGATTCTTGACAACCAAAGAAGGATATAATTATGCATAAGTCATTAGAATAGGGTCAAAAGAGACCTTCTTCCTCTCAAAGTTCTGATGATGATTTTTGTTATTGTAGTTGGTATGTTGTTGTGGTTGTTGTTGTTGTTGTTGTTGCTGAATGTGAACTGATTGATTTGCTGAAGTATTAGTAAATACCAAAATTACTGACGATACCTGATGATCATGCTGACCAGACTGGGAATTCTTCCTCGTAAGAGGACTTCTCTGCTTCCCAATAGACACTGGATTGGTTTCTACCACCTTCATTTTGGAGAATTTACCATCATATTTCTTGCTTGAAGAAGCCTCATCCTTAGATAATCGTCCTTCTCTAACACCTTCTTCTAGTCGCATCCCCATGTTCACCATTTCGGTGAAATCATTAGGAGCACTAGCAATCATGCGTTCATAATAAAATAAACTCAGGGTCTTCAAAAAGATCTTGGTCATCTATTTCTCCTCCAAGGGTGAGATAATTTGAGCAGCAAACTCTCTCCATCTTTGGGCGTACTCCTTGAATGTCTCTTTGTCTTTCTGGGACATCGACCGCAATTGATCTCGATCTGGAGCCATATCAACATTATACTTATATTGCTTGACGAAATTCTCGCCCAAGTCATTAAAAGTACTAACATTAGCACTGTCTAAGCCCATATACCATCTGAGTGCAGCGCCAGTTAGACTGTCCTGGAAGTAATGGATGAGTAGCTTATCGTTGTCTATCTGAGTGGACATCTTGCGAGCATACATGACAAGATGACTCAGAGGGCAAGTATTTCCCTTATATTTTTCAAAGTCCGGGACCTTGAACTTGACTGGGATCTTGACATTAGGCATTAAACACAACTCAGTAGCACTTTGTAGCGGGAAATTTATGATTATCAAGCTATGGATAAGCTAGAGATCAAATAACAAGAGTCGCCACCGCGCTTTTATTGTTTCCAAGAGAAAAGGGAAAAAGTACGAACAAAACCCTAAAGTAAGAAGTTTTCAAATCAAAACTAATAAAATGTCAGAGATTACAGGTAAGGGGGTTGGTTACATAGAGGGAAGGTGTTAGCACCCAAAGTGTCCTAGGTACTCATAGGGAGCCCTTTTTGTGTGCATATGTACTTGGTATAAAGTGATGTTTACAAACAAATAGAATGGGGGGACGAGAAAAGAATTCACTAATTATATTTTTGCATTTGACAAGACTTTTGGTCTTGTGCCTACGTACCAACATAAAAATGAGGGATCAAAACCTCGTAGTTCGTGATACAAACTTCAAAGTGGATGCATTATTTTTAACAAAAATTAAAGTTGAAAGGCACAAAGGCCTAAAATTGGTTTGAATGAGTTAGTTCTTTTTTTGGCTTTTTGAAAGTTTAAGTCAAGTATAGTTAAGTCTATTTACAAGTTTGATTTAAGAAAATAAGTTTGAAAATGCAATGGCGTAAGGCGAAAGTTTCTATCTTTTTGCAAAAGTAGTCTAAGTTTAGAACAAAAGTAGTTGACACAAAGAAGATTTTGAAAAATGGAGGAAGAGATTTTTAAATTAAAGAAATGGGGAGAAGATGAAGAGACTATCCTATGTACAAAATTAAAAGTTTTAGAGTTGAAAAGATCTGACCAAATGGGTAGCAATCCAATAGACAAGAATGTCAATAGAAACCCAGAATTCCCTTGGACTTTTAGAATCAAGCAACACATAAATTCACAATTATATTATCTTTAAAATCAAGGAATCAAATAAAGATGGCCACATCCAAGCTTATCCATTTCATGATCTTCTCCAAAATAGCCCATGCAACAAATGAATTCCACAAGTCACAGGTTCAAAATAACAGCATCATAATGATCATGTTGCAGATGAGCTTAGAGATGTCTTCAAAGATATATCAGAGGAATTTCAAATTGCAAGCACTTGGTTTCTCAACAAGTTGGCATTGGACAAATCCTTTAGCATAGGAAGGTTGCCTAGATTCTAAGTCCATTTGTCCAAGATCAGGCCAACAGTCCACTCAAATGTTTTTTAGGGTTTTTGTTATTATTATGTCCATTAATGGTCAAAGACCACACAAACAAGAAAAGTATACACAAACAAAATATATCACACAATATGGTCCAAATGCACAAAGTGAAAATTGCATTATCATAAACAATTAGAATGATATGAACAATGGCAAATGAATAGAGGCAAAAATTAAATGGCATTAAAGTAAAGGACTTGAAATTAAAAGTTAGTAGTTAATTGGTTAGAAGTTAGTATTATTTTGCTTTTTCTTTTCATTTTCAAGACATTCTTTGGAGAACACTCAACCCACTTGTCACAAGCATGAATCCTTGAGCCAAAATATCCTCCAAAGGAAGGAAAGAAGGCCAAGTTTCACACAATACCATGAAAGAGGGGAGACTTACAATCTCACTAACTAGAATGCTTATGCCTTTTATGTCACAAATTTAGCGCTATGTTAAGCAATCGTAATTGGACTTATGTAGAAGTCACAACTATTTGAGGCCGAGCAATAAAATATTGGTGTTAATGCATGTTAGATACATAGTATAATGGACTATGCTCATGAAACATACCACATACAAAAAGAATATGCAAAAGGTGTGGCCTAATCTCATCCATACTCATGTCAATTTTTCAATATACTAGCCTTAGGATTATGAGATATCATAGGCCAAATGGAATGAATGAATGAAGAAAGGGAATAAGATGAAGTGGGAGGGGAATGGATCAAAACACAAATTGGTCAAAGGAGGACTTTTACCAAATTAATATCATCCATTCATTTTGGGAGATGGAATGTACATTCCATCAATCCCCTAAATCCAATGATATTAATTTGACAAAGTCAAATCAACCTTGACCAAGGGCCAACAATAAGAGTCAAACATAAACAAGTCATCACAAATGGTCAACAAATTTATTTGGAATTTATTCAAATTAAAATACAAAAATAGTGCATTTAAATAAAATATGGTTTGTCCAATTCCTAAAATCTCATCAAAACACCAAAGAAATGGTCATGGGATTTATCATAGGTCAAACAAGGTCAAAGGACCTTGGAGAAAAATTTTCATAATTTTGGACATTTAAAAATATTTTTAAACAATTAAAAACAAATGCAAAATCAATTAACTCATGAAAAATATTAATAATGATCCAAAAAATAATTTTAATTTAGAATATGAAAGAGAAAAATATTTGAAATTTTTTGGTGAAAGTCCCATATTTTTTTGGATCAATATTGAATTTAATGTGAATTATTGAAAATAATGAAATTAAAATGAAAATTAAAATATCATAAAAAACGTGGACCACTTGATCTCCCTCATTAATTGAGGTGACAGATCAAGTGGTCAGAAACGCATTATCCAAGATGGACATAAGTCAGCGCGCCATAATATTGGTATTCAAAAGGAATGATTGTGATTAAAATAAATTAGAGGGATCCTATGGTTGTGAGAGATGCCAACACATCGCCGGAGCTGTAGCTCCGGTCTTCTTCTTCGATGGACCTCACCAGACTGGTCCACCTTCAACCACCTCCAAGTATATCGAGAGATACATGGAGTTGAAATTTGAGGTACATGAACTGAGTTGCTTCGATTTGGCCTCAAAGCAACTCAATCTTCTTGCCTACATTGGTAGGACTTCAGACAACCAAAGAATCAATAGAATTGAGCAAGAACTTGAGAGAATCGAAGAGATCAAAATTTCTGGAAAATACCTTCAATGGAGGTCTGGATTCAACTAATCTTGCTCTTGCTCGTGCTTGATCTCACTCCAAATGCTTGCAAAAGAAGGATTGAATGCTTAAAAGGCTGTGGATTCCTGGAGATTTGAATTTCAAAATTAGTGGAAATTCAAACTCAAAATTTAAGTGAATTTCTCAAGTTTATCCTTTGCAATGTGAGGGTTAGAGATGAGGGATCAAAGCTGGCACGAATGTGTGTTGATTGCTGAGCATATGAGGCTCTATTTATAGTTGAATCCATTTCTTTTTATGCACTTGAATTCACTTTCCAAATTTGGTCATTGATGATGCATGGGTGCATGGGCACGCATAGGCCCATGAAATCATTGTCATAAGTCCACAAATGAGTGTTAGATAGTCTGAATTCAGTTTGGATTGCAAGGCAAATGTGCATTTTGATTTGAAGTTTGACCCTTGCCAAGTGATGACACCATGTTCATGCCATGCGCATCCTATGCATTCCTTGTCCAAAATGAATGAATTTTAGCTCTTTGGAAAGGTGAGATCAAGAGGAACAACTTTAATATTCAACACTTTTCCATTTTTAGTTTGTAACTTGAAGAAATTTGAGGTGGAAGTTTGGAAATTTTTGACATATCAAAATTTTTCTAAGTGTCAAGCCATATGTCTCAATATTCCACCTGGCTTAACTTTTTATATGAGCTTCAAATGAGAAATGTGTCTTCCAAAAAGTTGTAGCTATCTCAAAGACATTCAAAATGGTCACCAATTTCATGTCATTTCGAGTTGAAATGATAGAGTTATGCATTTTTGAAGTTTGGAAAAATCACTTGATCAATGGTTCTAGGTCAAAAGTGACCTATAATGTAACCTCATATCACATGCTCAAATATGTTTAATTAACTCCTACTCCAAACATCAAAGTTGAATTAGACACATTGAATTTGATTGTGCAACTTGGAAATCTCTCATCTCATAAAAATTTAGCAAGTTATGGTCTTGGGAAGTTGACTTTAAAATTAGGATTTAGACAAAATGACCTATAATCTTTCAACATAGAAAATGATTTTCCAAGAAAAAATAGCTCTAGTTCTCAACATGAAAGTTGTTTGTAATGTCATTAAGAGTAAGTTTTCTATTGGAATCATTTTCATATTGTGAAAATTGTAGGAGATAGGGTCTAGGGAGACCCAGTTTTGATCAGATGAATCCATCTGGCCAACCACCATCAACCAACTTGCTAACTTCCAATTCTCTTGACTTTCTTGGCTCATGGTAGATCATATATGCATAAGATGATGAATTTTTAAGTGTCCCTTTAGAAATTTGATCAATTGGTGAGATAGCTTGTTGGAGAAGTTACTCAAGATACCCAGTCAAACTAGGGTTTCCAAGGCAAATTACCCTCAAACTCTTGAAGAAAACGTGATCAATATAACATGTAGAGAACATTGGGACTCATATATGATGCTCATAACCATTCTTGGATCAACTCTTGGTTGTGCTCTTTGTTCATGAAGGCCTTAAACCTTAGATGTGAACTTGATGAATCAATGGGATCATGCCCTTCCTTCAAAAGAGTTAGACAAATGCAAAGACATATTTTTGCTATTTTGGTTAGTGAAATGATAAAATACAAGTATGATATAATCATAAAGTTCTTGGTGATTGTAGCGGGAAATTCATGATCACTAAGCTACTGTCAAGCTAAAGATCAATTAACAAGAGTCGCCACCGCACTTTTATTATTTCCAAGGGAAAAGGGAAAAGTACGAACAAAACCTAATAAGTATAAAGTTTTCAAACAAAAACTAATAAAAATCAGAGATCACAGGTAAGGGGGTTGGTTACACAGCGGGAAGGTGTTAGCACCTAAAGTGTCCTAGGTACTCCTAGGGAGCCCTTTTTTGTGTGCATATGTATTTTGTACAAAGTGATGTTTACAAACAAAATAGAATGAGGGGATGAGAAAAGAATTCATTAATTATACTTTTTGTGTTTGACAAGACCTTCGGTCTTGTGCCTACGTACCAACATAAAATGAGGGATCAAAACCTCGTAGTTCGTGCTACAAAATTCAAAATGGATGCATTGATTTTAAACAAAATTTAAGTTTGAAAGGCACAAGGGCCTAAAATGGTTTGAATGAGTTAGTTTTTTTTTTCTTTTTGAAATTTTAAATCAAGTATAGGTAAGTTTATTTACAAGTTTGATTTAAGAAAATAAGTTTGAAAATTCAATGGCATAAGGCCAAAGTTTCTATCTTTTTACAAATATGGTCAAAGTTTAGAACAAAAATAGTTCACACAAAGAAGGTTTTTGAAAATGGAGGGAGATATTTTGAAATTAAAGAGATGGGTAGAAGATGAAGAGACTACCCTATGCACAAAATTTAAAAGTTTAGAGTTGAAAAGATCTGAGCAAATGGGTAGCAATCCAATAGACAAAAATGTCAATAGAAACCCAGAATTCCCTTGGACTTTTAGGATCAAGCAACACACAAATTCACAATTATATTATCTTGAAGAGCAAAGGCATCAAATAAAGATGGCCTCATTCAAGCTTATCACTTCCATGATCTTCTTCAGAAATAGCCCATGTAATAGATGAATTCCACAGGTTCAAAATGACAGCTTCACAATGATCAAGTTACAGATGAACTTAGAGAGATCTTGAATGATGTATCTAATGAATTCAAATTACAAACACTTGGTTCTTCACAAATTGGTATTGGCCAAGTCCTTTTAGCTTAGGGATGTTGCCTATATTCTAAATCCATTTGTCCAAAATCAAGCCAACATTCCACACAACAAGTTTTTAGGGTTTTTGTTTTATTATTGTAGCGGGGTATTCGTTACCATTAGAGATATTGACTAAATCCAAGGTAAATCATACAAGTCGAGTTGCCACCGCACTTTTATTTATCCAAAGGAATGGTTAGAAAGCGAACAAAAACCTAAAAGTTTTATCGAATCAAAAACTAGTAAAAATGTCAGAGATCTGGGTAAGGGGGTTGGTTATGCAATGGGAAGGTGTTAGGCACCCAAAGCATCCTAGGTACTCCTAGGGAGCCCTTTTCACATTTGTTGCAAAGGTTGTTGTTTTTTTTTTGAAAATTTATTTGTGCAAACATGATTGAAGGGATGAGAAAAACGTGTATGTTTATCTAATGTACTACTTACTAAAAGAAGGGTCAAAAGAAAATGACTCGCACGGACGTCGCATCCACTGCATACGTATCTCATCTGAATCTGAGAATCAGAGTCTTCGTAGCTCGGCTACCTATGGGTTAAAGAGGAGTGTGCTCGCTAAGACATCGCGTCTTATGCCTACGTATCTCATATGGGATGAAAATCAGAGAAAAACGTAGTTCGACCACCTATGGGGTAAGGGTTGTGTTTGTGGGTGAACGACGTTACTACGCAATCTACCAGATGCTCAAGCTTTGGAGACTTACTCGCCTGTAGTAGAAGGAGATAACGTGTTCTTAGGAGAATAAAAATCAATGAGTTTGGGGTGTTTAGGGATGCTCATGCAAAAAGGCAGTCCTGGATGAAGGAACCGCACTACCTTAAATGACATGCCACGAGAGGCTATACGAAACCTAAGAAATCGGTAACGTGCGGGAAAAGTAAAGGGATCGAGAGATCTACCGTACGGATAAAGATCTGAAGTAACAACAATTAGATAAATAAGAAACCCAAAGACTCTTCCAAGCTAAACACCATCAAAGAAAGCGAGTCAGTACAGGTAATCGGAATAAACCTCCAGGTGGTATCCCACAAATAAAGTGGAACACCAGGCAATCCATCTCTACAAGAGTCATATGAGCCCTCACAAAACAAAACTCAACAAACAGGTTAGAGTAATATGACGGAATTAGGAGAAAACAATACCATAACAAACACAAAACAGGTTAGAGAAACAAGATAGGGTAATCAAGAGTTGCCCCCAAATCAAAATGTAACCACATGAATCATGCCATTACAATTCATATAAAGCTCACAAAAAGCAACCAAGGGTAGGAGGCCTAAACCTCTTGTCAAACACATGCATCAAAAGGATATCAAATTCACCCATAATACCTCATACATTCAGAGCATTCAAATTAAAAGCATAAAGTAATGGGAATAAGGCAAACCTGACTAGAGAGATCGAATGAAATTGAATTGCCCGGTTGGGTTTGCAAAGCATTCTTAGGGTTTATATGAGAGGGAATTGGTTCTTTGCCGATGAGTTCCCTTCAGTCTCTGGAGGTTGCTCTGAACTCTGTTAGCTCTTCTCTCACTATCTTTTTCCCAGTCAGGGTAATAGGAATAGAATTACCTTTTGTTTCACTGAAACTCTGAATTTATAACCTGATTTTTGTGGACCTGTGGGCTCAAATGAGAGAGGCCTAAGTCCAAAAAATTTCTGTTATATTTTATTTATTCGTTTTTCGTTCTTTTTTTTTAAACATGTGGGCTTCGCTTAGCGAGCATGACAGTTCAAGAAATTCCTCTGAGCGTAGGTGATTCTGGTGGCTTTTCTTGGGACTCGCTAGGCGACCCATTCTGCTCGCCTAGCGAGCATGACAGCTCATGAACAAACTTTTGCTCCTTCAAGATTAACGTTTTGACTGGCGAATAGACCCCATTTGAACCTGTTGGAAGTATCTCAAGCCATTCCCTTGTGTTGACTGATCATCTAAATAGAACCCACAAAGTGTCTTGGATGATACTCAAGCTTCAAACAAAAGATGTTAGTGACACATTTTTGTGCTTTTGGTTAGTAAACAGAAAGTAAGAGAAACAATGATGTATAATTCAAGCATGCTTGGTGATCTCAAACCAATCACAAGGAGTCCCACCCAAAGGCAAAGGGAACCAAGATGCTAAAGATCCTTGAGGCAATGCAAATGCAATGTTATGATGCCATGAGGGATCTTAGGGTCAAAATTGGGGTCTTACAGATGCCCCTATTTAAGGTTATTCTAGCCGGAGAAGTGAAGGTTAAAATCTTCGTCTCGACGGGGTAGAATGGGCTTAAATAACAAAGAGACGAATTTTGGTCCCTAAGAGACCTCATGATGCAAATGTAGGTATGAAAAATGGTAGCACTCTGTGGAGATATGTGTCCACAAAAGCAAAGAAATCAGAAGCCACTGATAATCCATATGAGCAATTCACTCCATGGGACCAAGACCCTGGGGACTCTCCTGGGGATAGAAAAGGGATAAAAATGCGCGAGCAGGTCACGACTCAAAGCGTGGGGAACAGAATTCCAAAGGGTAAAGATCCAATGGAAAGACTCAAGCTGACTCGAAGATGCATGTATTGGGGAATATGCCAATACAGCAAAAAACTATCCACAGTGGATACTTCGGATAAAATCCGGATGAAAACAATCCACTAAGGGACTTCGCTGGGGATGTCCACAAGGACACTCCTGGGGAAGCAGCGGGACAAGGTATTACCGGTTACTGGGTAATAAGCTCAAGGAGACATGTGATCTGAACGCCAGGTATGAGGGTGAGAGATACAACATGCTCAGGAAGAGATGAATATCCAAGACCTGCATAAGGGTGAGAGATATCAAAACTTCAAAACGTCTGAGGAAAACCTAAAAGGTATACTTCAACTCAGGAACTCTGACTCCACAGGGGACAAAAAGTCATAATAGGGAGCAGAGAGGAAGGAACACCAGGGATACCGGTTACTGGGCATATAATAAGTGACCAACCAAGGCGTGAATTGGGGAATATTCCCAAAACACTCATCATCCAAAAGAGGGCTAAAAGAAAACTCGATTACAGGATGGATATTCGACTCCACAAAGGGCATACGAATCTTACTCAACTGGGGAAGAACAAAAGGCTTCAGACCCGAGAGTGCATGAGATATACTATCTATTACCGTCAGAACGTAGATAATATACTCGCATGGACGATTATCCACAACCGGTTACTGGGTTAATAAAGGATAAATCGACCGAAAAGAAAAGGCATCGGGATACCGAAACTAGGTATATAATGATGACCAATTCAGGGGAGAAACAATCGTTACCAACAACAACAAGGTAGACGAGAGATGACCCGCGGGGGATAAATTGCGTAATCAGGGCAATTATCCAAGCAGATGAGGGGATATCATCACCGAATATTGGATGAAGATAACTGTCACCAATTAAAGATGAGCAAAAATAGTTACTCTGCAAAAAGGGAAGAAATAGGGTTTAAACTACCGGTATGAGGGTAGAGAAACACAGACTCCGCCGGGGATAATAATTACTAATTATTGAGCAATTATTCATTTACCACGGGGAAACAGGAAAAGAGTCTCAAGATACCGATCTAGGATCAAACTAGATAGGCACACCAAATCAAGACTTGTCCCGGTGAGGATATAACTCAATGGGGAAAACCATCCCAGTATATGTGTTGGGAAGGAACAAAAACAATCGACATCCACGAGGATATAACCCGGTGGGGAATATGGAAGAAAGGATAGACGCTTTCTGCTTATGGAGCTAACTCTATATGGAGAGATCAGACACACACGTCTGCTTGGGGAAGTATATCACCAAATAGCAGGAGACAGCAAACAACGATATATGACAAAGAATGCAACATGAATATCTGAATGTTATAATTATGCATGTATGCGCGTGGTTTATGTATGGTGTATGTTGACAAACAGACATATTTAACACAACCAGGTCCAAGAATCAACCACCCGGTACTACATCTCAAGAGAGAAAGCAAAGTTCACCGGGGAGTATCCAATCTGCTGGGGATCAGAGATACAAGGAAGCAAAGAACCCTGCAAGGGATGAATCATCAATCATTCCAGCTGGGGACGATTGTTATCGCAGACAAGGTCCACCACACCAACAACTCTACTGGGGAATCTATCCGAGGAGATAAAGGATTTATCGGAATCAACCACCAAATACCGCTCTTGCCCAAAGAGATCCAAGCTACTGAGGAAGAAAGATTGCTACTTTGCCGAAGGGAAGAAAGGTGATTTTCAACAAGCAATCCACTTGGTAGGATAAACCACAAGGGGTTCCGGAGGGAGGAGATACAGTCATGCCAGGAATATGGACAAAAATCTTACCCTGTTGGGGATCGTACCACCCTTGGGAGAGCACTGAGGATCTCCTAAGTATCCTTTCGTCATTGTGAATGTTCACTTTGTTTAAAAACAAATTATAAAAAATTTGATTGTTTAAAACAATGACATTTTCTCAATCAAAACATGCAAAACATTTGTTGGATAGAAACAGATAAGAGTGCCAATAATTGGATAAAAGGCCCAAATTTATTTGATAGAATGGTAGTCTGCGAATGGCAAGACTCCATAGATCTTTACAAATTTGAAATTGGTGATATATGTTGGAAAAGGGCTACATTGAACATAATGACCATTTCTCCACCAATTCTGAATCCGATGTATTTGAAGCTTTGGCTGATAATGAGCAAGGATCTCTGACGGACGACAGTTGTAGAACAAAATCCTGTCAGGATGCAGTTACTTGCCAAATCCCTAATTTTTGCCTAGATTGCCCCAGGATGAGGTACTCAATCTAGCGGGATACATATATCATTATATATTTTTTTATGTCTCTAACTTTTGCCTGGATCGCCCTCTCGGGTTTTCAATCCACCGAGACGCTCATTTTTGCCTAAGCCACCCTTTCGGGTTTTCAACTTAGCGAGCTATTCAATTTTTATTTATTTTTTAGGCGAAGTATTTCTTGACTGCATCTGAATTCACAGGACGAGTGAAATCCTCCCCATCCATAGTTGTAAGTATCAAAGCACCGCCTGAAAAGGCTCTCTTAACAACATACGGACCCTCATAATTTGGAGTCCACTTGCCCCTGGAATCAGGCGCGAAAGACAAAACTTTCTTGAGCACAAGGTCACCTTCTCGGAACACACGAGGCTTGACCTTCTTATCAAAAGCTTTCTTCATTCTTTGCTGATATAACTGACCATGGCACATAGCCGTCAATCTCTTCTCCTCTATCAAATTCAGCCGGTCATAACGACTCTGAACCTATTCAGCATCAGTCAACTTGGCTTCCATCAAGACTCTCATCGAAGGGATCTCCACCTCCACAGGGAGTACAACCTCCGATCTTGACTTAGCGATTATATCGTCAACGTACACCTCAATCTCCTTGTGCATCATGTCATGGAACAAGGTAGTCATAGCTCGTTGATACGTGGCTCCGGCGTTCTTCAAACCGAAGGGCATCACTCGAAAACAGAATGTTCCCCAAGGTGTGATGAATGTTGTCTTCTCTATATCCTCGGGTGCCATTTTAATCTGATTATATCCGGAAAATCCATCCATAAACGAGAAGACCTTGAATTTAGCTGTATTATCTACCAACATATCAATATGTGGTAGAGGGAAATCCTCTTTCGGACTAGCTTTATTCAAGTCTCTATAGTCCACACACATCCGGACTTTTCCATCTTTCTTAGGCACGGGCACAATATTGGCCACCCATTGAGGATATGTAGAAGTCACCAGAAACCCCGCATCAATTTGCTTCTGAACTTCCTCTTTGATCTTTACTGCCATATCAGGATGAGTTCTTCTGAGCTTCTGCTTCACAGGCACGCACTCAGGCTTTAAAGGTAGGAAATGTTGCACAATATCAGTATCTAGACCGGGCATGTCTTCATATGACCAGGCAAAGACGTCAACATATTCTCGTAGCAACTTAATCAACCCCTTCTTAACAGATTCTTCCAGAAGTGCTCCAATCTTCACCTCTCGCACACAATCTTCAGACCCCAAGTTGACTGTTTCCAGATTCTCAAGATGTGGCTGAATGATCTTCTCTTCATGCTCAAGTAGCCGGGTGATCTCATCAGGAATCTCTTCAACATCATCTTCCTCTGCCTCAAATACAGGGAATTCAAAATTGGGAGATGGTGTTAGGTCATTATGTTCAATGGGTTTAGAAATCAACCTGCATAATGATTTTGGATATGAAAAGATTTAGAATTCAAACAAGGCAAATCATTATGCATATGAAAAAGATAGATTTTATTCTATTTTTTAGGGTTTTATGTGATCACCAATTTCATGCAAAAACAAAAAGGGAAAATAAATGGAAAAAAAAAACATTTAACATGAATTTATTGAATGAAAATATCATTGTATTTATGCGCCATCAATATCATCACTCCTCCTTTTGGCATGGGAGAAGGGTTTTTAACCAAAGTGATCATTACGTTGACTTATGGACAACTGTCGGAATATCCACAGCGACCCAATTGTTATAGACCCCACCAGGGATGATGAAGTTGCCAGAATCCTTTGTATCTTCTTCTAAAACGGCAGCAGCCTCCTCATCTAGACCAGTGTGGATGAAACCTCCACTCTTGAATAACCCTTGCTTGTTGAAAGTACCAGAAGAAAAACCTATGTCAGCCTAGGACTCGTTGTCTTCTAACTCAATCATTTTTCCTAAACCAGTGGTTGCACCACGCTCAATGGCCAACTTTGCATCTTTGTAGGAAGCAAATGAAGAAGTTCTCTTCTCAATAGGCTCAGCTATAGATAAAGCTCGGAAAGGAGTTCCAATTTCAACCTCAGCATCTATATAAGAGAAGGAAGACAAATGGCTAACCAGGAGAGCTCTTTCTCCCCCTACCACCACCAGCTTCTTGTTCTTCACAAATTTCAGCTTCTGGTGTAGGGTGGATGTCGCGGTGCCTGCCTCGTGAATCCATGGTCTACCTAAGAGACAATTGTACGATGGGTGAATATCCATAACCTGGAAGGTAATTTTGAAATCACTTGGTCCGATCTTGACTGGGAGATCAACTTCCCCAATCACGGTCTTACGAGACCCATCGAAAGCCTTCACAACTACTCCACTCTGCCTCATGGGAGGCCCTTAATATGATAGCTTTGAGAGAGTGAACTTTGGCAATACGTTCAATGATGACCCGGTGTCCACCAGCACATTGGACATGGCGTCGCCTTTGCAATTCATAGATATGTGTAAAGCCAAGTTGTGGTCTCTTCCCTCCTCAAGGAGATCAGAGTCACAAAAGCTCAGGTTATTACAAGCAGTAATGTTTACAACAGTGCTATCGAATTGCTCCAAAGTGACATCGTGATCCACATAGGCCACATCCAACACCTTCTGCAGAGCCTCTCGGTGTGGTTCTGAATTTAAGAGTAAGGATAACACAGATATTTTGGATGGCGTTTGTAGAAGTTGGTCTACAACATTGTACTCGCTCCTTTTGATGAGTCTCAGCATCTCATCACAGTCTTCTTTCATATTGCCACTCGGGCCAACAGAAGTAGGAGTTTTCAGTACGGAGGAGGGCTTAACAGCAAGTGTCGGATTCGGAGAATTCACAACATTCCCGATCGGGCGTTCAACAAAATCAGCATTAATTTGAGGCTTCGGCGGTGCTGAAAATACACGGCCACTACGGGTCAAACCGCTAACATCGGCAATATTCACAACAGAAGAATAGGGCAAGGACACCTCTTTCCCATTCTCTACTGCTACGGCGTTGTAGCGATAGGGAACTGCCTTTTCAGAAGAGTAAGGCACAGGACCAACAGGCTTAATGAGCAGAGCGGGAGAAGCTTTCTGCTTGCTACCATTGTACTTGATGATAACAGGCTCGGGTATCCGGAACACTGGGGAAATCACGTTGACCTCAGGCTCATTTTCATCAACATTCCTGTTTTTAAGGATCTCAATGATTCCTTCGTCCAGCATTTCCTGAACATCCTTGCGCACCTAGCAACAACCCAATCGGTTAACAGAGCAGACTCGACATCTATCATGGTCATGCTAATAATGACTGTAGTCACACAACAAACGATGCATCTGGACCAGAGACTGTTGAATATGACTGACATATTTGACCTTGTATTTTCCGGGGCAACCCTGGACCATGTTAACAGATTTCCCATGTTCGGGCAATGGGTTCTTCTTCACATTAGAGCCTATGTCCTCAAAACATAGAATACCACACCTCACAAGGTCTTGAACCTTGGTCTTCAAAGGGTAACAATTCTCCACGTCGTGGCCGGGAGCACCAGAATGGTAAACACAATGTAACTCAGGCTTATACCACCACTGGGGGTTAGCAGGTATAGCCGGTGGGTCTCTCGGAGTAATCAGCTTCCTTTCTATCAAAGAGGGATATAACTCTGCGTACGTCATAGGAATAGGATCGAAGGTGACCCTTTTCCTCTCGTAACTCGTGCTGGTTTGATTACTGTTTCGAGGCTAGTAGGCCTGCTGCTGTGGACGGAGCTATTGTGGCTGATTTTGCTGAGGTGGTTGATGATTGTTGTTGTGATGCTGGTAATATTGATTATCTCTAAAGACAGGTGCTATATGAGCCACCTGGTGCTGGTTACTGGCGAGACGCACAGTCTTCCTCCTCATAGAGGGTCTTCTTGGTTTCTCATGGGAGATCACAGCATGTGCCTCTCCATCTTTCTTCTTTGCAAACGCCCCATAACGTTTGGTAGAAGAGCCTTCTTCTCTGATTAACCGTCCTTCTCTAACCCCTTCTTCTAGACGCATCCCCATATTCACCATATCGGTGAAGTCAGAAGGAGCGCTAGCAATCATCCGCTCATAATAAAAAGAACTTAAAGTCTTCAAAAAGATCTTAGTCATCTCTTTCTCTTCTAGCGGAGGCACGATCGGTGCTGCCACCTCTGGGCGTACTCCTTAAATGTTTCTTTATCCTTCTGGGACATGGCTCTCAATTGATCTCTATCGGGAGCCATATCCACGTTGTACTTGTACTGCTTGACGAAGGCTTCGCCGAGATCATTGAAGGATCGGATGTTCGCGCTGTCTAAACCCATGTACCAACGCAAAGCGGCACCGGACAGACTGTCCTGAAAGTAGTGGATGAGTAGTTGGTCATTATCGGTTTGAGTCGACATCTTCCTGGCATACATTACCAGGTCGCTGAGAGGACAAGTATTTCCTTTGTACTTTTCAAATTTAGGGACCTTGAATTTCACAGGGATCTTCACATTTGGAACCAAGCAGAGTTCGGCAGCAGACTTGCCGAAAAGATCCTTCCCTCTGAGAGTTTTCAATTCTTTGTGAAGCTCAAGAAATTGATCGTTCATAGCATCCATCTTCTCATAAACATCTGGACCCTCGGACGGCTCAAAATGATAGATGGTGTCGTCTACCATGGGCAAAGTATGCACGACAGGAGGAGGAACGGCAAGGACCGGGCTAGATGCCGGAAGAGAAGCAAAGGTAGGAACAGGACCCTCAGGCATGAAATTGGGAGGCATCCCCCACGGGAACCCGGTTGGCATGGCTGTTGGAACAAAGTGTGCACTGGAAGCGGGCACAGTAGAGGAGACAATCTCGGAGATAACTGTCCTCTGGGGAGGAGTTGAAGGTGTCGGAGAAGACTGGCTCTGGGCAGCCATGAGTGACTCCATTAGGGCAGTCAATCTGGCCACTTCCTCTTTCAGCTCGCGGTTCTCTTGCTCTAAGTGATCCATCAGTCTTGAAATCTTGGCTCTAGTGTAGTACCGGTGAGTCAGCTTGTCTTCAAAATAAATGAAGGACACGGAGTTAGACCACAGGGCAAGGGACCGGAAACAAAACCAGCTTATGCATATGATGCATGCAATGTTTGTGCATATGATTTGTTTTTTATTTCAAAGGAACTTTAGAGTTTTATTTGCAAATTCCGGAAATATTAAGCATTTTATCACATATGGAAATATCTCATCAAATAATATCAGGGAAAAGAAGTGCAGCATCGTCAATCATATACAAGAGAAAAGGAAAATAATCGTCTTATGGATCCCTAGAAACAATCATCTAAAGCTCGGGACACAGGAATATAAGATGCACGAAGCCTCTTCACCTCCCTCTCGTAGGCTGCCTCCATATCGGCCTTCTCTTTGGCGAGTCGATCATACCTCCTCTTCCAGAACTTAGAAGACTGAGGAAGTAGAGAAGTCCATACATCATCAGGGTCATCAATAACCTGATGCTCAAGAAACTCAATCAACGCATCCTTCTCCTTAATCTGCTGAAGCAACTCTTCACGTTCACGGATCCAGGCACGTGAACGGTCTTCGTCTCTCAACTCCTCTACTCCTTGATTAGGGAGGGTTGAAGGCCCAGCCATAATCATAGGTGTAGGTCTCAGATACTCGTAAGGCATGAGATACTCAGACACCCTCTTCCTAACTCAAACAGTGTAAGGCTCCAAACCGATGTAATTCTTAGGACCCAACTCTTTCCTTCCTTTCCTATGAATCCTGCGCCAAGCGCGGACCATCCTAGCTTTCAAGCCTTGGGGATCTTTACCATCCTGAAAGAATACACCCTTTAACAAAATGTTATTGGGTTTATCCTTTAAGGGGAACCCAAGCTGCCGACGTGCCAAAACAGGATTGTAGTTAATCCCACCACATGTACCAAGAAGAGGTACATTGGAGAATTCACCACAAGAGTCGATAATCCGCACACCATCATACACATGGTTATACCAAGAGATATCATCATTAGTGAGAGACATAAGTCTCGTGGACCACCGTAGACATTCCTTGTTCTCCTTGAAAGCGATCGTCTGAGGTAAGTGACAAATAAACCACTTATACAACAGAGGCAAACAACACACAATGGCGCCACCACCCTTTGCATTCCTCATATGCAAAGAGAAGTAGATATCGCCCAACAGAGTCGGAACGGGATTAAGAGTAGAGAAGATCCTAATAGTGTTCACATCCACAAACTTGTCGATGTTTGGGAATAACACTAGCCCATAGATAAGAAGTACGAATATGGCCTCAAAGGCGTCCTCACTCATGGCCTTCCCATGCATAGTAGCTTGAGCAATGAGGAACTCAGAAGGGAGACCTTGAATTCCACCTTTGGTAGTCATATGAGCACCAACCAGAGATTCATCTATGTGTAACATGTCTGCTATCTCTTGAGAAGTAGGAATACTCTCCAAGCCACTGAACAACAACTGGTCTAGAATAGGTATACCCACAAGGTAAGAATACTCCTCAAGGGTAGGCAAAAGCTGGAAATCCGGAAATGTGAAGCAACGGTACAAGGGATCATAAAACTGCACCAATACACTCACCAAGCCTTCATCCACCTGAGTAGTCAGAAGAGGAAGAAGCTTCCCAAAACGAGCCTTAAAACCCAAAGGATCTAACACATAGGATGTCAGATTCCTTAACTCTTTCAAATCTAGTTGCCTGAAGCTGTACTTCTTTGTATTCCTTCTTTGTCTTTCCATGTCTGAAAATTTTGCAAATAGACCTCTTAAGTTCCTTGAAAATTTTCTTATTATTTTGATGATATGAATGCAAATGGGTGCATGAATGCATGAATGCAACAATCACACTCAAGGATCAAACAAAGCACACCAAACAAAGGTCATGGGATGGATCATGTTATCCTTAATATCAATCATCCATTTTGGTGGATTATGGTTTACACCTTATCAACACCCAAGTTCCATTGATATTAAGGATTCATGAACGGATCAACCATGAATCAAGGGTTTGTTGTAAGTCACGAGCATGGAGTTAGGTTAAGAACCACCAAAAAGGGTGTGTACTAGGGTTTAAACCTGCCAAACATGTTCTACAAGAGGTTCCCATAGTCATCATCCCATCTTTCGGATATTATTGGAGAAACGACTACTCGTATTCCGAAAATATTCTCAAGAGAAACTCTTATGAGTGTAGTATCGCGTAACAATCGTATCAAATCTTACACTTGAATGACTTTCGCACTACATCCTAAGAATAGGCCAAGATGGGCTTGGTAAACTAAGGTCCTTGACTTCTAAGGTCTATATTGGAAAAAGTAATGTCTAACCACAACTTACTTGTGTGACATTATTGATCCCAACATGACCTCCACCAAGTGAATGGGCTTGCAAGTCAACTTGCTAAGGAATAACTCCACACAAGTCGGCAAGACTATGCCATTCTCCTATCCTAAGTGCACTCGAGTTCGGGTATAGAACTCATCTCACAAAGATCACCAAGCATACAAGGAATTAATATTCAAGCAATTCAATCATTACATACAATATAGTAATCCCATATTGCACAAAAATATGTCACACAAAGAAAAATATACAATACAACAAATATGAAAAGTAGGCAAAACCCACTAGGCAAATTGTTTTCCCCAACAGAGTCGCCACTTTTCTGTAGCGGGGTATTTGTTACCATTAGAGATATTGACTAAATCCAAGGTAAATCATACAAGTCGAGTCGCCATCGCACTTCTATTTATCCAAAGGAATGGTTAGAAAGCGAACAAAAGCCTAAAAGTTTTATCGAATCAAACACTAGTAAAAATGTCAGAGATCTGGGTAAGGGGGTTGGTTATGCAATGGGAAGGTGTTAGGCACCCAAAGCATCCTAGGTACTCCTAGGGAGCCCTTTTCACATTTGTTACAAAGGTTATTGTTTTTTTTTTGAAAATTTATTTGTGCAAACATGATTGAAAGGATGAGAAAAGCGTATATGTTTATCTAATGTACTACTTACTAAAAGAAGGGTCAAAAGAAAATGACTCGCACGGACGTCGCATCCACTGCATACGTATCTCATCTGAATCTGAGAATCAGAGTCTTCATAGCTCGGCTACCTATGGGTTAAAGAGGAGTGTGCTTGCTAAGACATCGCGTCTTATGCCTACGTATCTCATCTGGGATGAAAATCAGAGCAAAACGTAGTTCGACGACCTATGGAGTAAGGGTTGTGTTTCAGGGTGAACGACGTTACTACGCAATCTACCGGATGCTCGACCTTTGGAGACTTACTCGCCTGTAGTAGAAGGAGATAAGGTGTTCTTAGGAGAATAAAAATCAATGAGTTTGGGGTGTTTAGGGATGCTCATGCAAAAAGGCAATCCTAGATGAAGGAACCGCGCTACCTTAAATGACATGCCATGAGAGGCTATACGAAACCTAAGAAATTGGTAACGTGCGGGAAAAGTAAAGGGATCGAGAGATCTACCATACGGATAAAGATCCGAAGTAACAACAATTAGATAAATAAGAAACCCAAAGACTCTTCCAAGCTAAACACCATCAAAGAAAGCGAGTCAGTACAGGTAATCGGAATAAACCTCCAGGTGGTATCCCACAAATAAAGTGGAACACCACGCAAGCCATCTCTGCAAGAGTCATATGAGCCCTCACAAAACAAAACTCAACAAACAGGTTAGAGTAATATGACGGAATTAGGAGAAAATAATGCCATAACAAACACAAAACAGGTTAGAGAAACAAGATAGGGTAATCAAGAGTTGCCCCCAAATCAAAATGTAACCACATGAATCATGCCATTACAATTCATAAAAAGCTCACAAAAAGCAACCAGGGGTAGGAGGCCTAAACCTCTTGTCAAACACATGCATCAAAAGGGTATCAAATTCACCCATAATACCTCATACATTCAGAGCATTCAAATTAAAAGCATAAAGTAATGGGAATAAGAAAAACCTGACTAGAGAGATCGAATGAAATTGAATTGCCCAGTTGGGTTTGCAAAGCACTCTTAGGGTTTATATGAGAGGGAATTGGTTCTTTGCCGATGAGTTCCCTTCAGTCTCTGGAGGTTGCTCTGAACTCTGTTAGCTCTTCTCTCACTATCTTTTTCCCAGCCAGGGTAATAGGAATAGAATTACCTTTTGTTTCACTGAAACTCTGAATTTATAACCTGATTTTTGTGGACCTGTGGGCTCAAATGAGAGAGGCCCAAGTCCAAAAATTTTCTGTTATATTTTATTTATTTATTTATTTATTTTTATTTTTATTTTTCGTTTTTCGTTCTTTTTTTTTTAAACACGTGGGCTTCGCCTCGCGAGCATGACAGTTCAAGAAATTCCTCTGAGCGTAGGTGATTCTGGTGCCTTTTCTTGGGACTCGCTAGGCGACCCATTCTGCTCGCCTATCGAGCATGACAGCTCATGAACAAACTTTTGCTCCTTCAAGATTAACATTTTGACTGACGAATAGACCCCATTTGAACCTATTGGAAGTATCTCAGGCCATTCCCTTGTGTTGACTGATCATCTAAATAGAATCCACACAGTGTCTTGGATGATACTCAAGCTTCAAACAAAAGATGTTAGTGACACATTTTTGTGCTTTTGGTTAGTAAACAAAAGTAAGAGAAACAATGATGTATAATTCAAGCATGCTTGGTGATCTCACACCAATCACAAAGAGTCCCACCTAAAGGCAAAGGGAACCAAGATGCTAAAGATCCTTGAGGCAATGCAAATGCAATGTTATGATGCCATGAGGGATCTTAGGGTCAAAATTGGGGTCTTACAATTATGTACGTTCATGGTCAAAAACCACACAAGCAAACAAAGTATATACAAACAAAATATATCACACAATATGGTTCAAATGGACAAAGTGAAAATTGCATTAACATAAACAATTAGAATGATATGTACAATGACAAATGAAATAAAGTGCTTGAAGTAAATTGCAAAAACTTGAAATTAAAAGTTAATGGTTAGTAAGTTAGAGATTAGTTTGCTTTTCTTTTGCTTTTTCAAGACATTCTTTGGAGAACACTCAACCCATTTATCACAAGCATGAATCCTTAAACCAAAACATCTTCCAAAGGAAGGAAAGAAGGCCAAGTTTCCACACAATACCATGAAAGAGGAGAGACTTACAATCTCACTAACTAGAATGCTTATGCCTTGTATGTCACAAATTTAGCGCTATGTTAAGCAATCGTAATTGGACTTATGTAGAAGTCATAACTATTTGAGGTCGGGCAATAAAATTTTGGTGTTAATGCATGTTAGAGACATAGTATAATGGACTATGCTGCAAAAACATACCATACACAAAAAATAATATGCAAAAGGTGTGGCCTAATCTCATCCATACTCATGTCAATTTTTCAATCAACTAGCATTAGGACTTTGAGATGTCATAGGCCAAATGGAAAAGAATGAAAGAAGAAGGGGAATTAGATGAAGAGGAAAGGGGATGAATGAGATCACAAATTGGTCAAAGGAGGACTTTTACCAAATTAATATCATTCATTTATTTTGGGAGATGGAATATACATTCCATCAATCCCCTAAATTCAATATATTAACTTGAAAAAGTCAAATCAACCTTGACCAAGGCCCAACAACAAACAATCAAACTCAATTAAGTCAATACAAATGGTCAACAAAATAAAAATGGTATTTATTCAATTAAAAATACTAAAATAGTGCATTAAATTCAAATATGTTTTGCCCAAATCCTAAAATCTCATCAAAACACCAAATAAATGGCCATGAGATTTATCATAGGTCAAACAAGGTCAAAGAACCTTGGAGAAAAAAATTCATATTTTTTGGACACTTAAATATATTTTCAAACAATTAAAAATAAATGCAAAATCAATTAATTCATGAAAAATATTAATAATGATCCAAAAAATAATTTTAATTCAGAATATGAAAGAGAAAAATATTTGAATTTTTTTGGTGAAAGTCCCATATTTTTTGAATTAATATTGGATTAAATATGAATTATTGAAGAAAACGCAATTAAAACAAAATATCAAAAATTCAAAAATACGTGGACAATCAGATCTCCCTCATTAATTGAGGTGGCAGATCTGATGATCCAAAATGCGCGTTCCACATGTTCTTTAGTCAACCGCGTGGCACAAATGGTAATTACAAAGGATGGTCAAGATTAGAACGTGGAAGATGAATCCTATGGTTTAGATGCAAGACACCTCATCGCCGGAGTCAAAGCTCCGGTCATCTTCTCCGGTGGCACTCACCGGACTGGTCAAGATGAACCATCACCAAAAAATGAAACAAGGACATGATCTTAAAGAGAAAATGGCGTTGAGCTCGAATTTAACCTCCAATCGCTCCAATTCTAAATATATTAAGAGATATGTGGAATTGAAATCTGAGGTACATGAACCGATTTGCTTCGATTTGACCTCAAAGAAACTCAACCTTCTTGCCTATATTGGTAGGACTTCAGACAACCAAATAATCAATGGAATTGAGCAATAAATTGAGAGAATCGAAGAGTTTAAAATTTCAGCAAATTACCTTCAATGGAGGTCTGAACACGATGGATCTTGAGCTTGCTTGCACTTGGACTCACTTCAATTGCTTGCAGGAGAGGAATGGAAAGGTTTAGAAGCCACGGATTCCTGGAGAATTGAATTCCAAAACAGTGGAGATTCAAGCTCAAATTCATATGAATTTATCAAGTTTATCCTATGAGAGTGAAGGGTTTTCAATGAGGGATCAAAGTTGGCGCAATGTTGTTATGTTTTATGAGCAAATGGAGCTATATTTATAGAGGAACCAAGTGATATTTGCACACTCACTTCCACTTTCCAAATTTGGTAAAATGATGATGCCATGCTGCATGGGCGCGCATAGGCCCATGAAATGATGGTTTGAAGGTCCAAATTGAAGATCAGATGCTTTGAAGATGGATTGGATTGCAAGGTAACTGAACATTGATGCTTGAAGTTGGATCCATGCCAAATGATATCAGCTTGTTAAAGCCAAGTGCAGCCTATGCATTTCAATTCCAAAATGAATGAGTTTGAGCTCTTTCAAAAGGTGAGATCAAGAGGAACAAGTTTTATGTTGAACACTTTTCAATTTGGAGCTTGGAACTTGGAGGAATTTGAGGTGGAAGTTTGGAAAATTTTGTCATATCAAAATTTTTCTAAGTGTCAAGCCATATGTCTCAATATTCCACCTTGCTTAGCTTTTTATGGGAGTTTCAAATGAGAAAAGTGTCTTCATTAAAGTTGTATCTCTATCAAACACCTTCAAAGTGGTCACCAATTTCATGTCATTTGGATTTAAAATAATAGAGTTATGCATTTTTGAAGTTTGGCAAAATCGCTTGATCAATGGTATAAGTCAAAAGTGACCTATAAAGTAGCTTCAGATCACATGCTCAAAATAGTTTAATCATCTCCCACTCCAAAAATCAAAGTTGAAGTATACACACTGAATTTGATTGTGCAACTTGGAAATATTTCATCTCATAAAAATTGAACAAGTTATGGCCTTGGGAAGTTGACTTTCAAATTAGGGTTTAGACAAAATGACCTATAATGTTTCAACATAGAAAATGATTTTCCAAGAAAAACTAGCTCTAGGTCTCAACATGAAAGTTGTTTATAATGTCATTTTGAGTAAGTTTTCTCTTGGAATAATTTTCATATGGTGAAAATTGTAGGAGATAGGGTCTAGGGAGACCCAGTTTTGATCAGATGAATTCATCTGGCCAACCACCATCAACCAACTTGCTAATTTCCAATTCTCTTGAGTTTCTTGGATCATGGTATATCATATATGCATCAGATGATGAAATTTTAAGTTTCCCTTGAGAAATTTTATCAATTGGTGAGATAGCTTGTTGGAGAAGTTACTCAAGATACCTTGTCAAACTAGGGTTTCCAAGGCAAATCACCCTCAAACTCTTGAAGCAAACTTGATCAATATAACATGTAGAGATCATTGGGACTCATATATGATGCTCATAACCATTCTTGAATCAATTCTTGGTTGTGCTCTTTGTTCATGAGGGTTTCAAACCCTAGATGTGATCAATGAATCAATGAGATCATGCCCTTCCTACAAAAGAGTTAGATAGATGCAAAGACATATTTTTAGTATTTTGGTTAGTAAATGATAATATACAAGTATGACATAATCACAAAGTGCTTGGTGATCTCTCCCAAAACAACCCTAGTGAAGATGGGTAATGAGGATGAAAAGATATGATCCACATGTTAATGCTTATGATGGAAATGCATCAGGGATCTTAGGGTCAAAATTGGGGTCTTACAGCTGCCCCTATCTAAGGACATTCTAACTGAGGAGGTGAATGTTAAAATCTTCGGCTCGACTCAGTAGAATGGGCTTAAATAACAACATAGAGAAACAAATTTTGGTCCCTAAGAGACCTCATGATGCATATGATATGAAAATGCAAAAGTTAATGCTATGTGGGGAGATATTGCCACAAAGGAAAAAGAAATCAGGGAGACCGAAAGTCCGCAGGCATAATGCACTCCATAAGGAAAACTCGTTGGGGAGACAGAGACTCTGGGGGGATAAAAAGGAGTTATGTGTAGGCCAGGCTACGACTTAAACTACTGGGGGACTAGAGGGATTCCACACACAATGGAAAGACTCAGTCGGGGAAATAGCAACATCTGCAGGGGATACGAATCAATTAGGATAAAACTGAAGTACTCGACTCGTGTAGGGAAAAGCGATTTCACTAAGGAAATGCGCACTCAACTCAACTGGGGAAGAAATAAACTTCAACATAGGAGAAGCAGAAACCTATTATCTACTACATGCTACTGGGTAAGGAGATAATAAAGATCTGACGGAGAGAATATTTGTCATCAGTTAGGATGAATATATCAAGGATAAACTCGCTGAGGAAATTCCAGGAGGGAGTATTCATTACCGGTTATTGGGTAAGAATAGCCTTGCTGGGGAAAACTGCGGAAAATAGGATTTACAACTACCAGTTACTGGGCAAAAGACCAAAGGTGAGAGTATCCGTCATCGGTTAGGATGAACATATCAAGGATAAACTCGACAGGGAAGAAAATCTGTCACCGATTAAAGTGAACATATCAAGGATAGACTTGCTTGGGAATGCCAAAGAGGATATCCGTCATCGGTTAGGATGAACATATCAAGGATAAAATCTGTGAGGGGACAAAGTAGGCTTTACAACTACCGGTTACTGGGTAGAAAACCAAATCAAAGAGAAAATCCGTCACCGGTTAAGATGAACATATCAATGATAGACTCTCAAAATGGGAACAAAAGTAGGGATTACATCTATCAGTTACTGGATAGAATACCAATCAAAGAGAAAATTTGTCACCGGTTAAGATAAACATATCAAGGATAGACTCTGTTGAGGAGATAAAATAGGAATTACATCTATCAGTTACTGGATAGAATACCAAAGAAGATAAAATCCATCACTGATTAAAGTGAACATATCAAGGATTAACTCTGCTCAGGGGAACAATAGGATTTACAACTATCGGTTACTGGGTAGAAGACCACAAGGAGAAGAAAACCCGTCATCGCTTAAGATGAACATATCAAGGATTAACTCTCTGAGGAACAAAAATAGGGATTACAACTACCTTTTTACTGGGTAGAATACCAAAGAAGAGAATATTCGTCACTGGTTAAAGTGAACATATCAAGGATAGACTCCGCGGGGGGAAAAGAAAGATATTCGTCACCGGTTAGGATGAACATATCAAGGATATACTTCTAGGGGGCCCTACTGAGGAGACCCAAACATCTATCTAGGCAAGAGCTAGAAAGAAACAGTCAATCAAGACCCAACCCAATAAGGACATAACTCAAGGGGAGTAAATTCCATCCAGAAAATCACTAGAGAGGAAACTGAAATAACAATCATCCACGAGGAAACAAAATCATTGGGGAAACAGAGAAAGGTTAAAGTATTTCTGCGTAAGGGGCTGACACTCTACAATTGAAGAATGACAGACACTAGATTAGGTATGGGGATAAAGTACCGCCATAATAGAGAATGAGAATCTCAAACAAATCAAATATGAAGATGCAAGATATGTAAATTATGAAATTGTATGAATGTATATGTATATGTATATATGATGATTATACTGACAAAATGATCACAAAGGATACAGAGGTGTCGCAAAAATGGGAGACAACCCTACAGAGTAAACAATCAACAACAGCTGCTCAAAAACCAGGAGGAAACTCTGCTTGTGAGCAAATGCAGTCTACTAGGGAAGATCAACCAATCTCTAAAGATCAACCCTGCTGAGGAGATACGAATCTTGTTGGAGATACATAATACTCCGCCGGGGAAGGCCGAAACTCCGCTGGGGATGGAGAAAGAAACTCCACTAGGGATGTACAAACTCCGTTGGGGATGTACAAACAATCTGGTGACCTTACTGGGGAAAACAATACGCCACAGAGTATCTAAATCAACCAACTTGGTCGGGGATAAAGAAGTTCCACTGGGGAACTGAATCCATTAGCTGTAGAATAACGGTATTCCAAATGAGGAAATGAACCAACATTGATGTCTAAGGATACCCGAAGAGTTACTACTTGGGGAACCACGGATGCTTCGCACTTAAGGACTTGTTATCCATCGAAATGATGTTGATATTACTGTTACTTTCTTTGGGAAAGTTCTTGCTTTTTATATTTTTTCAAAGAAAACTTGATTTTGATTTAAAAATTTTAATTTCAAAATGATGATAATAAAATTTAAAACTATTGGCTGAAGTAAATAAGAGTAGAAACAATTGGATAAAGGCTCAACTTTATTTAATAGGATGGTAGTCTGTAAATGACAAGACTCCATAGATTTTACAAAGTTGAAAATGGTAATTTACATGGAAAAGGGGTACATTGAATACAAATGATCCTTAATCCTTCTACCAACTCTTGATATCCATTGTGCTTGATCGTGTGAATTCACAAGTGCAGGAATCGCGTCAAAGTAATATAAAAGAATATCGATCCCATAGAGACCAAATCGTCAATCTATCGATTACTATCGTTATGATGTTTATCTAAGGCGGTATAAAAGAGATATTGGGGTTGCAAAATAACGGTAAATAATAAATGCAGGTAAAGACAGGTTGAATGTATTTCACGTCAGTTAACAGCTGTTTCGATTGTCTAAATAGAACTACTTATGAGGCAATATTTTCTACTCTTGAAAAGAATCCATTTAACAGGAATTGTCGCTTTTGCGTATTCAGAACCGAGTTTACCCTTAAGTTAAGGCCTTTTATTATCACTTATAAGAGGTGCGCAGAATGCTAAAGTAGTAAACTTATTTTTAAGAAATAAGACTCATAAACTTAGGTGAAAAGTGATTTTGATTTGGAAAGTTTTACCCAAGGAGTTTCCTAATTTTAAATCTATCAATGCGTCCAAAAACAGTTTCAAAAATAGTTTTTCCTTAAAGTGATAAAAATTCCTAGTTAACTAAGCCAGGGTGTTTTCGCACTCCTTGAATAGTTAAATGGAATGAACTATTTATAGAGGATTTCAGCAGCTTGCAAAGACCATGGTACCCTCCAACTTCTCCTTAGTGGGAACGTGATTTCCAAAGGTGGCACCCGCCATCCCTTCATGGCACCCGCCATGAGTGTAAATGGGGAAGATCATGGGAATGTGGCGGTTACCTCCTAGTTGAGGGTTGATGACTCATGGCTTCTCCTATAGCGGCCGCCATGTGCAACGCCATGTGTACAATATTCGCCGAAAAACCCTAATTTTAGGTCTTTTTGCTTCCTTTCTTCCAAAAGAGTCCTAAAGAGCTAAATATCAGAAAACAACATAAAAGAGAGCATAATACAAACAAAATGATAATAAAGTCCTAATAAACATGTGAAATCCGAGTCAAAAACATGGTGTAATTCAGGGTGATCAAATTCTCCCACACTTAAACCTTTGCTTGTCCTCAAGCAAAACTCTTTATAGTTTATGCAAGAAAAACAGTATTAACTAGAGTTAATTTAGGGAAGGAAGACTTATAAGTTCATTCAAGGAATGTATTGATAGGTACTAACGAATCGAATTAAGGATATTGTAGTGACACTTCCCGCAATTGCGGTCATAGGATTTGTTCCTATACAAATCAATCCACATTACCCCACCATACCTAGGCCTTCTTTTCGTTTTCTAAAAGTCCTTTTCATTCAAGTGCAATTGTAAGACCCTAATTTTGACCCTAAGATCCCTCATGGCATCACATCATTTGCTGAATGCATTGCCTCAAGGATCATAGCATGTGTGGCTCCTTAACCCTTGGGTTGGGACTTGTGTGAGTGGTTTGAGACCACCAAGAATGCTTGATTTGTATATTATTTTATTTTCTTATTTTGTTTACTAAACAAAAGCACAAAAATATGTCACTAACTCTTTTTATTTTGAAGCTCAAGTGATCATGTGATCCCATACTCCTAGGAGGCTCCTAAGCTCAATAAAGTGGCTAGATGAAGATGAGAACAAGCATGGCAATGGTCCACAAAGTTCCTAATAATCATATATATCTCCCAAGTATCTCAATTTGCCAATTTGATCAAGATAAACCAAAGGGCTTGAGGATTGTTTCCCAAGGAAGCCCTAATACAATTGTGCATTAACCGTGCCTTGCCAATGAAGCAACCTCAACCTATGATCAAATTCAATCAAGGGAAGTTTTTTCATTCACTATTTTATGCATATATGGGTTTATGTGAGTATCCTCAATCATTCATTCATCAAGATTTTGAAGTTTGGCCTTGAGAAGTTGATCAGTCAAGTCATCTGACCAATCTGAGATCCACTGAGACACAACTTTTGATATGTTTGTCAAATGAAGATGACCCCAAGATAAAAAATATTATTAAGAACTATATGAACAACTTTCATGTTCATAAAAAAATCCATTTGAAACTTGTAAGATCATCATTCATTTCAAAACATTATAAGTCATTTTGATTGAAACCCTAATTTTGGGTCAACTTCCCAAGGACCTAAATTCCTTATTTTTTATGATTTTGAGGTGAGACCAATTTAATTGGAAATATTAAGATGTATACTTAAAATTTTATGTTGTGCAAAATTTCATAATCCTAAAATAAACACATGTGATGATACAAAACATTATAGGTCACTTTGGACCAAAACCATTGAATTTTAAAAATGTCCAACTTCAAATGCCCATAACTTTCTCATAAAAAATCCAAATGATAAAACATTTAAGTCCAAAATGATAATCTTGAAAAGATATACAACTTTGATGTTGGAGGTTTTTCCATTTGAGGCTTTCATAATTGAAACAGAAGGGCTTGAAGTTACTTATTTTTGGCAAATGTTTCAAAGACATGTTTTGTACCCTAAACTTCAAAGTCAGTTTTCATAATTTTCCAAACTCCAAATGGATTTTTGCCAAACATAGCTTTTGTTCCTTATGTCAAGAGCTTTCCAACCATTACTCACATGACCATGTTTGGATTTTTCATGTGGGACTTTCGAAGAGCTCAATGTTTATGATCAATTATGCAATTGACTTTGTAACTTGATGTGCAAGCAAATACCAGGCGTTGTGCATGTCCAAACCATCTGCAAATGATCTCAGCTTGCAATTCCATTAACTTTTGGGCCTCACATGCGCCTGTACAGGCCCATGCATGGAGGACCCAAAGTTCATGCACACGAGCATTACACTTCCTTGCCTTCAGCTCAGCTATAAATACATGTGCTTGCTCATTCAAATTTCAACCTCAAGGTGATCTAAAACTCTGCAGAATTGGAAACCTAACCTCACTCAAAGGAATTTCAGTTATTCATTTCTCAATTTCAAGATTGAATTTCAACATCCTTAGTTGATCTTCAAGTCTTAATTCCTTAGCCTTGCATCCTCATAACCTCAAGATCTAATCGGAATCAAAAGCTTGAAGAGATCGTGTTGTTTAAAGTTGCACTTCAAAGGTATATCACTCAACTGTTTTGATCTAGATCCTGTTCTACAATGTGAATTGCTTACATTTGAACTGTTTTCTTAAGTCCTCGAGCAAGAGGCAGGCCAATGGTGGTCTTGATTTCATGAATTGAGACATTTCAGTTTGTACACCTTGATTTTCAAGCTCAGATTTCTCATTTAATAGAAAATTTGAGGAACATCCAAGGTTACAGGGGTGATGTACATCACCCTAGCTTCATTTTGGTACCATTGTTTTGCCTTTTCATTAAGGTTGAAAACCCTGCGCATGGTGGCCGGAGTTTGTTCTCTGGCCAAAGAAGATGGTGGTTTCCACCACCATCCCCACGTGGATGAGTCTGGTCCTTTGGATCTTGGCTAAATGATTTAATCATGTTCATTGCTTTGGCTGACTTATTTTAAATACATGTGTGGCGCGCTTGACCAAGGCCTATGGAATGACAACGCCTCTGAGCCCTTGGATGATGCCACGTAAATTAATGAAACTCATCCAAGCGCTCCTGATTTTCCTATTTTCTATTTTTCTGTTTTAATTTCTTTTAATTCCTTTTAATTTCAAAAATTCATAACTATTTTGTTTGAAGTCACAAAAATATGAGACCAATGGCAAAAAATTTCTTGAAAAATCTAGTTTCATAATCTGATTTATAATTATTTTTGTGACTTCATTTAATATTTTTTGTGAATTATTTTATTTTTAATAGTTTTTAATTCATTTTAAATACTTTTTGATATCTGAAAAATCCAAAAATATTTTCTTAACACATATGGATCATGATAAGTCAATGAAAAATAGTTTCATCAATTTCTTAATTGATTTGTGTCACACCCCGATTTTGGTTATTATTTAATGGTTCATTCAAGATTTGTCATAGGTTTTTCTTTCACACTTCATTCACGGATTTTTGCTTTAACTTTAAGTAAGCTAAAAGTTATGGTCATAATTGATTCGAAGTCATATCATTTGCAAAGCATGTTCATGTCAATTCAATACAAATTCATTCACTACAATATCAAATTCATGACCAAGATCCCATTCGAGTAGCATTACACGACATTCCATTGTTCATTACATGAGAGGGTGCAATTTGGAAACTTTGACTATTTGTTGACTTTGGTCAACAATTGACTTTTTGGTCAACCGGTTGACCAAAGTCAACCATCCATTTCCAAACCTAAGTCTCAAACTATCATTCATGATTCATTTCATTTCCTCTTTTCAATGTCATTCAAACCGTTTAAAAGGAAATGAGATTTCACTATTTTCATGGAATTTAATAACTCTCCATACATTCAAAATCACATCATAATTCAACCATAATCTAATCCCAAATAATCCCAAGTCACAATTACATGTGGGATCCTATTACATAAACCATTTCATTTCAATACAAAAACCATTGTTTGAACCAATTTCCAAACTTTCCATTTCATATATAAACCATACAAATACATACACCCAATTACAATAAAAATTACATATATTACATTTTTACATTTTCCCAATTCACAAAGTTCATTTCAAATTTCACAACAAAATTCCATAATAGTTCAACTTGATATGATAGCCAAACTCCTAGTTCATTAGCAACAATTCCAAGATAGGAAGATCCCCTCTCACGTTCCTCATCCATCAGAAGACAGTGAACAATTGCGTGGTGCTTTTCAAGGATGGGGAACGAATGAAGGCTTGATAATATCGATCCTGATCATTTGCATAACATCATGACACTCATACAAAATTTTGTTTTCAGGGAATTTTGAACACGCAGTTGCTAAGCACAACAAGTTTGTAATGGGTTCAGAAAGAAGGAAAGCATTACCATTCAAAGCCAAAATTCCAGATATTGCCAACATATCAAGACTTCTGAATGAACTTCCCGCATGCTTTAGGGTTACTTTGCAAGGAAAGTTTGGCCATATTTTGGATCTTCTCTCAGTAGATGTTCAAACACCAGCCATCACCGCTTTAGCTCAGTTCTATGATCCTCCGCTTCGAAGTTTCTTATTCCAAGACTTTCAGTTGACTCCAACCTTGGAGGAATTCGACCGGCTCTTGGGATTTTCTATGAAAGGAAGGACACCGTATAATAGGATTGGTCAGGTACCTGAGGTAGAGATGACAACCCTTGTGTAACACCTCAAAATTTGCCCTCCTCTTCTTGGGACTAGTTTGACATATTTCATTTCATGTTTTAGGACATTAGGCATTGCATTTTTGCATGTCATCTGAAAATAAGAAGGTCATCCTCCAAAATCTTTTTAGAAGATGGAGAAGGTGCATGATTCAAGCCTGAGGGTTGCTATGAATTGGTGATCAACCATCTGAGGGTTTGCTTTTCACCAGGGTTTCAAAGGTTGAGCATTATCTTGTTTGCAAGGATACATCACCATCATCATAGTTCTATCATCACCAAGGGTTTCACGATTCATGCTCAAGTTCCTTTGGATTAGGGTTTTGACCTCTGGTCAACCCTAATCAATGCCTTTCTTCCAATCAGGTTTTCTCAAGGAGATGAGGTATTTTATTGGGATGAATATCACATGATTGTTATATTGAGCTTACATGAGCTAGGGTTTCATTTTTGAGCAATTTCCTCAAGTGGTAGAGGCTCAAGCTGATCAGGGCATTTCAAGGTCATCTGAGGACCAAACAAGTCAACTGTGTAGTCAACTGAGGGCTATGAGGTGGGAAATGAGTTAAGACACCTCAATCATGTTCAAAAGAGGTTCATTTGTCATTCTAAACATCTATCTTGAAGATTTTGAAGCCATGGCAAAAGTTTCCAAAAATGGAAAGTGACCTGTAATTAAAAGTTTCCAAAAATGGCAAGTTTTTGGTCCACATTCAACTTGACTTTTCAACATCAAAGAAGCTTCAAATGGATTTTTGGTGAACATGAAAGTTGAAGACCTTTCTCTCCGCTTTTCAAAAAGTCCTATTTCATGATCATTTGATGATTGGTTGAGAAGTTATGGCCAAATGATCACAAAGTGTACATGGAAGTTCAACATGGCATAACTTTTGATTCAAAAATCCAAATTGGTCCACTCTTTTTGCAAAATGATTGTCATGACCAGTACTTTTCAAATCAAGCCTTGCCTTGCATGAAAGAAACTCATATGGCCACTTGTTCATACATGTGTATTTTGGAGGGAAATCTCACAATTCAAATTTGGTTGATGCTACAAACAAAATACCAATCCCATCTTGATTGTTGCATGATTTTAAGTGAATTTGTACCCTTGCATGGCACTAATCACGTATGGATTGTACATGCTACCTCACACTTGCCATTTTTGCAAAACACCTCTCATTTCACTAATCTCAATTAACCAAAGCCTAATTTAATTAACAGCATGATTAGCACATCATATATAAGCCTAATCATAACTGCATTTGCCATAACAACACATTTCAGATCTGAAATTCAAGCTTCCCTCCATTTTTTCTCTCACTTCAAACTTCAATTTTCTTTACACAATTCATCAATTTCTTTGCATAATCATGATTATGGAGTATCATTGAGCAAGAATCCACGTTTGGTTTGAAGAATTTGGTCCAGATTTGAGCAGATCGAAAGCATGAACATGTTGATGGAGCTTGAGAATTGAGCTAGATCCACGTGCCTTCAACCACTATTTCTTGCTTAAAGCTTCTATAGAAGTTCACTGGATTAGATCTGGAGACTTTGAAGGCTTGAACACACGATTTCCATCACTGCCACTTCAAGTAAGTGAAATTTCGACCTCTCTTTTTTGCCAATTTTTTGTGATAAATGCGTAGATCTTGCATCCCTGAGCATGCTGATGTGTTTGGATTTGAAAACGGATGAAAAATGAACACGTATGGTTGATTTAAAGTTTTGCACATGATTAAGTTTCTCTTCGATCCAGAAAATCTAGAGAGAATTAGGAGATTTGGATTGTAGATTTGAGATCAGCGTTGCGAGAGCTTTCCAACGGTATATAGTTTGCAAAAACCTGGATTTTTTTTTTGGATCTCCTCAGCCTGGACGGCCGGAGAAGACGGTTGTTACCGCCGTCCTCCGCCGTCTGCAACAGGCTAGGGTTTCGTGGCCAAAACGCTGCGTTTTGGCACCAAGCGCTTCTTGACCTAGCGCGCTTGGGTTCGATCTTGGCGTGTGTGTTTTTGTGGATTTAATTTAATATTCTTCTGGACCTTCCTTGGCCTAAGTTCGATTCCTGGCAATGTGTTTTGTGAATTTAATTTTTTGAGCACCTTTTGTCAACCTTCATGGCATGTGTTCGAACCTGGCTGATTTCATTTTGTTGATTTCATTTGAATCCAATGTTTCCCTCCTATTTTCATGCATGATCCGTTTTATTTGTTCTAATTTAAAAAATCACAAAAAATAGTAGACAAGTCCAAATTGATTCCAATTTTTTTCTACATGTTTGTTTTAATGTCTAGTATTTTTTCATATTATTTCCATGATTTGTTTGTTTCTGGATTTTTATTTGTTGATTTTTGATTGAACATTGTGTTATATTGATATGTCATAATGAATGCTTTTAAAATGCTCATTGTTAATCCAATTGACTTGAAATTTGGCATGCTTGATCCTTACATGTGGTATGATTTTTTAGCTTTGGTTTGAGATTTTTATCATATGCTATCACTGTTTTGGACACATGAACATGTAGTGTGACAATTTGTGTCACATTTCTTGCCTTGCATTTGTGAATTTTCATTCATATACCATTTGAGCTCTTCTGGATTTAAGTTTTTGCATGATGTTTGTTCATAACATGATAAGCTTGTATAAAAAATTTCATAGCCATTGGATGCTTTTCTGTTTTGATTTGGATTTTCTAATTTGATTGTCCATTTTGTGCTCATTTGTTGGTCTTTGTTTTATGTTGATCATTTGATGCCTTTGCCTTATGAATTGGTCTTGATCCTTTTGAGGACATTTTCTTGTTTGTTTGAATGCGCTTCATGTGAAATATTGACTTTTGTTTTGGTCATTTGACTTACTTTTGAACCTAGTCTTTGAACTAGTGGTTTGTACACATACTAATTGAGCTTTGTGTTTCAGGTTTGAGCATTTGGCACTAATGGTTGGTTTGGTCTCATTATTTGAGATGCAAGTTGCTTTGATTACTAACTCTGGTTGTGTTGTAGGTCCATTGATGTGATGAACTCACTTGAATGCTTGCACTTATGACTTGCGTTGTGTAGATATTGGAAAGTTCCACTATTGTTGTCTGTTGGTTTTCTGAATACAATATTAACTGTTTGGCTTTTGTACAGGTACATTAGTTGCTTGCTAGCTAGCTTTTGCTTAAGCTTTGGAGTATGGTTGATACACCACTGAGGTAGTTTAGCCTTCTTACTCCATGTAGTCTGGAAGTCCTGTCACTTTTTTGGCAGGCATTTGGCTGAAGTCCTCCTTATGAGGCTCTAATTGTGTTTGTTTACATTTGTGCCAAAGACCTCCAAGTGAGGCATGTTACTTGTTAAGTCCTCCTAAATGAAGAGGCAATTGACAGATAGAAGGGATTAACAATCAATCCCCTATTATTCAGTGAGTCGTTCATTATGCTCGCACTACGTGCTGATGCTCTTGAACATGTACCCAAGATCTTTGTATAGAGTCAGTCAAGTGGAATAGGGTCCCTCTTTCTGGATCCCCACGCTTTCTTTGATTCAAGCTCACCCAGGCCAGGGTTAAGAGCATGAGGTCTCATCCTCATTACCACATTCCATCAGCTTCACCCTAACTCTCAATGTTAGTGGTTAAGAGCTTCAGCATACCCCTACAGTTTTGGCTTGTTTGTCGAGGTTGATATGACCCCTCTTGACTAAATCCCAACCATTTGTCTGAGCCTCTTGTTTGTATATAGTGTGTGATACTTGTTCACTGGTGTTGATGTTTTAAGCTGACTTGCTGCCTGTGTAAGTTAGGTTCTGATTAGAGACCTCAACTTAGGGATTTGTTTGCATGACAACTATTAGGCTCGAGTTAGTCTCCCTTTTAGTTTGTTGTTTCCCTGGTCTCTGGTTAGGAGAGAGTTTCTCCCCTGTTAAGGGGAACTACGTTGACCTGATTCTCATACCAGATGAGATACGTAGGCAGGAGATCGAGCGAGATCTCTCCGGGCACCCTTTTGTTTTTTTTGGTGTGTGTTCAATCTTTTTGTGTCTTTTGACGTCTCAGCGTCTCTTTGTGTTTGTGTGACAACTATTAGGCTCGAGTTCCAGACTCCCTATTAGTTTGTCAATCTGATAACCTTTTGCTTTGGTATTCGCTGGTTAGCGTGTGCTCTTATTTGGAGTCGGGTGTAAGTCCATGTATTGGCATTCTGTTTCCTTTTGTTTGTTTTGTCAGGAGTTAGGGTGTAAGTCCATGTATTGGCATTCCGTTTCCTGTTGTGTGTTTCTCTTGACGTCTCAGCGTCCCATTTTTGTGTTTTATTTCGGCGTGCGTTAGCCGAGCTACGAGTGCTCTGATTCTTACTCTGGATAGAGAAGATACGTAGGCATAGGACGCGATGTCCTAGCGAGCATGTTTCCCATTTCCCCGAACTACGTTGACTCTGATGTTTGTTTCTGACAAACTACGTAGGCCCAGGATGCGATGTCCTGCCGAGTCCACTTCCTCCATCTTCTTTCACCTGTTTTATTATTCCAGTGTGTGTATTCTCTTTGAGCAGTTATTTAGCAACCTTTTCCTATTCTTTTGAGCATGGATCCCGTCGAGTACGGCGGACGTGAGGGGTGCTAATACCTTCCCCTTGCGTAACCGACTCCCGTACCTTACAATCTCTGGTCATAAGACCGTTACTTTCCCTTTCTTAGGTTAGTCCTGCGTTTCCTTTCCGTCATAGGATGAATAGCGTCGGTGGCGGCTCTATAAACTTGTTTTTTTCCGCCGGTTGTTTTTCGCATTGCGACACCTTGCCCTCAACATCCCCATATCTAATGCATTGGCTAATTGGAAGAAAAGGGAGAATCTCTTTGGTTTTTGGAGGGCTTACCTAGAAGAAGAAGCAGAAAGGTTGTTTGTGATACATCATTGGGATGCATTGGCAAATATACTAACTCTTCTCATATATGGGCTAGTATTGTTCCCAACCCATGAAGGTTTTATAGATTCAGCTGCCATAAGTATCTTTTGGGCCGTTTGGAAGGATAAACAAAGTTTGGTTCCTCCACTACTAGCTGACACTTTTCATACTTTGCATACTCGACATCAAAAGAAGAATGAAATGTTGATATGTTGCCTTCCATTGCTCTATAATTGGCTTATCTCATATGTGTTCAAGCCTAATGCTCACATCAGTGAAATGTCCAATGGGGAGTGGGCAAGAACTCTGGTGTCTTTGTCTAGTAAGGATATCATTATATACCGACACAAGCTGAATGTTGAAGAAATCATTATCAGTTGTGGTAGTTTCCCAAATGTGCCACTAATAGGATCTAAAGGTTGCATCAACTACAACCCCATGTTAGCTTTGCGACAGTTTGGATACCCTATGCGAGGGAAGCCCGATGATAAAGAGTTAGAAGAGATGGTTTTGAATGATATGGGAACCAATGATCCTTTTCTCCTCCGTAAGATCATTCGATCTTGGGAAAAGGTGCATACCAAAGGAACAGAATTAGTAAAGAAGAATGATGCAACAAGGGTTCCTTATCAACAATGGGTCTCAGAGAGGATCAAAGTTGTGAAGCTCCCTTTTTCTATAGAGATTCCTCTAAAGTCTACTTCGCCAGAACCAGTCCCTGTTTCTCTTGAAGAGGTGGAAGAAATTCGAGCCATGGTAGCTAAACTTGGAAAGGAGAAAGATGATCTGTATTCTGAACTCTACAAAGAAACTGGGAAAAATATGATTCTCAAAAGGAAGAGTAACCAAAGGAAGGAACTTTTGGAGGAGAGTCGTAAGAAGAACAAAATTGAGCAAGATCTCAAGGAAAGAGTCTTGGAGTGCCTAGATCAGGCTGATAGTGGATTAGGTTCACTCCGTGATGAGTTAGCTAAGGCGAAAAGAGATGGACAAGAGTGGAAGCGTTGGTGGGACCTAGCCACTAAGAAAAAGAAGGAGGTAAGAGAGGAGCTTGAAGCCCAAATACAAGAACTGAAGGAGCAACTTCGAAGCTCCAAAGTTGAAGTGGTGCGTGAAAGACGCCTTAAGGAACAAGCCCAAAGAGCCTCTCAAATATGTCCTAAAGCCTGGGAAGAGAAGTGTGATGAGCTGAATACCAACAAGGAGATAGCTAGTTATTGGAAGGAATAATATGAGTCTCTGAAGAGCCAAAGCATGGTTTGGCTAAATCATAGGAAGCATTTGAATGAGATATTGGATGAGTATGAATGCACCATCAACTTTCTGCAACCAAGCCTTGATGCATACCGCACGAAGTTGGCTAACCTCATAGAGTTTTGTAATGGCGTGGCCATAGACTTACCATGGAAATTAGAAAATGCTCTAGAGGACATGGATGAAAATAACACTCATCCTTCGGCTCGTGACCTTGTTTTGCTTTGCGAAAGGATGATGCGAAGATTCAAAGAAGAATTGAAGGCACACAAAGAGCGAGTTGCTAAGAAGACTCTTTAAGTTGTTTGCTTCGTGTTATTTCCAATTTTTGTATTTGGCTTAATGTTTTGTACCCACTTTGACTGTGTACTTCTTACTCTTTGGCTTCATTGAATGAATGGGTATTGAATTTTTGAATCAGCTTCTGACTATTGTTTTCTGTTTCTGTTCACATTACTTTCAAGGTGCGTGCTCAATAACTGCAAAGTTTATAAGAATCCCTAAAAAATAAATAAACATAAAATGCACTCATACATACATTCATGCATTCTCCATATAAGAAAATAAAAACTCATTCCATTTTCTCTATTAAGTTGTTACACACTGAGTCCTCAACATCACTACAACACCAGAGCCAGCGCTCGTCGAAGAATGGCGGACCAAGAACAAGAATTGGAGCGAGTAAGCTCAGAACTCGAAGACCTACGATGAAACACGGGTCAAGTCATGGAGATACTACAAGTCATTATAGCCAAATTGGACACCCAAACGACGGTCATTTCAGAAATCGCCGGTCCATCGGTTGAACCCCAACCTGCAAGGACAGTACCAACCACCTGGCCAGCCTATGGTTTACCTCCCAGTTTCACACCTCCAGTTGAAGGCGCCACTGGTTTTGCACAATCCACTCAGCAAACGGTTCCTCTACCAACCATCAATGAAACTCATCCCGTGGTCCACACGTTCGCACCACCTCTCGTTCGTGCACATGTGCAACCTTATTTTGAGGATCAATAACATGCTCCAGACTTTTCAGACGAAGATGATGAAAGGCAGGAAGACATAAGAGGGATGAAAGAGAATTTCCAAATTCTTGAGAAAAGGTTAAGGGCTATGGAAGGTGGCCAAGTTTTTGGTGCTACTTCTAAGGAGATGTGCTTAGTGTCAGGTCTTGTGATTCCTGCCAAATTCAAGACCCCAGATTTTGATAGGTATGAGGGCCACTCGTGTCCTAAAAGTCACCTTATTATGTACTATCGAAAAATGGCTTCGCACATAGAGGACGATAAACTTATGATACATTGCTTCTAAGACAGCTTAAGGGATGCTCCCTCTAAGTGGTACTTAAGCCTTGATCAAAGTAGAATTCGTTGTTTCCAAGACTTATCTGATGCTTTCATCCAACATTATAAGTATAACATGGATATGGCCCCAGATAGGAGGAAATTGCTCAGCATGTCCCAGAAAGATAATGAGTCTTTTAAGGAATATGCACAACGATGGAGGGAAGTAGCCTCGCAAGTCGAACCACCCCTTGCTGAGAAGGAGTTAGCATATTGGTTCATGGATACAGTCAAACCTATGTTCTATGAAAGAATGGTGAGTAGTGTATCTGCAAGCTTCTCTGACTTGGTTGCCGTGGGCATAAAGGTCGAGCTTGGATTGAAGAATGGAAAAATGATAACCACCTCTGAAACATCTGGTAATAATGTCAAAAAGTTTCCCGGAAGTTTTCAAAGAAAGAAAGAGGGTGAAACAAATGCAATGTCAACCAGTCAATGGAGGAGTCATTCATGGAAGAAGCAACATCAATTTGCTCAGCAATAACCAACTTATCCAGTGCAGTATGTTTAACAACCGTATGTGGCAGCAGTCATGCCAAATTTCAACCAGTCACAAGCTCCTGTCTATCAACCTATTCAACAAGCACCAGTATACCAACAAGCACCCACGCCACCTGCTTATCAACAGCCAAGGGCACAGGCTCCTCGTCCACAAAATCCTCCAAATCAAAATAGGGTACAAAGAGGTAGACTTTCGTTTGCTTCAATCCCTATGACATACACTGAATTGTACCCATCGTTACTACGAAAAGGGTTGGTGACTCCCAGACCTTTCGGTCCTCCACCAAATCCCTTACATCCATGGTACAATCCAGATGCCCATTGTCCTTTCCATGAGGGTGCCCCTGGGCATGATCTAGAAGGATGTTATGCTTTGAAGCATATTGTGCGTGAGCTGGTTGAGAAGAAGATTCTTTCATTTCGAGATATCGGACCCAACGTAAAAAGTAACCCTCTGCCGGTGCATGGTGATCTTAATGCCATCGAGGATGCTTCTGATGTTTGTATAATCAAAAACGTGGAAAATGTTAAAACTTAGTTGCTAGCATTTCATGCAAGATTGGTGGGAGCTAGTTTGATTGATACACGCCACGGCAACTGTGAAGAATGTGTCGTTCATCCAAGGGGATGTAAAGTGGTACAAATTGATATTCAAAACTTGATGGATCAAGGTGTTTTGCAAGTTTGTGGTCCTACAACAAACGAGGAAGTTTCAGTCATTGAACCCGTTTTCAATCTACCAGAACCGTTTGAGATAACTTATCACATAAAAGATGTTGTTCATCCATCACCCGTGGTAGTTTGTATGCCTACCCCCTTTCCTTTTGAAAGCACCAAGGCGGTACCCTGGAAATATGACATAACTGTGGTAGATGGATTGGTAGGTGAAAAACCCAAAGCTGCTGAAAGTGAGAAAGGCTTGGAGAATGTTGACACCGATATCACTAACATCACAAGGACGAGCAGAATGACCCGCAGCGGTCAGATTTATACTCCCAATATTAATATAAACCCTCAAGAACCAACAGGGGGAGCTGTAACTACAGATCCCCAGAGTATGGAGGGACACAGCCGGCAGTGCAAGTAGATGAAGCAAGTGAATTTCTAAGAATAATAAAGAAAAGTGACTACAAGATAGTTGATCAGTTACATCAGACACCATCAAAAATATTTATCTTGTCTTTGCTTCTGAATTCCGAAGCTCATAGGGAGGCTCTACTGAAAGTGCTTGCTCAGGCTCATGTTACCCAAGATATAACGGTTGGCCAATTCGATGGGGTGGTCGCCAATATCACAGCCTGCAACACTCTAAGTTTCAGCAATGAAGAGCTACCCAAGGAAGGGAAGAATCACAATCGCGCCTTACATGTATCCATAAAGTGCCAAGAAGATGCTCTGGCCAGAGTTTTAGTTGACACCGGATCGTCCCTCAATGTTCTACCAAAGAGGGCACTTGCTAAATTATCTTACCAAGGTTCGGAATTGAAACCTAGTGCACTTGTGGTAAAAGCATTTGATGGTTCTCGGAGGACAGTAGTTGGGGAGGTAGAGCTACCAATCCAGATCGGACCGCATGTATTCCCCATCAATTTCCAAGTCATGGACATAAATCCCGCTTACAGCTGCCTTTTGGGACGTCCATGGATACATGTTGCTGGGGCAGTGACTTCTACTTTGCATCAAAAAAAGAAGTTTGTTGTCGATGACAGGCTCGTCATTGTCTCGGGTGAAGAAGATTTTATCATCAGTCAACTCTCCTCTTTCCATTATATTGAGGCTGATGAGGATGCCTTAGAGACCTCTTTCCAAGCACTTGAAATATCCAATGCCACACTTCCTGAGGTGGAGGATCCTATTGAGAAAACCAGTTTGTTGTTTGCCTCTTTGAATAGTGCAAGATCAGCAGTTGAAAGTGGAGGCCCTGCAGGTTGGGGGCAGGTCATCAACGTCAGCGAGAAAAATGATTGTTTTGGTTTGGGGTACAAGCCTTCTGCTAATGGAGGAGCCCTGGTCCCTACAAAGGACCGTGTGCGGAGCATACAAGAAGTTTTCCTGAGCACAGGATTTATCCATGGAGATCAGGTTGGTGCAGTTGAAGATGACGCTGAAGATGGAGAAGCATAAAATTTGATATACCGGTGTGAAGCAGCCCTGACAAATTGGGAAGCAATTGAGATTCCAGAAGTTTTTCCTGTGTCAAAGTAATTGTGTTTTCCTCTGTTTTTTGAAAATCCTTAGCTCTGCCTAAGGCTAATGGATCATTTGTAGGCCCCCTTTTAAATTTCAAAATCATTATGACAAATAAAGAGCATTTTGTTCAAATTCTTATCGTTCATTCATTTGTTTTTCTTTCCTTAAAATGGCAATCCTTTCAAAAACTACAAAAATATTTTTAATTCTTTTACATTTTTCTAAAAAACCATCATTAAAAAACATGCAGAATAATCAATAAACCAGTTGAATTCGATGACCCCACTACTTCCTATAACTTTGAACTCCCCATCTACCAAGCGGAAGAGGATAGTGAGGAAGATTGTGATTTCCCTGAAGAATTAGAAAGGATGCTCGAGCACGAGTCGAAGGCCCTTCAGCCACATCAAGAACCAGTGGATACAATCAACCTTGGCACGGAGGAAGAAAAGAAAGAGGTCAAAGTTGGGACCACACTTGGGGCAAGCATCAAAGAAAGATTGATCGAGTTGCTGCAAGAATATGTAGATGTATTTGCTTGGTCGTATCAGGATATGCCAGGTTTAGATACTGATATTGTTGTCCACAAGCTACCACTACAGCCAGATTGTCCGCCAGTAAAGCAGAAACTCCGAAGAGCAAGACCCGACATGGCTCTAAATAGTTGTGACGAGGAAACGTCAATTTGATTCCGGTTTTCTAGTAGTTGCAAAGTACCCCCAATGGGTAGCTAATATTGTGCCAGTACCCAAAAGGGATGACAAAGTCAGGATATGTGTTTACTACAGGGATCTAAACAAAGCTAGTCCAAATAACGATTTCCCCCTGCCACATATTGACACTCTGGTAGACAACACTGCTAAGTTCGCGGTCTTCTCCTTTATGGACGGATTCTCGGGTTATAATCAAATTAAGATGGATCTAGAAGACATGGAAAAGACCACATTCAACATCCCTTGGGGAACATTTTGCTACAAGGTAATGCCATTCGGTCTCAAAAATGCTGGGGCAACCTACCAAAGAGCAATGGTCACCCTTTTCCATGATATGATGCATAAGGAAATTGAGGTTTATGTGGATGATATGATTGCAAAATCCCAAAGTGAAGAGGATCATATAGACCACTTGCAAAAGCTATTTGAGTGTCTTCGGAAATTTCGACTACGGCTGAATCCTGCTAAATGCACCTTCAGTGTCCGATCTGGGAAGTTGCTTGGTTTCATTGTTAGTCAACGAGGAGTTGAGGTAGATCTGGACAAGGTTAGGGCAATACAAGAAATGCCTGCTCCACGTACATAGAAAGAAGTTAGGGGATTCCTGGGGCGTTTGAACTATATCTCTAGGTTTATATCTCATATGACTGCTACGTGTGAACCTATATTCAAGTTGCTTAGAAAAGATCAAGCAGTTGAATGGAACTCTGACTGCCAAAGGGCTTTTGAGAAAATCGGACGATACCTGCAAGAGCCCCCTATTCTAATTCCACCTGTTCAGGGGAAACCGCTCTTTATGTACTTAACTGTGCTTGAAAAGTCAATGGGATGTGTGCTGGGACAACATGACGAAACCGGACGAAAAGAGCATGCTATCTACTATCTAAGTAAGAGATTTACCGATTGTGAAACCCGATATTCACTCTTGGAGAAAACTTGTTGTGCTTTGGCATGTGCCGCTCGTCGTCTAAGACAATGCATGATTTGCCACACTACTTTGTTCATCTCAAAAATGGATCCAATAAAGTATATCTTTGAAAAGCCCGCTTTAACTGGAAGACTCGCCCGTTGGCAGATGTTACTATCTGAGTATGACATCCAATATGTATCTCAGAAAGCCATTAAAGGAAGCATGTTGTCTGATTACCTGGCAAACCAGCCCGTTGAAGACTACCAGCCGTTGAAATTTGACTTCCCTGATGAAGACATTATGGTAGTAAAAGATTGTGAAATCCCAGGACTTGATGAAGGACCTGAACCCGGATCTCGGTGGAAGCTCATGTTCGATGGTTCCTCCAATTACATGGGGCATGGCGTAGGAGCTGTTCTATTGAATCCGAATGGTGGATACACTCCTTTCACAACAAGATTGTGTTTTGATTGCACAAACAATATAGCAGAATATGAGGCGTGCATCCTAGGCATTGAAGCAGCAATTGACCTCCGAATCAAAATCCTCGAAGTATGTGGAGACTCAGCCTTGGTGATATACCAAGTCAAGGGCGAACGGGAAACCCGTGATGCAAAGTTGATCCCCTATCGTGCCTATGTCATGGAACTAATAAAATACTTTGACGAAATCACTTTTCGTCATATCCCGAGAACTGAGAATCAAATTGCTGATGCTTTGGCTATGTTGGCTTCAATGTACCAAGTTAGATTCCATAATGAAGCACCTCTCATTCAGATCGAGCAGAAAGTTGAGCCTGCCTACTGCCAGTCGGTTGAAGAGGAAGCCGATGGTAAACGTTGGTTTCACGACATCAAATGCTTTTTGCAAAATCAAGAATATCCAACAGCTGCAACAACCCTTGACAAGAAAACATTGAGGAAGTTAGCATCCAAATTCTTCTTAAGCAATGGTGTGTTATACAAGAGAAACCACGACATGGTTCTGCTCAAATGCGTGGATGGACGTGAAGCGGACCTATTGATCAAGGAGATTCATGAAGGATCCTTTGGAACTCATGCCAATGGGCATGCCATGACCAAGAAGATTTTGAGAGCTGGTTATTACTGGTTGACCATGGAATCCGACTGCTTCAATTATGCTAGAAAATGTCATAAATGCCAAATCTATGCCGACAAGGTACACGTGCCTCCAACCCTACTAAATGTTTTGACGTCACCTTGGCCTTTCTCAATGTGGGGCATCGACATGATTGGCGCCATCGAGCCTAAAGCTTCCAACGGTAACCGATTCATCCTGGTTACCATTGATTACTTTACCAAATGGGTGGAAGCCGCCTCTTATGTTAATGTGACAAAACAAGTGGTTGCACGGTTCCTCAAGAAAGATATCATTTGCCGTTATGGAGTCCCATTTCGGGTCATCACTGATAATGGGACGAATCTGAACAATAAGACCATGAAAGAATTATGTGAAAGCTTCAAGATTGAGCACCATAACTCTTCACCATATCGTCCAAAGATGAATGGCACTGTTGAAGCCGCTTATAAAAACATCAAGAAAATCCTGCAGAAAATGGTGAAAACCTATAAGGATTGGCACGAAATGCTACCCTTTGCACTGCATGGATATCAGACTTCTGTACGCACTTCAACAGGGGCAACGCCATTCTCTTTGGTATATGGGACGGAAGTAGTTCTCCCAATTGAAGTGGAGATACCTTCAATGAGAATCCTGATGGAAACCAAGCTAGAAGAGGCTGAATGGATTTAAAATAGATTTGATCAGTTAAACCTCATAGATGAGAAGCGAATGACTTCTTTGTGCCATGGACAGTTATACCAGAAACGGCTCAAAAGGGCTTTTGACAAGAAAGTACGTGTTCGGGAATTCAGAGAAGGAGACCTCATGCTTAAAAAGATCTTGCCAATACACAAGGACTCACGTGGGAAGTGGACTCCCAATTATGAAGGCCCATATGTTGTGAAGAAAGCTTTCTCTGGAGGTGCCTTGATCCTCACAACTATGGATGATGAAGAGCTCTGGCACCCCGTGAACTCTGATGCAGCTAAAAAATACTATGCCTAATAAAAACCCGCTAAATCGAAAACCTGAAAGGGCGATTTAGGCAAAAAAGGGAATCCCGGTGGACTGAAGACCCGAAAGGGCGGTCCAGGAAAAAGTTAGGGATGAATAAAAAATGGTAGCTCGCTAAGTCGAAAACCTGAAAGGGCGACTTAGGCGAAAAGGAGAGTCCCGGTGGATTGAAAACCCGAAAGGGCGATCCAGGCAAAAGTTAGGGGCACAAGGCATAAACTGCATCAGTTGTTACTGATTAACACCGAAGATCATATCTAGTAGGGATGTTAGTGGTCACTGAATTTAGCGTAAACCTTTCCTTATTGCCATTTTCCAAAATTGTAACATTCTATGGAGCTACGCCATTTGTGTGCTACCATTCTTGAATAAAATACAAGTTTTCCCAATCATTGTTAATTGTGTTCTTCTATGTTTTTCTTTGTTATGCAAAGTGTCATTTATTTGTTAATAATGAAATTTTGAAACTTGAAAAAGAATTTGAAATTTAGTGAAAGGAACAAAATTACTTTGATATATGTGAAAAACAAAGGAAAATCATTTGTTTTCCCGAAAGTCTCAAGATTGCATAAATATTCCTGGATCACCAACAAAATCTCCATGGAATACAACTTATTAATCCTCTGGAAGGATGGACCTTTGGTTATTTATAACTGTCAATCATGATAGATTCTCCTCTGGACGCGCCTGTTAATTGTACGGGTTTGAGTTATTGGTGTTGAGGAATCAGAATCCCCTGTAAACAGTCCATACAAACTCCCAGTCTGCCTATTGTCAGCATTGCATATCATGATCATTCATATATCATGCATAAAACAAAAATCAAGTCATGCATGGTTCAAAATGTACTTTGTGCCCATGTGTGTAACCCCTTCGGCCCCGTTGTTGATTGTTATCCCTTGACCCAAAGACCAGTTGTCACTAGTATCGTTTCAGAAGTTCAAATCGTCGTTGACATCACTGTCGGTCTGTTTGTAAGAACAATTGTAATTGGTATATGAATTTTGGTTGTCACCAACATCATTTCAAGTCCAATTGTTGTTGGCACCTATCCGTTAGAAGTTGGTTGTAATCTTTTACTTACGGTTAAAAGTCCAATTGTTGTTGGCAAAATCTCTTAGAAGCTGGTTGTAATCCATTGCTTACAATCGAAGTCCAATTGTTGTTGGCACCAATCTGTTAAAAGCTGGTTGTAATCCATTGCTTATAGTCAAAGTCCAATTGTTCTTGGCAAAATCTGTTAGAAGCTGGTTGTAATCCATTGCTTACAGTCAAAGTCCAATTGTTGTTGGCACCAATCTGTTGAAAGCTGGTTGTAATCCATTGCTTACAGTCAAAGTCCAATTATTGTTGGCACCTATCCGTTAGAAGTTGGTTGTAATCCTTTACTTACAGTTAAAAGTCCAATTGTTGTTTGGCACGTACAGAGAGTTTAATTACCCTGTCTTTCCTGATGGTTCTGTGAAAGTCATGTATGACTTATCATCTTGAGGAATTCCCAGAAGCTTGGAGGTTTTTCGTGTTAGAAAACTCCAATGATGTTGGTTTTGTTTGATTTCTTTGTAAAGAATCATCATAGCCTTTTGCACGGATGATCTACTTATAAGAAGACTCCTGCTTATCTTTGTTTTGCATAATTTCCCTATTAAGAATCTCCAAAATCTTTGATTGGATGAATTTCTTGTGAGAAATCTCCAGAATTGTCAGATGCATTATAAAGTGTCAGGTCATGTATGAACCTATTGAGGAAACTTGATATGTATGTTTTTCAGTATTTTCAGGTCATGTGTGAACCTATGGTTGAAGTTTTCTTTGGGTTAGTTTGTCAGGTCACGTCTGAACCTGTTATTAAATTCTTTGACTTTCTCCATAATCATGAGGTCATGTCTGAACCTCTGAGTGAAACTTTCTTTGAATATCCAAATGTTGAGGTCACATGTGAACCTGTTGATTAAAAATTCTTTGGTTTTCTAATATTCTTAGGACGTGTTTGAGCCTATTGTTGAAATGCTTTGAATTTTCCAATGCTATTAGGTCATGTATGAGCCTGTTGATGGAACTTCCTTTATACGTTTTCCAGTATTGTCAGGTCATGTTTGAATCTGTTTATGGAAGCTTTTGATATCCCCCAACATTGTTAGGTCATGTTTGAACCTGCTGTCAGAATCGTTCTTGGTGTTCCCCAGCATTGTCAGGTCATGTATGAACCCGTTGCTTTTGAGCCTTTATCCCAATATTACCAGGTCATGTCTGGACCTGTTTTGAAGAATCTTTTTCCTTGATTATTCCAGTGTTGTCAGGTCACGTATGAACCTGTTGTTGAACCTTTCGTTCCGACGTTGTCAAGTCATGTATGAACTTGTTGTGGAAATTTTCTCAAAATATTCAAGTTGTAGTAAGTCGTGTGTGAACTTATTGTCAAAATATCTGGTGTTCTAAGTGTCGTTTGTCAACTTTCACTTTGATTACTCCCCAGTGTGTGTCTGATTCTCCAGCAGGATTGTTATCCCCAGCGAGTTGGTTGTGCATTGTTTGTCTATTTCCTTGTGGGCCATCAGAGTTCCCCACAGATTGGTTTGTCTGTTATAACATCTCCTGCTAAAAGTTCACCGTGTCCCTAACAGACAAATTCAAAAATAAAGAATCCTGCATCCATGCATATAATATCATAACATTTGCATTTTTCAGGATCAAAATCTGGGTCTTCATAGTATTTAACCATCCCCCACTACGATCCGATGAAAAGTGTTGTTTCATTTTCCTCTGGTGGAGGATGTTTAAATAGGGGCAACTGTCACACCCCGATTTTGGTTATTATTTAACGGTTCATTCAAGATTTGTCATAGGTTTTTCTTTCACACTTCATTCACGGATTTTTGCTTTAACTTTAAGTCAGCTAAAAGTTATGGTCATAATTGATTCGAAGTCATATCATTTGCAAAGCATGTTCATGTCAGTTCAATACAAATTCATTCACTACAATATCAAATTCATGACCAAGATCCCATTCGAGTAGCATTACACGACATTCCATTGTTCATTACATGAGAGGGCGCAATTTGGAAACTTTGACTATTTGTTGACTTTGGTCAACAATTGACTTTTTGGTCAACCAGTTGACCAAAGTCAACCACCCATTTCCAAACCTAAGTCTCAAACTATCATTCATGATTCATTTCATTTCCTCTTTTCAATGTCATTCAAACCGTTTAAAAGGAAATGAGATTTCACTATTTTCATGGAATTTAATAACTCTCCATACATTCAAAATCACATCATAAGTCAACCATAATCTAATCCCAAATAATCCCAAGTCACAATTACATGTGGGATCCTATTACATAAACCATTTCATTTCAATACAAAAAGCATTGTTTGAACCAATTTCCAAACTTTCCATTTCATATATAAACCATACAAATACATACACCCAATTACAATAAAAATTACATATATTACATTTTTACATTTTCCCAATTCACAAAGTTCATTTCAAATTTCACAACAAAATTCCATAATAGTTCAACTTGATATGATAGCCAAACTCCTAGCTCATTAGCAACAATTCCAAGATAGGAAGATCCCCTCTCACGTTCCTCATCCATCAGAAGACAGTGAACAATTGCGTGGTGCTTTTCAAGGATGGGGAACGAATGAAGGCTTGATAATATCGATCCTGACTCATAGAAATGCATCCCAACGTAAGGCAATTCGTGAAACTTATGCTCAAACACATGGAGAAGATCTTCTTAAAGATTTAGACAAAGAACTTTCAAGTGATTTTGAGAAAGTTGTGTTGCTGTGGACCTTGGATCCTGCTGAGCGTGATGCCTTTTTAGCTAACCAAGCAACTAAAATGTTGACTTCAAACAACGCTATCATCACGGAAATTGCTTCCACGAGATCTCCACTCGAACTCCTTAAGGCAAAGCATGCTACCATCTTAAACCAACCTTAACCTGCAAAAATTTCATAACAGAAAAACAAGAAATTTCTAACCGTAATATCCTTTCCTAATCTCCAACAAAACCTGCACAAAATGATCCTTCAAGCCTTCAAAAAGCAGCATTTCAGAACAAACCTACCAAGCTATACCATGCTATAAGGCACAACAGAATGTACTCATAGCATGTGACTGCATTCCATAACAGCAGCATCATGTCTAAACCAATAGCATCATAAGATCATATTCATGGCAGTCCATTTTCATTTTAACAATCCTAATGCATTTCATACGCTAGCATCAATCTAATGGCATCAATAACATTGCAACACAGTCATCAAACATGCATGTTGTACATAGCATATCAGCAGCAAACAAACCAAGCAAAATTATGCTAATGTCTACACTAAACTGATAATCTAAGCTATGCTACTGAATTGGTGATCCAAGTAACCTACAGGCAGGCATTAACAACATGGTCAAATCAGTTAACATTCACCTAACAGCCTCACTTCATATCAAGTGTGCATTTTGATTAAGATCAAATTCATGTCATAACCATCATATTGCAGCCTACATCCATAATAGGTGTATATCTGCATAAAAGCTACTAGCAGAATTCTTCCAAATTCATCAAACAATATCACAGGCAGTCAACAACAATGTTCAAGCTAGCAGTCATGGACAAGTTTTAGCATACATCCAACAAGGCATGATATCATCTCATATACATTCAACAACACAGTTCATAGGAAAAACAATGACCTAAGTAAAACAATAGCAGTGAAATGCAAATTGAAATCAAAGAGATGGGACCATAAAAATCACTACAGACAGAATAGAGACTAAGTCACACTTGCTGTTGCACACGATTTTTGCTCACAAGTTTCATTCCTCATTTGTTCCACCGAACCTCAAAGTTGCAAGAATTCTCACTGCAGTAAAAACAAACAAATTAGAAAGGCGGTAAAAATTCAACAAATAACCCAAAAAGGATTAGGACAAATTCAAAGCAAGAAAGCGTAGGATCGTATTACCTTTTCAGATTGAGTACCAAATTGAGGCAAACAAACTGAGCACCTTAAAGCACTCCCAAGAGCATACCCTTTTGATTACCGTAAGCCAATCTGAAACCCTAGCAAGTTGAATATAAAAGGAGGTTAGATAGAGAACGAAAAGGAGCTAGAAAAATTGAACGGAAAAAAAACCCTAAGGAGAAGAGAGGAGAGAGCGGCGACGACGGAAAAACCCTAGCGAAGAGAGGAAGATACAAGCATCACCATCGCCGCCGAATCACCGCCGAAGGTGAGCGTTCTTATTTGATTTTCTTTTGAAGCCATGGTTTTCGCATTTAGAGTGAGAGTAGGGTATTGCGAGAGGTTTGGTGCGAGAGATTGAGAGATGGAATGAGGTCGAGAGTGCGAGAGATTGAATGAAGACGAGTGAGATTGAGGGAGTGGGAGCTGGTCTTCGTGAGGAAGACGAATGAAGTATTCTGGGTTTGCTATGCATTCTCTCACTTCCTCTTCTTTTATTTATTTTTTTAAAACAAGCATTTAAACCCATTTAAAACTTAATACCGTTTGGTTTTCCCTTGCATCTTTTTATTAATTAGTGTCTATTAATATACTATTTTTTTGTGTTCCCCATTCATTTACTATCCATTAATCTCTCTTTTGGTTAAACCCAACAGCCAGGCGGCTAGGGTTACTCTTTGGGATTCTCCCATCGTTTTAATTAGTTGTCCATTAACAGTAGCCCGCCTCGTTTTAATTAGTTTTTATTCTAAACTATCTTCAGCTATCCCTGTTCATATATTCAAGTTGTTATTAAGGTAACAAATGACCACAAGTGGCTGAGTGGAGAGGAAGCAATTTCACTCTCTTTAGTGGGAGGGGTTTGATACTTGAGAATAACATATCTTCATATTTTTATTTTTTATGCTTGCTATTTCATTTAAATTTTTTATAACTTCTTACTATTTATTTTACTCTTATATTTTTATTTGATTAATTTAATTTAATTGTTAATTAGTTGTTTAGATTTTAAATGTTTAGTTTTTTTTTTAGATTTTCTTAATTATTGACTCTTTTTTGATATGGGATTTTGTACGATTAATTGATTTCCATGTGTTAGTTAATTTAATTAGGTTATTGGTATCTATGTTCATACCTTTACACATGTAAATAATCACATTCAAATTCACTAAATTTTCGATTTAAATTTCACTAACTTTCCATAGTTTCAATATTTAATTTCATTTCCTCCCGTTGGAATCTAGCATTATGGTGGGAATTCTCGAATGATTGATTCCAAGCCATGCGTTTTGGGTTAACCATTCATTCTTTTCTTTCGTCCCTAAAATACCTTAATTAATTTGGACAAAATAAGGGCCGTTGGGATCAAGCATTCTGGCGTAACTCTTTGAACATTTGATTCTTATCAAGTGTTCGTTGTCCATTGAATAATTTTCTTAAATAATTCGAATGGAAAAAGACCATTGGAATCTTGCATTCTGGTGGAACCCTGAATTATCGATCTTGGGGCTTATGTCTCGTTCTTATAAACGTCTGTCTTTCAAACTCAAAAAATACTTAATTCCTACCTTAACACTCTTTTAATAAAGATGGAAATGGAACATGGTGTATACCGTGCACTCCTGAGATTAAGATTCAAGGTGGATGTCTTGCTTATCTTAGCTCTCGCCATCGTCTAAAATTGTCAATGCGGTTTCTTCAAACCCCTTTCTCAATCAAACCTAAAAATACTTAATCTTTACTAAATACTTTTGTCAAATAAGATGGAAATGGAACATGGTGTATGCCGTGCACTCCTGAGACTAGGAATCGAGATGGATATCTCGCTCATCCAAGTTCTCGCCATTACTCAAAAATACATCCAACCAATCAAACTCTTTTCTCGCCGCCGTGCGACTAATCAAAAACCTTTTTCATAAACGAAAGATATATTGTCTTAAGGTGATGCAAAACAATGTTTCAGCCACAATTGTTGAGTCGAGATAAGTGACGTTTTTCCGAATGATGATTTGTAAATCCGTTCGATGTGTGGTATACGTCCACTCCTCATCTGTTTTGGGTAAAACAATGTTTTCGTCGATTAATACAGTATAGCTTTCTCTAAAATCGACCAACAAACAAACATTTTTCTACCCAGAACTACGTAAGCCTTGACTTCTCTATTGAGATACGTAGGAGCAGGATTTGTAAATCTTGTCAGGCCCATTAATAAAAAACTTAGGTTTAGTCCTTCGTCAAAAATCCAAGAACATTTCTTGTCTCTTCTATTTATTCTTTCCCTCATTATAACTTGAGAAGACTAACATAAGCTAACATTCAAAACGAAACTAACTAAACGGTTCCCGTTGAATACAACGGACGTGAGGGGTGCTAATACCTTCCCCTTGCGTAACCGACTCCCGAACCCTGATTTGGTTGCGACGACCAATAATCATTGTCGTTTTGTCTTGGGTTTTATTGATATTTCCCCTTTTCCTTTTTAGGAATAAATAAAGTTCGGTGGCAACTCTATTCAGTCCATCATTACGAGCGTGCGATTGCGCTTCGCTTATAGTCGTGTTCTCATTTTTCGAGATGCGACAATTTGAGATTTATTTGAGATTTTAATTCATTTGTGTTATTTTTCATTATTTTTAATTGATTTTTAAATAGTTTCTGATTTCAAAAATTGTTGAAAAAATTTGTCAAACCATGTTTGACCATGTTAGACATGAGAATTTAATTGGACTTGTTTAAGTTGATTTGAATTGAATTTGAGGTTTAACCATATTTTTGTCCATTTTAATTTTGCATTTATTTTAATTCCAAAAATACCAAAAAAATATATTTGACTTGTTGACTTTTAATCTTCATTTCTCTTATGTTTACCATTGGTTGATGATGATTTGATTCACATTTGATCATTGTGTTTTGATATTTCATTTGAATTCTCCTTTTATCCATTTCATCTTCATCTCACTTCTTCTTTTTATTTTGGCCAATGAGTTAATTATTTATGGTTGGTCTTGACATATGAGAGGTTTAACCTTCTTTGATCCAAATCAAACTCAACTTGATCAAAGATCAAGTGAGTTGCTTTGTGTCCAAGATAGGTTGCTTCTTGGTCAAGCAAAAAACCTAAAGTCCATACAAGGCCTTTCTTCTTTTCTTTTGGCATGACAAGTTTTAGGAGTCTGGCTTACTAGTCATGATCTCTAACTTGTGTTTATTTGCCTATAGTTTTAGTGACCGGCCTCAGATAGGTGTGACTACTACATTAGTCTACTTACGATTGCTTAACATAGCGCTAAATTGTCTTATGACACACTAACATAACCATTAACTACTAACTTTAAATTCAAGCATTTAATTTCTTGCAATTTACTTTAATGCAATTTACTTTCTTGATCATTTATTCATATTGCTTTTCCATTTGCTCACTTGAGCTCATATTTTATATTTATGTCATTTTCCTTTTGCTCATTTGAGTTCATTATTGTATATAAATATATTATTGCTTTGTGTTTGTTTTGTTTTTGTTTGTGTGAACCCAATGCAAAAAGGAGAAAGGACTTAGAATTAGGATCTTACGTATGCTTAAAGGAGTTCAAGAGCAACTAGGCCTCATGCCTTTAGAATGCTAAATTGGTTGAAGAGCAACTAGGCATCATGCCTTTAGAATGCTAAATCTTAAAGATGACTTCAAAGGACCCCTAATCTAAACTCATTCTTTGTCCATTCCTTTTATTGTGTTGTGAACTTTTTGATGTTTGCTCTTGTGTGATAGGGATTCCATCTTGAGATAGTAAGAAGGACCATTGTGATGAGTAGCCAAGTTAAGAGAGACAAGCCAAATGGAGATCCTAGGAGCTTGAATATAATATTTGTTTGATTCCTTAAATGATTGCTAAGTCCAAAGGAAAGGAGCATCTTGAATCATCTTTATGATCTCAAAAAAAGAAACTCCAAGGGTTTTATCTCTTCTCTTATATTTGTATGCTTTAGGACTAGCCCTTCTCTTCTTCTCCTCACTCTAACCCAAGCCAAACTCTTTATGTGTAAACTTTGACTTTGTTTCAAACTAGAAACCTAGGCCTTATGTCTTTGACTTTTTTTTCAAAATCTTTTCATTAATACTCATTGTGAATGAATCCTAATCCAACTTTGACTTCATTTTGTAAATAAATCTAACTTGTAAATATAACCCACTTCAAGTTGATTTTTTGTGGTTCCAATGGCCACCTTTGTTAAAAAAATTCATAAACATTAGCCATAGGTTTGAGTTATCATAGTGGTTGATGTAAACCTCACCTTATCCTTAGTGATTGGACTATAATTCTTCCATACTTATTATAGGGTGAACCCCTCACTAGTATGTTGAAGCTCTCCTCACATGGTGGATTGTTGGTTTAGGTTGAGTTTTCTCCCTTTGATAACGAAAAACCTTAAGGTTTTTGGCAAATCAATTCATCAACCTTTTGAGATTTTTACCCCGAACTACGAGGTTTTGATCCTACCTTTGTGATGGCGCGTAGGCAATGGGTTCATCCATTCAAATAACAAAATTATAAATATAATATTCTTTTCTCATCCCCCCTATATTTGCACATATTTTCATAAATACTAACCTACAACACATATTTGCAAAAAGAGGTTCCCTTAAAGTACTAAGGATGTTTTGGGTGCTTAAAACCTTCCCATCTCATAACCGACCCCCTTACCTAGATCTTTGACATTTTTATTAGTTTTTTATTTGATAAAACTTCTTACTTGGCTTTTGTTCACTTTTTAGCCTTTCCTTTGGACAAATAAAAGTGCGGTGGTGACTCGAATTGTATGTTTACTTTTGGTTTAGTCAATAAGCCATAAGGTAACGAATACCCCGCTATAGAAAAATGGTGACTCTGCTGGGGATCCATCTCCTAGTGGGTTAGCCTACTTTTTTCTTGTATGTAATGTATGTTTATATTTCTTGTGACATATTTTTGTGAAAATTTGGGATGACTGTATTGTTTGTAATGTACGAATTGCTTGATATATCAATTGCTTGTGTGCTTGGTTGTCTCTTGTGAGATGAGTTCTATACCTGAACTCAAGTGCACTTATGATAGGAGAATGGCATAGTCTTGTTGACTTGTGTGGAGTTATTCCTTAGCAAGTTGACTTGCAAGCCCATTCACTTGGTGGAGGTCTTGTTGGGATCAATAATGTCACACGAGTAGTCGTGGTTAGGCATTACTCTTTCCAATATAAACCTTAGAAGCCAAGGACCTTAGATACCTAGCCCATCTTGGCATATTTTAGGATGTAGTGCGAAGGTCGTTTAAATGTAAGATTTGATACGATTATTACGCGATACTACACTCATAAGAGTCTCTCTTGAGAATATTTTTAGAATACGAGTAGTCATTTTATCCGATAATATCCAAAAGATGAGATGATGACTATGGGGACCTTTTTAGAACATGATTGTCAGGTTTAACCATAGTACACTCCCTTTGGGTGGTTCTTAACCGAGACTCCATGCTCGTGACTTGCAACAAACCCTTGATTCGCGGTTGATCCGTTCTTGTATATTCTCAATATCAATGGAACTTGGGTGTTGATAAGGTGTAAACCATAATCCACCAAAATGGATGATTGATATTGAGGATGACTTGAGCCATCCCGTGACCTTGGTATGGTGTGACTTGCTTGATCCTTGAGTGTGATTGTTGCATCCATGCATTCATGCATTCATTTGCATCCATATCATCAACAAGAAAAATTTCAAGGAACTTAAGAGGTCTATTTGCAAATTTTCAGACATGGATAAGCAAAGAAGGAATACGAAGAAGTATAGTTTCAGACAACCCGACTTGAAAGAGTTAAGGAGTTTGACATCTTATGTATTAGAGCCCTTGGAGTTCAAAGATCTCCATGGGAAGCTTCTGTCTATTCTTTCTACTCAGATGGATGAAGGTTTTATGAGTGTGTTGGTGCAGTTCTACGATCCTCTGTACCGTTGCTTCACTTTTCCGAATTTCCAGCTTTTGCCTACACTTGAGGAGTATGCCTATCTTGTGGGTATACCTATCTTGGATCAGTTGTCGCTCAGTGGTTTGGAGAGGGTTCCTTCTTCCCAAGAGATTGTTGACATGCTTCATATAGATGTACTTGAGATTGTTGCTCATATGACTACCAAAGGTGGAATTCAAGGTCTCCCGTCTGATTTTCTCATTGCCCAGGCTACTTTGTTTGGGAAGGCCATGAGTGAGGATGCCTTTGAAGCCATATTTGTACTTCTCATCTATGGGCTAGTGTTATTCCCCAACATCGACAATTTTGTGGATGTGAATGCTATTAGGATTTTTTCTACTCTTAATCCCGTTCCGACTCTGTTGGGTGACATTTATTTCTCTTTGCATATGAGGAATGCAAAGGGTGGTGGATCCATTGTGTGTTGTCTGCCTCTGTTGTACAAGTGGTTTATTTCTCACTTGCCTCAGACGCTCGCCTTCAAGGAGAACAAGGGATGTCTATGATGGTCCACGAGACTTATGTCTCTCACTAATGATGATATCTTTTGGTATCACCGTGTGTATGATGGCGTTCAGATTATTGACTCTTGTGGTGAATTCTCCAATGTGCCTCTTCTTGGTACATGTGGTGGAATTAACTACAACCCCGTTTTGGCTCGTCGTCGGCTTGGGTTCCCCTTAAAGGATAAACCTAATAACATTTTGTTAGAAGGTATGTTCTTTCAAGAGGGTAAAGATCCCCAGAAGTTGAAGGAGAGGATGGTCCGCGCCTGGCACAAAGTTCATAGGAAGGGAAGGAAAGAGCTTTGTCCGAAGAATTGCATCGCTTTGGAACCCTACACCGCTTGGGTGAGGAAGAGAGCTCTTGAGAACCGCATGCCCTATGATTAACCGAGACCTACCCATATGGTTATGGTTGGGCCTTCAACCCTCCCTAATCAAGGAGTAGAGGAGTTGAGAGATGAAGATCGGTCGCGTGCTTAGGTTCGTGAACGAGAGGAACTTCTTCAGCAACTCAGAGATAAGGATGCAGTGATAGAGTTTCTAGAGCATCAAGTTATTGATGAGCCTGATGATGTGGTTACTTCTCTTCTTCCTCAGTCATCCAAGTTCCGGAAGAGGAAGTATGATCGACTCGCCAAGGAGAAGGCCGAATGGAAGTAGCTTATAAGAGGGAGGTGAAAAGGTTTCGTGCAACTTATCTTTCGGTCTCAAGAGCTTTGGACGATTGTTTCTAGGGCTCCATAGGATGTTGTTTCTCCTTTCCTCTTGTATTGTATTTTGTTACCAAAACTGTACTATTTCTTTGGTGTAAATTTTTTTCCAAATATTATTGCTATGAATATTCCATATATGTCTTAAAAGATTAATATTTTCAAATATTTGCAAATAGATCTCTATAAAGTTACTCAAATAAAAATAAATCATATGCAGAAAACATTGCATGCATCACATGCATAAGCAGGTTTTGTTCAGCTCAGTGGTCTAACTCTTTGCTCTTCATTTATTTTGAAGACAAGCTGACGCACCGGTATAACACGACAACTAATATTCCAAGACTAATGGAGCATTTAGAGCAAGAGAACCGGGAACTGAAGGATGAGATAGCTAGGTTGACTGCCACGATGGAGTCAGTGCTGGCTGCTCAGAGCCAATCGTCGCCAACTCCTGCAACTCCTCCCGCGAGGACGGTTATTTCAGAGATAGCCTCTTCTACTGTGCCTGCTGTGACAACCCATTTTGCGCCTACTATGCCAGCCGGGTTCCCGTGGGGAATGCCCGCCAACTTTGTGCACGAGGGTTTTGCTCCTACTGTCGCTTCTCTACCGGCATCTAGCCCGGTCCTATCTGTGCCACCTCCCGTTGTGCACACCTTGCCAAGAGTTGAAGACACCATTTATCATTCTGAGCCATTTGAGGGCTCAAATGTTTACGAGAAGATGGACGAGATGAAAGACCAATTCCTTGAGCTACGCAAGGAACTGAAGACTCTGAGGGGTAAGGACCTCTTCGGTAAGAGTGCTGTTGAGTTGTGCCTCATACCCAACGTGAAGATCCCTATTAAATTTAAAGTACCTGACTTTGAGAAATATAAGGGAAACACATGCCCTCTCAGCCATCTTGTGATGTATGCTTGCAAGATGTCAACGCAAATAGATAACGATCAACTTCTTATCCATTACTTCCAGGATAGCTTATCTGGTACCGCTCTCCGGTGGTACATGAGTCTGGAGAGGGCGAACATCCTCTCCTTTAACGATCTTGGCGAAGCTTTCGTCAAGCAATATAAATATAATGTGGATATGGCTTCTGATAGGGACCCGTTGAGGGTGATGTCCCAGAAAGAGAAAGAGACTTTCAAAGAGTACGCCTAGAGATGGCATGAATTGGCAGCTCAGATAGTGCCACCCCTTGAAGAGAAAGAAATGAAAAAGATCTTTTTGAAGACTTTGAGTTCTTTCTACTATGAGAAGATGATTGCCAGTGCTCCCTCGGACTTCACCGAAATGGTGAATATGGGGATGAGACTAGAAGAAGGAGTCCGAGAAGGACGTTTATCCAGGGAGGATAGCTCTTCAACAAAGAGACATGGGAGCTTTGCAAAGAAGAAGGAGGGAGACGCACATGTTGTGTCCTCCCATATTAAGAGAAGGCCCTCTGTGAAGAGGAAGAGCGTGCGCCCCTCCGTTAACCAACATCAGGTGGCTCATATAGCACCTGCCTTTGGAGAAGTTCATCATCATCAACAACAATATCAACAACAACATCGTCAGCAACAACAGGCCTACCAGCCTCGAAACAACAATAACACCAGCACCAGCTATGAGAGGAAGAGGGTCACTTTTGATCCAATTCCGATGACATATGTTGAACTTTATCCTTCTCTGATTGATAGAAAGTTAATTACTCCACGAGACCCTCCCGCTATATCAACCAACCATCAGTGGTGGTATAAGCTTGAATTACACTGTGTATATCATTTCGGTGCTCCCGGACATGATGTGGAAAATTGCTATCCATTGAAGACCAAGGTGCAAGACCTTGTGAGAAGCGGTATATTGTTTTTCGAGGACGTAGGTCCTAATGTCAAGAAGAACCCATTGCCCGAGCATGGGAAAGTTGCTGTGAATATTGTCCAGGGTTGCCCTGGCAAATACAAAGTCCTGTATGTCAATGATACCAGGCAATCTTTGGTCGAGATGCATAAACTATTGTGTGGATACAGTCACTATGAGCATGACCATGATAGGTGCCAGGTGTGCACTATCAATGAAAGAGAATGCCGACAAGTTAGAAAGGACATCCAAGAGATGCTGGATCACGGAATGATCGAAATACTTCAGAATTGTAACAAGGATAAAGTTGATGTTATCTCTCCTGTATTCAGGATTCCAGAGCCTATTATCGTCAAATATGATGGTAGCAAGAAGAAGATTTCTCCAGCTCTTGTAATCAAGTCAGCGGGTCCTGTCCCGTATTCATCTGACAAGGCTGTTCCCTACAGGTATAACACAGTTATACTAAAAGATGGAAAGGAGGTGCCTTTGCCCTCAACTTCCGTAGTAAGCATTTCTGACGTCAGTGGTGTGACCTGTAGTGGTCGTGTTTTCTCGGCGCAGCCGAAATCCCATGAAGACGTTGTGAAGAAGACTGTGGTTAATCCTGCGGGTCCCATGGGGACTTCTTCTTCCAATCCTACTACTGTTGTGAAGGGTGTTGACCCTGTTGTTGATAAATCTGTGAAAGCTCCTGTCCTGGTTGGCCAGCCTGGCATTTTGAAAGAGGATGGTGATGAGATGTTGAGGCTCATCAAAAGGAGCGAGTACAATGTTGTTGATCAGCTGCTACAAACTCCATCGAAGATATAAGTGTTATCTTTGTTGATGAATTCTGAGCCACGCCGCGAAGCTTTGCCGAGGGTGTTGGACGTGGCATACATGGACCACGATGTCACAATAGAGCAGTTTGATAGCATTGTTGCAAACATAACTACTTGTAACAATTTGAGCTTTTGTGATGCTGATCTTCCCGAGGAGGGAAAAGACCACAATTTGGCTCTACACATCTCAATGAATTGCAAGGATGATGCCTTGTCTAATGTGTTGGTAGACACAGGATTATCGCTTAATATGTTGCCAAAATCCACTCTGGCCAAACTTCTATACCAGGGGCCTCCTATGAGGTAGAGTGGAGTGGTTGTGAAAGCTTTTGATGGATCAAGGAAAACCGTGATCGGTGAAGTAGAGCTCCCGATCAAGATTGGACTTAGTGATTTCCATATCACTTTCCAGGTCATGGATATCCATCCATCATACAGTTGTTTGCTTGGCAGACCATGGATTCCCGAGGCAAGCGCCGTGACATCCATCCTACACCAGAAATTGAAGTTCGTTAAAAACAAAAAGTTGGTGGTGATAGGGGGAGAGAAGGCTCTCTTGGTTAGCCATTTATCTTCCTTTTCCTATATTGATGTTGAGGATGAGGTTGGGACTCCATTCCAAGCCTTGTCTATTGTTGAGCCTTCTAGGAAAGGACTTTCTTCATTTGTCTCCTACAATGATGCTAAGTTGGCCATTGAGCATGGTGCAACTACTGGTTTGGGGCAAATGATAAAGATGGAAGATCATAAATCCCGGGCTGGCATAGGGTATTCTTCAGGTGTTTCCAATGAGCGTGGGTTGTTCCAGAGTGGTGGTTTTATCTACACTGTTGAAGATTATGAGGTTGTTGCCGTTGTGGAAGATGATGAAGAGGAAGATCCTTTGTCATCCCTGGAGGAATCTGCAATAATTGGGTCGTTATTGATGTTCCAACAGTTATCCATAAGTCCACGTAATATGTTCATTTTGTTTGAAAACCCTTCTCTCATGCCAAAAGGAGAAATGATGATATTGTTGGCACATATTTGATTAATACAATGATATTCATTCAATAATCACATGTTAAATGTTTGTTTTTCCAAATTATTTTCCCTTTTTGCTTTTTTGCATGAAATTGGTGATCACTATAAAACCCTAAAAAAGAGAATAAAATCAATCTTTTCATCTGCATAATGATTTTCCTTGTTTGAATTCTGAAATCTCTTTTATACTCAAAATCATTATGCAGGTTGATCAAACCCATTGAACATAATGATTCAACACCATCTCCCAACTTTGAGTTCCCTGTATTTGAGGCAGAAGAAGATGATTTTGAAGAGATTCCTGATGAGATTACCCGTTTGCTTGAGCATGAAGAGAAGATCATTTAGTCACATCTTAAGAATATGGAAACAATCAACTTGGGGTCTGAAGACTGCATTCGTGAAGTGAAGATTGGGGCACTCCTAGAAGATTCTATTAAGAAGGGGTTGATTGAGTTGCTACGAGAATATGTCAACGTCTTTGCCTGGTCGTATGAAGACATGCATGGTTTAGATACTGATATTGTGCAACATTTCTTGCCGCTGAAGCCTGAGTGTGTGCCTGTGAAGCAAAAGCTCAGAAGAACTCATCCTGATATGGCAGTGAAGATTAAAGAAGATATTTAGGAGCAAATTGATACGGGGTTTCTGGTGACTTCTACATATCCTCAATGGGTGGCCAATATTGTGCTCGTGCCTAAGAAAGATGGAAAAGTCTGAATGTGTGTGGACTATCGAGACTTGAATAAAGCTAGTCCAAAAGATGATTTTCCTCTACCACATATTGATGTGTTGGTAGATAATACAACTAAATTCAATGTATTCTTATTTATGGATGGATTTTCCGGTTATTAACAGATTAAAATGGCACCCGAGGATATGGAGAAGACAACATTCATCACACCTTGGGGAACATTCTGTTATCGAGTGATGCCCTTCGGTTTGAAGAACGCTGGAGCCACGTATCAACGAGCTATGACTACCTTGTTTCATGATATGATGCACAAGGAGATCGAGGTGTATGTCGATGATATGATTGCAAAGTCGAAAAAGGAAGTTGAACATGTAGAGCACTTACTAAAGCTTTTCCAGCGTTCGAGGAAGTACAAACTCCGCCTGAATCCGAACAATTGTACATTTGGAGTCCATTCCGGCAAGTTATTGGGCTTTATTGTCAGTGAAAGAGGTATTGAAGTTGATCCTGCCAAGGTCAAAGCAATACAAGAGATGCTTGCGCCCAAAACTGAGAAGCAAGTCTGAGGTTTTCTTAGCCGCTTGAATTACATTTTGATATTTATATCCCACATGACTGCCATATGTGCGCCTATATTCAAGCTCCTCTTGAAAGATCAGCGTCATGATTGGACCGAGGATTGCCAGAAGGCTTTTGACAGTATCAAAGAGTATCTGTCCGAGCCTCCGATTCTGTCTCCGCCTGTTGAAGGGAGACCATTGATTATGTACTTAACAGTGCTTGATGACTCCATGGGTTATGTACTAGGTCAACAAGATGAATCGGGGAAGAATTCCATATACTACTTGAGTAAGAAGTTCACTGATTATGAGTCTCGGTACTCAACGCTTGAGAAAACATGTTGTGCTTTGGCTTGGGCCGCTAAGCTCTTACGCCAATATATGTTGAATCATACAACTTGGTTAATATCCAAAATGGATCCAATCAAGTATATCTTTGAGAAGCCTGCTTTAACTGGGAGGATTTCCCGTTGGAAGATGTTGTTGTCTGAGTATGATATTGAGCATTGAGCTCAAAAAGCTATTAAAGAAAGTATCTTGGCTGACCACTTGGCACATCAACCAATTGAAGATTATCAGTTTGTGCAGTACAACTTCCCTGATGAGGAGATTATGTATTTGAAGATGAAACATTGTGATGAGCCTACGCTCGATGAAGGGCCAGATCCTGGTTTCCGATGGGGCATGGTGTTCGATGGTGCTGTTAATCAATATGGGAATGGTATTGGGGCAGTGATTATTACTCCTCATGGCATACATTTTCCTTTTACAGAAAGGCTAACTTTCATATGCACGAATAATATGGCGGAGTATGAGGCTTGTATTATGAGTTTAGAAGAATGTATTGATCTTAGGATCAAATACCTTAATGTTTATGGTGATTCGGCCCTTGTTGTTAATCAGATTAAGGGCGAATGAGAGACGAATCAACCTGGCCTTATCCCATATAGAGATTATGCGAGGAGGATTTCAACTTTCTTTACTAAGATTGACTTCCACCATATTCCTCGAGATGAGAATCGGATGGCAGATGCTCTTGCTACACTTGCTTCAATGATTATGGTGAAATATTGGAATGAAGTCCCCAATATCACAGTGATGCGCTTGGATAGACCAGCTCATGTGTTTGTAGTTGAAGAAGTGAAAAATGATAAGCCATGGTATTATGATATCAAGTGCTTTCTCCAGAGTCAAACTTACCCGCCTGGGGAATCTGTTAAAGATAGGAAGACTTTGAGAAGATTGTCAGGAAGTTTCTACCTCAATGGTGATGTATTTTACAAGAGGAATTTTGACATGGTTTTGCTCAGTTGCGTGGATAGACACGAAGCAAACCTGTTGATGACTGAAGTCCATGAGGGTTCATTTGGTACTCATTCCAATGGACATGCTATGGCAAAGAAGATGTTGAGAGCAGGCTACTATTGGCTGACAATGGAGTATGACTGCTGCAAGTATGTGAAGAAATGCCACAAGTATCAGATTTATGCGGATAAGATTCATATTCCCCCAATACTTCTGAATGTTATTTCCTTACCATGGCCTTTCTCCATGTGGGGAATTGGCATGATTGGCATGATAGAGCCAAAGGCGTCAAACAGTCACTGTTTTATTCTCGTAGATATTAATTACTTCACCAAGTGGGTTGAAGCGGCATCGTATGCAAATGTGACCAGGAAAGTGGTTGTGAAGTTTATCAAGAATAAACTCATATGTCGTTATGGTGTTCCAGACAAGATCATTACTAATAATGGATCTAACTTGAACAACAAGATGATGAAAGAGTTGTGTAGTGAGTTCAAGATTACACTTCATAATTCTTCTCTCTATAGACCCAAGATGAATGGGGCTGTTGAAGTTGCTAACAAGAACATCAAGAAGATTATTCAGAAGATGGTAGTTACATACAAAGATTGGCATAAGATGCTGCCATTTGCTTTGTATGGTTATCGTACATCCGTCTGTACTTCAACAGGGGAAACCCCTTTCTCCCTTGTATATGGCGTGTAGGTTGTGCTCCCCGTGGAGGTTGAGATCCCATCAATGAGAGTCTTGATGGAAGCCAAGTTGACTGAAGCTGAACGGGTTCAGAGTCATTATGACCAGTTGAATTTAATTGAAGAGAAGAGATTAACTGACATGTGCCATGGTCAGTTATATCAGCAAAGGATGAAGAAAGCCTTTGATAAGAAGGTCAAACCTCGTGTGTTCAGATAAGGTGACCTCGTGATCATGAAAGTCTTGTCTTTCGCGCCCGATTCCAGGGGCAAGTGGACTCCAAACTATGAAGGTCCATATGTTGTTAAGAGAACCTTTTCAGGCAGTGCTTTGATACTTACAACTATGGATGGGGAGGATTTCACTCGTCCTTTGAATTCAGATGCAGTCAAGAAATACTTCGCCTAAAATAAAAACAGAATAGCTCGCTAAGTTGAAAACCCGAAAGGGAGGCTTAGGCAAAAATGAGCATCTCGGTGGATTGAAAACCCGAAATGGCGGTCCAGGAAAAAGTTAGAGACATGAAAAAATGAATATATACATCCCGCTAGATTGAGTACCTCACCCTGGGGCAATCTAGGCAAAATTTAGGGATTTGGCAAGTAACTGCATCCTGACAAGACTTTGTTCTACAACTATCTTCTGTCAAAGATTCTCGCTCAGTCATCGTCAACTGAAGCTTCAAATACATTGGATTCAGAGTTGGTGGAGAAATGGTCATTATGTTCAATGTAGCCCTTTTTCCCATATATATCACCAATTTCAAATTTGTAAAGATCCGTGGAGTCTCGCCATTTGCGGACTACCATTCTATCAAATAAATTTGAGCCTTTATCCAATTCTTTGCACTCTTATTTGTTTTCTATTCAACAAATGTTTGCATGTTTTAATTGATAAATATCATTGTTTTAAACAAATAAAGTTTTTATAAATTGTTTTTTAAACAAAGTGAACATTCACAATGACTGAAAGGATAAATGGAATTTCTTCAGTGCTCTCCCAAGGATAGTACGATCTCCAAAAGGTAAGACATTTGTTCCTATTTCTGGCATGTTTATATCCTCTTCATCAACTTTCAAGTTGTCTCCCCAGCGAGCGCAAAGAACCGTGATACGTCTTCAACTCCCCAGAGAGTTTGGAGTTTTCGCCTCGATCTTTTAGAGATGTGTATACCTCTATATCAGGCACTATAATTTGTGTTTTATCAATTATATGGTTGTCATCCCTTGTGTGTATTGGCCTAAAATCCCTTATAGATTGATAAAAGTTTATATGCTATTCATGGGGAAGTTTGTCTTTCCCCAGTGAGCAGAAATTCCCAGCATGAGTAGAAATCCTCGGCGGAGTAAGCATGTGTTCTCTGCAAAGCTATCTTTCAGATATCTCCTCAGCAGTAGTTGCCTAGAGCAGTTGGTGAAGGGTTTGTTCCCTTTTCATCCCCAGCATGGCACGTATCGACGTAGGATTCATTTCTGATTCCCTCAGCCAGGACAGTTCCTCCAGAGGTACTTGTAATTCCTCCCCAGCAGGTTTGCCTACAGCTCATCCCCAGTAGGGTTGGTTACTGTAGATTATCCCCGGTATGGTCGTCTACAGTCCATCCCCAGTGGAGTTGCATGATCCTAGCTTGACATTTGTATTCCCTCCGTAGTTGAAGAGTTTCTTCTAGTATTGGACGGCGTTGAGGAAGATGTGTTATTTTCTTCCCCAGCAGAGCAATGGTTCTCTCTCCTCTTAGCAGAGATGCCCCTCCAGCAGTTAGAAGAGAGTGTTTGATTAATGAGTCTGTTTGGTGGTTGTTCCCCATAGAATTTCATGTCATCCCTTGATAAGATCCCCAGTAGAGTTCTCCTACGACAGATCTTATTGATATCTCTGTGTGTTCCCCAGCTGAGATTTTACCTATCCCCAGCGGTGGTTTGTGACTCTTGGTATTTGATGCTCCCCACCAGAATTAATTTCTCTTGTGGGCCTGGCCTTTATCTTTTGAGATGTTATACTGGATGTCCGTTCGTGGCTTTGAAACCCGTTTGTGTTAGATATGTCTGTTTGTCAGCATTAATCATACAAGAACCACGCACATACATGCATAATCATAACATTCAGATATTCATGATTGCATTCTTTTCCATATATCTTTGCTTGTTATCTCCTGATATTGGTGAAATGTTCTTCCCCAAGCAGGTGTTTGTGCCTGATCTCTCCATATATAGTCAGCCCCATAAGCAGAAAGTGTCTATCTTTCCTTCTTTATTCCCCACTGAGTTATATCCTCGTGGATGATTATTGTTTCAGTTTCCTCCCCCAGTTATGTATTGGAATGGAATTACTCCCCTGAGTTATATCCTCATTGGGTTAAGTCTTGTTTCATTATGTCTCTCTAGTTTGTTCCTAGATTAACTCCTTTCTTGTTTTTCCCCTGCAGTTCCCTGTGGATTCGTTGTTCAATTGCTCAGTAACCAATAATTGTCCATATTTTCCCAGTGGATTTTTGAGGCCTTCTACCTAGTAACCGGTAGTTGTAAGTCCTTTTTCTGTGGTTTTCTACCCAGTAACCGATAGATGTAATCCCCTCTTTGTTGGTTATCTTTATCCAATATTCGGTATTGATCTTCCTTCACTTTTGAGTATACCACCCAGTAACCGGTGATATATCTCTTGGATAATTGCTTTTTGTCAAGCAATTTATCCCCCGTGAGTCATCTTTCATTTACCCTTGTTTGGTAATGATTGTTTCTCCCTTTGATTGGTCATCATTTTATACCTAGTAACCGGTATCCCGATGTCCTTTCTTTTTGGTCGATTTATCCTTTATTAACCCAGTAACCGGTTATGGATAATCTTTCATGCGAGTATGTTATCTACATTCTGACGGTAATAGATAATGTATCTCATGCGCTCTTCAGTCGAAGTCTTTTTCTTCCCAAGTTGACTAAGATTCGTATTTCCTTGTGGAATCGAATGTCCATCCTGTAAGTCGAGTTTGCTTTTTCAGCCCTCCGTTTGGATGATGAGTGTCTTGGATATGTTCCCAATTCACGTCTGGTTGGTCACCTATTGTATGCTCAGTAACCGGTATCCCTGGTGTTCCTGCCTTCTGCTCCCTATTATGACTTTTTGTCCCCTGTGGAGTTAGACTTTCCTGAGATGAGATGTGCCTTTTAGGACCTCCTTAGATGTTTCGGATGATTGATATCTCTCACCCTTATACCGGTCTTAGATATTCTTTATCCTTGAGCGTGTTGTTCTCTCACCCAGTAACCGGTGTTTTGATGACATGTCTCTCTTTGAGTTTATTACCCAGTAACCGATAATATCTCGTTGTTTCTTCCTCAGCTGATTATCCTTTATGGATTTCCCCATCTGAGTTCGGATTTTTATCCGATGTATCCTTTGTGGATAGCTTTGCTGTATTGGCATATTGCCCAATACATGCATCTTTGCGTCAGCTCGAGTCTTTCCATCGATTTATTTTCGTGGAATCCGCTTGTGTCTCCCAACAAGTTCTCAAGTCTTGACCTGCTCACGCATTCTTATCCTATTTTACCCAGAGTCTCTGTCTCCCCAGTGAGTGTGCTACTCCTATGGATTTTCGGTCTCTCGCTGATTTCTTTTTCCTTTGTGGCCATATTTCCCCATAGAGTATTAACTTTTGCATGCATACATTTGCATCATGAGGTCTCTTAGGGACCAAAATTCGTCTCTTTGTTATTATTTAAGCCTCTACCTCGTCGAGATGAAGATTTTAACCTTTATATCTACGGCTAGAATGACCTTAAATAGGGGCATTTGTAAGACCCTAATTTTGACCCTAAGATCCCTCATGGCATCACATCATTTACTCAATGCATTGCCTCAAGGATCATAGCATGTGTGGCTCCTTAACCCTTGGGTTGGGACTTGTGTGAGTGGTTTGAGACCACCAAGCATGGTTGATTTGTATATTATTTGCTTTTCTTATTTTGTTTACTAACCAAAAGCACAAAAATATGTCACTAACTCTTTTTATTTTGAAGCTCAAGTGATCATGTGATCCCATGCTCCTAGGAGGCTCCTAAGCTCAATAAAGTGTCTAGATGAAGATGAGAACAAGCATGACAATGGTCCACAAAGTTCCTAATCATCATATATGTATCCCAAGTATCTCAATTTGCCAATTTATTCAAGATAAACCAAAGGGCTTGAGGATTGTTTCCCAAGGAAGCCCTAATACAATTGTGCATTGACTGTGCCTTGCCCATGAAGCAACCTCAACCTATGATCAAATTAAATCAAGGGAAGTTCTTTAATTCATTATTTTATGCATATATGAGCTTATGTGAGTATCCTCAATCATTCATTCATCAAGAATTTGAAGTTTGGCCTTGAGAAGTTGACCAGTCAAGTCATCTAACCAAACTAAGATCCACTGAGACACAACTTTTGATATGTTTGTCAAATGAAGATGACCCCAAGAGAAAAAATGTTTTTAAGAGCTATATGAATAAATTTCATTTTCATAAAAAATCCATTTGAGACTTGGAAGGGCATCATTCATTTCAAAACATTATAGGTCATTTTGACTGAAACCCTAATTTTAGGTCAACTTCCCAAGGACCTAACTTCCTTATTTTTTATGATTTTGAGGTGATACTAATTGAATTGGAAAGCTTAAGATGTCTAATTCAAATTTTATGTTGGACAAAATTTCATAATCCTAAAAGAAACACATATGATAATACAAAACATTATAGGTCACTTTGGACCAAAACCATTGAATTTGAAAAATGTCCAACTTCAAATGCCCATAACTTTCTCATACAAACTCCAAATGATGAAAAATTTAAGTTCAAGTTGATCATCTTGAAAAGATATACAACTTTGATGTTGGAGGTTTTTCCATTTGAGGCATGCATCATTGAAACAGAAGGGCTTGAAGTTACTTATTTTTGGCAAATTTTTCAAAGACATGTATTGTACCCTAAACTTCAAAGTCAGTTTTCATAATTTTCCAAACTCCAAATGGATTTTTTCCCAACATAGATTTTGTTCCTTATGTCAAGAGCTTTCCAACCATTATTCACATGACCATGTTTGGATTTTCCATGTGGTACTTTCGAAGAGCCCAATGTTTATGATCAATTATGCATTTCACTTTGTAACTTGATGTGCAAGCAAATACCAGGCCTTGTGCACGTCCAAACCATTTGCAAATGATCTCAGCTTGTAATTCCATTAACTTTTAGGCCTCACATGCGCCTGTACAGGCCCATGCATGGAGGACCCAAAGTTCAAGCACACGAGCATTACACTTCCTTGCCTTCAGCTCAGCTATAAATACATGTGCTTGCTCATTCAAATTTCAACCTCAAGGTGATATGAAACTCTACAAAATTGGAAACCTAACCTCACTCAAAGGAATTTCAGTTTTTCATTTCTCAATTTCAAGCTTGAATTTCAACATCCTTAGTTGATCTTCAAGTCTTAATTCCTTAGCCTTGCATCCTCATAACCTCAAGATCAAATCGGAATCAAAATCTTGAAGAGATCGTGTTGTTTAAAGTTCCACTTCAAAGGTATATCACTCAACTATTTTGATCTAGATCTTGTTCTACAATGTGAATTGCTGGCATTTGAACTGTTTTCTGAAGTCCTCGAGCAAGAGGCAGGCCAGTGGTGGTCTTGGTTTCATGATGTTGGTTCTTAGTGTTGGCAGCAATTTTGGTAAAACAAAGTGTGTTCACAAGATGTTGTATGTGATGTCTTAACATAAGATATTTGTGTACCTGCTGGGTTTTAAAAAAACATAATTATGCAGGATTGTTTCAGGACGTCATACACAATGTCATGACATCTGATATGTTTGTACCTGCTGGAAATTATAAATGGAATTATGGAATTATGCAGGATTGTTCCAGGATGTCAGACCCGATGTCATGAAATCCTGTACACAAAACATTTAGTATGAATGTCTGGTGTTTTGTGATTGCACATTTAATGGTAATCTATGTATGATTGAAGATCTGATTTGCAGGCGCATTCAATCATTGATTACAACCTGATTTACTTATTTTCCAAGGAGATCTAACCAGCTGTCATGAGAAGATTTGATTGGAAAATATTTTAGGGTTTTCAAGATGTCCAAGCCCAGCTGAAAGCTTTTACAAAAAGGGACTTGGAAAGCTTGATTGAACACATAACCAATATTGAGCGAAATATTGAGAGAGAGCTAGGGTTTGTGTCTTGTTTAGTCGTGAGACTTGTAAGCCATTCAAGTCATCCATAGATGATTGAATTAGTCTGGTTTGTGGTTGTAATTTGTCACTCAAAGCTTATAAGCAAGAGTGTGTGTCTACTTGATCAAATCTGTTAAGCAAGATCAAGTGTGTGTCTTCTTGATCAAAGTTGTTAAGCAAGATCAAGAGTGTGTCTACTTGATTAAAACTATGAAGTAAAATCAAGTGTGTGTTATTGAAAAGTGTTTTCTTTTTACAAGGGATTGTTGTTTAAAATCACACGTGTGATTGTAGGGAGGTGAGTGGGTTCTCATATCTAAGAGTGCTTAGGTAGAAATTTCACAGGTAGAGATTAGGTGAGAAAGACTGTAACTTGTTGAAGTGTACGGAGAGTCTTTGAACTGATTCTATTCTAGTGAATTTTCTTCCTGGCTTGGTAGCCCCCAGATGTAGGTGAGTTGGACATAACTGATAAGAAAATTGAAGAACAATGGTCTAAGGAGGAGGATGATCTAGCCCTTGGAAATTCTAAAGCATTGAATGCAATATTCAATGGATTAGACAAGAACATTTTCAGGTTGGTAAACAACTGTGAAGTGGCTAAAGATGCTTGAGACATTCTCAAGACCACTCATGAAGGCACCTCTAGAGTAAAGATGTCTAGACTACAACTACTCACCTCCAAGTTTGAAAATTTAAGGATGAAAGAAGATGAAAATATTCATGAATTTCATATGAGTATCCTTGAAATTGCTAATGCCTCAAGAGCCCTGGGAGAGAAGATGTCAAATGAGAAGCTGGTGAAGAAAATACTCAGGTCACTCCCTAAGAGATTTGCTATGAAAGTGACAGCCATAGAAGAGTCTCAAGACATCTCCAACATGAGAGTTGATGAGCTAATTGGTTCCCTTCAAACATTTGAGATGGGAATGAATGATGGATCTGAAAGGAAAACCAAAAGCATAACCTTCATATCAAACACAGAGGAGGAAAATAGTCAGGATGTTAATGAAGATTTGGCCAATGAAGTAGCAATGTTGGGAAGACAGTTCAAGAGGCTGTTGAAAAAGATGGATGGAAGATCCAAGGCTAATGTCAAGAACATCTCATCTGACATCAGTAAATCCAACAATGCTGGAAGAAGAGCAAGGCCAGATGATAAGCCCAAAGAAGGAAAAGAAGTACAGTGTTATGAATGTGATGGGTATGGACACATCAGAACTGAATGTGGAACCTACCTCAAGAAGCAGAAGTTGAGTCTTGTTGCTACTTGGTCTGATGAGAGTGAAACAAAAGAGTCTGCAAATTTGGTGACTGCCTTGACTGGAAGATAGGGTTCTGATGAAGACTCAAGTGATGATGAAGTAAGCTTTGAAGAGTTGGCCACTACCTACAGAAAGCTATGTCACAAAAGTGTAGAGTTGTGTAAACAGGTTGAAAGCCAGAAGAAGGAAATAACTCAACTTGAGAATGAAAAGGTAGAACACTTGGAAACCATCTCCAAATTAAAAATAGAAGCAGTGGTTCTGAATGCCAAGCTAGATGAAAGTCAACAAGTTGAAATCCAGAAGATAGTACAGCTGGAGAATGAGAAGGCAGACCATGTGGAAACCATCTCCAAGTTAAAAATTGAAGCTATGTTCTTGAATTCTAAACTAGATGAGATGACCAAGTATGTAAGAATGTTAAACAATGGATCTGACTCCCTAGACAAGATTCTCCAAACTGGACAAATAACATGAGACAAATCTGGAATTGGGTATAATGAATCTAAGCTTGAGTGCAGTTACACTGGTTGCAAACCTCAAGCCAAACCTAAATACAACCATAGTAAAAGCAAACATGTGATGTCACATCATATGTCACAACATCAGAAGAGAAGACAGCAGAAAGGGAAACACCAAAGATGGAGATGCCATTACTGTGGGAAATTTGGTCACCTGAAGCCCTTCTGCTATAAGCTATATGGTTATCCTAACCCTGTTCATCATCAGACTCATTATCAACCCAGACCCAAACAGCACATGCATGTCAACAATAAGCAATGGGCTCCTAAGACTAATGTTACAAGTTTAATAGCTCACATTCCCCTCAGAGTCTCAGCCAAAGAAGAGTGGTATTTTGATAGTGGATGTTCCAGACACATGACTGGAAACAAAGATCTGATAACTGGACTTCATCCTCATGCCATAAGCTATGTAACCTTTGGTGATGGAGCAAATGGTGAAATCAAGGGAATAGGCAAGCTTGATTGTCCTAGAGTACCTAAACTTGACAAGGTCCTACTGGTTAAGGGTTTGACTCCAAATCTCATAAGCATCAGTCAACCATGTGATCAAGGTCTGAATGTTAACTTCACCAAAACTGAATGTCTGATTACTAACAAAGACAGTGAAGTGATTATGAAAGGAATCATGACCAAAGACAATTGTTACATGTGGTACTCTCAAATTAGTTACTCCTCAAAATGTACTTCAGTCAAGGAGAAAGGGATGAAGATGATTGTATCTGCTAGAGAAACTCCCAAATTGAAAGTCCCAGACAAGGATGTCACACCAGAAACTCAGACTAAACATCACTTCCAAAGGAGAAAAGCTCATGATGGCTCAAATAGATAGGAAGTTGGATCAAATGGTTGAACATGTTGATAGTCATACACAGTCTGAAGTTGGAAAGAGCTTTGTTGGACTTGGGCTACCAGTCAAGCAGATAGAAGGGCCTATGTGTCTATCTCAAAGAAAAAGTGCCAAGAGCAATGTTGAGAAGATTGAGATGGAGAGTGAAAGGACACCTTCTCCTACACATTTGAGAGATGAAAATGGTGCTTATGTTGAAGATATAGCAGATGGAAGCAGTTGTTCTCAACAGGGTTGGTTGAAACTACTGATGATTGCATACAATGTCACACATGATGTCATGACATTGTATTATGACAACCTGAATGCTACAACTATGCCCAAAAATTCTATTCAGCACAGTTGGACCAAGCACATTATTTGCTGTCATCACTCCATTAGAAAATTTGTGGAAGACAAATTCATAGCTCTAAAGCATGAAATGAAATTAGCTGACAAGTTTGCAAGGGATTTGAATGATAATCAATTTGAATATGTAAGAGGGAAATTAGGGATTTGGATTCTTGAGAAATTATGGCAATTAATGTGGAGTGGAAAAGGTAATAAAAATATTGTCTGCCCAATTAAAAGAAAGAGCCACATTAATGATGAATCATTTCTTAACACTAGAAATAGTATCTATGCCATTTGCACACGCTACCTAAACACAGCCATTTCCATCTCCATCCAACTTCTCAGAGAACCTCTGCTAGGGCAAAGAAGTTTCTTTCAAAAGCTCAACAACATGTCTCAACATCCCTCATCCTCAGGATCAAAACCCACTCATCATGCAAGGACTCCCTCCATGGAGTTTTTAGACGAAGACGTGCTGGATGTTACTCCTCTTTGTGTGATACCAGGTGACGCCCCAGGTCCTTCTTCCATGGCTGGAAGTAAGCAAGGTAATATTCCTGATAAACCTCCTCATCAAAATGACATGCACTATGTTGATCGTACCATTGGGAACCTAGTTACTAGGATTCTTAATGAAGGGCATGCAGTCAAGGGTGTCTCTACCCCTCTGTCCAGAAGGGACCCCTCTCTTGAGGTGGAACCCCAAGCTGAGAAAGATGATGACTCATCTAGATCAGAAAAGGAAGTGGCTGCTGAGGGATTATGTTCTCTAGGTAAAAACTTACCTAGCAAGAAACCAGCAAGTGGGTCTCATGAAACTGCTGAGGATATTGTTGATCTGGAGGAAGAAAGTTCTGAGGAAGAAGATGACACATTGGTTCATCTGGTGAAACCAAGTGTAGCAAAGAAACTGAGGACTAGAAAAGGGAAGATTGTGGCTGAAATGAGGACAGCAAGAAGAGTGAAAAAGGTTGCTGGTGTAGGACCCTCCAAATCTTAGAGTAAGGTTGAGGTTAGGAAGAGGAAAGAAAGAGAGAGTTCTGACTCTGAAGAGGATGTCGAAGATGATGTCCTAGACATCACCCCTGCTAAAAAGCAGGTTGTTAAGAAGTCTTCAGGAAAAGCTGCAGTTGTGCACTTAGATAACATCTCTTTTCATTTAGAAGATGGTGCTGCCAAATCGAAGTTTGTCATTCAGATGAGGGTAGCTATTGAAAGACAGTTGGGAAAAGAGGCTGTTGAGGTGAAGGAAGTCATGGAATTGATTAAGGTTGCTGGACTGATGAAGACAGTTGTTGGTTTACCCCAATGTTATGAGGGGTTAGTTAAAGAATTTATTGTGAATATCCCTGAGGATATTTCTGAAAAAAGAAGTAGGGAATATTCTGCAAAGTTTTTGTAAGAGGTACATGTGTGAGATTCTCCCCAACCATAATCAACAAGTTCCTAGGGAGAGGAACTGATGGAGGAGTGGATTTAGAGACTACAGACAATGAGGTATGTAGGACTATTACAGCTGGCCAGGTTAAGGAATGGCCTAGTAGGATTCACCTATCAACTGGCAAGCTAACTGTCAAGTATGTCATCTTACACAAGATTGGTTCAGCCAACTGGGTGCCTACTAATCATATCTCTACCATCTCCATTGGTCTTGGAAGAATCATCTATGCTATAGGAACCAGGATAAACTTTGACTTTGAAAGGTTTATGTTTGATCAAATTGTTAGACATGCATCCACTAATGCTGTGAAGCTGCCCATTGCCTTCCCATCTATCATCTGTGGAATCATCTTGAGCCAGCAACCAGGCATTCTTAATACAAGTGACATTCCAAGCAGAAGAAATCCCCCACTATCCATTCACTACAAGCTGTTTGAGGGAAGTCGTGTCAATGATGTTGTCATGACATCTGCCAGAAAGGAGCATGCATCTCAAGGTAACTTGATTGATCAATTAAAGGAAACCTGTAAGGAACTGGATAATGGAATAAGGGTTTCCAAGGCAAGAAAAGAGGCTTTGGAGGTTCTTATCAGTAGCCTAGAGAAGGAAGAGATGGAGAAGGCTGGTGAGACCAAGGATTCAGATGCCAATACCTCAAGTGAGAGGTCCAATGCTCAATCTAGTGGCAGATCTGATTCTGAAAGTGAAGATGATGCCTCTTCCTCAGATTAAGTGAAGTTTCCCCTGGTATGAAGACTGTGTGTGGTGTGGGCTGTGATGAAGACTATTTTGGGTTGGTTGTTCTAGAGGCTGTTATGTGTGTTGTTATGGAAGCTGGCCCCCCTGTTGTTTTGATGCTGAAGAATTTGTTTTTTTGGTTTTAATGTGTGTAATTTGTGGCAGTCCTTACTGATGCCTTTTTGTAATATTTTGGGCTCTTAATGAGTTCCATGGATTTGTTCATTATCTCAGCTATCACGGCTGTGTATGATGCTGGTGTATATCTCCTAACAATTATGTTTTAATATTTTTAATGTTATAACATCTGATCTGACATTCTCTGCTAGGCTAATTGACATTTATTTTGTCTAATTGGTCACCTTTGGTCAATTTTCACTAAAAAGGGGGAGAAGTGTTTATGTGGAGCTGGAGCTGTGTGAAGATGTATGTGCTAGTGTAGCTGAATAGATGAACAACTATTATTGGAGGAGATGTGTTTGTTGTAAGACAAAATGATGTTCTGTTTACAGATGTCAAAGGGGATGTCTGATGTGGTGCACAAGTGATGTTGAAGTAGATGCCAGAATGACATTCTGATTGTTACAGGTGTTGTGGTTACAGGTGTTGTTATTATTAAAGGAGATGTTTGCGATGCACAGATTTAGGGGGAGAAGAAGAACCCTTGTGCATTTGTGTCTTACTAGTTGCATCTATAACTAATAATTCTGTTTGTGTTGCACAGATTTAGGGGGAGAAGAAGTACCCTTGTGCATGTGTGTATTACTAGTAGCGATCGCTAGTAATTGTGTTTGCTTCTGCTGCTGCTTAAACTGCTGTTATGCTGTTTAACTGCTGATGTGTTTTTCCTTGTGAACAAAATGGACAGATATATGTTTAACCAAAATTTGCCAAAGGGGGAGTTTGTTGGTTCTTAGTGTTGGCAGCAATTTTGGTAAAACAAAGTGTGTTCACAAGATGTTGTATGTGATGTCTTAACATAAGATATTTGTGTACCTGCTGGGTTTTTAAAAAACATAATTATGCAGGATTGTTTCAGGATGTCATTCACAATGTCATGGCATATGATATGTCTGTACCTACTGGAAATTATAAATGGAATTATGGAATTATGCAGGATTGTTCCAAGATGCAGACCCGATGTCATGACATTCTGTACACAGAACATTCAGTATGAATGTATGGTGTTTTGTGATTGCGCATTTAATGGAAATCTATGTATGATTGAAGATCTGATTTGCAGGCGCATTCAATCATTGATTACAACCTGATTTACTTATTTTCCAAGGATATCTAACCAGTTGTCATAAGAAGATTTGATTGGAAAATAGTTTAGGGTTTTCAAGATGTCCAAGCCTAGCTGAAAGCTTCTATAAAAAGGGACTTGGAAAACCTAATTGAACACACAACAAATACTGAGCGAAATATTGAGAGAGAGCTAGGGTTTGTGTCTTGTTTAGTCGTGAGACTTGTAAGCCATTCAAGTCATCCATAGATGATTGAATTGATCTGATTTGTGGTTGTAATTTGTCACTCAAAGCTTGTAAGCAAGAGTGTGTGTCTACTTGATCAAAGCTATTAAGCAAGATCAAGTGTGTGTCTTCTTGATCATAGTTATTAAGCAAGATCAAGGGTGTGTCTACTTGATTAAAACGATGAAGTAAAATCAAGTGTGTGTGTTATTGAAAAGTGTTTTATTTTCACAAGGGATTGTTGTTTAAAATCACACGTGTGATTGTAGGGAAGTGAGTGGGTTCTCATATTTAAGAGTGCTTAGGTAGAAATTGCACGGGTTGAGATTAGGTGAGAAAGACTGTAACTTGTTGAATTGTACGGAGAGTCTTTGAACTGATTCTATTCTATTAAATTTCCTTCCTGGCTTGGTAGCCCCCAAATGTAGGTGAGTTGGACCGAACTGAGTTAACAATTGCTTGTGTCTCTTGCATTACTATTCTTTATCTTTATCCTGTTTGCATTACTCAGATATTAGTGTCGTGACATTACCCTCGACATCTCATATCTGATACCAGAATTCCACATGAATTGAGACATTTCAGTTTTGTACACCTTGATTTTCAAGCTCAGATTTCTTATTTAATAGAAACTTTGAGGAACATCCAAGGTTACTGGGGTGATGTACATCACCCCAGCTTCATTTTGGTACCATTGTTTTGCATTTTCATTAAAGTTGAAAACCCTGGGCGTGGTGGCCGGAGTTTGTTCTCTGGACGGAGAAGATGGTGGTTTCCACCACCATCCCCACGTGGATGAGTCTGGTCCTTTGGATCTTGGATAAATGATCTAATCGTGTCCATTGCTTTGGCTGACTTATTTTAAATACATGTGTGGCGCGCTTGACCAAGGCCTATGGTATGATAGCGCCTCTGAGCCCTTGGATGATGCCACGTCAATTAATGAAACTCATCCAAGCGCTCCTGATTTTCCTATTTTCTATTTTTCTATTTTAATTTCTTTTAATTTCTTTTAATTTCAAAAATTCATAACTATTTTGTTTGAAGTCACAAAAATATGAGACCAATGGCAAAAAAATTCTTGAAAAATATAGTTTCATAATCTGATTTTTAATTATTTTTGTGACTTCATTTAATATTTTTTATGAATTATTTTGTTTTTAATAATTTTTAATTCATTTTAAATACTTTTTGATATCTGAAAAATCCAAAAATATTTTCTTAACACATATGGATCATGATAAGTCAATGAAAAATAGTCTCATCAATTTCTTAATTGATTTGAGATTTATTTGAGATTTTAATTCATTTGTGTTATTTTTAATTGTTTTTAATTGATTTTTAAATAGTTTCTAATTTCAAAAATTGTTGAAAAATTTTGGCAAACCTTGTTTGACCATGTTAGACCTATAAGAATTTAATTGGACTTGTTTAAGTTGATTTGAATTGAATTTGAGATTTGACCATATTTTTGTCCATTTTAATTTTGCATTTATTTTAATTCCAAAAATACCAAAAAAATATATTTGACTTGTTGACTTCTAATCTAAATTTCTCTTCTGTTTACCATTGGTTTATGATGATTTGATTCACATTTGATCATTGTGTTTTGATATTTTATTTGAATTCTATTTTTATCCATTTCATCTTCATCTCACTTCTTCTTTTTATTTTGGCCAATGAGTTAATGATTTGTGGTTGGTCTTGACACATGAGAGGTTTAACCTTCTTTGATCCAAATCAAACTCAACTTGATCAAAGATCAAGTGAGTTGCTTTGTGTCCAAGATAGGTTGCTTCTTGGTCAAGTAAAAAACCTAAAGTCCATACAAGGCCTTTCTTCTTTTCTTTTGGCATGACAAGTTTTAGGAGCTTGGCTTACTAGTCATGATCTCTAACTTGTGTTTATTTGCCTATAGTTTTATTGACCGGTCTCAGATAGGTGTGACTACTACATTAGTCCACTTACGATTGCTTAACATAACGCTAAATTGTCTTATGACACACTAACATAACCATTAACTACTAACTTTAAATTCAAGCATTTAATTTCTTGCAATTTACTTTAATGCAATTTACTTTCTTGCTCATTTATTCATATTGTTTTTCCCTTTGCTCACTTGAGCTCATATTTTATGTTTATGTCATTTTCCTTTTGCTCATTTGAGCTCATTATTGTATATAAATATATTGTTGCTTTGTGTTTGTTTTGTTTTTGTTTGTGTGAACCCAATGCAAAAAGGAGAAAGGACTTAGAATTAGGACCTTACCTATGCTTAAAGGAATTCAAGAACAACTAGGCCTCATGCCTTTAGAATGCTAAATCTTAAAGTTGACTTCAAAGGACCCCTAATCTAAACTCATTCTTTGTCCATTCCTTTTATTGTGTTGTGAACTTTTTGATATTTGCTCTTGTGTGATAGGGATTCCATCTTGAGATAGTAAGAAGGACCATTGTCATGAGTATCCAAGTTAAGAGAGACAAGCCAAATGGAGATCCTAGGAGCTTGAATATAATATTTGTTTGATTGCTTGAATGATTGCTAAATCCAAAGGAAAGAAGCATCTTGAATCGTCTCTATGATCTCAAGAAAAGGAACTCCAAGGGTGTTATCTCTTCTCTTATCTTTGTATGCTTTAGGACTAGACCTTCTCTTCTTCTCCTCACTCTAACCCAAGCCAAACTCTTTATGTGCAAACTTTGACTTTGTTTCAAACTAGAAACCTAGGCCTTATGCCTTTGACTTTTTTTTCAAAATCTTTTCATTAATACTCATTGTGAATGAATCCTAATCCAACTTTGACTTCATTTTGTAAATAAATCTAACTTGTAAATATAACCCACTTCAAGTTGATTTTTTGTGGTTCCAATGGCCACCTTTGTTAAAAAAAATCATAAACATTAGCCATAGGTTTTAGTTATCATAGTGGTTGATGTAAACCTCACCTTATCCTCAGTGATTGGACTATAAGTCTTCCATACTTATTATAGGGTTAACCCCTCACTAGTATGTTGAAGCTCTCCTCACATGGTGGATTGTTGGTTTAGATTGAGTTTTCTCCCTTTGATAACGAAAAACCTTAAGGCTTTTGGCAAATCAATTCATCAATCTTGTGAGATTTTTACCCCAAACTACGAGGTTTTGATCCTACCTTTGTGATGGTACATAGGCAATGGGTTCATCCATTCAAACAACAAAATTGTAAATATAATATTCTTTTCTCATCCCCCCAATCTTTGCACATGTTTTCAGAAATACCAACCTACAATACATATTTGCAAAAAGAGGTTCCCTTAGAGTACTAAGGATGTTTTGGGTGCTTAAAACCTTCCTGTCTCATAACCGACCCCCTTACCTAGATCTCTGACATCTTTATTAGTTTTTTATTTGATAAAACTTCTTACTTGGCTTTTGTTCGCTCTTTAGCCTTTCCTTTGGACAAATAAAAGTGCGGTGGCGACTCGAATTGTATGTTTACTTTTGGTTTAGTCAATAAGCCATAAGGTAACGAATACCCCGCTACACAATCACATTAAGCCCGTTATCCGTACATACTCATAGTAAAGTGACCGGTTAGTGATTATGATCTTAAGCATGGGGCTCTGGTACATAAGTTGGTGTAACCCCTTTATTTAACCCAACTTGCAGTTGTGGGGGATTGAATTGTAATCCACCCTACCAAGTTCAGCACCAGGTACCTCTGAACCAACCAACAAATAGGCTTCTTTTTTTTAATTTTTCTAAGCATGGGGCTCTAGTACATAAGTTGGTGTAACCCCTTTATTCAACCCAATTTGTAGTTGTGGGGGATTGGATCGTAATCCACCCTACCAAGTTCAGCACTAGGTACCTCTAAACCAACTAACAAATATGCTTTTTTTTCATTTTTCTAAGCATGGGGCTCTGGTACATAAGTTGGTGTAACCCCTTTATTCAACCCAATTTGCAGTTGTGGTGAATTGGATCGTAATCCACCCTACCAAGTTCAGCACCAGATACCTCTGAACTAACCAACAAATAGGCTTATTATTTTTTATTTTTCTTCTGCATGTTCCGCATATGTCTTTATTTTGCTGGGTTAAATGACCGTGTGAGAGTCACCTAGCTTGGATTTTCATGCGATTTGAGAACAGAGCAGAAATTTTAGTGATCATTCACTTATTTTCATCGGTCCCCTACGTAGATCATGCTTAAGCCGGAGCTGACTGCAAGGATAAACTACTTAAGGACTTATTCGGAACAAAAATTGGGGCTACAGCATATGGGGTATCGGGATCGACTCTTATAATCATGAAGCCTAAGGTGTTAAGACAATACCGATTTTTAGAAAAAGTTTTCCCAAGTCTTTTACATCCCGTCATAAACCTGTCCTGTAGCCTGAATATTCAAGATGCACACTGTTTTATTTGTTTAAATTTTTTTTTTTGGGTAAGGTTAAAGAAATGGGAGAAATACGGATACACTACACAGATGACTCGTCAGACACATGTTATTTTATTGAAAGGAAAAGCAAATAACTAAAACACATAAAACATACTAAAAATAAAGGAAAGCGATAAAAAGTGATAGAAATCTCCTCCCACACTTAAACCGAACATTGTCCTCAATGTTTCGAGATGAGATAGGGTAGGAGTAACCTGTAAGAGAGAGAGAGAGAGAGAGAGAGAGAGAGAGAGAGAGAGAGAGAACTAGGGGTGATCAACGGTACCGTCATTGTCACTGCCCTAGTCAGGATGGCTGGGTCGATGACGTCTGCTATGAGTACCAAGTCCTTCTTGCAGGTACTGAGAGCGACCTAAGAGAGATCCTTGGGTGGCCTCGATAAGAGCGAAGTGACGCTCATTAGCCTGTCGTTGGCGATGCTGCTCATTAGTGATCGCAAGTAAGGACTCAGTGATAGTCTGATGTGCTTGCTCACTACGCTGCTGGGAAGCTACCATAAAACTCATATTGTCTGTTAGTTGTTGGTTTATGTTATTCAAGAGGGTGTCACGCCTTTCTTCACGAGTCAGGTGCTCGCGCCACATCTCCTCGGTGATGTAAAAACCGGGAGTGGTACCTGGAAAATGGTCAGAGGAAGAAGGTGCAATGTGTGCAGGTGATGCAGTAGGAATATCATGAGCGGGTGACTGGTCGCGCCGGTCATACTCATCGTCGGTCCCATGCTCATCGTCCATAGGAACGTTAGGTGGCAAAGGACCGATAAATGCTGGAGAATCAAGATCATAAGTCCAGTTCCTTGCATGTCGCACATCTGTACGCTAAGAGAAAGGTAACACAACACTGGGTATAGCTACACCATGTATCATGAGGTGAAAACCACCTGCTCGTCGCACCTGGCATAATTTCATATCTTTCAAAAACTTTAAGTTAATGGTGCGGTGAGGGAGTGGTTCCAAGGTGGCTAACTCAGCATTGAGATTTAACGCTCTAGAAATGGAATTAATCAAACCACCGAAATAGATGGTTCCTCCCTTTTTCAGAATGGAAGACATATGGGCCAACATAAAAGGAACATGATTGATCCTGCGATTGGTGAGGAAACCCTGTAAAAATAGCAATTCTCAGGCATTTACTTTGTTAGAATTCTCCCGGCCAAATATAGTACATGCCAAGAGGTATCGAAAAATACGTATGGTCGGGTTATGGATATTAGAAGCCAAAATTCCTTCAAAGGAAGTGACAGTCACATTAGATAATCTATTCTAAAAAGTAAATGCCTCGAGTGCCTATTCAGTATCTAAGGGCATCTCACATATAGCACCCTCACCGTAATACATTCCTAGCAAACCCGCTAAGGCATCGGTAGTGTACTCGTATTCCACATTAAACATTCTAAAACAAACGGTACCTACCGTGCTAGCAGTGCCAGGATAAATAGTGTAAATTAGGGAACGCAAAAATTCCCTAGTGAGCCTATCATAGGTGGGTGCTTTACTAGCAAAAATATCGTGTAATCCTAAAGTATCAAGCATGTGGAAAACAATATGGTATGTGCCTAAAGTGTACAAGCAATATTCGTCTACATACCTGGTAGCGAGGATCTCCCGAGATTGCAATTTTTGCGAAATCTTGTTTTGTCGCTCTCCGGGTTTACCTCCACGAAGAATGATGTTGTTGAACTCCCTTCCGGCCATTAATGGTGATTGTAGAGAAAAATGGGTATTTATAGAAAGAAAATGAAAAATAGAGTTTTAGTGGGTTTTGGGTGGAGAGATGGATGAGTGAACTTTGTAAGTGTTAATGGCTTGGAGTTGCAATGAGAAAGTTTAGATTTTTCGTGAACTTTGGTGGAGTTGGGAGAAGAAGAAAATGGGTTTGGAGAGGTTGAAGAAGGTGAAAATGGTGAAAAATGAGGGTTATGTTCGTTAAAGTTCCAAACATCATGGCGTCCGCCATGATGCTTATAGCGCCCGCCATGTCTTCGGATTTGGTTGGGCCGGATTTGGTCATTGCTACTTGGGCCTCAATCTTTTTGTCTTCATTTTTGTAAGGGGGTGCACATAGGTTTCTATGAATGTTATTTTTTTTTATTTAAGCTTGAAAAAACAAAACAAAATAAAATAAAACAAAAATAAAATAAAACAAAATAAAATAAAATGGACATAAAGGCATAATAATATTAATGCATATATATATATATATATATATATATATATATATATATATATATATATATATATATATATGTGTGTGTGTGTGTGTGTGTGTGTGTGTGTGTGTGAAGAGTTAATAATAAATCACGAGTCCAGAGATCTTAGAAAAACAAGCATAATGTCAAAGGAACAATAAAAATTAGCATAAATAATAAATAACGGGAAGGTAGGAAAATCAAACGGAATTTCTTGGTTGGTGATGGTATCAATGCTTAGGGTATGGTGGAGTCTCCTCGACTTCGTATCCTCGAAGCTCTGCGATCTGGCGTCAGAGGTTGGTGATCTCATCATTGACCCTATAGGTTTCAGTGTCATGTGAGGCGACTGATACTTCGACCTGTAAAGCAACGTCAGCAAGCTCCTGACGAAGCTGGGCTATCTCCATATGAAGCTTAACCAGTTCAGACTGCATGCTTGGATTCTGGAGATTCAGATTGTTGGTGTGGACTTTGATTCTGATAGGTGCGATTTTCGGCTCGTCTATTGTCTCTCCATGTCCTTCTATGACGTAGGCCCAATTGGCCTGATCAATAACACACGTGACCTAAGGGTCAGGCAAGGTGAAGTAGTGAATAGTCTCACCCTCGATTAAGAGTCTGTATTGATCCGGTTGGAAAGAAGATCTCCTCATGAGGCCACGATCCAGATAGAAGTCAATATCCATCAAGGTGTAGCTATAGTAAGACGTCAGGTGAAATAGTCTTCTATCAAGTCCCAGAGCGGAGGCTATATGAGTCACCGTGCTTCCAACGTGTATAGGGCTCACAGCGGAGCGAGCATTAAGATATAGACTCTCGATCAGGAAAGCTCCGCAATCTACCGGGCGTGATTGAGTGGTACAGTACATGAAGAAGATCTCTTCAGCACTCACATGCGCATCAGGGTCACTCTTCCCCAGGAAGGTGTGGGCAATGATCATCTAAAAGTATCTGAAAGCAGGGTTGTGAATCTTGTTGGAGATTTGGGTGGAAGGGTCAGGGCTACCTCCGCAAGTAATGTCACTCCAAAACTTCTCCACGTCTCGGCTCAGGAAATAGCTCATGGGGAGCTCGGATGAAGCATCATAAGCAGTCTGAAATCCAAGTAAGTCACCGAAATGCTTGTGGTTGAAGGTGTATTATGCCCCCAAACAACCTGAAATTGATGTAGCCACCATCACTAGCATGACCAACATAGGGCTCGTAGGTCAGCAAGCTCAAGAACTCTAAAGTCAGGTTCATGTAAGTCACATGCATATCATCAGTGCATAAATGCCTGACACTAGGCTCAATGCCTAATGCCTCTATGCAGCTCGAGTTGGAATATCTGGTGGGTAGCATTGGTCACTAGGAAAGCATGGCGTAGCGCTGCTCCTGAACTGGGTCACGAAAGATTACTGGCATAGTGTCACAATTTTCCATCTTGAAAAGTTAGATTAGAAACAGAGAACACCTGAAATCGCAAATATTATAACTGTTAGTCTACACATAGATATACATACATATAAATCAAAATAAAAAAAAAAGTACATTGAAATAGTAAAAAGTGAAGGAAAAGAAATCATGGGTTGCCTCCCATGCAGCGCTTGTTTAATGTCATTTGCTTGACAATTCGAACTTTATATGTTAGAGGTAGGAACTGGAGGGTCGATCAGAGTTTGATCAGAGTATCCTGTGGGGATGTCACCTCCTTGATATTGCTTCAGTCTTTATCCATGTACCACAAACGAATTACAGGAATTGTTCCGGATTTCAACTGCTCCTGATTTTAGGATTTTGGAAACCTCAAAGGGGCTTGTCCATCTCGAACACAGCTTACCTGGAAAAAGTCGTAATCTCGAATTAAAAAGGAGAACAGAGTCGCCTATATTAAATTCCTTTTTCATAATCCTTTTTTCGTGCCAAGCTTTGGTTCTCTCTTTATATATAACGACATTCTCATAAGCGTTCTGGCGGAGTTCCTCCAATTTGCGGATATCAATGATTCGCTTCTTGCCAGATGCTAGGCAATCCAAATTCAGGGTCTTGATGGCCCAATATGCCTTGTGCTTGAGTTCAAAAGGTAAGTGGAATGACTTCCCGTAGACCAACTGGTATGGTGTAGTTTCATTAGGGGTTTTGTAAGCAGTTCTGTAAGCCCACAATGCTTCTGTCAGCTTTTCAGACCAATCTTTTCTGGATATTGGAACAGTTTTCTCCAAGATCTGCTTAATCTCTTTGTTAGATACTTCCACTTGACCATTAGTCTGGGGGTGATATGGTGTTGCTACTCTGTGTTTTACTCCATATTTCCTTAAGAGTTTATCAAATATCCTGGATATAAAATGTGATCCACCATCACTTATGACAAGTCGTGGTACTCCAAATCTGGGAAAAATATTATTCTTGAACATCTTGATGACCACTCTTGTGTCGTTGGTGGGTGCGGCTATAACTTCTATCCACTTGGACACATAGTCAACGGCTACCAAAATGTACTTGTTTCCCATCGAAGATGGAAAAGGTCCCATGAAATCAATATCCCAAACGTCAAATAGTTCTACTTCTTGGATGTTCTTCAAAGGCATTTCGTCACGTCTTGAGATGTTTCCAGCGTGCTGGCACCGGTCACATTGGACAATATAAGCATGGACATCACGTCATAGTGTTGGCCAATAAAGACCAGCTTGAAGGATCTTAGCGTATGTCTTGGATGTACTTGAATGTCCACCATAGGGTGAAGAGTGACAATGCTCTATGATGTTTCTGACTTCTTCTTCCGGGATGCAACATCGAAATATGTTATCAGTTCCTCTTTTGAAAAGGAGTGGTTCCTCCCAATAGAAGTGTCTTATATCTTTAAAGAACTTCTTCTTCTGTTGATAGTTGAGGTCAGGTGGTATGATATCAACGACTAGATAGTTCACGAAATTAGCGTACCATGGTACTCTGCTAATTTCCGAAATTGTCCCAAGGTTGTCTCTATCAAGTTCAAGGGGAACGATATCTATCTTAGAAATCAGTTTGTCATAGGTGAAGTCATCATTTATAGGTAATGGTCTGGCTTCAAATGCTCTAATCTGGAATGATGGTCAGCAACTACGTTTTCTGTTCCTTTTTGTCTCTAATATCTAAGTCGAATTCTTGTAGCAAAAGGATCCACCTGAGTAATCTAGGTTTTGCATCCTTCTTGCTTAGAAGGTAACAGATAGCCGCATGGTCTGTATAGACTATAATCTTAGATCCTACAAGATAAGACCTAAATTTATCGATTGCGAAAACCACAACTAGGAGTTCCTTCTCTATTATTGTATAATTTAATTGAGTGGCATCTAGGGTTCTACTAGCGTAATAGATTACATGTAGTTTCTTATCTTTTCTTTACCCTAAAACAGCTTCTATAGCGAAATCGCTAACATCACACATTATTTCAAAGGGTTTAGTCCAATCCGGGGTTTGTAGAATGGGTGCTGAAATTAGTGCTTGTTTTAACTGATTAAAGGCTTTGATGCATTTTTCATTGAAAATGAATTCAATGTCTTTCATCAGAAGGCCGATCCGGTGTTTTGTTATTTTAGAGAAATCTTTTATGAAGCGTCGGTAGAAACCGACGTGTCCAAGAAAACTACGGACTTCTCTAACTGTTTTTGGAGGATTGAGGTTCTCTATAACTTATATCTTTGCTTTGTCGACCTTAATGCCTCTTTCAGATATTATATGTCCTAACACTATGCCTTCTTTAACCATAAAGTGGCCCTTCTCCCAGTTTAACACAAGGTTAACTTCTACTCATCGCCTTAGGATTTTCTCAAGGTTAAATAGGCAATTCTCAAAGTCTAAGCCACACACCGAAAAATCGTCCATAAATACTTCCATAATTCCGTCGAGATAATCTACGAAGATCGACATCATACAACGTTGGAAAGTAGCTGGCGCATTACAAAGTCCAAATGGCATTCGTTTGTAAGCAAACATTCCGTAAGGACCGGTAAAGGTTGTTTTCTCTTGATCCTCGGGGTGTATGGGTATTTGGAAAAATCCAGAATATCCATCAAGATAACAAAAGTAAGAGTGTCTGGCAAGATGCTCAAGCATTTGACCTATGAATGGAAGGGGGAAATGGTCCTTCCTAGTTGCCTTATTTAACTTCCTATAATCTATGTACATACGACATCCGCCTTCTATGCTTTTAACTACATGCTCGCCCTTCTCGTTCTGCACGACTGTGATGCCTCCCTTTTTGGGTACAACATGTACATGACTTACCCATTTACTATCAGAAATCTGATAGATTATACCAGCTTCTAGCAGTTTAAGAACTTCCTTCTTTACCACCTCACTCATTACGGGGTTGATTCTTCTCTGATGTTCTCTTGAAGGTTTTGAATCCTCCTCTAGTGAGATCCTGTGCATACACACGGATGGGCTTATACCTTTTAAATTAGAGATGGTATACCCTAAGGCAGAGGGGTATCTTCTTAAAACATTCAAGAGTCGATTCGTCTCGTCTTGGTTTAAGGTGGCACTAACTATTATTGGGCGGTTCATTTCTTTATCCAAAAACTCATATCTTAGGTTCTTGGGTAGTTCCTTAAGTTCTTGAGCTGGTTTTTGAGAATTTGGTGAAAGGTCTGGAGTAAGATCCAAACATTCGTTAGTGTGAGGTTATGTTTCCTCTAGCTCGTCATCCTTTTCATTCGGGTTTGAAAATGGTTCGATCATGAGTTCTCCTCGATCAAATTCTCTTATGCACTCATCTATGATATCGATTGCATAACATGTGTCTCCTAGGATTAGTGCCATCAGGAATTTTGAAAGAATGAACTCGATCTTTTCATCCCCTACTTCGAAGGTTAATTTTCCTTTTTTAACATCTATTATAGTTCCGGCTGTTGATAAGAATGGTCTACCTAAAAGGATAGGGATATCTTCGTCTTCTTTGATATCCATGACCATAAAGTCTGTTGGGATATAAAGTTGACCGATCCTAACTGGGATGTCTTCTAAAATTCCTACAGGATACTTAACAGACCTATCGGCTAATTGGAGGGACATCCTAGTTGGTTGTAATTCTCCTAAGTTTAACCTTTTACACACAACTATGGGCATTAAACTCACACTAGCGCCTAAGTCTAGGAAAGCTTTGTCGATCACATGACTCCCTAAAATGCAAGGTATAGAAAAACTACCAGGGTCTTTCTCCTTCTTAGCGAGTTTATCCTCAGAAATAAAGTTGCATTCCAAAGGTTTTAGATCGTCAAGCCTACGTTTGTTGGTTAAGATGTCTTTGAGAAATTTGGCGTAAGACGGAATTTGGGTGATAGCTTCGATGAAAGGAATCTCTACATGAAGCTTCTCTATTACTTTTATAAATTTTTGGTATTGGTTGTTAATTTTGGTTTGTTTAAGTCTTTGCGGATATGGGATTGGTGGTCTGCACGGGGGTGATGGTTTGTAAGTTTTATCCTTGGCTTCTCCTTCTTGGTCGGTTCGTTTATCGGGTTCTACCGGTTCCTCTTCCTTGTTGGTAGCTATATTTTCTTTAGAATTTTTTCTCTCGCTCATTGTCGGGTTATGAGGCCCTTCGTAAGTGGTCCCACTTCGTAACGAGATAACGTTAGCTTGCCCTCGAGTGTTTGGTTGAGGTTGTCTAGGGAATTGTCCTCCAGGTGTAGTTTGTGGGGCTTGGTTTTATGCTACCTGTGAGATCTGGGTTTCAAGCATTTTTTTGTGAGTCATTATCTGATCAACCTTGGTTCCTAATTATGTTATCAGTTCGTTTACGTGAATGTTCTGGTTTAGGAATTCTTTATTTTGTTGAGTTTGGCCCGATATAAAGTTCTCCATGATCTTCTCAAGGTTAGACTTCTGAGGCACAACTTGCATAGGTTGATTTGGTTTTTGGGCTTGATAACCTTGTGGTCTTTGAGGTGCATAATTTTGGATAGGGTTCTGGTTTTTATAGGAAAAATTCGGATGATTCTTCCATCCAGGGTTGTAAGTGTTTGAAAATGGGTTACCTTGGGCGTAATTGACTTGGTCGGTGTTCAGGTTGTTTAAAAGTTTACACTCTGCTGATTTGTGTCCTTTAGATCCACAAAGTTCGCACTTTGTGTGGACTACTGCTATGGTGTGAGTGTTTGTAGACATATGTTCTATCTTAAGGGCTAAATCGTCCATTTTCGCCTGCATCATGTCTAGAGAGCTTACCTCATGTATTACACCTTGGGTCTCCTTTTTCTCTACTGATGCTCGTTCAGTTCCCCATTGGTAATGGTTTTGGGCCATATCCTCAATTAGGTCACAAGCTTCAGGATAAGGTTTGTTCATCAGTGTGCCACCTGCGGTAGCGTCGATGCTCATCTTGGTGTTATAATGGAGTCCATTGTAGAAGGTATGAACGATCAGTCCTTGTTCTAGGCCATGGTGTGGGCGGACTCTTAATAGCTCTTTATATCTCTCCCAAGCTTCAAAAAGCGGTTCTCCTTGGTTTTGAGTAAATCTACTTATTTGGTTTCGAAGAACAGCAGTCTTACTAGGGGGGAAATATCTAGCAAGGAATACTCTCCTAAGGTCTTCCTAGGTAGTTATTGAATTAGCTGGAAGTGAATCTAACCATGAACTTGCTTTATCCCTGAGGGAGAAAAGAAATAATCTCAAATGGATCGCATCAGGTGAAGCGCCGTTAGATTTAAAGGTTTCGGCTAGTTGGATAAAAACTTTTAAATGTTGATTTGGATTCTCAGTAGCGAGACCCGCGAATTGGTTCTGTTTCACTAATTGCAACAAAGACGGTTTTAGTTCAAAATTGTTAGCAGGAATAAGGGGGTTTACTATACTCGAACTAGGTTCCTCGTAAGAGGGTTGGGCGAATTCCTTAAGAGGTCTCCGGTCGCGATTCTCGGTCATAGTTTTCTTAATTTGGATGAGTAAGAGGCGTGTACGAGTGTAACGTTCGGGTTCCGCTAAAGGATCTACTAAATTTCCAGTACTACGGGTTCTTCGCATTTACCGGCTAATAATGCCTTAGTCTAGACGGTGTAACAACATGGTATGAAATTTGACGAAGTTGGTCCCCGACAACGGCGCCAAAAACTTGATCGTGTGAATTCGCAAGTGCACGAATCGCGTCAAAGTAATATTAAAGAATATCGATCACACAGAGGCCAAATTGTCAATCTATCGATTACTATCGTTACGATGTTTATCTAAGGCGGTATAAAAGAGATATTGGGGGTGCAAAATAACGGTAAATAATAAATGCAGGTAAAGACAGGTTGAATGTATTTCACATTAGTTAAGTGATGTTTCGATTGTCTAAATAGAACTACTTATGAGGCAATATTTTCTACTCTTGAAAAGAATCCATTTAACAGGAACTATCGCTTTCGCGTATTCAAAACCGAGTTTACCCTTAAATTAAGGCCTTTTATTGTCACTTATAAGAGGTGCGCAGAATGCTAAAGTAGTAAACTTATTTTTAAGAAATAAGACTCATAAGCTTAGTTGAAAAGTGATTTTGATTTGGAAAGTTTTACCCAAGGAGTTTTCTGATTTTAAATCTATCAACGTGTCCGAAAACAGTTTCAAAAATAGTTTTTCCTTAAAGTAATAAAAATTCCTAGTTAACTAAGCCAGGGTGTTTTTGCACTCCTTGAATAGTTAAAACTAACCAAGTTTGTTTCAGAAAACTCAAGTTAAAAATCAAAACAACCTTTAAAGTATTTCTACATATTCAATCTGTGAAACATCTCTTTAACCGCGATCCTTACATTCTAACCTTTAAAAGATTTAGCCAGACATGGTAATTCCAACAAACACAACGATATTGATCATGATGAAAAGTTGTTTTAAAATGTGAGGCGTGAGGAACGAGTGAAACGTGTAAAATAAATAAAGTAAAGCGAGACAGAAAATAAATAAAGTAAAGCGATACAGAAAATAAATAAAGTAAAACGAGACGGAAAATAAATAAAGTAAAGCGTAGACAGAAAGTAAATAAAATAAAGCGAGACATGTAAATAAATAAAGTAAAGCGAGACGGAAAATAAATAAAGTAAAGCGTAGACAGAAAGTAAATAAAATAAAGCGAGACAAGTAAATAAATAAAAAGCAATAAAATAAGAACCTGCTCCAAACGGGGGATTTGATTTTGGTACAAGGAAAATAAACCTCCGACTCTGAAGATAAAGACGACAGCAACTCAAAGTGACCCAACTCAATCTCACTAAGGTGCGATAACCCCCCGATGTGACGGATTATCACTTTTACAAATGATAAATATAGGCTTCGTGTTGTAAACTAAGTTGGATGATTTAAAAATGAAATGGAACGAACTATTTATAGAGGATTTTAGCATCTTGCAAAGACCATGGTACCCTCCAACTTCTCCTTAGTGGGAACGTCATTTCCAAAGATGGCGCCCGCCATCCCTTCATAGCGCCCGCCATGTGTGTAAATGGGGAAGATCATGGGAACATGGTGGTTACCTCCTAGTTGAGGGATGATGACTCATGGCTTCTCCTATAGCGGCCACCATGTGCAACTCCATGTGTACAATATTCGCCGAAAAACCCTAATTTTAGGTCTTTTTGCTTTGTTTCTTCCAAAAGAGTCCGAAAGAGCTAAATATCTGAAAACAACATAAAAGAGAGCATAATACAAACAAAATGATAATAAAGTCCTAATAAACATGTGAAATTCGAGTCAAAAAGACGGTGTAATTCAGTGTGATCAGTGCTCTTGACCGCTGTTGGGATGATGAACTGATGTCAACCCTTGTGCTAAAAAAAGTCTTCAAAAATCACTAAAGATCAGCAGAATGAAGTTACTTTCCATAATCCCTAACTTTTGCATAAGTTTCCCCAAGGTGGGGTACTCAACTTATCGGGAGATTTCTTTCTATTTTATGTCTCTAAATTTTGTCTGGATCGCCCTTTCGGGTTTTCAATCCACCGACACGCTCATTTTTGCCTAGGCCTCCCTTTCGGGTTTTCAACTTAGCGAGTTGTTCTTTTCTTTTTTAGGCGAAGTATTTCTTGACTGCATCTGTGTTCACAGGACGAGTGAACTCTTCACCATCCATAGTTGTATGAATCAGGGCACCGCCTGAAAAAGCTCTCTTAACAACATATGTGCCTTCGTAATTGGGAGTCCATTTTCCTCTGGAATTTGGCTTAAACGTCAAAATCTTCTTGAGCACAAGGTCTCCTTCTCTGAACACTCGAGGTTTGACCTTCTTATCAAAAGCTTTCTTCATTCTCTGCTCATATAACTGACCATGACACATGGCAGTCAATCTCTTCTCTTCAATTAAATTCAACTGGTCAAACCTGGTCTGACACCATTCAGCTTCAGTCAACTTGGCTTCCATGAGCACACACAACGAAGGAATCCCAACCTCTACGGGGAGCACTGCTTCCATACCATAAACAAAAGAGAAAGGGGTTGCCCCTGTTGAAGTGCGGACGGATGTACGATACTCATGTAAAGCAAATGGGAGAATCTCATGCCAATCCTTGTATGTGACAACCATCTTCTGGATAATCTTCTTGATGTTTTTATTCACAGCTTCAACATCCCCATTCATCTTGGGTCTATAGGGAGAAGAATTATGATGTGTAATCTTGAAGTCTTTACAAAGAGCTTCCACCATATTGTTATTCAAGTTCGATCCATTGTCATTAATGATCTTACTTGGCACACTATAACGACATATAATCTCATTTCTGATAAACCTTACAACGACTTCCTTGGAAACATTTGCATACGATGCTGCTTCAACCCATTTCATGAAGTAGTCAATTGCCTCTAAAATGAAACGATGTCCATTCGAAGCTTTGGGCTCAATCATCCCAATCATATCAATTCCCCACATGGAGAAGGGCCATGGGGAAGAGATAACATTCAATAGTGTCGGAGGAACATGAATCTTATCAGCATATATTTGACACTTGTGGCACTTCTTCACAAATTTGCAACAGTCAGATTCCATTGTCAGCCAATAGTAACCTGCTCGCAACATCTTCTTTGCCATTGCATGTCCATTGGAATGAGTACCAAAGGAACCTTCATGCACTTCGGTCATCAACAAGTCTGCTTCGTGTCTCCACGCATCTGAGAAAAACCATGTCGAAGTTTCTCTTGTACAGTATATCACCATTCAAGTAGAAATTACCGGCTAATCTTCTCAAAGTCTTCTTATCTTTCAAAGATACCCCGGGCAGGTAAATCTGACTTTGGAGGAAACATTTAATGTTGTAATACCACGGCTTCTCGTCTTTGATCTCTTCAACAGCAAACACATGAGTTGGCCTATCAAGACGCATCATAGATAAGTTTGGAACTTCATTCCAATATTTCACTACAATCATTGACGCCAATGTTGTAAGAGCATCTGCCATCTGGTTTTCATCTCGAGGAATATGATGAAACTCAACCTTTGTAAAGAAAGTTGAAATCCTCCTCGCATAATCTCTATAAGGTATTAAACCGGGTTGATTTGTCTCCCATTCTCATTTGATATGATTCACAACCAAAGTTGGATCACCGAAGACATCCAAATACTTGATTTTGAGATTCATGGCCTCTTCAAGCCCCATAATGCAAGCTTCATATTCTGCCATGTTGTTTGTACACTTGAAAGTCAATTTAGCAATAAATGGTAGATGCGTGCCTTGAGGAGTAATAATCACTGCCCCAATGCCATTTCCATATTGATTAACAGCTCCATCAAATACCATGCCCCAACGGGAACCAGGTTCTGGCCCTTCTTCTAGCAATGGTTCATCACAATCTTTCATTTTCAAGTACAAAATCTCTTCATCAGGGAAGTCATACTGCACTGACTGATAATCTTCAATTGGTTGGTGAGCCAAATGGTCAGCCAAGATACTACCCTTGATCGCTTTCTGAGATCGGTATTCAATATCATACTCTGATAGCAACATCTGCCAACGAGCTATTCTCCCAGTTAATGCATGCTTCTCAAATACATACTTGATTGGATCTATTTTGGATATCAACCAAGTGGTATGATTCAACATATACTGACGCGGACGCTTAGCAACCCAAGCCAATGCGCAACAAGTCTTCTCAAGCATTGAATACCGAGTCTCACAGTCGGTGAACTTCTTACTGAGGTAGTAAATTGAAAATTCTTTCTTCCCAGTCTCATCTTGTTGACCAAGAACACAGTACATACTATCTTCTAGCACAGTCAAATACATGATCAACGGTCTTCCTTCAACAGGTGGAGACAAAATTGGAGGCTCAAGCAAATATTCCTTGATACTGTCAAAAGCTTTCTAGAAGTCTTCAGTCCAATCACAAGACTGATCTTTCCGAAGAAGCTTAAATATAGGCGCACATGTGGCAGTCATGTGGGAAATGAATCTGGAAATATAATTCAAGCGGCCGAGAAAACCTCTGACTTGCTTCTCAGTTTTGGGCGCAGGCATCTCTTGTATTGTTTTGACCTTAGAGGGATCAACTTCAATACCCTTCTCACTGACAATAAAGCCCAAGAACTTACCAGAACGAACACCAAAAGTACACTTATTGGGATTCAAGTGGAGTTTATACTTCCTCAAACGCTGGAATAGCTTCAACAAATGCTCAACATGTTCCTCTTCATCAATTGATTTAGCAATCATGTCATCGACATAAACTTCAATATCTTTATGCATTATATCATGAAAAAGAGTAATCATTGCTCTCTGGTAAGTTGGACCAACATTCTTTAGACCGAAAGGCATTACTCGATAACAGAATGTTCCCTAGGGTGTAATGAATGTGGTCTTCTCCATATCTTCGGGTGCCATCTTGATCTGATTATATCCGGAAAATCCATCCATAAACGAAAAGACTTTGAATTTAGCAGTATTGTCTACCAAACATATCAATGTGTGGCAGAGGGAAATCATCTTTCGGACTGGATTTATTCAAATATCTATAGTCAACACACATGCGGACTTTTCCATCTTTCTTCAGCACATGCACAATATTGGGCACCCATTATGGATACTCAGCGGTTACAAGGAAACCGGCATCAATCTGTTTCTGAACTTCCTCTTTGATCTTCACAGCCATATCAGGATGCGTTCTTCTCAACTTTTGCTTGAGTGGCGAGCATTTTGGATTTAACGGCAATCTATGCTCCACAATCTCAGAATCCAACCCAGGCATGTCTTGATAGGACCAAGTAAACACATCTGAATACTCTCGGAAAAGATCAATTAACCCCTTCTTATCATCTGGAGACAGTCGAGACCCAATCTTGACTTCCTTCACATCATCTTCGGAACCCAAGTTGACTAGCTCAATCTGCTCTTCAAATGGCTGAATAATCTTTTTGTCTTGCTCAAGAAGACAAGATAATTCCTCACTCCCTTCTACATCACTTTCCTCCTCGGCCTCAAACACAGGGAATTCAAAATTTGGAGAAGGATAAGGATCATTGTATTCAATGAGGTTAGGAACCAACCTGCATAATGATTTGGTATTTTGATTTTAGAGAAGTGAATTTGTGACCAAATATTATGCAGATGGACAAATTTTATTATTTATTTATGTTTTTTGTGATTACCATTTTCAGAATAAAGCAAAAAGTAAAAAAGAAACATCAAAGATGTGGATGAATAGAATTAATTTTATTGATGATCAATTTAAAATGCCCAAACAATGTTCACTTCTCCCTTAGGCATAGGAGAAGGATTTTAAAATATAAAGCAATTACTTAGATCAATGCAAAATAACAGGAATATCAACGGCAGTCCAATTGTTGCATGTCCCTCCATGCGTTACAAAGTTGGTGCAGTCTTCCTCTTCACTATCCTCTAGCACAGCAGCTGAGTGTTGTTCATTGCCATGGATGTGTTGGTGTAAGCCCTAGAGGCCAATACTTTTAGTACTTGTATCGAATTATTTATTAATAATAAAAGGCTTTTTATTTATTATGGTTGTTTAATAAAGTCCCTAGAATAGATAGTTCGTTTAATGTATCAAGTATGACTTAATCATGAGATCACATTAAACATAAGGACACTATTCTTAAAGTATCCGTAGTCGAGCTTTATTGTGAAGTGGGATAACATTAAAGCATTAAGACTATTATATTTGTAGACTGATGATCACATCTCATGGACCATGGATAAGGAGTTATCAAGTCTTAAACATAGGTATGAATATTAAGAGTAATATTTATACCGGATTGACCCGCTATGAGAATACTATATAGAAAGTTATGCAAAGTGTCATAAGTTATTCTCATGGTGATAATGGTGTATACCACTCTTCGACCTGAAACCACTATGGATCCTAGATGTAGAGTCGAGTGCTTTATTGCTGATCCAACATTGTCCGTAACTGGATAACCATAGAGACAGTTGATGGGTACTCCACAAAGCATGTTGAGGGACATGAGTGACCTAGATGGAATTTGCCCATCCTGTGTAACAGGATAAATGTCTATGGGTCCAATATTAAACTGGATAAGGATGACATGGTCTATACCTTGTGTTCAATATAGACATAAGGGCAAAAGGATAATTATACACATAATTATTATCACAGGAGGTTTTATCAGATCACATGACATTTTCGTGTCTTGGGTAGCAGTGATGTGTTGCTAGATACCGCTCACTGTTTATTATGTTAAATGCGTGATTTAATATAATTGCCAACATCGCGAAAACCTACAGGGTCACACACAAAGGACGGATTGATGAGAGATAGAGTAACTAAGGAACATCGTAAGGTACGGTGTACTTAAGTAGAATACGAAATATGGTAAGGTACCAAATACTTAAGTGATTTTGGCATATTATGAGATATGGGCCAAAATACACTTAAGTGGGCTTTTTAGCTTGAAGCCCACACAAGTGGTTCTATAAATAGAACCCTTGGGTAGAAGCATTGTTACTCAGAGAAACTCAAGTGAAGACTTGGAATTTCGTTTCCCTCTCTCTCTCACTCAAAGCCTTCATTCGTACCAGCTAGCACTGAGATTGAAGGAACCCGTTCGTGTGGACTGAGTAGAGACGTTGTCATCGTTCAACGTTCGTGATCGCTCCGTGGATTTGTATCCAAGATTTTGATCGTTACAAGAGATCTGCACCAAAGGTTTGAATCGCCACAAGAGGTAACGATTCTATCACTGATCATGTCCATTCGTAAGGATCACTAAATGGAGAAATTTTTAAATTCCGTTGCGCCTTGGATGGCAATTCTCCTTCAAGATGAACCCTACGCTACAGAAGCTAAGTTGCATATCTTCTGATCTAACAGCTGACGAGCCCTTCTGGAACCCCAAACCAGTTCTTCCTTTGTTATCGGAGACCTCTACCATGCGCCCCCACTGATCAACAGGACCTTCCTCAACAATCTTCTGAGCATCTTTCATAGAGGACATAGGTGCCCCAACTCTCTTCTCAGTAGCAATAGATAAGGCTTCAAATGGAGTTCCAACCTCATCCTTAGCTTCCACATACGAGAAAGATGACAAATGGCTAACCAACAACGCCTTCTCTCCTCCCACAATCACTAGCTTGCCATTCTTGACAAATTTGAGCTTCTAGTGCAGAGTGGAGGTAACAACCCCTGCCTCCTAAATCCATGGCCTTCCTAATAAACAGTTGTAGCCCGGGTGGATATCTGTTACTTGGAAAGTAATTAGAAAATCACTCGGACCTGTCTTGACTGGAAGGTCCACTTCACCAATAACTGTCTTGCCTGAGCCATCAAAGGCTTTGATAATCACCCCATTATACCTCATGGGAGCTCCTTGGTAAGATAACTTTGACAAAGTTGACTTCGGAAGCACATTGAGTGACGAACCGGTGTCAACTAGCACATTTGACAAAGCATCTTCCTTGCAATTCATTGAAATATGAAAAGTCGGGTTATGACTCTTTCCCTCCTCAGGTAGTTCTTCATCACAAAAGCTCAAATTGTTACATGAAGTGATGTTAGCCACAATGTGATCAAATTGATCCACAGTAACATCTTGCTCCATATATGCCTGTTCAAGAACTCTCTGCAGTGCTTCTCTGTGCGCTTCAGAATTCAAAACAGAGATAGCACTAAAATCTTTGAGGGGGTTTGAAGCAACTGCTCAACCATATTGAATTCACTCCTCTTGATCAGTCGGAGTACCTCATCATCATCATTGGCTTTCAAGTTGCTGGATTCACCAGACTTATCTTTTGAACAGCCAATTGGATCTACATTAGGTATCTCCACCTCCACATATGCCTGTTCAAGAACTCTCTGCAGTGCTTCTCTGTGCGCTTCAGAATTCAAAACAGAGATAGCACTAAAATCTTTGAGGGGGTTTGGAGCAACTGCTCAACCACATTGGATTCACTCCTCTTGATCAGTCGGAGTACCTCATCATCATCATTGGCTTTCAAGTTGCTGGATTCACCAGACTTATCTTTTGAACAGCCAATTGGATCTACATTAGGTATCTCCACCTTCTTACCAACAACCATTTCTTCTTAATTTTCTGGGACAACTGGCCCAAACACTCGACCGATGCGGGTCACCTTCGTAACATCAGCAATGCTCACCATTCTTCAACATTGTAGCATTATACTGGTATGGTATAACCTTATCAGATGCATATGGGACTGGGCCCGCTAACCGTATTACCAACGGTGATACTGATCTCTAACTACCAGTCTTGCTATTGCTGCTATCATAGTGGATTACCAACCGCTCTTGTTGCTTGAAAATGGGCACTATGACTCCAACTTCAACTCTTCATGCTTCTTGCTCAAAGCATGGAAACGCTCTTCCCACGTATCCTTCTCTTGCTTCATCTTGGCGAGCGCGTCTTCCAACTCCTCTACATCTTGGTTAGGGAGAATTAATGGCTCAACCACAACCATACACATAGGTCTTTCGCAAGGATAAGGCATCTTCAACTCCATAGCTCTCTTCTTCACCCAAAGAATGTAAGCTTCCAAAGCTACACAATTGTGCGGACCAAGCTCGGATCTTCCTTTCCTATGCACATTATGCCAAGCATGCACAATCTTCTGCTTCAAATGTTGGGAATCTTTACCCTCTTGATAGAAAAGACCTTCTAACAACATGTTATTAGGTTTGTCTCTCAAGGGGAACCCAAGTTGACGACGAGCCAAAGCAGGGTTGTAATTAATTCATCCTTGTGTACCAATGAGAGGCACATTAGAGAATTCACCACAACTATCAATAATATCCAAACTGCTTAAGGATGGATCATACCAAACTAAATCATCATTAGTGAGAGACGTAAGTCTTTGAGACCACCTTAGACATTTTTGTTCTCCACAAAAGTAGGCGTCTGAGGCAAATGCGAAATAAACCACTTTTACAGAAGAGGAATACAACAGACAATCGTTCCACCACCCTTAGAATTACTTAGATGCAAAGAGAAATACATATCACCCAACAAAGTAGGCACAAGATTCCCAATCAAGAAAATTCTAATGGTGTTAACATCAACAAAACCGTCAATGTTAGGGAACAAAGCTAATCCATAGATGAGCAACACAAAGATAGCTTCAAAAGCGTCCACACTACCAGCTTGAGAAAAAGTAGTAGCTTCCTTAATGAGGAAAACAAATGGAAACCCAAATAATCCTCCTTTCTTCACCCAATCAGCCTCTATCTCAGACTTCTTCAAGTGAAGAGCTTCAGCAATAATACTAGATCGGGGAATCTCCTCTAACCCACTAAAAGGCACTCTACTAGAAATAGGTATCCCGAAAAGATGAGAATACTCCTCCAAGGTAGGCACAAGCTAAAAATCTGGGAAAGTGAAATAATGGTATAGAGGATCATAGAACTGCACTAGCACACTTAAGAGTCCTTTAACCACGTCAGCAGACAAGATGGACAGAAGCTTCCCATTACGTTTTTTGAAGTCCAAGGGATCTAATACAAAAGATGATAGCTTCTTTAACTCTTTCAAGTCGGGACATCTGAAACTGTACTTCTTAGTGTTCCTTCGTCCACAATCCATGGTCTGAAAATATTTGCAAATGATACCTTAGTTCGTTGAAATTTTCATGTGATGAATGTTATGATGCGCATGAATGCATGAATGCAACAATCACAAATAAGGGATCCCACATAAGGCAAACAAATGTCAAGGGATGAATCAAGTCATTGTCAAGATCAATCATCCATTTTGGTGGATTATGGTTTACACCTTATCAACACCCAAGTTCCATTGATATTGACAAGACTTGATTGGATCAACCAAGAATCAAGGGTTTGTTGTAAGTCACGAGCATGGAGTCTGGGTAAGAACCATCCCAAAGGAGTGAACTAAGGATAAAAACCTGTAGATCATGTTCTAAAAAGTTCCCATAGTCTTAATTCCATCTATCGGATATTATGGGTTAAGATGACTGACTCATCGACCCATAATATTCTCAAGAGAAACTCGTCTGAGTGTAGTATCACGTAACAACTGTTATCAAGTCTACACTTGAACAGTTTCCGAACTACGTCCTAAATAGGCCAAGATGGGTTAAATGTTCTAAGGTCCTCAGCTTCTCAGACCCAATTAGAAATAGTAATGCCTAACCACAAATACTTGTGTGACATTTCCAAATCCAAAGGAGTCTCCACTGAGCGGATGGATCTCAAGCCAACTTGTTAAGGACTACTCCGCACAAGTCGAACATGACTATACCATCCTCTTATCTTAATTGCACTCAAGTTCGGATTAGAACTTATCTCACCACTCAGAGATCACCAAGCACAACAAGCAGATTATATCACACATACATATATACAAACATCACATATACAAATATATACACACACAAAAGTAGGCTAAACTCACTGGAGACTACTCCCCAGCAAAGTCTCCACTTAATTTCTGTAGCGGGAAATTCATGATCATCAAGCTATGGATAAGCTAGAGATCAAATAACAAGAATCTCCATCGCGCTTTTATTGTTTCCAAGGGAAAAGGAAAAAAGTACGAACAAAACCCAAAAGTAAGAAACTTTCAAATCAAAACTAATAAAATGTCAGAGATTACAGGTAAGGGGGTTGTTTACACAAAGGGAAGGTGTTAGCACTCAAAGTGTCCTAGGTACTCCTAGGGAGCCCTTCTTGTGTGCATATGTACTTGGTATAAAGTGATGTTTACAAACAAATAGAATGGGGGGACGAGAAAAGAATTCATTAATTATATTGTTGTGTTTGACAAGACCTTTGGTCTTGTGCCTACGTACCAACATAAAAATGAGGGATCAAAATCTCGTAGTTCATGATACAAATTTCAAAGTGGATGCATTATTTTTAACAAAAATTAAAGTTGAAAGGCACAAAGGCCTAAAATTGGTTTGAATGAGTTAGTTCTTTTTTGTCTTTTTGAAAGTTTAAGTCAAGTATAGTTAAGTCTATTTACAAGTTTGATTTAAGAAAAAAAGTTTAAAAATGCAATGGCATAAGGGCAAAGTTTCTATCTTTTTGCAAAAGTAGTATAAGTTTATAACAAAAGTAGTTCACACAAAGAAGATTTCGAAAAATGGAGGAAGAGATTTTGAAATTAAAGAAATGGGGAGAAGATGAAGAGACTATTCTATGCACAAAATTAAAAGTTTTAGAGTTGAAAATATCTGACCAAATGGGTAGCAATCCAATAGACATGAATGTCAATAGAACCCCAGAATTCCCTTGGACTTTTAGAATCAAGCAACACACAAATGCACAATTATATTATCTTGAAGATCAAGGCATCAAATAAAGATGGCCACATCCAAGCTTATCCATTCCATGATCTTCTCCAAAATAGCTCATGCAACAGATGAATTCCACAAGTCACAGGTTCAAAATAACAGCTTCACAATGATCATGTTGCAAATGAGCTTAGAGATGTCTTCAAAGATGTATCAGATGAATTTCAAATTGCAAGCACTTGGTTTCTCAACAAGTTGGAATTGGCCATGTCCTTTAGCATAGAAAGGTTGCCTAGATTCTAAGTCCATTTGTCCAAGATCAGGCCATCAGTCCACTCAAAAGTTTTTTAGGATTTTTGTTATTATTATGTCCATTAATGGACAAAGACCACACAAACAAGCAAAGTATACACAAACAAAATACATCACACAATATGGTCCAAATGGACAAAGTGAAAATTGCATTATCATAAACAATTAGAATGATATGAACAATGGCAAATGAATAGGGGCAAAAATTAAATGGCATTAAAGTAAAGGACTTGAAATTAAAAGTTAGTAGTTAATTGGTTAGAAGTTAGTATTGTTTTGCTTTTGCTTTTCATTTTCAAGACATTCTTTGGAGAACACTCAACCAACTTGTCACAAGCATGAATACTTGAGCCAAAACATCTTCCAAAGGAAGGAAATAAGGCCAAGTTTCCATACAATACCATGAAAGAGGGGAGACTTACAATCTCACTAACTAGAATGCTTATGCCTTTTATGTAACAAATTTAGTGTTATGTTAAGCAATCGTAATTGGACTTATGTAGAAGTCACAACTATTTGAGGTCGGGTAATAAATTTTTGGTGTTAATGCATGTTAGAGACATAGTATAATGGACTATGCTCATGAAACATACCACACACAAAAAGAATATGCAAAAGGTGTGGCCTAATCTCATCCATACTCATATCAATTTTTTAATCAACTAGCCTTAGGATTATGAGATATCATAGGCGAAATGGAATAAATGAATGAAGAAAGGGAATAATATGAAGTGGGACGGGAATGGATCAAAACACAAATTGGTGAAAGGAGGACTTTTACCAAATTAATATCATTCATTCATTTTGGGAGATGAAATGTACATTCCATCAATCCCCTAAATCCAATGATTTTAATTTGACAAAGTCAAATCAACCTTGACCAAGGCCCAACAACAAGAGTCAAACATAAACAAGTCATCACAAATGGTCAACAAATTTATTTGGCATTTATTCAAATTAAAATACTAAAATAGTGCATTTAAATTAAATATGGTTTGTCCAATTCCTAAAATCTCATCAAAACACCAAATAAATGGCCATGATATTTATCATAGGTCAAACAAGGTCAAAGGACCTTGGAGAAAAAATTTCATAATTTTTGGACATTTAAAAATATTTTTAAATAATTAAAAACAAATGCAAAATCAATTAATTCATGAAAAATATTAATAATGATCCAAAAAAATAATTTGAATTCAGAATATGAAAGAGAAAAATATTTGAAATTTTTTGGTGAAAGTCCCATATTTTTTGGATCAATATTGAATTTAATATGAATGATTGAAAATAATGCAATTAAAATGAAAATTAAAATATCAGAAAAAACGTGGACCACTTGATCTCCCTCATTAATTGAGGTGGCAGATCAAGTGGCCAAAAACGCGCTATCCACGATGGACATGAGTCAGGGCGCCATAACATTGGTATTCAAAAGGAACGATCATGATTAAAACAAATTGGATGGATCCTATGGTTGTGAGAGATGCCAACACATCGCCAGAGTTGTAGCTCTGGTCTTCTTCTCCGGTGGACCTCATCGGACTGGTCCACCTTCAACCATCACCAAAATTAAAAACAAGGACATGATTTCAAAGTAAAAATGGCACTGAGTTTGAATCTGGCCTCAATTCACTCTAACTCCAAGTATATTGAGAGATACATGGAGTTGAAATTTGAGGTACATGAATTGAGTTGCTTCGATTTGGCCTCAAAGCAACTCAATCTTCTTGCCTACATTGGTAGGAATTCAGACAACCAAAGAATCAATAGAATTGAGTAAGAATTTGAGAGAATCAAAGAGATCAAAATTTCTGGAAAATACCTTCAATGGAGGTCTGGATTCAACTGATCTTGCTCTTGTTCGTGCTTGATCTCACTCCAAATGCTTGCAGAAGAAGGATTGAATGCTCAAAAGGTTGTGGATTCCTGAAGATTTGAATTTCAAAATAATGGAAATTCAAACTCAAATTCAAGTGAATTTCTCAGGTTTATCCTTTGCAATGTGAGTGTTAGAGATGGGGGATCAAAGTTGGCACGAATGTGTGTTTATTGCTGAGCATATGAGGCTCTATTTAGAGCTGAATCCATTGCTTTTTGCACACTTGAATTAACTTTCCAAATTTGGTCATTGATGATGCATGGGTGAATGGGCGCGCATAGGCCCATAAAATCATTGCCATAAGTCCACAAATGAGTGTTAAATAGTCTGAATTCAGTTTGGATTGCAAGGAAAGTATGCATTTTGATTTGAAGTTTGATCCTTGCCAAGTGATGACACCATGTTCATGCCATGCGCAACCTATGCATTCCTTGTCCAAAAAGAATGAATTTAAGCTCTTTGGAAAGGTGAGATCAAGAGGAACAACTTTCATGTTCAACACTTTTCCATTTGGAGTTTGAAACTTGAAGAAATTTGAGGTGGAAGTTTGGAAATTTTTGACATATCAAAAATTTTCTAAGTGTCAAGCCATATGTCTGAATATTGCACCTTGTTTAACTTTTTATATGAGCTTCAAATAAGAAAAGTGTCTTCATAAAAGTTGTAGCTCTCTCAAAGAAATTCAAAATGGTCACCCATTTCATGTCATTTGGATTTGAAATGATAGATTTATGCATTTTTGAAGTTTGGAAAAATCACTTGATCAATGGTATAGGTCAAAAGTGACCTATAATGTAACCTCATATCACATGCTCAAAAAAGTTGAATTAGCTCCCACTCCAAACATAAAACTTGAAGTAGACACATTGAATTTAATTGTGCAACTTGGAAATCTCTCATCTCAAAAAAATTGAGCAAGTTATGGCCTTGGGAATTTGACTTTCAAATTAGGGTTTAGACAAAATGACCTATAATGTTTCAACATAGAAAATGATTTTCCAAGCATAACTAGCTCTAGGTATCAATATGAAACTTGTTTGGAATGTAAATCAGAGTAAGTTTTCTCTTGGAATCATTTTCATATGGTGAAAATTGTAGGATATAGGGTCTAGGGAGACCCAGTTTTGATCAAATGAATCCATTTGGTCAACCACCATCAACCAACATGCTAACTTCTAATTATATTGACTTTCTTGGCTCATTGTAGATAATATATGCATAAGATGATGAATTTGTAAGTGTCCCTTGATAAATTTGATCAATTGGTGAGATAGCATGTTGGAGAAGTTACTCAAGATACCCAGTCAAACTAGGGTTTCCATGGCAAATTACCCTCAAACTCTTGAAGAAAACTTGATCAATATAACATGTAGAGAACATTGGGACTCATATATGATGATCATAACCATTATTGGAACAACTCTTGGTTGTGCTCTTTGTTCATGAAGGTCTCAAACCTTAGATGTGAACTTGATGAATCAATGGGATCATGCCCTTCCTACAAAAGAGTTAGACAAATGCAAAGACATATTTTTGGTATTTTGGTTAGTGAAATGATAAAATACAAGTATGATATAATCACAAAGTGCTTGGTGATCTCTCCCAAAACAAACCCAATGAAAGAGGGGTAAGGAGGATGCCAAGGTATGATCCCAATGCTAATGCTTATGATGAAATTACATGAGGGATATTAGGGTCAAAATTGGGGTCTTACACACTCTTACCAAACAAATATGTCCCCCTTAAGGTATTTAATTCCTTTCTTAGCTCAAGGAATTGGTTTTTTATTTCGTCCATCTTCTCGTAAACATCGGGGCCTTCAGATGGCTTAGAGTGATAGATGGTTTCCTCAACACGAAGCAAAGTATGCACAATAGGAGGAGGAACATAAAGGACCAGGATAGATGTCGGCATAGAAGAAAACGTTGGAGCATACCCTTCAGGCACAAAGTTTGGCGGCATTCCCCACGGGAATTCGGCAGGCATGGCTAGCACTGACTGGCTAGTAGCAACTACAGGCACTGATGCAAAGACAACTTCAAAGATAACCATCCTCTGAGGAGGAGGAGTTGCAGGAGGAGGAGATAGTTGATTCTGAGTGGAAATGACAGGCTCCATCAAAGCAGTGAGTCTGGAAATCTCATCCTTAAGCTCTCTGTTCTCTTGTTCAAGATGCTCAATTCTTCTCTGACGATTAGCTCGAGTGTTATAGTGATGAGTCAGCTTATCTGATACACAGTTGAAGAAACATAAGACATATGGCTGAAGAAACCTGTTATGCAAATGATGCATGAAATATTTTTGATTTTATTTTCAAGGAACATACAAAGTCCTATTTATAAATATTTTTAATTAATAATAGTAATCAATAATAATAACAATTCAATTGACCATGAAATCTCTTTTTATTCATATAAACTTTGAAGGATTACTCTGAGTACAATTTCAGAAACCAAAAATACAAATACAAGAGAAAATGAAACTATCATCCTAAGGATGCCTAGAAACTACATCAGATGAACTGGCCAAAGGAGTGTACTTCCTTCGGATGCGTTGAATCTTTGACTCAAAAGCTGTCTGCATCTGAGCTTTCTCGAGGACGAGTCAATCAACAATATTCTTCCAAGCACCGGAAGGTTGAGGCATACTCGAGGAAAATAAATCCTCTGGCTCTCTCTGTCTCTTCACTGCACGCTCTTCAAGAACCTCAATGAGTGCATCCTAATCTTTTGACTCAAGTTACAACTCTACATGCTTTCGGTTCAAAGCATGGAACTGCTCCTCCCAAAGGTCTCTCTCTTGCTTCATCCTGGTAAGTGCATCTTCCAACTCCTCTACATCTTGGCTAGGGATTTGACGGCTCAACCATAACCATAAACATAGATCTCTCGCAAGCGTACGACATCTTGAGCTTCAAAGCTCTCTTCTTCACCCAAATAGTGTAAGCTTCCAAAGCTACACAGTTGCACGGACCAAGCTCGGATTTACCCTTCCTATGAAAATTGTGCCAAGATCGCACCATTCTGCTCTTCAGATTTTGGGGATCTTTACCCTCATGGTAGAATAGACCCTCTAACTGAATGTTATTAGGCCTATCTCTAAAGGGGAACCCAAGCTGACGACGGGCCAAAGCAGGGTTGTAGTTGATTCCTCCTTGTGTACCAATGAGAGGAACCTTAGAGAACTCACCATAACTATCAATAATATCCAAGCTACCCAACGCAGAAGCATACCAAACAATATCATCATTAGTGATAGACATAAGCCTCTAAGACCACCGTAGACATTGTCGGTTCTCCAAGAAAGCTCACGTCTGAGGCAAGTGCAAAATAAACCACTTGTATAGAAAAGGAATGCATCACACAACGGTCCCACCACCCTTATAATTCCTTAAATGCAAAGAGAAATATGTCTCACCCAACAAATTCGGAACAGGATTCCCAATCAAGAATGTTCTAATGGCATTAACATCAATGAAATTGTCAATGTTATGGAACAAAGCTAGACCATAGATGATAAAGACAAAGATAGCTTCAAAAGCATCCATGCTACCGGCTTGAGAAAAAGCAGTAGCTCTACCAATGAGAAACTCGGAAGTCAACTCTAGAATCCCTCCTTTCTTCACCATGTTGGCATCAATATCAGATGTCTTCACATGAAGAGCTTCGGCTATGACTTGAGATATCAAAATCTTCTCCAATCCACTGAAAGGTACCTTGTTAGATACGGGCATACCCAAGAGACAGGCATACTCCTCTAACATGGGCACAAGCTAATAATCAGGAAAAGTGAAGCACCGATAGAGAGGGTCATAAAAATGCACCAAAACACTCAAAAGTCCTTCAACCACATCAGTAGACAATATGGATAAAAGCTCCTAATGACGTTGCTTGAAGTCCAAGGGATCTAATACAAAGGATGACAACTTCCTTAGCTCTTTAAAGTCGGGACACCTGAAATTGTACTTCTTAGTGTTTCTTCGTCCACAATCTATGGTCTGAAAATATTTGCAAATACAATCTTAGTTCCTTGAAAATTTATTGTTGTGATGAATGTTATAATGTGCATGTATGCATAAATGCAACAATCACACACAAGGGATCACACACAAGGCAAACACAAACAAAGGTCAATGGATGGATCAAGTCATCATTAAGATCAATCATCTATTTTGGTGGATTATGGTTTTCACCTTATCAACGCCCAAGTTCCATTGATATTGATGAGACTGATCGGATCTACCAAGAATCAAAGGGTTTGTTGTGAGTCACGAGCATGGAGTCGGGTTAAGAACCATCCCAAAGAAGTGTACTAAGGATAAAAACCTATAGATCATGTTCTAAAAAGTTCCCAGAGTCGTGATTCCATCTATCAGATACTATACGTTAGGATGAATGACTTATCAACCCATAGTATTCTCAAGAGAAACTCGTCTGAGTGTAGTATTGCGTAACAACTGTTATCAAGTCTACACTTGAACAGTCTCCGCACTACGTCCTAAAATAGGCCAAGTTGGGTTAAATGTTTTACGGTCCTCAGCTTCTCGGACCCCCAAATTAGAGAAAGTAATGTTTATCCACGACTTACCCGTGTGACATCAATAACTCAAAATAGGTCTCCACTGAGCGGGGGATATCATGTCAACTCTTTCAGGACTACTCCTTCAAAGCCAACATGACTATACCACCCTGCTATCTTAAATTGCACTCAAATTCAGGTATAGAACTTATCTCACCATATAGAGATCACCAAGCACAACAGATAAAGTATCACACAAACAGTATATACAAATAAACATCAAATACCAATAAAATATTGCACATAAAAAAGTAGGCTAAACCCACTGAGGACTACTCCCCAGCAGAGTCGCCACTTTTTTCTATAGCGGTGAATTCATGACCATCGAGCTATGGATAAACTCAACGTCAATAAAACCAGATTCGCCACCGCACTTTTATTGTTTCCAAAGGAAAAGGGAAAAAGTACGAACAAAACCCAAAGATAAGAAGTTTTCAAAACAAAACTAATAAAATGTCAGAGATTACAGGTAAGGAGGTTGGTTACACATAAGGAAGGTATTAGCACCCAAAGTGTCCTGGGTACTCCTAGGGAGCCCTTTTTTGTGTGCAAGTGTTTTAGTTGAAAAGATGTTTGATAAAATATAGATTAGGGGGATGAGAAAAGAATTAATTAATTATATTTTTGTGTTTGACAAGACCTTCGGTCTTATGTCTACGTACCAACATAAAAATGAGGAATCAAAACCCTGTAGTTCGTGGTAAAAATTTCAAAGCAATTGGTGGATTGATTTTAATAGAGTTTAAAAGAAAAGGGCAAAAAATGCCAAAGACTCAAGTGAGGTTGTTAGTTCTTTTTGTCTTTTAAAATTAAACTCAATATGGTTAATTTTATTCACAAGTTTGATTTAAGAAAATGTTTGAAAATTCAATGGCATAAGGCCAAAGTTTCCATTCATTAAAACAAGTCTAAGTTGAAAAACACAAGCAAAGAAGGTTTTGAAATGAGGGAGAGATTTTGAAATTAAAGAAATGGGAGGAGATGAAGGGACTACCTTAGACAAAAATTAAAAGTTAAGAGTTGAAAAGATCTGACCAATGGGAAGCAATCCACAAGACAAGAATGTCATATAGAAACCCATTTCCTTTGGGCTTTTGAGAAAGCAATAAGTATAAGTAACATCCAAGCAATTAATATGAAGACCAAGGAATCAAATAAAGATAGCCATAAATCCAAGCAAGCATTCCAATAGCAATCAGTCTTTAATGTCTTCAAATGTATCAGATAAAAATATTCCTTGGCAAACTCTCAGAAACAATCATCAAACATCAATCATAATAATAATATAACAATTAAGCACAGAGACAAAGTAACAGACGAACCAAGGGCACTCAAGGTTTGCATCAGATGAAAGGCACAATCAAGGATAGCTCAGTCTCAAATAGTGGCATTGGCCAAGTTCTCAAAGCATAGAGAGGTTGCTTATTCTAAGTCCAAAAGTTCAGATCAAGTCCAACAATCCACCAAGATATTTTTTTAAGGTTTTTGTTATTATTAAGTATTTTAAGGTCTTAAGACCACAAACAGAATAAAGTTACAAGCACACACTATATATAATCAAAAGATATGGCTCAAGTGAGCAAAGGGAAAATGACTGAAACATAAACAAGTTGCATGAAATGTAAATGGCAATGAATGATAAAGATACTGAAATTTAAACTGCATTGAGTAAATGACATAAAAGCAAAGCAATAATAAAGGAAGTTAGTCAAATTTTGTGAAGAGTTCAATTTGTTCAAGTCATTCTTTGGAGAACACTCAACCATTCATTCACAAGTATGAAGACATGAACCAAGACATCATCTATGAGAAGGGCTCCAACTTGGATAAATCAACAAGTATGCCACTAGCTCTCATAAATGGAAAAAAGTGTCAAGTCTTAACACAATACCATGAAGAATAGGAGACTTAAAATCTCACTTACAAGAATGATATGCCTTTTGGGACAAATTTAGCTCTATGTTAAGCAATCGTAATTGGACTTATGTAGAAGTCGCAACTATCTGAGGCCGGTCATGAAAATATTGGTGTTAATGCATGCTAGAGACGTTGTACAAAGAACCAAGCTCCTAAATCATACCACACACAAAAAATAAAATTAGAGGGACCTATCTCAGTCAGGCTCATGTTGATTCATCTGACACAAGGTCATTGATGAATTAGCTAGCATTTGACTTGTAGAGAAATCATTGGTCAATGATGGATTGGGGAAGAAGAGGGATGAAGATAAAAAGGGAAGGGGAAATAGAAACCCAAATTGATCATAGGAGGAATTTCATCTGATCAATATTATCCATTCATTTTGAGGGATGAAATGTACATTTTATCAACCCCCTAAATCCAACAGTATTGATCAAATGAAAGTTCAAATCAACCATGATCAAGGCCAAACAAAAGATCAAACAAACAAGGCCAACCAAATGGCTCAAAATATTTTTAAACAATTAAGCAATTAAAAATCAAATTAAAAATGGAATAAAAATGCATTTTTCAAAAGGACAAAACCCCAAATCTCTTCAAATCACCAAATAAATGCCCAGGGATTTATCCTAGGTCAAACAAGGTCAAAGGACCTTAGAAAAAAAATTGAGAATTTTTAGAAAGTCCAAAGTATTTGAAAATATTTAAAAATAAGTCAAAAATAATTTAATTCACAAAAAATATCAAAATTAATCCAAAAAAATATTTTAATTCAAACTATGGAAAAGGAAAATCTTTAAAGATTTTTGGTGAAAGTCCCATATTTTTTGGATTAAAAATGAATTAAACAAAATAAGAGTAATAAAAAATAAAATTAGAATAATAAAATAAATGGAAAAACACATGGGCCATAAGATCTCCCTTATTAATTGAGGTGGCAGATTTGATGGTCACGCGCTTAGTGTCCATGATGCACTTCAGTCAATGCGTGACAAACCGAGTAATCAAAACCAATGGATGTGATTAGAACGTGAAATCAAGATCACATGGTTGGGACTAAGCCAACATACCATCGGAGCTAGGGCTTCGGTCATCTTCTCCGGTGGACCTCACCGGACTGGTCCACCACTAACGTTCATGAAAATTAAAGATGAATACACTAATTTGAAGAGAAAAACGCTAGGAACTCGAATTTTCCCTTAAAATTTCCCAATTCTCACTATATATAGAGATATGTGGAATTAAAAGTTGAGGAGTATGAATTGAGTTGCTTCAATTTGACCTCAAAGCAACTCAATCTTACTGCCTAGATTGGTAGGTCTTCAGACAACCAAAGATCAAGAAAAATGGTGGAGAATTGAGGGAGAATCGAAGAAGATAAAATTCTGAAAAATCACCTTCAGTTTGATGCAATTGAGCTCGATTTCTTTTCCAATTTGGCTTGCCTTGTAGGTAGTGAATGAGATGATCAAATGGCTTGGATCCTTGGAGGTTCAATCCCAAAACAGAAGGGGAATTGAAGCTCGATTTCAAGTGAAATCTTCAAGGTTATCCTATCAATGGAGGGTGGGAGAGTTGCAGAATCAAAGCTTAGGCAGAAGGGTCCATATTATGAGCATAAGGGCAATGTATTTATAGCCAATTCGGTTGCTTTTCACACACTTTCAAACAAATGCCCAAAATAGCAATGTGAGGTTGAATGCTTGCATGGGCGTGCACAAGGCCTATGAAATGACGTAAACAGGTCCAAATTCATGCTCAAATGATGTTGCAACTTTAACATGAAGCCATGCAATTTGAATTTGAAAAATGATCATGAACCTTTCCAATTAGGGCCATGCATTACACCCATACGCAAGTCACTCAAAAATAATCCAAATGCCATGATCTTAGACTTTTTGGAAATCTAACATGAAGGGGAACAACTTTGTTATTGAAACATTTTCTATTTGGAGCTTGGATCATGATGAATTTTAAGGTGGAAGTTTGAAGAATTAAACATAGTTGAAATTTTTTTAAGTTAAAAGTTAAATGACCACTTTTTCCACCTTGAATAACTTTTGCTATGAGCTTAAAATGACTTTGGTTCCTTCTTCAAAGTTGTAGCTTTTTCATTCCTCTTCAATGCAGTCATAAATTTGACACCGTTTGAATCATGCATAAGGGAGTTATGGATTTTAGAAGTTGAGGAAAATTGCTTGTTCAATGATGATGACCCAAAATGACCTATAATGTTTCCTCTTGGTACATTCCCTTGCAAGTAGAATTTGACATTTCTCAAATAATAAACGTTGGAGAACACATCTTGAAATTGATAATGAAACTTAGATGGACTTCATATCATACAAATTGAGCAAGTTACGGTTCTTGGAAGTTAACCTTCCATCTAGGGCACAAACAAAATGACCTATAATCTTTCAACACAAAAAATGCATTTCCAAGAAAAATTAGCTCTTAATGTTAACATGAAACTTGTTTGGAATGTCATACAGAGTAACATTTATATCGGGATCATTTTAATATGACAAACATTGTAGGAGATAGGGTCTAGGGAACCCTAGATTTGACTAGTTGACTTTCTCTGGTCAACCTCTTTGAAACAACTTTCAAACTTGAAGTTATTTTGATATTTGGGGCTCATGGAGGATCATATATGCTTGAGATGAAGTATAATGAAGTATCCCACAAGATCTTTGACCAAATGTTGGAGAAACTTATTGAGGAAGTCACACAAGATACCCAAATGAATTAGGGCTTCCAAGGCAAACAAGCTTCAAAATCTTGATGAATTCTTGATAAAAATGAAAATTAAAGAACATGGGGATCCATATATGATGCTTATAACCAATATGAACCTTTCCTTGATTGATCTCTTGCACTAAGGGTCTCAAACCCTAGATGTGAGCTTGATAAGGCATAGATGGATGCACACACTACCTACAAAAGAAATAAAGCTACACATAGACATATTTTTGGTATATTGGTTAGTAAACAAAGAAAAAAAATATGACACAATCACAAATGTGCTTGGTGATCTCTCCCAATGCAAACCCAATGAATGAGAGGTGAGGAGGATACCAAGGTGTGATCCCAAAGCCAATGCAAATGATGAGATAACATGAAGGATCTTATGGTCAAAATTGGGGTTTTACAACATGTTCTGGCCTGGTTCACTTCACCAACCATTTAGTTTTGGTCCTTAACACCAAACAAGTGAAACAAGAGGCTTTGGATTGACCTGCTATGCATTTGGCTTTTAACCAATTTGGGAAAATTCTGAAAATTGCACATGGCACGGGTTTTCTGATTTGTGAGCTTTCCACATCCAATTGGACTTTCATTTGTGCCTTGATATGTTGTGTAACATGTTATAGGTCAAATGGAGTCAGATTGAAATGGTTTGGGGACTTGGTGCATGAAATTGCAAGTTCTGGCTGGTTGTGGTATGGCCTATGCATCATGATAAAATCCTAATTTTGAACTAGGGCCAAATGAAATTGGAGCGTGCATCTTGCATGAAATTTGTGCCAAATATTCTTTGCCATGTCCTTAATTAAGTGCAAACGGAACCAGGTAAAAAGGAGTTGTGTTTGGAAATGGCAATGTGGTAAAGTGGTGGTCTTGGTCCTGATTTTAGGTCATGTTAGGCCATTGGACCAGTTTGGCCAATGAATAAATTGAGGTCCTTGCTTAACGAATTAGGTCTTGGACCTTGAAACAAAGTTGAAAAAGGATTAAATTAGGACATTTGACTCAAATAAGATTTTAAAAATATTTAAAGGTGAAAAAGTTATGGACTTTAGACCAAATCATAGGCCATTCTTGCCAAAATGTGACCAAACAACATGACCTAGAAATGCCACTTTGTGGTTTCTTGATTTTTAAGGTACAATGATGGATGTTTGGATTTCAAATGATCATATCATGATGTAAAATGAGGCTTGGGTCTTTGTGGGGTGATTTTAGGTCATGTCCATGGGTGAATTCAATGCCTTGAAACTTCAAAGTTCATGACCAAACCAAGTACTTGTATCATGAGTTGAATGGGTGTTTGATTGGAGAATTATGGTTGAAATTGACTTCAATTGAATGTAAGTGAAGTTTGGTATGATGGGGTGATCAAATGAGTCAAGGTATAAAATCAAAAGATTCATAAACAAGGGTTTCTTGGATCATTAGTTTCATCGAGAACCATGGCCAATCAATTTGCCTTGATGTATGCCTTCTGTATATCATGTCACATCTTGTTAATGTGATTAATATTCATTAATTGTCCATGTTAAATTCAATTTATTTTGATTGAAATTTGTCATTGAATATGTTTAACTTTTTGGCATTTTCTATACAACTTGGATCCCATTCTAATTTCATTTGCCTTGTGTGGTTACTTTGATCATTTGACTTCAAGCATGAATCCTAATTCATAATGTCTTCCATTATCACAATTGCTTGCACTTTTCATTTTCCTTGAATTGTTTGTTTACACTTTAGGATACCTTGCCACTTGATTATTTTAGGCATGACACTTGGTTTGTAACTTGTATGATTCCACTCTCATCCCTTGTATTGTTTGGTATTGTCCCCCCACTGTGGGTCATATGTCCCTCACTCCCATAAACTTGTAATAACTTAGGTTTAATTTCCTGTAATGATTTCCATTGCATGCTAACAAAAAAATTAAAATCAAAAGATAAAAAGCGCACTTGATCCAACGTCAAGTATTTTCCAAATCAAACTCACTTCAAAGCAACGCGGGTGCTTGATCCAACGTCAAGTATCTCATCATCACTATCCATCCCATTCTATTATCCATTTCACTTCTTAACCTATCTCTATCTCTTTCTTCACACACCTTTTTATAATAAATTCCGAACACTTGATCCAACGTCAAGTGCCTTTTCAAAATAATTTCTCAATAAATTGGAATGCAAAAATGGGGTGTATATACTTGTGCACTATACTCAAGTACTTGGATTGTCGGTCATACCTAGCTTATGGCCCGAATGCTTGACTTCCTATCTAAAACACTTAACAATAAAACGAATTCAATCAGGTGCTCCGAGAGAGAAAAAGAGTGGTTAGGGTGCCACTATCCTCTCAATTCCCGAGTATTATGATTGTTAGTCGTACTTAGCCAAGGGTTAGATACTTGTCTTCCTCTAAGTACCAATGATTAAACTCGCCAAACCAGTTTCATAATCAAAACTCTTGTGGATGAAAAAGACGGGTTAGGATGAAATTATCCTCTCAACTCCCAATTATTCAGATCGTCGGTCGTATCTAGCTTATGGTCTGGTACTTGCCTTTGTACTAAAATCAACCACCACCAATCAAATCCCATTTTCTGCCTTAGGGATTTCAAAAAACTTTTCTTCACAAAGGGCATGTTACTTCCGTTCTACTGTGAACAAAGCTTAAGCCTCCCATGTGCGAGTGCATAAGTAATGTTTAACTACTAGAATATGATCCAAGCGCATCCATTCTACCGCAAACAAACAAACACTTAAGCCTCCCATATGCGAGTGCATAAGTAATGTTTAACTACTAGAATATGATCCAAGCGCATCCATTCTACCGCAAACAAATAAACACTTAAGCCTCCTATGACGTGAGCAAACAAGCAAAGTTAAACTCTAGGATGCGAACGTTAACATTGTCCACTAAAAACAATCAACTAATACTCTGTTTTATGATCGCAGTTACGGAGATCTGAATTCCTTATTGCAGGAACGATGATACATAAGCCCAAGAGATCGAATCCTACATAAGCCCAAGAGATCGAATCCTTAGCGAGTACATTAATAATTATTTTCTTTTTCCCACTAATTTAAAACTCATATCTCTCCATTAATCGATAGCAAGTGACCTTCAGATAACAACATCCATACTCATGAAGAACAAACACAGTGGTTCCCATTGAGCATAACTGATGTGAGGGGTGATAATATCTTTCCCTTGCATAACCGACTTTTGAATCCTCTCTTGGTTGCGAAAACAATTCTCTTGGCCTTTTATCGCTATTTTCCATTTCCTTTTGAATAAATAAAATTCGGTGGTGACTCTGTAATTTTTGCGGCGCAAGAGTAGGGCTGAAGGTATGTCCTCTAGTGTAATACATGTTGTTCGCTTACATAGTACTTCCATAATGCGATACTTGCAGCATACCAATTTGTCCCACTACCCCAGGATGTCTATTTTTCATATGTACATGTCCAAGTTGAAGATTAGTTATGTCATATGTAACACCTGCCATTAGGTTCCATGAGGGGGGGGGGGGGGGGGTGTTTAATAATGGCAAAAGTACTAGGCTGAGAATAATAACGAATAAAATATACTCATTGTATAAGAGTCAGTTGGACTTGGAATAACCTACTCTCGTGTTAGTCGAATAACTTGGATAATAGCACCTACTAGACCATGGTTTTATTGAACTTCTTGTGTAGTTCACGTGATAGAAGTGTCATTTGAATTGACTCGTCTTGTCTCCAGATTCCTTGGTTATTGGACCTAAATGTTAAACATTGATCTTACAGAGTCAGAGATCTGTTGAAATACGTGATACAAGAGGTCATGTATCCCATATCTAACTTTTTTTATTGAAATACGTAGTCATTAAAACTTTTTCCTCTGATGAAACAATTGTTGCAACTCTAGACACATTGAGAATAAACATTGTCATTAGCATACTCACTGATTGGGAATGTTCATCTAGTCATTGTTGGCTTGACATCCTAAGGTATGCGCGACCTAATGATTGAAAATTTCTAGTGATATTGGTCGTAGTGTCCTATTGAGTGTGCCAAATTTGTTATCAAACGTTGGAAGTTTAGTCAAGATTTAACGGATAGCTCTCAACATTGATTTTGTTTTTTCTTTTTCAAACGATTGCGACATGAGAGGAACTTTATCTCTCAATTGTTGATTTCTTGATTACTCCAAAAAAACATTAAGTATGAATATGTGAAATTGAACTATAAACTTAAAAAATACATAAAATAGTAAATAAAGAAGATAAAATGCATAAAATAGATTTAATTTGGTGAATGAATGTTTAAAATTTAAAAAGTGCGGTAGTGATTGAAAAAAATATCCTACTAACCATGTATTATGATCTATAAATTTTGTTTTTTCTCATTCAACTATTTATAGTATGTGGTTGTTTTATCTATTGTTGAGATATATGGCGTCTCATTTTTAAGTGTAATGTTTTATTTCTCGGTGTATTCCGTTCAGTTGGTCCAACAAGTGGTTTCAAAATCATCACCTTCACGTAAAATTCTAAATGTGATTGGATGATATATTTAATTTATTTTTTTAATATACTTTTTCTTAAATAATAATTCATATTTATAAATCTGATATAGATGCTTTCCATTTTGATCCTTATCCAAGGTTACACAATGCCTCCATCTTTTCTTAAACTACTCTTTCCTTGTCTGTACCTCAGTGTTTCTTCTATAATGCATAAAATCCGATTCCAAGGATACAATGGGCATTTCAATTCGACACCAGGTAAGCCGTTGGCGACTTTCACTCGCACGAAATCCAATCAAGGAACGCCACCTGTATGATGACGTTAATCATTAATCACTTAATGACGTCATTACTATTCGTAAGATTCACTACCCACGCGCCATCCTCTTTTCCATCTCCCACAGAAGAACCCAAAGCCATACACGTTACACGCTACGCATCCTCCACCGCTGTGCGCAATACTCTCTCAAGCAGCGCGTGTGAGTTTAAGTAACATGTTAAAAGGGTTTGAATTTTCATACCAAGGTTCCACTTCACTTCGACGCATGTGCAAATATAACAACAACTTTTTTATTTTTTATTTTTTAATAATATAACAACAACTTGTTTTCTCATTTTGTTTTTTTCTTCATAAAAATATAAAACCCTACATTTACACCCTATATATTAAAGAGTTCAGTGTTTGTGAGTGTGTATTTTTTAAGATAGAGAAAAAAGAAATAGTGTAACCACAAAACCAAACCAAAATCTTCCTTAGATTCAATTTTCAAAAATGGAAAATGAAAATCTAGGTCATGGCCGTGGGAAGGTGATTGATGAGTTATTAAGAGGACGTGAACTTGCAAATCAACTTAGAAATATCCTCAATGAAAGTGGTGATGTTGATGATAATAATGGATCAACAACACCATTTGCTGAACATCTTTTGAAGGAAGTGCTTATGACCTTTACCAATTCTCTCTTGTTCTTGAATAATACTCAAACTTCTGAGGTCTCTGATGTGCAACTCACCAAATCTGAAGATTCTCTTGAGAGTAATTGCAAGAGTACTTCCATTGTTAAGGAACGAAGAGGTTGTTACAAAAGAAGGTAATTACGTAATTTTATTTTTATTACTAGTTACTAATTTTTCTTTCACATATCGCTTTTCTTTTCTTTGATAAAGGTATATATAGTTTGTCCGCAAATTCTGAAAGAAATTAACATTGGTAGATTAGATGCCATCGTTAGGGTTTGAATTTTTTGATACTCACGATTCTGTATGACTTTTAAGTGATTATTAATATTTCTACCCATAAAGAAAACTATATATACCAGATCTATTTAAAGGGTTGATTTTCAAGCATATGGTTTTTGATATTTAGTATATTTGGTTGATTTTTATTTTATTTATTATTTATTTTTCTCTTCTTATTTCTTGTGTGAGTTTTATAATTTCACTTATATTTGAAGTTTGGATGAGGTAATGTATACTTTGTTATTTGACATGATTACTAATAATTAAAAGTTAATTAATACTTTTGTTATTATTTGTCCCTTACATATGAGTAATATTGGACCCTATCAATTATTGTTCCTCATTATTATCATCATCATATCAACCACATATCATGAAGGGACTTTGTTGTAATTTGGCAGAAAAGTTTCACAAACATGGGAGAAGGAATCTGAATATCTAGTGGAAGATGGTCATCAATGGAGAAAGTATGGCCAAAAAACTATCCTCAACACCAAATTCCCAAGGTATGTTCCATTATATCTGTCCGTGTCGTGACATACATTTTTTCTGAGGTTTCGGTGCTAGATAGATCTCTTCTATGCTATGAATTTACATATTTTTGTGTTGTGCAGGAACTACTACAGGTGCACTCATAAAATTGAACAAGGTTGCAAAGCAACAAAACAAGTGCAAAAAATTCAAGAGGATCCATCTCTTTTCAAAACAGTCTACTATGGCCATCACACATGTAGAATCTTACAAAGCCCTGAGATCATTGTGGATTCATCACTTTCTCCTTCTCATCACTCCTCCATGTTCCTTAGCTTTGACAACTCTTTCCCAACACCAGCCAAACAAGATTGTCCTTTTCTCTCATCACCTTCTTATCCATCAACATCATCATCAATAATATCATCATTGAAAAAGGAGTGCAAGGAAGAGATTGTTTATCCTCCTCATTCATCTTCAGCTAATGATTATTACCTCTCTGGACTCACTTTTGATGATTCAGAAAAGGATGTCACACTATCATCAACCCTTGATTCTCATCAACTAGGTGTCAATATTCCTGATATCTTGTATGATGATGTCCTTAATTGGCCTCTTTCTTGAAATTTGATGATTATAACTATGTTTTGGTCAATGAATTTTCCTTTGTCTTAGTGTGTTTTTCCATTATGGATTTTAGCTTAATATGGTTGATAGCAAGTAGGAGAGATTAGTTTAGTATGGTTGCTAGCTAGCTAGCTTGGCTTCATTTGATGTAAAATATGGTTTTGTATTTATCCATTTCCAATAAAAATGTGACACCGTTTTAATTATCAAGAAAGTAAATGTGTCATATATGTAGTGATGTAAAAATACGACTTTTTTGTTCGGATAAACACAGTTCAGTTGCTAGTTATGTTGAGAAAATAGATTTATGAACGAGAGTTTGAATGCGTGACATCCACTTATTGTTTATTTAAATTTCAAACTATTTGAGAAAAAAATATATGGCTTCTTCGACGTGCAGGTATGAGTAATAAAAGCAACGTACAAAGTGATTATGTAGTATAGTACCAGTACTTTATAGGAGAGGAGGTTATAAGGGTGGATTCAATGTTTCATTGAAGGAAATATCAAAAGTGTCTGTATTATTAATGTGATGTGGAGTTGTTGTTTTTCTGTTTTGTTGTTTTGGGGTGAGTGGGATATAGTACAATGAGAAAAAAGGTGATGGAGATTGTTCGTTGATATGTGAATGTGTGTGAGATATATTCTATTTACAGCGTGCAAAATACAATGGCCACAAACTTCTGATCCACATGAATAATGATTACTTGGCTTTATATGGAAAGAAAAGAATTTGGATGTTTTACATTTCTTCAAAGTTTTAAGAAATAATCTATAGTTAACTTTTTTGATTTGAACTTATTTTGCATACGCAATAGAAAATTCTTGGGTGGTCCTTGATTAATACATGTAAAGAATGATTTTTTATCAAGTAGTAATGTGTATAAAAGATTGGATAATTTCTCTTAAATTGATATTTACGAATGAATATGACCATTGATAAAATAATTATCTATCATGGCAATTAATCGTTTATGTAGAATTTAAAGAAAAATTAGGAGCATTGAAAGAACAACAATATTTTTAGTCAATCTACACAAACAAAGTGTCTACAATTTCAACGTTAGATGTTCTAATCGAAGACTTTCTGAGACATACAAAATACATATACGGTTTCATAAATCAAAATTTATCAAGGTTAAATACTTCAACACAAGATTCTATTGTAGAACCCTTTTATGTGTGCTGCAAGCTGAACAAATTCACTTAAATACACCGTATCTTATAATATATTATATTTCACTTAAACACACCGTATCTTACCGTGTATTATATTTCACTTAAATATACCGTATGTTGGACAAATGACTTAAAGTCCAAGAAGGGGGGAGGGGTTGAATTGTGGTATTTAAAATTTTCAATTACTTTTATACTTTTCTCAATTAAGATCATGCTAGTAGTTTTGTATGAGTGAATTGCATCAAAAATAAATAGCATAAATTAAAATGATAGGGTTAGAAAGATTGTATTAGAGATTTATATAGGTTTGGCCGAATGTTGGCTTAATCCTCTCCCCAAGAAATCTTCTTAAGAGTTTGACTATAAACTTTGAGTTTTTGAAGGTTATGTCCACGAATCTTTATACAAGTTGATATTGAGATTTTTACAGGATTATCCCTAACCACAAATAGTTTTTACCACATACTAAGTTAGAACATTCTTAGAGATTTTCAGGATGATCTCAATAACAAAAAACAGAACTTTGTATGGCAAAGCTCAATAAACCATAAAAGAGATTTTAAGACTAGTTTATCTCACGAACCAAACTAAATTCTTAAGAGTATCGTACTCTCAAGAATTAAACAAATAGTACGACCACTTACAAAAAATTCTTTCTCACAAGCAAAGTTTCACTTACAAGCACTAAGACAATTTCAAGTGAAAGAAATATTTTCTAGAGTGAGAGGGAGAAATAAGTTAGATATATAAATTCTAACGAAAATGTAAATCATCGGAAAGTGGCGTGAAATGAAGAGGAGGGGATCCTTCTTTATATAGGAGTTGGAAAAACCAAAAAAGGAAATGATCCACGGGATGAATTAATGAATCAATCAATTGGCATAAATACTCCTTCTACAAGTTGATTAGATAAAGTTACAAATTCAAGTACACATTCTCCTTTCTCAACATGGTCTCTAATAAAGTGGTATCAAACATCAATGTGTTTAGACCGAGAGTGAAGTATCAGGTTTTTTATGAGGTTTATCGCGCTAGTGTTATCACATCTTATTGGGACAACTCCAAGATTAATATCGTATTCACTGAGACGTTGTTTTATCCAAATAAGTTAAGCGCAATAGCTAAGCGCAACAACGTATTCTACCTTAGTTGTGGATAGCGCGACACTTGCTTGTTTTTTGTTGTGCCATGAGAGAAACGAATTCCCAAGTAAGTGACACATACCATTGGTACGTTTCCTATCCAATATTGCACCCAGCAAAATCGGAGTCGGAGTACCCAAATAAGTCATTATCCACTCCTTTGGGGTACCATAAACCCATGTGTTATGTTCCAGAGGGATATCTCATAATGCATTTGACCGCACTGAGACATGATTCTTTCGGGGATGCTTGAAAGTGTGCACACATACATACAACAAACATTATATTAGGACGAGATGCAATTAGGTAGAGAAGTGATTCTATCATGCCTTTATACCTGCTTTCTTCAATTGGTTTTCCATCTTCGTCTTTGTCAAGGTTGCATGAGGTTGACATTAGTGTTGCTATTACTTTGGACTTCTCCATATCAAATATTTTTAGAAACTCTTACAGTACTTATCTTAATTTATGAATGTTACCTTTTTAGTTTGATGGATTTGGAGTCCTAGAAATTACTTTAGCTCTCCCATCATGGACATTTCGAACTCGTTCTGCATAATTTAAAGGAATTCCTTGCATAAGGATTCATTAGTAGCACCAAAAATAACATCATTGACATATATTTAAACCAATAAATTCCATGCTCAGTTTTCTTAATGAAAAGGGTTTTATTAACTTGTCTTCTTTGGAAAAAAATTCAAGCAAGAATTTACTTAGACGGTCATATCATGCTCTAGGAGCTTGTTTCAGCTCATATTGTGTCTTCTTAAGCTTGAAAGCATGGTATGGAAAAGTTGGGTTGATAAAACCTAGAGGTTGATAAACAAATACCTCTTCTTGAATGTAACCATTTAGAAAAGCAATTTTTACATCCATTTGAAATTCATGATGCAAGAGAAAGTTAATAACATCATTATGACTTCTAATCTAGCTACATGAGCATATGTTTCATCGAAATATATTCCTTCCTATTGATGGTATCACTTCTCAAAGAGTATGGATTTATTTCGTAAAACATTTCCATCTTCATCCATCTTGTTGCGAAAGACCAATTAGGTATCAATGACTAGATTAGCCAAAGCTTTGGGAACGAGTTCCCAAATGTTGTTTTGTTTAAATTGATTTAACTCCTCTTGCATAGCAAGAGACCAATGTTCATTGACTATAGCTTTGTCGATTCCTATTGGTTCAACTTATGAAACAAAATTCACAGAGTTACATACCTTATTGAGGAGCCGTCAAGTAGTGACTCCCTTGGAGATATCTCCAAATGACATTCAGGATGGGGTGGTTTTGTGTCTATCTCCATTCCCTTAGGAGATCTGGATGTTATGGATGAGTTTCTGGAATTTGATCTTGAACTGGTTCTTCCTATGTGACTTGATTTTCATTTTGCTTTTGGTCCAGTTCTTGATTATCCTTCATACTTGTCTTTACATAAGTACCCGCACAATCAACAACTTTTACTTCTACATGTTTAAGGTTAGATTCATCAAAGGTAACATGAATTGATTCTTCATTTGTCATAGTTATTTTGTTATAGATTCTAAAAGCTTTGCTATAAGTGGAATTATGAGTGCAATATGCTCTTAATGTATTTTTGAATGATGTCAAAACTAAGTAGCTTAGATCTTTGTGTATTTAGACCTTACAATCTTAAATGTGCATCATCATTAACATAGAATATGTAAGATTGGATTACATAAGCCATCACATGCCTAAGATATTCATTTTTCACAAAAATACATGCATGGGTCGATACATACTAAGTGACATTCAAATGAATTTGGGTCTTCCTCGAATGAGTCGATACATCATGTGAATGGGTCGACTCATTCTTATTTGGGTCGACTCAATCTGAAAGATGTTTTTTCAAATATTTGCTACTGCCTTAAATAAGTTTATACAATCGAAAAATTGGTTGATACATTGAGCAGATGGGTCGACTCTCCCGTGTTTGGAGTTGACTCATCATGAAACACTTTTCTCTCAAAATTTGCTACTGCCTGCTGTAACACCCCAAAATTTGCCCTCCTCATTCATGCATTCATTTAGCATTTCATATTGCATTTCATCATGTCAATCAGAATTAAATAAAAAAAAACAAAAAAAAAACAAAAAATTTTTTTTTTTTTAAAAAAACTAAAAAAAAAAAGAACTAAAAAAAAAACTAAAAAAAACTAAAAAAAATAATAATAATAAATAAATAAATAAATAAAAATAAAATAAAAAAATAAAATATAATAGAAAAAAACTTGGACTTGGACCTCTCTCATTTGAGCCCACAAAGCCATGAAAATCAGGTTATAAAAGAGGGAGATCAGACAGAAAAAGGAAGAGAAGCAAAATACTCTGAGGTTTCCTTGAAACAAAACCCTTGACAAAACCTGGAGAAAAACTTGACAGAGAACTCAGAGCAACCCCCAGGCAGCTCTGAAAAATTCAATCTGACTCACACACTTTCATCTCACGCAAACCCTAACATTGCCTTGCAAACCCAGCCGTGCCATTTGATTTCAACCGGTCTCTCCCATCAGGTTTGCCTCATTCCCATGATTTTATGCTCTTAATTTGGATCATCTGAATGTATGAGGTATGATGGATGAATTTCATTATGTTTTTGCCCACGGGTTTAATTATGCATGAATGGGTGAAACATATGCCTTGAATGTTTAATCACATGATTTCTGAAATGTATGCCACAGGGTTTGAGGTTTCTGAAACCATACTGTTATCCATGAAAAAAATGCTTATCGTGCTTCACTAACCCTTTTGTTGAGTTTTTGTGAGGACTCACAGACTCTTGCAGAGATGGTTTGCGTGGTTTTCCCACTTTATTTGTGGATACCCCCTGGAGGTTCATTCCGATTACCTGTACTGACTCACCTTTCTTTGATGGCATTAGCTTGGGAGATCCCTGGGTTTCTTACTCCTTTAATTGCTGTTACTTCGGATCTTTATCCGTGTGGTACTTTTACCTTTCTTCCGCATTTTATCGCTTTCTTAGCTGGAAGACCTCGATAGGAGGCATTTGTTTTCTTTTGTTTATTTACTTCTGAGCCCCTTGTTGGCACATTTACTTTATACATGTTTGTTTTGTATGTGTTCGTATCCCTGCAGGTAGCGCGGTTCCTTCGTCAAGGACTGCCTTTTTGCCCTTGAGCATCCCAAACCCTAAAACCCAAAGCAACACGTTAACTCCTTCTACTACAGGCGAGTAAGTCTCCAAAGGTCGAGCATCCGGTAGATTGCATAGTGACGTCGTTCGTCCAAAACCCAATACATAACCCCGTAGTTAGCCGAACTACGGCTTGCTCTGATTCTCATTCCAGATGAGATACGTAGGCATAAGACGCGATGTCTTAGCGAGCACACATCCCCCCAACCCATAGGTCAGCTGAGCTACGAAGAATCTGATTCTCATATTCAGATGAGATATGTATGCAGTGGATGCGACATCCGCGCGAGTCATTTTCATTTAACCTTCTTTTTTTTGGTAAACAACACAAGATAAACTCACACCCTTTAGACAAGAACTACAAAAGTGGATCCCGTAGAGTACTACGGATGCGTAGGGGTGTTAATACCTTCCCTTTGCATAACCGACTCCCGAACCCAAAATTTGGTTGCGAGACCCCGTCTTGTCCTTTCCTTTTTCAGGTTTACTTTGAGCGTTTCCTTTCCCTCCTTTGGGATGAATAACGCACGGTGGCGACTCTTCTGTCATTTTCTTTCGCCGGTTGTTTTTTCGCGCACTGTATTTTTCAGGCTGCGACAACTAGCGACTCTGTTGGGGATTGAAAGAAGTTGACCTCTTGCTGGTCCATCTTCCCTAAGCGAGTCCCTCCTAGCTTGTGTGATTTCTTGTTTATTGGGTGTTCATGCTTTTGTACATTTATTTGCTTACCTGCTTGCATGCATTTGTTGTATCTGTTGGATCTGTTGGTTTGTTTGTTGGGATGGGATGTTCTATGAGAGATAAGCCCATTACCCAGGCTTGAGTGTACACACAGGTTTTAGAGTGGATAATCATGAGGCTTTAGTGGCGTGTTGCTACGTTAAGTCGTTCGTGAAGAACCACACCCAGACGAGGTTTCTTTTGGATATATTATGTCTTACGGGTGTTCCGTAACGGCAGGATGTTCCTCTAGAAATCGTCGACTCTGGTGACCATTTCCCGAGAACTCAGTCGAGGCCTCTCCTCCGAGACGTGATTATGTTAGCTCTGGTGGGTGCATTCTCGCTGCTCAATCCGAGGATCCCGAGACTGGGAACTTGCTATTAGGATGTCCTATTGAGGGGAGTCAATGGAGGTCTTTTGTCCCGTAATAATACCAAACCTTCAGTGGTAAACGTATTATTCGCGACTGAAGGGCTGAAGCTGACGAACTTCTGTTCTTAGAACCTACCAGTGAGGGGCGGGCTAAATTCAGGAAACCTTAACCTCCAACCAACCCGGTTTTCTGGAGCAGAGTTTTGGTCTTGTATTATATTCCTCAGTGAATTTCTCTCCAGATGTTCAAGCGGATCCATCAATTCTGATTGACATGCCTTTGCATTGCATAACATCATCTGCATATTTGCATCCAACATCTCATGCTTATTCATTTGCAGGGTATTCCCTTTCAAAACGGGGGTGCCTTAAAACTGAACAAGCAGTGCATCGCATACCATGCATATTAACCCTTGTCTGTTTTGCAGGTGTCACCGCAGTGTCTAATGTTTGTTCCCTGTATCAGGCAGTTATTGGTCCCAAGCGAGTCCACGGGTACCTGACAAAGGAAAATCGTCCACAGCTAGCGATGGACCAAGTACAGAAAGAGCTGGCTGATATGCGTGAAAGGATGGATCAGTTCATGACATTGATGACTGGTATGGCAGAAGGCCAGGAAAAGCTGAGGGAATTGGTTGAGCAACCGAGGCCCGATCCAGAGGTGGAGATACCAAATGCTGAGGGAAACCATGGTAACCCTGGGAACGCTGATAACCCTGTGAACACTGGTAACGCGGGTAACACAAATGCTGATGGAAACCCGGGTAATGTTGGCAACACAAGGAATGTTGGAAATGGTATTGGCGGAAGGTACAATGTGAATCAAGGAATTCGGATTAACGGGCGCCCCGTTACTGAAGATTATCAGTATGATCAATTCTCGTTGCACGACGAAGCTCACGAGACCACTCGCCGTATGGATGAACTTGCTGAGAAGCTCAAATCTTTGGAGTCTCAAAATTCCTTAGGCTTTGATGTCACAAATCTTGGTCTGGTTCAAGGAGTAAGGATCCCTCACAAGTTCAAACCCCCTACTTTTGAGAAATACAACGGGGCTTCTTGCCCACGCACTCATCTCCAATCTTATCTGGGAAGGTTGGGAGCTCACACGGAAGATGAAAAGCTGTGGATGTACTATTTTGAAGACAGTCTAACTGGAGCTTCTCATGAATGGTATTCTCATTTGTCTCGTACTACCATCAAGAGCTGGGAAGACTTGGCAGAGGCTTTTGTCAAGCAATATCAATACAACTTGGACATGGCTCCAAATCGGACCTTGTTGCAAGGTATGTCTCAGACTGCCAAGGAAACCTTTAGAGAGTATGCTCAGCGTTGGAGACAGATTGTTGCGTCCGTCCAACCCCCTATGTCTGAAAGGGAGATGGCGGACATGTTCATGAACACTCTTCAAGGCAATTATATTGAGAGATTGGCTGCTTGCCCGTCAATCAGCTTTGCAGAGATAGTAATTGCTGGAGAAAGAATCGAGAGTCTGTTGAAGATGGGCCGAAATCAAGACAATAGTGCTTCCAACTCATCAGGTCCCAAGAGACCGTTTGCTGGTAACGGTCAGCGAAGAAAAGAAGGTGAGGCAAGCGTTGTGTATGCCGGCAGAGGCAGGGGTAGAGGACGCCCTAATTATTATCAAGATCAAGTGGCCACAGTCACTATTCCAACACCTGTTCCTCAACCACAATATCATCCGCAACAACAACCCAGGTACAACAATCAACAACAAGGAGGTAATCCGGGTCAGCAGAGACACTATCAACAACGTCCAAGGCAGACGGGCCGCGTCATCGAGCCAATCCCAATGCCTTATTCAGTATTACTTCCCAAGCTGATTGACATGAATCTGATTACGTTGAGAACTCTGGCCCCACCAATCGATCCCAATAATTTGCCTAGAGGTTATGATGTCAACGCCAGATGTGCTTTTCACTCCAACGCACCTGGCCATACTACAGATAATTGCAAGGCTCTCCAGTTAAAGGTACAAGATTTGAGAGATGCCCAGGATATCAATTTTGCTCCGGTGCCTAATGTTATCCAGAACCCGATGCCGGCTCACGGCGGGCAGAGGATTAATGTTGTTGATAGTGGGGAAACTTTGAATTTGGTTTCTGATGTGACTAAGGTGAAGACTTCGCTATCGGTGGTTAAAGACTGACTTCTGAAATGACATATTTTCCCGGGCTGTGAGGAAGAATGCAGAAATTGTCTAGCTGCCGAAAACGGATGTGACAGTTTGAGAAGGGGTATTCAGCAACTGATAGATGAAGGTTGTCTTCAGTTCGATCAGGCCCGTCCAGTGAAGAATGATGTATCGACGGTGACGTTTTATTTCACTCCTAAAGAAATATATGTTCCTGAGAGACTCGCTCCGACAACAATATATTTCCCAGAAAGTACAGAACCAGCAGCGGTGAACATCGAAAGTTCAGCACCAGTTGCAATTTACTCTGACAGCCCTCAACCGACTTTGGTTGGTCCGATCACCATCACAATACCAAGACCCGTTCCGTATGAGAAAGACAGTGCTATCCCGTGGCACTATGGGGCTGATATCTACTGCCAGGGGCAGAAAGTTAACGAAGAAGACATTGACATTGGTAGCTCCGGTGTAGACAATGTTGGAGGGGTTGGTGGCTTCACTCGCAGTGGACGCCTATTTGCACCATCAACATTACGCGCAAATACTGAAGCCGAGGCAGCTGCCAAGGCTAAAGGGAAACAGATGGCCGCCGAAGAGGTTACTACTGAGGAAGATCCTCCTAAGACCGCATTCGAGAAGGAAGTGGATGAGTTTATGAGGATTATCAAGAAAAGTGACTACAAGGTAGTCGACCAGCTAAATCAGACACCCTCAAAGATCTCCATTCTCTCACTATTGCTGTGCTCTGAGGCGCACAGAGCAACCTTGTTGAAAGTACTGAATATGGCCCATGTTCCACCGGAGATAACTGTTAACCAGCTGGAGTCAGTAGTTTCCAATGTAAACGCTAGCCGGGGGCTAGGTTTCACCGATAATGACCTGACATCTGAGGGCAGGAATCACAACAAAGCCTTGCATATCACAATGGAGTGCAAAGGGGTGATGCTTTCCCATGTTTTGGTTGATACAGGCTCTTCTCTGAATGTTATTCCAAAGAAAGCCTTAATGAAGTTGGATTGCGATGACACCATCCTGAGGCCAAGTAACTTAGTTGTGAGGGCTTTTGATGGCTCTAAGCGAGTTGTTTGTGGCGAAGTTGAGTTGCCAGTTAAGATTGGACCGCAGGTATTCAAGAGTACCTTTTATGTGATGGATATCCAGCCTGCCTATAGCTGTCTGCTAGGTCGGCCTTGGATTCATGTTACCGGTGCTGTTACTTCTACCCTCCACCAGAAGCTCAAATATGAACTAGAAGGTCAGGTCGTCACTGTCTGTGGTGAAGAGGATATTTTTGTTAGCCACCTGTCTACATTTAAGTATGTAGAGATGGATGGCGAGATGCACGAGATGCTGTGTCAGGGCTTCGAAGCCATAAACATCAATGAGGTCGCGCCCGAAGCTGTCTTTTCACTTGAGTTTGAGAAGGTCGGGACTTCTATCTCTTCATACAAGCAAGCTGTCGAAGTGGTTAAAGTTGGTAATGCCTAAGGCTGGGGCAAATTTGTGGAGCCAGTCATCAAAGAAGACAAGTTTGGATTGGGGTATGCTCCGGGATCTCAGAAGAATTAAACCGGTACTTTCTCCAGTGGGGGTTTGGTTTCTCCCCACATCGTCAATGCTACAGATGAAGACAAGGCTGACAGCGACTGTGACTTAGATAGTTGGATTCGCCCGTGTGTCCCGGGAGAAAAGCTCGACAATTGGTCGTCTGAAAAAACCGTCCGGGTTACTCTACTGAAAGAGTGATTTTTATTGTTTTCCTTTATTACATGCATAATAAAGTCTTACACTTTGCCCAAGGTGTAAAGGCTCATTTGTAGGGCCATCCATTTTGTTACATTTCGCAATTATTTTTATCATCAATAAAGGACGGCTTTTGCAAACAATTTTGTGTTCTCTTTCTTTCAGTTTTTTTTTACTTTTACAAAAAAATGGCAATGTTTCTTTTTTTGTTTTTTCTTTCTTTCCAAAAAAATCTCTCATTCTAAGGTAAAGCATGATCCTCCATCATGCAGAGCTGACCACCCGGATCTCACTGCTAACGACACTGCTATGGCCAAGTATGACTTCGACAATCCTATCTATTAAGCCGAAGAAGGGGTTGAGGAAGATTGTGAATTGCCTGAAGGGTTAGCCAGATTGTTGAAACAGGAGGACCGAGCTATTACACCTTATCAGGAGGTGATTGAGACCGTCAACATCGGTACCGCAGACGACAAGAAAGAGATCAAGATCGGGGCAAGTCTACAGGCCGAGAGGAAAGACCGTTGATCATGTACTTGATTGTGTTAGAAAGGTCAATGGGTTGTGTGCTCGGTCAGCATGACGAGTCAGGTCGAAAAGAGCATGCAATATACTACCTTAGCAAAAGTTTACCGACTGTGAACAAAGATACTCATTGCTCGAGAAAACTTGCCGCGCTTTGGCATGGGCTGCTCGCCGACTAAGACAGTATATGTTGACTCACACGACTTTATTGATATCAAAAATGGATCCAGTCAAGTATATTTTTGAAAAGCCAGCACTTACCGGAAAGGTTACTAGGTGACAAATGATACTGACAGAGTATGACATCCAATATACTTCACAAAAAGCCATCAAGGGAAGTGTCTTGTCAGACTATCTTGCAGAGCAACCGATTGATGATTACCAACCTATGAGGTTTGACTTTCCTGATGAGGACATCATGTTTCTCAAATCGAAGGATTGAGAGGAACCACTCCCGGAGGAGGGGCCTGACCCTGAATCCAAATGGGTTATGATGTTTGATGGGGCGGTCCACGTCAATGATCACGGAGTTGGTGTAGTGTTGATCACGCCGGAGGGAGTTCATATGCCATGTTGTGCCAGAATAACTTTTCCCTGCACCAACAATGAAGCCGAATACGAAGCTCGTATCCTAAGACTTGAGGAAGCCGTCAATATACAGATTAAAACCCTGGATGTATACGGGGATTCAGCTTTGGTCATCAATCAAACCAACGGGAAATGGTGCTATGCTGGAACTACGTACCCAGAATTGACGTATCTCGGTCAGAGACGAATGAAGAAAGCATTTGGTTAGAAAGTGCGCCCTCGAGGGTATCAAGTCGGTGAATTGGTACTCAAAAGATTTCTTCCTCCCAACACAGATCACAGGGGCAAATGGACACCGAACTATGAGGGTCCGTACATAGTTAAAAGGATTTTCTATGGAGGAGCTTTGATGCTAACAACCATGGATGGCGAAGGATTCCCGTCCCCTATTAACTCAGACGCAGTTAAAAAAAAAAGTACTTCGCATAAAATAGACCCACTGGACGATAAAAAGAATAGTCCAGGCAAAAAAAGGGCATCCCGACAAACCAAAAAAAAAAGAATAAAGAGGTTCGGGCAAAAATTAGGGATCTAAAAAAAGAGTACACCCGATGAGTCGAAAACTCAAAAGGGCGGCTCAGGCAAAAACGGGTATCCCGGTGGATTGAAAACCCGAAAAGGGGGCGATCCAGGCAAAAGTTAGGGAATAAGCGAATAACTGCGATCTGAGTTCATCCGTTTTATATCACCGTTTCATTCTATCCGGCAATCTTCGAAGGTAAAAGATCGACTAATCATCCACTTCAGAAAGCAAGATGAGCAGAGCGTCTTGAGGACATACGAGCCATAGCAGAGTCGAAACTCAGTGGGACCCCGTTTCCACATTGCCATTAGGATAGTTTTCTCTTGTTCAAATTATAGCAATCGCCTCTTTCCAGGGATCAGCTTCCTGATGTACTCGCCTATTCCTGGCACAAATTTTCTCCCCATTAAGAGTCGAATAATTCAGTTAAAGAGCCTTTTTATTTTTCATTTATCAGTTTGTTTGCAAAAATGTCCGAATTTTTGATAAAACATATTGCATATGAATATAATGGTGGCTTTTGCAGATGATTTGCACAGGAAAACATTTAAAATTGCTTTGAATGTGCTTAATCCCGGACGGTGAATTCAAACCGAGTAATTCCCCCGAGGCATACGTGTATTTTTGGTTGCAGATCACAGGAACCGGATGCCAAGTCATGAATCCTCATCCCCAAGCGGTTGACAAAGTCTCTCCTCAGCAGAGCATGTTCCCCAGCAGAGTTGACAGTATCCAGACTATATATCCCCAGCGGAGTTGACAGTGTCAGACTGTATCTTCCTAGCAACAGCGGAGTGGTTGCATAACCAACAGATGAGAGGGTGGTGTTCCCAGTGTTCATCTCATTCCCCAGTAGATTATTTTTAACAGATTTGTTAATCCCCAGCTTGAGGGCGATTAGCAAGTTCATATCCCCAGCAAAGGTCGTTTCCTACGACATTTCCCCAGGAAGTGTTTTCCCCACAGACTCTCCTCACAGAGCCTCGCCGAACAAAGTTTCCATAGTTGATACTCCCCCCGCAAGGTCAACTTTTCAAGCAGCCAATTTATTTTTGGTGGCTCATTGGTCCCGGCAGACGGATCATTCCCCACAGAGCATTCAAGGATTGATACAGCGATCTGTTCCCTACCGGAGTCTGCTTCCCCAAGCAGATTTCTTTTTACACCATGCATAACATTTGCATTTGCATGCATATCATATCAAGCATACACATAAGCTGATAAACAGGTTCTTCCAAGCAGACTGAAGAATTACTTTACAACCAAGGTCATGAGATCCAGCCAGAGGATCAAGCGTGAGTGATCCAGCCTGAGGGTCATTTCGAAGATTCAGCCTGAGAATCGTGTTCCAGTGTTCCGGCCTGAGGTTCATTTTGAAGATTCAGCCTGAGAATCGTGTTCCAGTAAGCCAGCCTAAGGCTTAATTTGAAGATTCCCCAGTGAAGTCGCCTACAAGCTTTATTTCCCCAGCAAGCCCAATTGAGGAGTCGTTACAACATGTTCTAGCCCGAAGAATATGTACGAAGCCCAAAAGTGGAATATTCTCGAAGCTGCATATCTAATATGAAGGTCGGGTGTAGATTTCAAAAGAGGGTCAACCAGCACATGCCTCAGATGCGGGATCCTAATGATGGGAATTTATCATCAAAACAATCCAGATCTAGCCAGAAGATCGAAGTAGATTCAGCCAGAGAATCGAAACAAAGAAGATCTAGCCAGAAGATCGAAAATCGCAACAATTCAGATCTAGCCAGAAGATCGAAGTAGATTCAGCCATAGAATCAAAGGAAATAGATTCAACCAGAGAATCGAAACGAAGGAGATCTAGCTAGAAGATCGAAGAAGATCTAGCTAGAAGATCAAAATCGTATCCAGCCCGAGGATCAAAATTAATATCCAACCAGAGGACTAAATTGAGTATAGGTTCAGCCAGAGGATCGAAACTCCAGATTAAGCCAGAAGACTGATTCAGATCCAGCCAGAGGATCAGAAGAAAAATAAACAGCGCGGTGTATTTCCGCGTTTTTGTGGTGTTCTCGAAGCGCAAATTTTCGGTCTGTCTTTGGTATTCAATCACAGCTCACCCCGTTTGTCTGATAAGCTGTTCGCTTTCATCCTACTCAAGTTAGCTGATGATTGAATAGGGGCAGCTGTAACACCCCAAAATTTGCCCTCCTCATTCATGCATTCATTTAGCATTTCATATTGCATTTCATCATGTCAATCAGAATTAAATAAATAAAAAAAAAACGAAAAAAAATAAAAAAATAATAATAATAATAAATAAATAAATAAATAAATAAAAATAATAATAAAAAAATAAAATATAATAGAAAAAAACTTGGACTTGGACCTCTCTCATTTGAGCCCACAAAGCCATGAAAATCAGGTTATAAAAGAGGGAGATCAGACAGAAAAGGAAGAGAAGCAAAATACTCTGAGGTTTCCTTGAAACAAAACCCTTGACAAAACCTGGAGAGAAACCTGACAGAGAACTCAGAGCAACCCCCAGGCAGCTCTGAAAAATTCAATCTGACTCACACACTTTCATCTCACGCAAACCCTAACATTGCCTTGCAAACCCAACCGTGCCATTTGATTTCAACCGGTCTCTCCCATCAGGTTTGCCTCATTCCCATAATTTTATGCTCTTAATTTGGATCATCTGAATGTATGAGGTATGATGGATGAATTTCATTATATTTTTGCCCACGAGTTTAATTATGCATGAATGGGTGAAACCTATGCCTTGAATGTTTAATCACATGATTTCTGAAATGTATGCCACAGGGTTTGAGGTTTCTGAAACCATACTGTTATCCATGAAAAAAATGCTTATCGTGTTTCACTAACCCTTTTGTTGAGTTTTTGTGAGGACTCACAGACTCTTGCAGAGATGGTTTGCGTGGTTTTCCCACTTTATTTGTGGATACCCCCTGGAGGTTCATTCCGATTACCTGTACTGACTCACCTTTCTTTGATGGCATTAGCTTGGTAGATCCATGGGTTTCTTACTCCTTTAATTGCTGTTACTTCGGATCTTTATCCGTGTGGTACTTTTACCTTTTTTCCGCATTTTATCGCTTTCTTAGCTGGAAGACCTCGATAGGAGGCATTTGTTTTCTTTTGTTTATTTACTTCTGAGCCCCTTGTTGGCACATTTACTTTATACATGTTTGTTTTGTATGTGTTCGTATCCCTGCAGGTAGCGCGGTTCCTTCGTCAAGGACTGCCTTTTTGACCTTGAGCATCCCAAACCCTAAAACCCAAAGCAACATGTTAACTCCTTCTACTACAGGCGAGTAAGTCTCCAAAGGTCGAGCATCCGGTAGATTGCGTAGTGACGTCGTTCGTCCAAAACCCAATCCATAACCCCGTAGTTAGCCGAACTACGGCTTGCTCTGATTCTCATTCCAGATGAGATACGTAGGCATAAGACGCGATGTCTTAGCGAGCACACATCCCCCAACCCATAGGTCAGCCGAGCTACGAAGACTCTGATTCTCATATTCAGATGAGATACGTATGCAGTGGATGCGACATCTGCGCGAGTCATTTTCATTTAACCTTCTTTTTTTTGGTAAACAGCACAAGATAAACTCACACCCTTTAGACAAGAACTACAAAAGTGGATCCCGTAGAGTACTACGTTTGTGTAGGGGTGCTAATACCTTCCCTTCGCATAACCGACTCCCGAACCCAAGATTTGGTTGCGAGACCCCGTCTTGTCCTTTCCTTTTTCAGGTTTACTTCGAGCGTTTCCTTTCCCTTCTTTGAGATGAATAACGCACGGTGGCGACTCTTCTGTCATTTTCTTTCGCCGGTTGTTTTTTCGCACACTGTATTTTTCAGGCTGCGACACCTGCAATCTATCGACTCTATTTGCTTCATATTGACTCATTCACTTGATGTATTAACTCATTCAATTTTAGAGTCAATACATTCTATACCAAACTTTAAAAATTTCATTTTGGCTAAAAATGTGTTTTTACTCATTACTTTTCTACATTCACACATACATATAAATACACATTCATGCATCATTTCTAAGTAATTGAAACTTGAAATATATAAATAATTCTCATCATATTCAACCTTTCTTGACTCATTCATCAACTACACATAATCATTCTTGATTGTTTGTTGGCAAGAATAGATTGATAAGGTCCAATTTAGGATTGTGTTATCAAATTGGGTTGCGTTTTTCTTTGGGGGGGGGGGGGGTCAAGGACAAAACCTTTAGGGTTTTTACTCCAAGATCAAGAGTTGATTTGGAGGTTTTTGCAGAAGTCTTGTCAATTTGGGTTCGGTCGACAAAAGGCTTTGAAGAATGGGGGTTCTTGCAAGGGATTAGTGGTAATCAGAGGATCAATTGAAAGGCTTGGGACAATATTTCGCAATTTGGATTCAACTGGGAAAATGCTTTGAAGAACGTAAGGTTTGGTCAAGGGAGTAGTGGTAACCGAAAGATCATAATGGAGATCTTGTGTGACTTGATCTCGCTAAGATCAAAGGTAGAGAAGGAGCTATGATCAACATCAAATAGAGGGATTGGGGTTTGCATTTCTACTACTTATCTTATAAACTGATATTGCAAAGGTTAATTAAATATCTCAATTCGATTTTGAATTGAGGGCAAACGTACCCATAGTGAGGACAATTGGGGAGATTCCTAAACATATATTGGTGCTCTCTCTCTCTCTCTCTCTCTCTCTCTCAATTTTCCTTTTAGAATTTTGATCACACTTAGTGTGTAATTTGAATTATTGAAAATTTTGGTTGTATTGAAGTCTTTAAAACTATTTGTGTAAAACCACTGCAATCTAAACTATTGCAATTGATTTGTTGCAACTTAAACACAAAGAGAATAAAGCTTGGTGTATTTCACACTAAGTGTTCGATAAAATTATTGCACACCAAGTGTTCAACAAAATTCCTTTGTCAAATTTATTTTTACTTCTCATTGGAAATCGTCTATCTTAAGTGTGGTTTAGTTTCAAACAAAATATATTGAACTTGTTGATTGGATTTTCTCATCTTTAGCATACTTTATATTATTGTTTGTATGCATATTCGTTCCTACCAATAATGGTTCAGATAGACGAGAGTCGATCCAAATTCGTTTCCGCTTTCTATAGAAAAATATTTTCAAAACATAATTTTAATAAGAAAATTGTCATTAGGCTATCTATTCAACCCCCTTCCTAGATCGTTTCCCTCGTTTAACAAGTGGTATCAAGAGCACCGGTTAATCTTGTGCTTCAAATTTTCTTATTAGATTATGGCTTCCGAACCGAAGGGGGCGTATAATAAAGTGTCGTTTTTCAATGGCAAAAACTATGGTTATTTGAAGGATTGTATGCATATTTATATTAACTCCAATGATAGGAATGTATGGAAAGCCATCCAAAATGGTACATTTGAATATAACTATGACCAATTTGGAAGGTGCCACGATACCTAAACTGGAAGCACAATGGAATGCAGAAGATGAGCCAAAGTGGTCTTCTGATTAGAGGGCAGGGAATACTCTAATCTCCGCTTTAGGAGTTGATGAATATTACTGTGTCATTGCGAAACCACTAAAGTTATGTAGGACTTATTACAAGTTATCCAAGAGGGCACAAATTAGGTTAAACAAGCTAGAATAAATACTTTAAATCAAGAGTTTGAACTCTTTCACGTGAAGCAAGGTGAAACCGTTGATGATATGAAAAAGAGATTCACTCATCTTATAAACTGTTTGAATGCACTTGGTAAGTCGGTTTCCAATGATATTACTGATTTTTTTAAGATGTCTTAATAGGGAATGACAACCTAAGGTCACCGCCATCACGGAAGCCATCAATTTATTAAAGTTGGACACTACAAATTTGTTTGGAAAGCTTGAGGAACATGAGAAAGATCTCATTATCTTATTGAAGCATGAGGAGAATGTTAATAAAGAAAAGAACAAAGAAAAAGAGGTTAAAAAGAAGTCCATCGCTCTTGTGGCTTCTAGTGACAAGTCCTTAACAAAAAAGTATGATGAGAGTGGATCTAGTGATAATAGGAAGTTGGATGATGAGAAAATGGAATTGTTTGTTAAAAAATATCATAACTACATTAAGATAAATGGAGTAAAGCACTCAGACAACAATCTTATCAACTTTATAAGACAGGTTGACTCATCGAAACATAATGAGAATAAGAAAGGAAAGTCAAATATTTCATGTTTTAATTATGGTAAACCCGGACACTACAAGGTTAATTTTCAATAAATTAAGAATGATAAAGATAAGGGGAAATACAAGAAGTCTAGAAAGACGAGAAGAGCATACATAGCTTGGGAAAGCGATAGTGAATCCTCAAGTCAAGGTAGCTCAAGTGAAAGTGGTGAAGAGGCAGACCTTTTTCTCACGGCCCATCATCATAAAAAGAAAAAGGTAAATCATTCTAAATATGAACATATTGATGAAATGTCTCATTATGAATTAAAAACTGCTTTTGAGAATCTATATGGTGAAGTCATAGACACTTTTAAAAGGTTAGCTTGAAATAAGAAAATATTTTCATACTATGAAGCTAAAAATTTTGAAACGGAAAAATAATATGGATTCTCTTAAGCAAACCTTGTTATATTCTAAAAAGGATAATACTGAGGATGATAAACCTTCTTGGTTTGGTTGTGACACTTGTCACATTTGGCAAAAATAGGTTAATACTCTAAAGGCCAAATTGAGCAAGGCTTTAGAACCAAAAGTCACTTTCGTTGTTGATCCAACAAAGTTCAAAAGACCTTTATATGAACCATACAGAAAGTATAATTTTGTTATAAAAGAATCTAAAATCAAAAGCCTTTCTCATCATCACTTGACTTGTCATTATTGTTGTGAGAAAGGTCATACTATTGTCAAATGCAAATTTAGGAGATTTTTGGTTCCTAAAGGTTTGTTTCAATGGTTGCCCAAATGGAAAAATTTTCCACTCACCCTCAAGGACCCAATGAAAATTGGGTACCTATCACTCTTGTTTGATCATTATAGGTTGAATGTTTGGGCTCTACGGAGAGAATGTGGTTTCTTGATAGTGGTTTCTCAAGGCATATGACAGATGACATTTCTCTATTCATTGACTTCAAGCCAAAGAAGAAAGGATTTATGACCTACGTAGATAACAACAATGGTGCAAAACTTGGTAAATGTAGTGTAGGTAATCCCTTTTCTACTACTATCTTTGACGTGATACTATTGCAGCGTGAAAAATACCCGAGCACAAAGAATGCTCGAAATATAAACAAAATAGAATCACCACCTTTTTCTCAAACTTTCCTTCTTCAATTCTCTCTTATTTCTCCACCTTTTTTATTAAATTTTGGTTGGCTGAAGTCTTACCAATGTAGGCAACAAGATTGAGTTTCTTTGAGGCCAAATCAAAGAAACTCAGTTTGCATACCTCAATTTTCAGTTCTACATATCTTCCTATATAGTGAGGATTGGAGAAAATGAAGGTCAGATTTGAAATCCTGGAATTTTTCTCTTCAAAATAGTGTATGGATCTTTCATTTTTGTGAACATTTTTGTTGGACCAGTCCGGTGAGGGTGACCGAAGAAGATGACCAGAGCTAGGGCTCCGGTGATGTTTTGGCATTATCCAAGCCATCTGATCCTTGTTCCACGTTCTAATCTGAGTCATCAAATGTGATTACCATCCTTGCGCGTGTGTTGACTTAGATGCATGATGGATGTGATGCACTTGGCCATCAGATCTGCCACCTCAATTAATGAGTGAGATCTGGTGGCCCTCGTTTTTTCTATTTTCTTTTATTTTTCAATTAATATTTTAAATACCATTTTCTCATTTAATTCACTATAAATTCAATTTTAATCCAAAAAATATGGGACTTTCACCAAATAATTTCAAATAATTTCCTTTCCATTTTCTAAATTAAAATTATTTTTGGATTGGATTTGATCTTTTTAGTGAATTTAATAATTTTTGACTTGTTTTTAATTAATTTTAAAAACTTCTGACTTTCAAAAAATTCCAAAAAAAAATGTCCAAGGTATTTTAACCTTGCTTGACCTAGGATAAATCCCTTGGCCATTTATTTAGTGATTTGAAGGGATTTGAGATTTTTCCCCTTTTTAAATGTATTTTTATTCATTTTTAAATTGATTTTAATTTGATTAATTGCTTTAAAAATTATGTTGATCTATTTGATTGACTTTGTGTTGTTTCATCTTCTGTTTGGCCTTGATCTTGGTTGATTTGAGCTCTAATTTGATCAATACTATTAGATTTAGGGGGTTGATGAAGTGTAAACTTTATCCCTCCAGATGAATGGATAGTATTGATCAGATGAAGTTCCTTCCTTGATCAATTTGGGACTCAATTTCACTTCACCTTCTCATCTTCACTTCTCTTCTTCCCCATTCCCTCAATGGCCAATGACTTCTCATAGGATCAACATGATAGTTGATTCATCAATGACCTTGTGTCAGATGAATCAACATGAGCTTGATTGAGATATGGTCATCCCATCTTATTTTTGTGTGTAGTATGCTTTAGAAGCTTGGTTCTTTGTACCTTGTCACTAGCATGCATTAACACCAATATTTTTATTACCCGGTCTCAGATAGTTGTGACTTCTACATAATTACTTAACATAGAGCTAAAATTGTCCCAAAGGAATATCATTTTTGTAAGTGAGATTGTAAGTCTCCCATTCCTCATGGTATTGTGTGAAAATTTAACCTTTTTTCCATTTGTGAGAGCTAATGGCATACTTGTCCGTTTATCCAAGTTGGAGCCCTTCTCATGGATGATGTCTTAGTTCATATGTTCATGCTTGTGAGTGGATGGTTGAGTGTTCTCCAAAGAATGACTTAAATAATTGTATTCTTCACTAACATTTCACTAACATCTTTTTATTATTTCTTTACTTTCAATGCCATTTACCTTTAATTCAATTTAAATTTTATCACTTTTATCATTCATTTCCATTTACATTTCATATAAGATGTTTATATTTCATTCATTTTCACTTTGCTCACTTGAGCCATATCTTGTGCTTGTATATATTGTGTGCTTGTGATTTTTGATTGTTTGTGGTCTTAAGACCTTAAAATACTTAATAACAACAAAAACCCTACAAAAATACATTGGTGGACTGTTGGACCTCATCTGAGACTTGACCTGAACTTTTGGACATAGAGTAGGCAACATCCCTATGCTTTGAAGGACTTGGCCAATGCCATTATTTTGAGACCTTTCTTGGTCAATACCATTCATCTGACACAAGCCTTGAGAACTCCATTGGTTTATCTGTTACTTTATCTTTGTGCTTAAGTTATTATTTTGATCTTATTGTTTCTATCTGATAATTGTCTTTGTGAGTTTGCTACAAGAAATATTCATCTTATACATTTGAAGACATTTAAGACTGCTTGCTTTTGGAGTGCTTTCTTGAATGTTTGGTTATCTTTATTTGATACCATTTGATCTTCTTATTAATTGTTTGGATGATTGTGCTTGTTGTTTGCTTAAAAGTCCAAAGGAAATGGGTTTCTATCTAACACTCTTGTCTTGTGGATGCATTCCATTGGTTAGATCTTTTCAACTATAAACTTTTAAATATTTTCTAGGATAGTCCCTTTATATCCTCCTCTCCTTCTTTAATTTCAAAAATCTCTCCCTTATTTCAAAAGCCTTCTTTATTTGTGTTTTCAACTTAGACTTTAATGAGTGGAAACTTTGGCCTTATGCCATTGATTTTCAAAATATTTTATTAATCAAACTTGTACAATAAACTTAATCGTATTGACTTAAATTTCAAAAAAGACAAAAGAAATAACAACCTCATTTAATCCTTTTGGCCACTTTGCGCCTTTTTCTGTTAAACTTTTTCAAAAGAGAGCATTTAGATTTGAGTTATCTTTGGTTCAGATATAATTCTCCCATTCCATGATATATTTATTATAAGACTTTCCATTTATTAGGGGTTAGAGACATACTTGTTGATTGAATCCAAGTTGGAGCCCTCCCTCTTAAATGTGTTAAAGCACTCATTATCGATGTATGTTTGGTTGAGTATTCTCATGTTGATAACAAAAGATCTTTAAGCTTTTGCTAAAATCATTTCACCCATCTTTGAAATTTTTAACACGAACTACGACGTTTTGATTCTTCATTTTTATGTTGGTACGTAGGCATAAGACCGAAGGTCTTGTCAAACAAAAATATATAATAAATGAATTATTTTCTCATCCCTACATTCAATTTTCAACAAACATATTTTCAACTAAAAACACATACACACAAAAAAGGGCTCCCTAGTGTCATACCCCAAAATTCACCCTACCCCGAAACAACTTTCATCAAATCTATGATCCTATTACGCATACATTTATTCATTGCTCCATCACCATAATTATATTAACATTCATAACCAAAGGCATATTGCATGGGCTCAAGGCATGAATTTAAAAAAAAAAATAGGGAAATCGATTTACCCAATTAGGTAAATCGATTTCCACTGCGCAGACACCAAAAATAAGTCTTTTTTTTTGCACAAAGGATATTTGGTTCCCCCCATTTACCCACTTGCTTTCCCTATAAATAGATGCACTATTACCCCTCATTTTTCATGCTTTCTAGCCCCCAAAAATTCTGAAAAAATATCATCCAACCCCTCTTCTCCAAACCTAAATCAAAACAAAAAAAAACCTTTCTCTCCCAAAAGTCACCACCACCAACTTTTTCCCATTTTTATATTTTTTCCTCAAAATTTCTCACTCTCTAACACTCATAGCCCAACCCTTTTACTAAGCTTTCACCACAAATATTTTCATCCCAAACCCCTTACTTCACATTCAAGCTCAACACCATTTCTACTTAGATTTTTTCACATTTTTTGAGTAATGATTTTAACTTAAACTTTTTAACTTTTGGGTTCTGTTTTTTTGATTAAAAATGGTTGCTTATTCTTGGTTGGTCTTTTGAGATGATTTAGATTCAAGTTTGAAAAAATGATTAACTTTGGTTTACTCATTTTTTTAATAGATTTTTTACTCTTACTATCTTTTTGTTCACCTTTTTGTGGTTGATTTGTGTGTGTTATCATTTTCTTTTATTGTGGATTTGTTGTTGTATTTGTTTGGTTGATGAGGTCTATTAGATCATGATCATGGTTGTTTAGAGTTGATTAAATCTTCAATGTTTCAAACAAATTAATGGTTGATCAATAGATCATTCATGATACTTTGAGACATTGATAGATTGCCTCTATTTTAATCATATTTGGGTCATTTGATGCATAGATGAAACCATGTTTTTACATTAACTTGCTAATCCATTTTCTTATTGTTACTAACTAATAATTACTAACTCTTAACATTTATATTATTGCACTTTAATTCCTTGCAATTTTTTTATTGTTCAGTTTATTTCATTTACTTTATGTTTATGTTCATTAACTACTAACTTCTAACATTTATATTATTGCACTTTATTTTTTTTTACAATTTATTTTATTGTTCACTTTATTTCAAGTATTTTATATTTATGTTTATTGTTGTCTAATTATATCATTACATTATGCTAATTTATTTACTACCTTATTATCTTCCTAAATAAAAGAGGAGTAAAAATAAAAGAAAGAGAACAAATCACTTTTTTAAAAATATTAATAGATGAACTTAAGGTTGCATAACTTTCTTTGTTACAAATCTATTGTTAGTTGATTTTTTAAATCATCTTCAATACTTTGCGTCAATGATAAGCTATCCCTTAATGTGTCATATTTTAAGTCTTTTTGACCTAGAAAAATAGTCTTAAAAAATATTCATTTTTGTACATGTTACTAACCACTAATTGTACTTCATTAATTTTGTTTATCATTAACCTTTGTTATTGTGATTTTGGTATTATTGACTTATATTTGTTTTATATTATTTATATTCACTAACCATTATTATTGTGATATTATTTCTTTATCTTGTAATTTACTTTTATGTCATTACCTTGTAATTTACATTAAAGTACTCATCATCATCATCATTGTATTAATTTATCATGCATGTTTATTTACTTGTTATTTATTTTACTGTCATCAAACATTAAAAACAACAAAAACATGATAAAATGATAAGACAAAAATATTCATTCCACTCTTAATCAACTTGGACTTAGAGGATTTCATTTTAGGACCCTTGCTTGGAGGCATTTTCCTTATCTTTGTGATACTTTGTAAATGTTGGATTTTATTTGTAACTTACATTCATGTTGTAAGAATGGCATCATGGCACCACCTTAGGGGGACATGTTTGTAAGACCATTATCCTTTGTTTAGCTTAGATCACTTTTGCACACAAAAGGCTTTCTCTTGGGCTACCTTACAATGAGACTCTTTAATTTCTCGTTGGTTATTTTGCATTCATGTTGCATAAGTCAAATTTCATAATCAAAATAAAATGAACCATTGATTCAACGTCAAGTGGCATTTTCATAGTCAAATTCAAAACATTTAATAATTACGATTATTATTGTGCGCCACGAGCCTTAAATGGTGGAGAATGAGTAAGAATGGAGCATTCCTACCCTTACTCTGATTATTTTGGACGCAAGACGCTTGTCTTGTTGTCTAGAATAATCACATCCGTCCATAGACTTTAGTACAATATAATCACAAACACCCATTTCATAAAACCCTTATTCAAGGTAAAAATAATACAACTCATCAAACTCATTTTTGTGCCTTAGGGCATCATCCCGAAAACCCTTTTTTCAAAGGTAAAATCAACCAACACATAAACATTTTCTACTCCGAACTACGGAGCTCTGATTCCTCATCCCCGAATGAGTGATACGTAAGCACAAGAGTCCCAATCCTTGGCGAGCATTATAATAACAAAAACACCCCCTTTTTCACACATTCTTTTGAAAATAAAACAATGATAGATAAATCTCATGTACGTAAAACAACCCAAATGGTTCCCATGGAGTACCATGGACGTAAGGGGTGTTAATACCTTCCCCTTACGTAACCAACTTCCGAACCCAAATCTCGGTTGCGAGACTGATTCCTTATTCTCTTTTAGCGCTTCCCGTGAGCGTCTCCTTTCCGAGGGTTTTATCGACTATTTCCTCTCTCCTCTCCGATAGAGGTAAACTAAATAAAATTCGGTGGCGACTCTTCTGACTTTGCCTCTCTTTGGCATCTCTTTAGTCCCGGTTTCGTTATCGTGAAATCCCGGTAGCGACAGCTGGCGACTCTACTGGGAAAACCAAAATTCCCTAAGCAAGTCTAGCCTAGTTTGGGTTGTTTCTCTTTTACATACGTAGGGATTTATCTATTATCTATTTATTTTTTCTATATATACTGCTTTTGTTGCTAACATGTACATTTTTTTCTTTGTTTGTTTGTTGGTCCGAAACTTTGGTTCTGTGACGAAGAATTTTTGGAAGCAATAATGATTGCAAAGGAAAAAAAACCTTGTGTGGAGGACTCCCCACCCGAGTCTGAGAGTTTTGCTTGAGATAGGAGAGGTTGAGTAGTATTGATCCACGAGGTGCCTTCCTCGTTAGGGTCGTACGAGAACCTCACTTAGTGGTAGATTCTCTTAAGGGGACTGATAACTGTCGTGCTTTCGGCGTAAGCATCTTTTCTTTTACTAGAGTCAATGACCCTAAACCCCTTTTATAACCTTTAAAACTATGGCTAGCCTAGACCGATGGTCGCGTAGTATAGGCCACCGAGGTGCCTTCCTCGTAAGTGTCGATAACAAGATCTCACTTAGAGTAGATGACTTTGATGGATTAGTCGCCTGGCAAGTAAATTGATAAAAGTGGCTGACAGTCAAGGAAGTCCATGACTCTAGGGGCAGTGTCTTACACCCAATTTTCCAAAAGCCTTAGATCACACAAAGCGAGAACCTTGGCTTACTAAGCAGTCATTATTAACTCCATGCTTCGTCACGATTGTCCAAAACCATGAACCCATGCCTAAAATCCTGTGGAAATAATAAACCAATCATTCATTCATACATTCATTCATCATTAAAATAATAAGAAAACCTCTTAAAATTTTCGTTTGTTCGAACGCAGAATTACAAGACTATTTTCCGACACAATCATGGATACTTCAATAAGTTAAAACACTTGTACTTTCCGCTTCAAGAGTCCCGACATCAGTTCATTAAAGGTCCTCTGTTCAAAGGTCGTAGCTCTCAAAGACAACAAGTTTAGAGCCAATTTTGGGAACATCGTAGATCTTCTAATCGAGAAGGTTGACTATGGTGTTATCACTACAATGTCACAATACTATGACGTCCCTTTAAGATGCTTCACTTTCCCTGACTTCCAAATCTCTCCAACCTTGGAAGACCTCGAGAGACTCCTCAATCGACCAATCAAAGAATACAACCCTTTCCCGAAGTTGGAAGAAGGCTTCTGTTTGACCGAGCTCTCACTCACCTTGGGTATCAATGCCAATAACCTAGTGGACAATTGGGGCGTTAAAGGATCCATAAAAGGTTTAACCCAAAAGTTCCTAGAAGCCCATGCTTGGGAAATGATTAAAAAAGGAAGACCCGACTTTTGTAGTGCAACCTTGGCACTTTTGATTCATGGAATTGTCCTCTTACCAAATATGGACAAGTTTGTGGATCAGTTAGCAGTTGAAGTCTTTTTAACAAAGAATCCAATGCCTTTTTTACTTGCCGATTTCTACCATACCTTCCATACAAGGCATGAGAAGAAGGGAGGTACTTTCCTCTGTTGCGCTCTTATGCTACATCTTTGGACGAGGGCGCGCATGCCTCAAAGTGGACCCTTCGCCGAAAACAAACTGACATGGCCGTAAAGATTCGCATCTCTCTCTGCCAACTCAATTCTATGGTACAAGAGGGAATGGGATACAAAGGACGTTATCACAAGATGTGGAGAATTCTCTAACATACCCTTAATAGGAACGCAAGGTTGCATCAACTACAACCCTGCTATACTCAAGAGACAACTAGGGTACGCCACGACGAATCCCCCCGAGGAAAGAGATTTCATTCCATTTGTCATCAATACCGTGGATCCACTTGATTCAAATGTGAAAAGAGTGAGAAAAGCTTGGACAAACATAGTTTGTATTGACCATGAATGGGGTAAGAAAAACATCCTAGCCAAGGAACCCTACTATGTGTGGGTAAAAGAGAAGGCTAGGATTGTTAAGATGTCGTTTATTTTTTATCCTTCTTCATTCCCGTTGATGCCCGAGCCTGAGCCTATCCTACAAGAGGACATGGACAAACTTACCAGCCAAATCAAAGAGCTCGAGTTGGAAAACACTCAACTACGAGTCCAACTGAATCGTGCCAAGGAACGTAACCACGTCTTGGAGGATAAGGGTAAGCAAGTCTGTGAAAAATTTGAAGATAGCAAGAAAAGACTCTGATTAGCCGAGGGACAAAGAGTTTGGGTTGGTGGAGCTTTATAAGGAGCTAATTCTGAGCTAGACTTCCGCAACGAAGAGTTGGATCGAGCGTCCCGAATCATCAAGGACCTTGAAAATACTGTCGAGAGGTCTAATGCCATGAAGAAAGAAGAGAGGGAAGATTACGAGGCCCATATTCTCGAACTAAGGACCACTCTAAAAGAGTATAAGGACTTTCTATCCAAGGAGCAACTAGAGAAAGAAAAGATTCACCGAAGCTTCATGCGTGAGCAGTTCAACCTTGGACGAGCTTGGGAGAAAATCAAGAACTTGAAGAGGGGAACCTATGACCAAGCCTATGTAGAATTGAAAAACAATTGTAGACATTGGGAGGAGCGTTGCCATGGATTCGAAGCTGCCATTGGTCAAAGGGACGAAATCATCCATAATCTCCAAGCCCTTTACAAAGAATGGAGGGACAAGTACAGCAACATGACGGTATTAACTAACTATGTCCTTCAAGACTTTCCCGACAAGTTGAAGGAGGCGGATCTGGTCATGTGCCCAGATAATACCCCCAAAGAGGTCTACCACTTCGTCAAGTTCTGCAAAAGAACAATGACCGAACTTATCACCGACATTGAGGCTCTCCGCAAGTCTTAAGGGGTCACTGTTAGGATGGATATCTAGTTGGTTTATTTTCTTCCATTACTTGTATTTTGAAACTTCTATGTATTGCAGTTTATTTTCCCTTCAAAGGATGAATGAAAGTTGTGATTTTTCTCTATTGTGTTTTCCTTTATTTATGATTGTGAACGTGAATAGTCAAGTAGTTTTTGCAATGAATAAACACGAATAACTAAAAAGAGCTTTTCTTTAACACAAAGGATCCATGCATCATCTGCATCTTTCAAAACACAAAAACATAAAAAACTCATCCATCCATCCTTTTTTCTGACCAGAACCAGTCTCCAAAGATGACTTTTCAGTACGATACACGAGGATGTCAACAAGCTGTCATGGAGCAACTTCAAGAGAACCAAGTTGTCCTTCAGGAAGAAGTATCCCAAATGTGGTCCCAAATGCGGCAGTTGATGGAGACTATTCAAGCAGTCGCAAGAGGGCAAGAGGTTATGGCAAAAATGCAAGAAGAAATGAACCAACGTGCGAATACTACCAATCCTCCTACCCCTCCATCGGTCGAGACTCCGACTCCAGTTCCTCAAGTTGATCCTCCAATTAGCATTAATGCACCCGACGGTGTTCCAAACGACAATCCTCATCCTCATGGTTTTGAGATAGACGACCAACACGATGCATTCTTCAACCCAAAGGATGCTTCTCAGGATGACGCCTTCGGTTCAGCAACCAACGAGGTGGAAAGGAAGGTGAAGGCTATCAAGGAAAAGCTCAAGGCAATGGGGAACACTGATGTTTTGGGCCTTGATGCGGCAGAAATGTGCTTGGTACCTGGGGTCATCATTCCGGCCAAGTTCAAAGTTCTGGACTTTGAAAAATATAAGGGAAATAGCGACCCTAGGACGCACATTAGGGCATACTACCGAAAGATGGCTACCTATTCCAGCGATGATCAACTTTTAATGCATTTTTACAAGATTCCCTCAGTGGGGCATCTTTGGATTGGTACATGCAACTTGAGGGCAACCATATTCACACATGGAGGGAAATGGCCGAGGCATTCCTCAAGCACTATCAGTACAACACTGATATGGCACCTAATCGCACGCAGTTGCAAACTCTGACTCATAGGTCTGAGGAGTCCTTCAAAGAGTATGCCCAGCGGTGGAGGGAATTAGCTGCTAGGGTACAACCCCCATTGCTAGAAAGAGAACTGATAGACATGTTTATGGGAAACCTGCAAGGTCCATACCTTGATAGAATGGTAGGGAGCACCTCTTCGGGATTTTCCGACCTAGTCTTAGCCGGTGAAAGAATAGAAAATATGATTAAAATGGGAAAGATCCAGAACTCTGCCAGTACTTCTAGTGCATCGAAGAAACCTTTTGTTCCCTACGGTAAAAAACGAGAAGGAGAGACCAATGCCACCTCCATCATTCGAACAAGAAATCCCAGTTATCCACAAGTAGCCTCCATAGCTCCTGTCCAACCAAGTCAACAACAAGTATTTGCAATTCATGTTCAAACTCAATAGCAACAACGATATTAACAACAACCGCAACGTCAGCAACAACAATAACACATGATGTGAAGGCCCGAGAGAAGATTTGACACAGTTCTCATGCCTTATAGCCACATTCTACCATATTTATTGAGGGGATCACTTGTACAACTAAGGGAGTTAGAACCCCCACCATCGGTTCTTCCTCTCGATTATGATGCAAGTGCCCGCTGTGAATTTCATTCTGGCGCTCCTGGGTATTCGATAGAGATTTGTAAAACATTAAAGTACAAGGTTCAAGATCTTATTGATTTTAAGGCAATCACGTTCACCCCCAAGAGGACGAATGTAAATAATAACCCGATGGCCTCTCACAATAATGCATTTGTGAATATGATGGAAGCTGACAATGGAAGGAGATTGATGTCCTGTGTGGACGAGTTAAAAACACCACTCATCGAGATCAAGAATGCTTTAATGAGGGATAATGCCTTTCCCATCTGTAGTAATGACTGTGAACACTGCCTGATTAACCCAGAACAATGTAGAATGTTGAAGTCTGTCATATAACAATTAATGGAGCAAGGGATCTTGGTGGTAGATTGCCCGTCCACAAAGGAAGATGTGTCTACCCTCGAGATACCATACAACGAAGTCCCTCCTCTGCAAATTCCATATGACTTCTCTCAGTTAACTTTGTCGATAAATCCTGTTACTCCAATCATAATAACAGTTCCCACACCATTCCCATATGTTGACACCAAGGCAATCCCATGGATGTATGACACCTCAGTCTACGTTCATGGTCAGAAGATTCAAGAAGAACCGTTAAAGTCTAGTGATCCAATGATCAATATCACCGGCACTAGCGGAATCACAAGAAGTGGAAGGATATTTGCACCGACACCCACTCCAATTGGAACTATCAATCCTTCAACTTCAGACAAAGGCAAATAAATTGATGACGCTCAACAAAGACAAGAACCTGCACCTTTCAATGAAGTAGACGAGTTCGTACGCATTATCAAGAAGAACGATTATCAAGTAGTTGATCAGCTTAACCAGACACCCTTGAAGATCTCAATGTTGTCTTTATTAATGTGCTCGGAGGCCCATAGGGATGTTTTGCTAAAATTTCTGAGGACAACTCACGTACCGCAAGAGATATCTGTTTGTCAGTTTGAAGGAGTAGTTAACAATATCGCTACTAGCTTAAGCTTGGGTTTCAGTGATGAAGAGCTTCCCGCCGAAGGGAGGAATCATAACAAGGCTCTCCACATTTCTATTGAGTGTGTGGACACAGTCCTATCAAGATTTTTGGTAGACATTGGGTCTTCCCTCAATGTGATGCCTAAGAGCTCCTTTGCTAAACTAACTATTGAAGGACTCGTTATGAAGCCAAGTGAGCTTATAGTAAGAGCATTTGATGGGACTAGAAGGACTGTATTCGGTGAGGTGAATTTGCCTATGAGGATTGGTCCCCATACTTTCCTTATCACTTTCTTCGTAATGGATATCTATCCAGCCTACAGTTGTCTGCTTGGGAGGCCTTGGATCCATTCAGCTGGTGCAGTCACTTCAACGCTCCACCAAAAATTGAAATTCTTAGATGATGATAAACTAGTTGTTGTCGAGGGTGAGGATGACATTATGGTAAGTGTAGCGGGAAATTCATGATCATCAAGCTATTGACAAGCTAGAGATTAATAAAAGTCAGAGATCATAGGTAAGGGGGTTGGTTACACAGAGGGAAGGTGTTAGCACCCAAAGTGTCCTAGGTACTCCTAGGGAGCCCTTTTTGTGTGCATGTGTATTTTGTACAAAGTGATGTTTACAAACAAAATAGAATGAGGGGGTGAGAAAAGAATTCATTAATTATATTTTTGTGTTTGGCAAGACCTTCGGTCTTGTGCCTACGTACCAACATAAAAATGAGGGATCAAAACCTCGTAGTTCTTGATACAAATCTCAAAATGGATGCATTGCTTTTAACAAAATTTAAGTTTGAAAGGCACAAAGGCCTAAAATGATTTGCATGAGTTAGTTCTTTTTGGCTTTTTGAAAGCTGAAGTCAAGTATAGTTAAGTTTATTTACAAGTTTGATTTAAGAAAATGAGTTTGAAAAGGCAATGGCATAAGGCCAAAGTTTCTATGTTTTTGCAAAAGTGGTCAAAGTTTAGAACAAAAGTAGTTCACACAAAGAAGATTTTGAAAATGGAGGGAGAGATTTTGAAATTAAAGAAATGGGGAGAAGATGAAGAGACTACCCTATGTACAAAATTAAAAGTTTAGAGTTGAAAATATCTGACCAAATGGGTAGCAATCCAATAGACAAAAATGTCAATAGAAACCCAGAATTCCTTTGGACTTTTAGAATCAAGCAACACACAAATGCACAATTATATTATCTTGAGGAGCAAGGCATCAAATAGAGATGGCCTCATCCAAGCTTATCCATTCCATGATCTTCTTCAAAAATATCCCATGTAACAAATGAAATCCACAAGTCATAGGTTCAAAATAACAACTTCACAATGATCATGTTGCAGATGAATCTTAGAGAGATCTTCAAAGATGTATCAGATGAAGTTCAAATTGAAAGCACTTGGTTCTTCAACAAGTTGGCATTGGCCAAGTCCATTAGCATAGGAAGGTTGCCTAGATTCTAAGTCCATTTGTCTAAGATCAAGCCAACGGTCCATACAAAAGTTTTTTTTAGGGTTTTTGTTGTTATTATGTACATTAATGGTCAAAGACCACACGGACAAACAAAGTACACAAACAAAATATATCACACAATATGGTCCAAATGGACAAAGTGAAAATTGCATTAACATAAACAATTAGAATGATATGAACAATGACAAATGGAATAAAGTGCTAAAAGTAAATTGCATTAAAGTAAAATCTTGAAATTAAAATTTAATAGTTAGTAAGTTAGAGGTTAGTTTTTGTTTTGCTTTTGCTTTTCAAGACATTCTTTGGAGAACACTTAACCCACTTATCACAAGCATGGATCCTTGAGCCAAACATCTTCCAAAGAAAGGAAAGAAGGCCAAGTTTCCACACAATACCATGAAAGAGGGGAGACTTACAATCTCACTAACTAGAATGCTTATGCCTTTTATGTCATAAATTTAGCGCTATGTTAAGCAATCGTAATTGGACTTATGTAGAAGTCACAACTATTTGAGGTCGGGCAATAGAATTTTGGTGTTAATTCATGTTAGAGACATAGTATAATGGACTATGCTCATAAAACATTCCACACACAAAAAAGAATATGCAAAAGGTGTGGCCTAATCTCATCCATACTCATGTCAATTTTTCAATCAACTAGCATTAGGACTTTGAGATGTCATAGGCCAAATGGAATGAATGAATTAAGAAGAGGAATGAGATGAAGTGGGAAGGGTATGAATGAGATCACAAATTGGTCAAAGGAGGACTTTTATTGAATTAATATCATTCATTCATTTTGGGAGATGGAATGTACATTCCATCAATCCCCTAAATCCAATGATATTAATTTGTCAAAGTCAAATCAACCTTGACCAAGGCCCAACAACAATAAGCAAACTCAAACAAGTCAATACAAATGGTCAACAAAATTTAATTGGCATTTATTCAATTAAAAATAATAAAATAATGCATTTAAATCAAATATGGTTTGTCCAATTCCTAAAATCTCATCAAAACACCAAAGAAATGGCCATGAGATTTATCATAGGTCAAACAAGGTCAAAGGACCTTGGAGAAAAAATTTCATAATCTTTGGACATTTAAAAATATTTTTAAACAATTAAAAACAAATTCAAAATCAATTAATTCATGAAAAATATTAATAATGATCCAAAAAATAATTTTAATTCAGAATATGAAAGAGAAAAATATTTGAATTTTTTTGGTGAAAGTCCCATATTTTTTGGATCAATATTGAATTTAATATGAATTATTGAAAATAATGCAATAAAAATAGAAATTCAGAAAATCAAAAATAGGTAGACCATTAGATCTCCCTTATTAATTGAGGTGGTAGATCAGATGGTCCCTAGCGCGCGTTCCACATGGACTTGAGTCAACAGCGCTGCAGATTTGGTAATTATAACCAACGATCAAGATTAAAACGAAACACATGGATCATGTGGTTCAGATGCTAGCCAACTCATCGCCGGAGCCAGAGCTCCGGTCATCTTCTCCGGTGGACCTCGCCGGACTGGTCCACCATAAACCATCAGCATAATGAAAAACAAGGACATGATCTTGAAGAAAAAATGGTACTGAGCTCGAATCTGACCTCCATTCACTCCAATTCCAAGTATATTGAGATATACATGGAATTGAATTTGAGGTACATAAACTGAGTTGCTTCGATTTGACCTCAAAGCAACTCAAACTTCTTGCCTACATTGGTAGGACTTCAGACAACCAAAGAATCAATAGAATTGAGCAAGAATTTGAGAGAATCAAAGAGTTTAAAATTTCTGAAAAATACCTTCAATGGAGGTCTGGATTCAATTGATCTTGATCTTGCTTGTGCTTGGTCTCACTCCACTTGCCTGCCGGAGAAGGATTGAATGGTTGAGAAGCTATGGATTCCTAGAGAATTGAATTCCAAAATAGTGGAGATTCAAGCTCAAACTCAAGAGAATTTTTCAGGCTTATCCTTTGAGAAATGAGGGTTTGAAATGGGGGATCAAAGTTGGCGCGGTTGTCTTCTCATTTCTGAGCAATTGAAGCTCTATTTATAGTTGGAATGGTTGATAATTGCACACTCTAATTCACTTTCCAATTTTGGAAAATGGTGATGCAATGGTGCATGGGCGTGCATAGGCCCATGAAATGATTTCTAGAGGTCCAAAAATGAACATCAGATGCTCTAAAGTAAGCTTGGATTGCAAGGCAAATGCACATTGATGTTTGAAGTTTGATCCATGCCAAGTGATGTCACCTTGTTTAAGCCATGCGCAGCGTATGCATTTCTTATCCAAAATGAATGAATTTGAGCTGTTTGGACGGGTGAGATCAAGAGGAACAACTTTCATGTTCAACACTTTTTCGTTTGGAGCTTGGAACATGGAGAGATTTGAGGTTGAAGTTTGGAAATGTTTGACATATCAAATTTTTTTTAAGTGTCAAGCCATATGTCTCAATATTCCACCTTGCTTAAATTTTTATGGGAGCTTCAAATGAGAAAAGTGTCTTCATAAAAGTTGTATCTCTCTCAAAGACCTTCAAAATGGTCACCCATTTCATGTCATTTGGATTTGAAATGATAGAGTTATGCATTTTTGAAGTTTGGAAAAATCACTTGATCAATGGTATAGGTCAAAAGTGACCTATAATGTAGCCTCATATCACATGCTCAAAAAGGTTGAATTAGCTCCCACTCCAAACATAAAAGTTGAATTAGACACATTGAATTTGATTGTGCAACTTGGAAATCTTTATCTCATAAAAATTGAGCAAGTTATGGCCTTGGGAAGTTGACTTTCAAATTAGGGTTTAGACAAAATGACCTATAATGTTTCAACATAGAAAATTATTTTCCAAGCAAAACAAGCTCTATATCTCAACATAAAAGTTGTTTAGAATGTCATTTAGAGAAATTTTTATCTTGGAATCATTTTCATATGGTGAAAATTGTAGGAGATATGGTCTAGGGAGACCCAGTTTTGATCAGATGAATTCATCTGGCCAACCACCATCAACCAACTTGCTAATTTCCAATTCTCTTGACTTTCTTGGCTCATGGTAGATCATATATGCATAAGATGATGAATTTTGAAGTGTCCCTTGAGAAATTTGATCAATTTGTGAGATAGCTTATTGGAGAAGTTACTCAAGATACCCTGTCAAACTAGGGTTTCTAAGGAAAATCACCTTCAAACTCTTATATGATGCTTATAACCATTCTTACACCGTAAAAATGGGAGACAACCCTACAGAGAAAGTAATCAACAAAAGCCGCTCAGAAACCATGAGGAAACTCTGACTGGGAGCAAATGCAATCTATTGGGGAAGATCAACCATTTCTGAAGATCAACCCTTCTGGGGAGATATGAACTTCGCTAGGGATGTATAAACTCCGTTGGGGAAGGCCAAAACTTTGTTGGGGACAGAGAAAGAAGCTCCACTAGAGAAGGTCAAAACTCTGCTAGGGATAGAGAAAGTGTAAGACCCCAATTTTGACCCTAAGATCCCTCATGCATTTCCATCATAAGCATTAGCATTGGGATCATGTCTTGGCATCCTTCTTACCCCTCTTTCATTGGGTTTGTTTTGGGAGAGATCACCAAGCACTTTGTGATTATATGATACCTGTATATTATCATTTTACTAACTAAAATACTAAAAATATGTCTTCGCATTTGCCTAAATCTTTTGTAGGAAGGGCATGATCTCATTGATTCATCAAGATCACATCTAGGGTTTGAGACCCTCATGAACAAAGAGCACAACCAAGAATTGATTCAAGAATGGTTATAAGAATCATATATGAGTCCCAATGTTCTCTACATGTTATATTGATCAAGTTTTCCTCAAGAGTTTGAGGGTGATTTACCTTAGAAACCCTAGTTTGAGAAGGTATCTTGAGTAACTTCTCCAACAAGCTATCTCACCAATTGATCAAATTTATCAAGGGACACTTCAAATTTCATCATATTATGCATATATGATCTATCATGAGCCAAGAAAGTCAAGAGAACTGGAAATTAGCAAGTTGGTCGATGGTGGTTGACTAGATGAATTCATCTGATTAAAACTGGGTCTCCCTAGACCCTATCTCCTACAATTTTCACCATATGAAAATGATTCCAAGAGAAAACTTACTCCAAATGACATTCCAAACAACTTTCATGTTGAGACCTAGAGCTATTTTTTCTTGGAAAAGCATTTTATTTGTTGAGACATTATAGGTCATTTTGTCTAAACCCTAATTTGAAGGTCAACTTCCCAAGGCCATAACTTGCTCAATTTTTATGAGATAAAGATTTCCAAGTTGCACAATCAAATTCAATGTGTCTACTTAAACTTTTATGTTTGGAGTGGGAGCTAATTCAACTTTTTTGAGCATGTGATATGAGGCTACATAGGTCACTTTTGACCTATACCATTGATCAAGTGATTTTTCCAAACTTCAAAAATGCATAACTCTATCATTTCAAATCCAAATGACATGAAATGGGTGACCTTTTTAAAGGTATTTGAGAGAGGTACAACTTTTATGAAGACACGTTTCTCATTTGAAGCTCCCATAAAAAGTTAAGCAAGGTGGAATATTGAGACATATGGCTTGACACTTAGAAAAATTTTGATATGTCAAAAATTTCCAAACTTCCACCTCAAATTTCTCCAAGTTCCAAGCTCCAAATGAAAAAGTGTTGAACATGAAAGTTGTTCCTCTTGATCTCACCTTTCCAAAGAGATCAAATTCATTCATTTTGGATAAAAAATGCATACGTTGCGCATGGATTAAACAAGGTGACATCACTTGGCATGGATCAAACTTCAAACATCAATGTGTATTTGCCTTGCAATCCAAGCTTACTTCAGAGCATCTGATGTTCATTTTTGGACCTCTAGCAATCATTTCATGGGACTATGCGCGCCCATGCACCATTGCATCACCATTTGCCAAAATTGGAAAGTGAATTAGAGTGTGCAATTATCAACCATTCCAGCAATAAATAGAGCTTCAATTGCTCATAAATGGACAGACAATCGCGCCAGATTTGATCCCCTATTTCAAACCCTCACTTCTCAAAGGATAAGCCTGAAAAATTCTCTTGAATTTGAGCTTGAATATCCACTATTTTGGAATTCAATTCTCCAGGAAACCATAGCTTTTTAACCATTCAATCCTCTTCCTGCAAGAAAGTGGAGTGAGTCCAATCACAAGCAAGATCAAGACCAGTTGAATCCAGACCTTCATTGAAGGTATTTTTCCGAAATTTTGAACTCTTCGATTATCTCAAATTCTTGCTCAATTCAATTAATTCCTTGGTTGTCTGAAGTCCTACTAATGAAGGCAATAAGATTGAGTTGCTTTGAGGTCAAATCGAAGCAACTCAGTTCATGTACCTCAAATTTCTACTCCACATATCTCTCAATATATTTGAAGGCTTGTTTGAGCACAAGGGTTGACATCAGTTCATATCCAGCATCAGTCAAGAACACAGTGGATATCAAGAGTTAGTAGAGGGATTAAGGATCATTTATATTCAATGTACCCCTTTTCCATGTAAATTACCATTTTCAACTTTGTAAAATCTATGGAGTCTTGTCATTTACAGACTACCATTCTATTAAATAAAGTTGAGCCTTTATCCAAATTGTTTCTGCTCTTATTTACTTCAGCCAATAGTTTTAAATTTTTCTTATGATCATTTTGAAATTAATTTTTAAATCAAAATCAAGTTTTCTTGAAAATATAAAAGCAAGAACTTTTCCAAAGCAAGTAAAAGGAATATCAACAACATTTCAATAAATAGCAAGTCCTTAAGTGTGAAGCATCAGAGGTTCCCCAAGCAGTAACTCTTTGGGTATCCCTAGACATTAGTGTTGATTCATTTCCTCAATGGAGTGCCATTATCCCCAACTGATAGATTCAGTTCCCCGGTGGAGTGTTTGATTCCCAGTGGAGCTTCTTTCTCTATCCCCAACAAGAGTTTCGGCCTTCCCCAGCGGAGTTTGTGCATCCTTAGCGAAGTTCGTATCTCCTTAGTAGGGTTGATCTTCAGAGTTGGTTGATCTTCCCCATTAGATTGCATTTTTGCTCCCAGTTAGAGTTTCCTCCTGGTTTCTGAGCATCTTTTGTTGGTTATTTTCTCTATAGGGTTGTCTCCCATTTTTATGGTGTTGACCTAAAATTCCCCACATATTGGACGTTCTATCCTCAACAGATCTCCTCCGTCCTTTAGCTAGGGTTGAGCCCTTTGGATGTTGATCTCTCTGTTCTCCGGCAGTAGTCTCTATATTTTGTGGATTGACCGAGGATTGTACCGGTGGTTCAATTTCTTTGTGACACCTCTGTATCCTTTGTGATCGTTTTGTCAGCATAATCATCATATATACATACACATATGCATTAATATAATTTCATGATTTGGATATCCTGCATCTTCATATTTGATTTATTTGAGATTCTCATTCTCTGTTATGGCGGTACTTTATCCCCATACCAAATCTAGTGTCTGTCCTCCTTCAAATTGTAGAGTGTCAGCCCCTTAAGCAGAAAGACTTTAACCTTTCTCCGTTTCCCCACTAAGTTTGTTTCCTCGTGGATGGTTGTTATTTCAATTTCCTTTCTAGTGAATTTCCTGGATGGAATTACTCCCCTTGAGTTATGTCCTCATTGGGTTGAGTCTTGATTGACCGTTTTCTCTCTAGCTCTTACCTAGATAGATGTTTTGGTCCCCTAAGAGTCTATTGCCCAGTAACTGGTAATATTCTTCTTAGTTTGCAGTTTGTTACTTCTTGCCCAATACCCGGCAAAAGTACCCTTTTTTTCCTCAATGGAGTCCCCCGAAAGTATATCCTTGATATGTTCATCCTAACCGATGACGAGTATAAGACCCCAATTTTGACCCTAAGATCCCTCATGGCATCATAACATTGCATTTTGCATCTTGCCTCAAGGATCATAAGCATCTTGGCTCTTATCTTTGGGTGGGATCTTTTGAGAGTTGGTTTGAGATCACCAAGCATGCTTGAATTGTATATTATTGTTTTTCTTATTTTTATTCACTAACCAAAAGCACAAAAATATGTCACTAACATCTTTTGTTTGTAGATTGAGCAGTCACAAGATCCAAAGCTTCTAGGAGATCCTATGTGCATTGATATGGCCAAGTAAAGATGAAAGCAAGAATGGAAATGGTTCCTAAAGTTATAATCCATCAAATATGACTCCCAAGTATCTCAATTCATCATTTTGATCAAATCAAACCAAAGGGTTTGAGGTTTGTTTCCCAAGGAAACCCTAATTCATCTGTGAATCAACTATGCCTTGCTCATGAAGCAACCTCAACTTTTGATCAAATGAAATCAAAGGAATTTCTTTCAATCATCATTTCATGCATATTTGAGCTTATTTGAGTGTCCTCAATCATCAAATCATCAAGATATGAAGTGTGGACTTGAGAAGTTGATCAGTCAATTCATCTGACTATTTTGAATTACACTGAGACCTAACTTTTAATGTGTTTGTCAAATGGAGATGAACCCAAGAGAAAACATGTTCTTAAGAACCATATGAACAACTTTCGTGTTCATCAAAAATTGATTTGAAGCTTGGAAGGTCATCATCCACTTCAAGACATTATAGGTCATTTTGACTGAAACCCTAGTTTTGGGTCAACTTCCCAAGAACATAACTCCTTCATTTTTCATGATTTTGAGGTGGGATAAAATGAATTGGAAAGCTTAATATTTATACTTCAAATGTTATGTTGAGCAAAATTTCAAAATCCTAAAATAAATACATGTGATAAGGCAAAACATTATAGGTCACTTTGGACCAAAAGCATTGAAATGTGAAAAAGTCCAACTTCAAGTGCCCATAACTTCTTCATAAAAAATCCAAATGATGCAAAATTTAAGTCCAAAGTGATTTTATTGAAAATATATACAACTTTGATGTTGAAGATTTTGTCATTTGGAACTTGCATCATTGAAACATAGGTGCTTAAAGTTTGGCCATTTTTGAAAATCTCACATGTACATGTTTTGCACCCTACACTTCATGACCACTTTTCATCAATTTCCAAGTTTCAAATGAAGTTTTGATCAACATAACAAATGATCCTCATGCAAAAAGCTTTCCAACCATTACTCATAAGGTTGTGTTTCAAGTTTGGACATGGCATTTTCGAAGGCATGAACATATTGGTACAATTTTGGAAACCATTTAAATTTGCATTGCATGAGCCAATACTACACCATTTGCACGTCCAGTTTGCATATGCTGATGATTAGCTGCCAAATCCAAGTGGAATTAGACCCTCCATGCGGCTGTACAGGCCCATGCATGGAGGCCCTCTCCATTCATGCAACACTTTGATCATGCATTTCAGCCATGCTTTTGCTATAAATACAATGCTCATGCCTCTCATTTCAGCAACCTAGAGGCGCCCTAAATGCTGCACGACTGATCCCTCAACCACACTCAAAAGGAACTCACCAATTTTCTCTCAATTTTCAGATCTAGAATTCAATTTTATTGATTGTTTTTTTAGATCTAAAGTTCCTTAGCCTTGCTCACTTTGATCCCTAGAGTATACTGCAAGCATCCATAGTAAGAAATTATGCTCTCAAACTCTACAAATCAGAGGTTTACTTCAAACTTTATTTTCTTTGAATCTGCTCATATATTGATTGTTTCTTGTCATTGTTGTGTGATCTAAAGTCCTCTTCATAGAGGCAGTTGATTTGAGCTTTGAATTGTCAAATTCTAGCAAGTTCAGTTGAACACCATAGAAATTCCATCTCTGATTTCTCTCAATGTAGAAATCTAGAATGGATTTGGTTGGTACGGGGGTGATGTACATCACCCCAGCTTTCGATTGGTACCTAGATCGTGGCATTTGGTACACATTTATTTCTCTGCAAATTTGATCTTCACCGGAAGCTGGCCGGAGAAGACGGTGGCGCAGGTCACTGTCCAACCTCCAGATTGAATCTGAACCATCCATTTGCTTTTCCAGATTTAATCTCGTCCACTCAATGTTATGACTTATTTATTTGCCATGTGTGATTCAGTTGACTCGTGTGTATGGTGAGCGCGCGCTTCCTGGCCACGTGATGGTCCACATCAATTAATGAGATCACATCAGACGCTCCACGCTTTTTCACATTTTTTTAAATTCTGATTTTTTTTCTTTTATTCCTTTTAATTCCATTTCATTTTAAAAATTCATATCTCCTTCATTATTGGTCCAAAAAATGTGAGACCAATTGCATTTTTCTTCTTTTAATTTCTAGTTTCTAAAAATGATTTTTAATATTTTTTATTTTATCATTTGATAATTTTTAAGAATTTTCTCTTTTCTGCTTATCTTTAATTCATTTTAAATAGTTTTTGATAATCAAAAAATACAAAAATATTTTTCCTACCTCTTTGAATAATGATAGATCTATGAAAAATATTCTCATCAATTTATTAATTGATTTGAGATTTTAATTCGATTAGGTTATTTTTTATGCATTTTTAATTGATTAAAAATAGTTTCTGACTTCTAAAAATGTTGAAATTTTTTGTCAAACTTTGTTTGACCTTGTTGAACTTAGGATAATTCACTTGGACTTTTCAAAGTTGATTTGAAGTGAGTTTGAAGTTTGACCTTTCTTTTATTATTTTAATTCAAGTATTATTTTAATTTTGAAAAATACCAAAAATATTTTATTTGTTTCTTGACTCCTAATCTTCATCTTACTTATGTTTACTATTGTTTGACCTTGATCTTCTCTATCTTTGGTCAATGCTTGTTGATTATTTCATTCCATTTCCATTAATGTACTTTAATATTCATCTTCTTCTTTTTCTTTTTTCATCAATGAGTTAAAGATTGGTGGTTAGCCTTGATACATGGGAGGTTTAACCTTTCTTGATTCAAATCTAATTCAACTTGGTCATGGATCAAGTGAATGGCTTTCCATTAAGGATAGGTTGCTTTCTAATCAAGCAAAGAACCTAAATCAATACAAGATCATTTCTCATATTCTTTTGGCATGACAAGTTGTAGGAGCTTGATTCACTAATCAAGATCTCTAACTTGTGTTGTTGCCTACATTATTATTGACCGACCTCAGATAGTTGTGACTTTTGCATAAGTCCAATTATGATTGCTTAACATAGCGCTAAATTGCCTTATGGCACACTAACTCTAACACTAACCATTAACCATTAACATTTAATTCTTGCACTTTACATTTATGCAATTTACTATTCTTGTACATATTATTCATTTGCTTTTTCCTTTGCTTATTTCAGCACATGTTTATGTTAATGCAATTTGCCTTTTGCTCACTTGAGCACATAACTGTGTATATACTTGTGTGCTTGTGTTTTGTTTGATTGTTGTGAACCAAATGCCAAAATGGACAAAAAGGACTTATGCTTTAGGACATTCCCTATGCAAAATTGGAGTAAAAGAGCAACTAGGCATTGGGCCTTTAGAGTGCTATAAAAGTCAAAGAGCAACTAGGCATTAGGCCTTTAGAGTGCTATAAATGTTGAAGAAAACTTTGAAAAGACCAATTTCTAAACTCCTTCTTGTTCATTCTTTGTTTGCTTGATAGAACTTTTTGATGGTCGTGTTCTTGTGCTAGGGACTCCAACGTTAAGCCTAAGTGAAGAACCATTGTCATGAGCTTCTAAAAAGAGATATCTAAGAGCCATTGGGGATCTTCTAAGAGCTTGCTTGATTGATTTGATTGCTTGAACTTACACTTATTTGCTTGCTTATTCCAAAGGATGGGAGCTACTTGGATCATCAATATGATCTCAAGAGAGGAACTCCATTTGTGGTCTTATTTCTTCTCCTTCATCTCTTGTATGATTAGGACTTTACCCATTCTTCTTCTTCCCTCCACTCAAACCCAAGCCAAAACTTTTGTGCAAACATTAACATTTCTTTTTAAACACTAGAAACCTAAGCATTATGCTTTTGATTTTCAAACTTTCTTTTCTTAACACTTATTTTGAATTGAATCTTTAAGTCAATTTTGACCATATTTTGTAATTACTTTTCATTGGTAAATATAACCCATTCAAGTACTTTTGTGGTTTCAATGGCCACTTTCTTATCAAAAACATTTCATAACCAATAGCTATTAGGTTTGAGTTATCCTTGAGGTAGATGTAATACTCACCTATACCCTTAGTGATGGACAATGAGTCTTCCATGCTTATTATAGGGTTAACCCCTCACTAGCATGTTGAAGCTATCCTCACATGGTGGATTTGTGGTTTTAGGTTGAGTTTTCTCCCTTGGATAACAAAAGACCTTAAGGCTTTTGGACCAATCAATTCACCAACTTGTTTTGAGATTTTTACCCCGAACTACGAGGTTTTGATCCTAATCTTTTTTAAGATAGTACGTAGGCAATGGGTTTATCCATTCAAACAAAAAATTGTAAATAACTTGTATATTCTCCTTTCATCTCTTCAATCATGTTTGCACAAACAAATTTTCACAAAATACCAACCTTACAACAAGTGTGAAAAGGGCTCCTTTAGCGGGGTATTCGTTACCATTAGAGATATTGACTAAATCTAAGGTAAACCATACAAGTCGAGTCGCCACCGCACTTCTATTTATCCAAAGGAATGGTTATAAAATGAACAAAAACCTAAAAGTTTTATCGAATAAAAAACTAGTAAAAATGTCAGAGATCGGGGTAAGGGGGTTGGTTATACAATGGGAAGGTTTTAAGCACCCAAAACATCCTAGGTAGTCCTATGGAGCCCTTTTCACATTTGTTGTAAGGTTGGTATTTTGTGAAAATATGTTTGTGCAAACATGATTGAAGAGATGAGAAGAGAATATACAAGTTATTTACATTTTTTTGTTTGGATGGATAAGCCCATTGCCTACGTACCATCTTAAAAAAGATTAGGATCAAAACCTCGTAGTTCGGGGTAAAAATCTCAAAATGAGTTGGTGAATTGATTGGTTCAAAAGCCTTAAGGTCTTTTGTTATCCGAGGGAGAAAACTTAACCCAAAACCACAAATCCATCATGTGAGGATAGCTTCAACATGCTAGTGAGGGGTTAACCCTATAATAAGCATGAGAGACTCATTGTCCATCACTAAGGATATAGGTGAGTATTACATCTACCTCAAGGATAACTCAAACCTAATAGCTAAAGGTTATGAAAAGTTTTGATTAAGAAAGTGGCCATTGAAACCACAAAAGCATTTGAATGAGTTATATTTACCAATGAAAAGTATTTACAAAATGGTCAAAGTTGATTTAAAGATTCAATTCAAAATGAGTGTTATAAAAAGAAAGTTTGAAAATCAAAAGCATAAGGCTTAGGTTTCTAATGTTTGAAAACAAGTGTTAAATGTTTGCACAAAAGTTTTGGCTTAGGTTAGAGTGAAGGGAAGAAGAAGAATGGCTAAAGTCCTAATCATACAAAAGATAAGGGATAAGAAACAAGACCACAAATGGAGTTCCTCTCTTGAGATCATATTGATGATCCAAGTAGCCCCCATCCTTTGGAATATGCAAGCAAAATAAGTGTAAGCTCAAGCAATCAACATAATCAAACAAGCTCTTAGAAATCCCCAATGTCTCTTGTATCTTTCACTTTGGATGAACATGGCAATGATTCTTCAAGTTGAGTTCTCATAGGATTCCCTAGCACAAAAGCACACACATCAAAAAGTTTTATGAAGCCAATCAAGAATGGACAAGAGTGAGTTTAGATGCTTGGTCCTTCTAATCCATCTTCAACATTAAGGTCCTTTTACTCCAATTTGCATAGGGAATGTCCTAGAAACTAAGTTCATTTGTCCATTTCTTTTCATTTGGTCCATAATAATTAAAACAAAACACAAGCACAATAATATATACACAATTATGTGCTCAAGTGAGCAAAAGGCAAATTGCATTAACATAAACATGTGCTCAAATGAGCAAAGGGAAAAGCAAATGAATAATATGTATAAGAATAGTAAATTGCATAAATGTAAAGTGCAAAAAGTAAATGTTAATGGTTAATGGTTAGTGTTAATAGTTAGTGTGCCATAAGGCAAATTTAGCGCTATGTTAAGCAATCGTAATTGGACTTATGTAGAAGTCACAACTATCTGAGGCCGGTCAATAATAATGTAGGAAACAACACAAGTTAGAGGTCTTGATTAGTGAATCAAGCTCCAACAACTTACCATGCCAAAAGGAAGATGAGAAATGATCTTGTATTGATTTAGGTCCTTTGCATGATTTAGGAAGCAATTTATCCTTAATGCAAAGCCATTCACTTGATCCATGATCAAGATGAATTAGATTTGAATCAAGGAAGATTAAACCTCCATGTATCAATGCTAACCACCAATCTTTAACTCATTGATCAAAAAGAAAAGAAGAAGAAGAAGAAGATGAAGAATACTAAAGTACATTAAATGGAAATGGTATGTACTAATCAACAAATGTTGACCAAAGATTGGGAAGATCAAGGTCAAACAATAGAAAACATAAGCAAAATGAAGATTAGAAGTCAAGAAATAAACAAAATATTTTTGGCATTTTTAATATTTAAAATAAAACTTGAATTAAAATAATAAAGAAAGGTCAAACTTCAAATTCACTTCAAATCAACTTTGAAAAGTCCAAGTGAATTATCCCAAGTTCAACAAGGTCAAACAAAGTTTGACAATTTTTTTTAGCATTTTTAAAAGTCAGAAACTATTTTAAATCAATTAAAAATGCATAAAATAACCTAATTGAACTAAAATCTCAAATAAATCTCAAATCAATTAATAAATTGATGAGAGTATTTTTCATAGATCTATCATCATTCAAAGAGGTTGGAAAAATATTTTTGTATTTTTTTGAATATCAAAAGCTATTTAAAATGAATTAAAAATAACCAGAAAAGAGAAAATTACTAAAAAATATCAAATCATAAAATAAAAAATATTAAAAATCATTTTTAGAAAGTAGAAATTAAAAGAGAAATAATGCAATTCATCCCATAATTTTTGGACAAATAATGAGAGAGATATGAATTTTTGAAATGAAATGGAATTAAAAAAATAAAAGAAAATAAAATCAGAAATTAGAAATTATGGAAAATCCACACGCGTTGGATCCAAGCTCATTAATTGAGCTGGAGCATCAGACGGCTGTGGCATGCGCGCGCATCATGATCCTCAGTCAACTGAATAACACAAACATTTAAAAAAAGTCATAAGATCCAAGAGCCCTGATTCAATCTGGGAATCATCATCAACGACCTAGATCAAAACTGGAAAATGAACGGTGGTCAGCGCCACCGTCTTCTCTGGCTAGCTCCAGCGAAGGTCCAAATTTGCAGAGGAGAAAATGTCAACCAAAATGCAGATCCAGGTATCAAACGAAAGGTGGAGTGATGTACATCACTCCTGTACCAACCAAATTCACTCTAGATTCCTATTGAGAGAGAAATCAGGGATTGAATTTCATGGAGTTCAACTGAAACTTGTTGGATTTTGAAAATTCAAAGCATGAAATGATTGCCTCTATGAAGAGGACTTCAGACAACACAACAACAACAAGAAACAAGCAACATATGAGTTGATTCGAAGAATTTAAAATCAGAAGTAAACCTCTGATTTGAAGAGCTTGGATTCACAATTTCTTGGTGCTAAAGCTTGCAGTTCACTCTATGGATGAAGGAGAAGAAGGCTAAGGAACTTTAGATCTGAAATTTCAATCGAGGAAATCAAAATTCAGATCTGAAATTTGAGAGAAAAGTGAAATAGTTCCTTTGGTGTGAGGGTGGGATTTCAGTTGCACAGCATGTAGGGCGCCTTAAGGTTGAAGAAATGAGAGGCCAAGCACTCCTATATATAGCAAATGGCAAGATGGAAGCATGAACAAAGCATTGCATGGATGGAAAGGGCCTCCATGCATGGGCCTGTACAGGCGCATGGAGGGCCCAATTCCACTTGATTTGGCAAGCTGAGATCACAATTGAATGAAATGGACGTGCAGATTGGACTGTATGAGCTCATGCATGGCAATTGAAATGATTTTCACAAAATGCACTATTACATTGAAGCCTTCGAAAATGCCATGTCCAAAATCAAAATGCAACCTTATGAGTAATGGTTGGAAATATTATTGCATAAGGAACAAATTTCATGTTGATCAAAACTTCATTTGGGCCTTGGAAATTAATGAAAACTGAACTTGAAGTGTAGGGTGCAAAACATGCATATGTGAAATTTCCAAAATTGGCCAATGTTCAAACCCTTATGTCTCAATGATGCAAGCTCCAAATGACAAAATCTTTAACATTAAAGTTGTATATATTTTCAAGTCAATAAATTTGGACTTAAATTTTGCATCATTTGGATTTTTGATGAAGAAGTTATGGACACTTGAAGTTGGACTTTTTCACATTTCAATGCATTTGGTCCAAAGTGACCTATAATGTTTTGCATTATCACATGTATTTATTTTGAGATTTTGCAATTTTGCTTAACATAACATTTGAATTAGACATCTTAATCTTTCCAATGCATTAAGTCCCAACTCAAAATCATGAAAAATGAATGAGTTATGTTCTTGGAAAGTTGACCTAAAATTAGGGTTTCAGTCAAAAGGACCTATAATGTCTTGGAATGGATGATGACCTTCAAAGCTTCAAATCAATTTTTTATGAAAATTAAAGTTGTTCCTATTATCCTTAAGAACATGTTTTCTCTTAGGGTCATCTCCATTTTCCAAACACATAAAAAGTTAGGCTCAGTGCATTTCAAAATAGTAAGATGAATTGACTGATCAACTTCTCAAGTCTACACCTCATATCTTGATGAATTGATGATTGAGGACACTCAAATAAGTTCAAATATCCATGAAATTATGAATTAAAGAACTCCCTTGATTGTATTTGACCATGGGTTGAGGCAACTTCGTGAGCAAGGCACAATTGATGAATAGCTGAATTAGGGTTTCCTTGGGAAACAAACCTCAAGCCCCTTTGATTTGCTTTAATCAAAATGATGAATTGAGATACTTGGGAGGCATATTTGATGGGTGAGAGCTTTGGGAACCATTACCATGCTTGCTTTCATCTTCTCTTGACCATATCAATGCACATAGGATCTCCTAGAAGCTTTTGACCTTGTGACTGCTCAAGCTACAAACAAGAGATGTTAGTGACATATTTTTGTGCTTTTGGTTAATGAATAAAATGAAAAAAGCAATAATATACAATTCAAGTATGCTTGGTGATCTCAAACCACTCACAAGAGAGATCTCACCCTAAAGGCAAAGGGAACCAAGATGCTTATGATCCTTGAGGCTATGCAAATGCAATGTTATGATGTCATGAGGGATCTTAGGGTCAAAATTAGGGTCTTACAGATGCCCCTATTTAAGGTCATTCTAGTCGGAGAAGTGAAGGTTAAAATCTTCGTCTCGACGAGGTAGAATGGGCTTAAATAATAACAAAGAGACGAATTTTGGTCCCTAAGATACCTCATGATGCAAATGTATGCATGCAAAAGGTAATACTCTGTGGGGATATGTGTCCACAAAGAAGAAAAGAAATCCGGAGAAACTGACAATCCATATGAGTAATTCACTTCATGGGACAAAGACTTTGAGACTCTTATGGGGATAAGAAAGGAGATAAATTGCGTGAGCAGGTCACAACTTAGAACTTGCTGAGACACGAGAGGGATTCCATGAAAATAAATCAATGGAAAGACTCGAGCTGACTCAAAGAGGCATGTATTGGGGAATATGCCAATACAGCGGAACTATCCACAAAGAATACTTCGGATGAAAATCCGGACTCAGATGGGGAAAATCCACCAAGGGACTCCACTGAGGAATGTCCAAACAGAACTCCTCTGGGGAAACACCAGGATGAGGTATTACCAGTTACTGGGTAATAAGCTCAAGGAGACATGTGATCAAAACACCAGTATGAGGGTGAAAGAACAACATGCTCGGGGAGAATGAATATCTAAGACCAGTATAAGGGTGAGAGATATCAAACATCCAAAAACATCTGAGGAAGACCTAAAAAGGTATATTTCAACTCAGGAAAAACTGACTCCACATGGGACAAAAAGTCATAATAGGGAGCAGAGAGGAAGGAACACCAGGGATACCGGTTACTGGGCATATAATAGGTGACCGACCAAGCGTGAATTGGGGAATATTTCCAAGACACTCATCATCCAAAAGAGGGCTAAAAAGCAGACTCGACTACAGGATGGGCATTCGATTCCACAAAAGGGGATACGAATCTTACTCGACAGGGGAAGAGCAACAGACTTCGACCAAAGAGTGCATGAGATATATTATCTATTACCGTCAGAACGTAGATAACACACTCGCATGGAAGATTATCCACAATCGGCTACTGGGTTAATGAAGGATAAATCAACCGAAGGAAAAGGGCATCGGGATACCAAATACTAGGTATAGAGATGACCAAATCAAGGAAAGAAACAATCATTACCCGACAAAAGGTAAATGAAAGACGACTCGCTGGGGATACATTGACAAAGGCAATGATCCGGGAGATATATCACCAGCTACTGTGAGATATACTCATGATAGGTGAAAGACTATCAATACCGAATATTGGATAAAGATAACCATCAAGGAGGGGATTACATCTACCAGATGCTGGGTAGAAAACCACGGGAGAGTAACCGTCATCGATTAGGATGAACGAAAACAAAGTTACCTCTGCAAAGGGATAAAATAGGGTTTACAACTACCGGTATGGGGGTAGAAAACCACAAACTTCGTCGAGGAAAAGATGGATAATTACTGGTTACTGAGCAAGGAAAAACGCAAAAAGCCAATCTAGGAACAAACTAGAGAGGCACGATGAACAAAAACTCATCCCTATGAGGATATAACTCAGGGGGGACTCCATCCCAATATATGTGTTGGGAGGAACAGAAGTAACAATCATCCATGAGGACATAACTCAGTGGGGAGTATGGAAGAAAGGATAAACACTTTCTGCTTATGAGGGCTGACTCTACATGGGGAGATCAGACACAAACATCTGCTTGGGGAAATATATTACCAGCAGGAGATGACAAACAAAGATATATGGCAAAGAATGCAACATGAATATCTGAATGTTAAAATTATATGCATATATGCATGGTTTATGTATGATGAATGCTGACAAACAGACATATCTAACACAAACAGGTCCAAAGATCGATGGACAAACATCCGGGACTACAACTCGAGAGAGAAAGCCAGGCCTACTGGGGAACATCCCATCTGATGGGGACCAGAGATACCAGGAAACACAGATCTTTGTAGGGGAAAGAGCATCAGTCATCCCAGTCAGGGACAAGATCATCACGCAGATAAACTCCGTTGTAGAAGAAACTCTACTAGGGAAATTATCAGAGGGGATAATGGAACTCTGTGGGGAACGACCACCAATCAGAAGCTTCCAAGGTCACCACTAAATACTGCACTACCAAATAGATCACATCTGCCGAGGAGGAAAGATCACTACTCTGCTGAAGGAAAGAGGGATGAATATCTTTACCAAACGACTCTGCTCGGGAGAAAAACCACAAAAGGCTATGGAGGAAGAGGATACAAGCATGTTGGGAATATGAACAAATGTCTTAGCCTAATGGGAATCATACCATCTTTGGGAGAGCACTGAAGACATCCCAAGTATCCTTTCATCATTGTGAATGTTCACTTTGTTTAAAACAAGTTATGGAAAAATTTATTTATTTAAACAATGATATTTCTCAATTAAAACATGCAAAACATTTGTTGAATAAAAACAAATAAGAATGCAAATAATTGGATAAAGGCTCAAATTTATTTGATGGGATGGTAGTCTGCAAATGGCAAGACTCCATAGATCTTTACAAATTTGAAATTGGTGATATATATTGGAAAAGGGATACATTGAACATAATGACCATTTCTCCACCAACTCTGAATCTCATGTATTTGCAGCTTCAGTTGACGATGACTGAGCAAAAATCTCTGACAGATGACAGCTTGTAGAACAAAGTCTTGTCAGGATGCAGTTACTTGCCAAATCCCTAATTTTTGCCTAGATTTCCCCAGGGTGAGGTACTCAATCTAGCGGGATATATATTCATTTTTTCATGTCTCTAACTTTTTCCTGGATCGCCCTTTCGGGTTTTCAATCCACCGAGACGCTCATTTTTGCCTAAGCCGCCCTTTCGGGTTTTTAACTTAGCAAGCTATTCTGTTTTTTATTTTATTTTTAGGTGAAGTATTTCTTGACTGCATTTGAATTCACAGGATGAGTGAAATCCTCCCCATCCATAGTTGTAAGTATCAAAGCACCGCCTGAAAAGGCTCTCTTAACAACATATGGACCTTTATAGTTTGGAGTCCACTTGCCCCTGGAATCGGGCGCGAAAGACAAGACTTTCTTGAACACAAGATCACCTTCTCGGAACACACGAGGTTTGACCTTCTTATCAAAGGCTTTCTTTATCCTTTGCTGATATAACTGACCATGGCACATGGCAGTCAATCTCTTTTCTTCTATCAAATTCAGCTGGTCAAAACGACTCTGAACCCATTCAGCATCAGTCAACTTGGCTTCCATCAAAACTCTCATTGATGGGATCTCCACCTCTACTGGGAGTACAACCTCCATGCCATAAACAAGAGAGAAAGGGGTTGCCCCTGTTGAAGTGCAGACAGATGTACGATATCCATGCAAAGCAAATGACAACATCTCATGCCAATCTTTGTACGTAACAACCATCTTCTGGATAATCTTCTTGATATTTTTATTAGTAGCTTCAACAGCCCCGTTCATCTTGGGTCTATAAGGAGAAGAATTATGATGCGCTATCTTGAACTCGCTACATAGCTCTTTCATCATCTTTTTGTTCAAGTTAGATCCATTGTCAGTAATGATCTTATCCGGCACACCATAACGGAATATGAGTTGATTCTTGATAAACTTCACAACCACCTGCCTGGTTGTAATACCCCAAAATTTACCCTTCATTTTTCCTGGAAGCATGGGATTATGTTTTACACTTCATTAGCATCATACTAGGTCATACTCATTGCATACTGCATTAGTGACATGGAAATCAGGTTTTGATTGATCACTCCTTAACAGAAGGAGCCCACACAAAGCAATATTGAGAATTGGACTTCATTTTCTAAATATACAAGTCTCAAGGGTCTCAGGGGTCTCCAAGTATCTTATCATGGTCCTCAGTTCATCAGTGAAGGATTCAGAGCTATCAGAGTGTTCATCTGGATTTAATCAGGAAATTAGGGTTTCATGGCTACCTACAACATGCAATGTTTGGTTGGAAGTAGAGGGGTTCATCCATGTCATGATTGGAGAGGCATCTTGGCCTAGGAAGATTCACAATTATCTCAGAAAGATCCATTGGCAAGCAGTGCAATCAGTTCCCGATCAATTTTGCCCTAAATTAGGGTTTGGTATAAAATCAGTTTATTTCTGATTCTTTGGGTGAAACTCTTTTCCATAGCCCTCCATATGTCCACAAGGGTCTACATACAAAAATCATTTTTTTATTTGAGCCAGAGGTGCTTCAATTGATCACTGGAATCGGGAATCAGATAGTTTGGGAAAAGTCAACTGTGGGGCCAGAAAAGTCAACTCCTGCCATTTTGAGAGTGGAATCTCAAAATCCATGCCTAGGGGATCCTACATGTGCAATTTTATCAAGGTTGGATCATGGATTCATCATTTAATCAGGAATTAGAAAAGTTACCTAATTTGGAAATAGTTGACTTTCCATTTAGGGCAAGTTTTTATGATTTTTGCACCCACTTTAAGCCCATTTTCCATCAAGATAAAATCTCCATTTGAAAATTTCTCCAACTTGAAAGTTGTTTCTCTTGTCCCAATCTTTCTATAGATATAAAGTTTGCTCCATTTGGATCAAGATTGAGAAAGTTATGCTTAGTCAAAGTGAGACATTTTTTTAGGACACTTAGAAAAATTTCTAAGTCTCAAAATCTTCAAAGTTTGTCAAGACTTCTTGGCCAGTTTTCTTGCACTTCAAGGCATCATTTTAAAATGTTTTCTTCACAACAATTATACATTTCCATGTCCTCTTTCACATCCTTTTGGAATCATCTCATTTGGATCCATGGTTTGAGAGATGCATGCACCTAAAGTAAGCACCATGACTTGACTTCCTAGGCAGATTTTAGGCCAAACTGGCCCAACCATTTTGCAGTTGTGAAACCTGAACTTGAGGCCCATTTTTCACCTTCTTCCATTCATCATTTCAACTTGTGCTCAACATGAAAGATGACATACTCCATGAGATCTTGCTACTGTTTGCATTATTTCATCATTTGGTGACTTGATCATCAAGTTACATGGCCTCAAAGTCACCACCTTGGAATGGATTTCTTGCTTGCCAAGCCATGCTACAAACCAAGTCACGTTTTGCTACCTCATTTTGGGCCTTGCGACAATATGTCCATTCATTTAAACTTTTCCAAATAACAACATTTCACATATACACCTCACTTTGCATTTTTTGCCCATAAACCAAAACATGGATTTCTAAGCCCATTAGAACATTTAACCTACATATTTAAAGGCTGCAAACCCTAAACCTAGCAGAGAGCTTTAGAATTTTGTGGCAAGGCAAGGCAAAGTCACAAGGTCAGCTTCCATTCTCTCTCAACAAGCTCTTGAGTTAGGGTTCTTGAAACACAAAGGAGGCATCATATTCTTCTATCAAAGAGGCAGTGGACCTTACCTCCACTAGGTAACTCTATTATTCTATCTTCCATGGCCATGTATCGATATATCCATGTTCATCATCATCATCATTACCATGCTCATCATTATTATCATTACTGTTCATGTGCTCATATTTGTTTCATGCTTGTTTACAATGCCAACCACATGCTTGTGTTCTTGTTATTAATTTATGCATGCTAAATTTTTTGCCTTTTTCCCGTGTCCATGTTGACCTATTGTGGTAAACTTTTCTCCATGATTAAGACATCATTTTACTCAAACAAGGATACCATGATAATCTACATATTTTGTACTTGAATTTTGGTTTTTATTTCGTGGCATTTGGTGCACTATAGCGCTTGCATTCTTGAGTGGAAGATTGAAGAAATCCACTGTTTTTTTTCATATTTTCGTGGCTGCATGAGCTTGCATGGTTAGGATTTGGTTTGTGGAAGAAGATGACCGCGTGGCGCTTCCTGAACCGTTAGATCCAATGCTTGTGATTTAATCTGGGTTGTCCAAGTTTTTTTGTCTTGTAGTCACTTAAAATAAGTCGACCAATTGATAGGATATCACATGCTTTTTTAAAATAAACTGTACACTTTAAATGTGTCACGCCCCAATAATCGTTTTGGACTGGACCAGCGCCTGTAGCTCTCCACACCCCCACGCTCAAGGCCCACCAACAATCTCTTTTATTTCTCTTTTTAATTCCAATTTATTTTCTGTTTTGATTTTAATTAATTTAAAATATTTTCTTTATTCATAAAATACCAAAAAATATTTTCCATATTTCTTAATGCCTTATTTAATTTAATTTTATTTTTATTTTCGTATTTATTTAATATTAATATTTTATTTTAATTATTTATTCTAAATGATCCATTTTACCACACATTTTTTCTTGATTTTATTTTCATGACTTAAAATTCTTTTTAGCTTTTGATTTTTGGGATGAAGGTTGACCACTGTCCCATGGTCAACCTGACCTTTTCTTGGAATTTTATTTCGCATTTTTATTTTATTTTGGATTTATTTTTGACCTAGTTTGGTTGGTTGACTTTTGCTTTGACCTCTATTTTATTTCAATTAATTTATGAACCAATTTTCATTATTTTTGAAATCTTTTTGGGGGATGATGATATCCTGACCCCACCTCATATATTTTAATTTTTCATAATTTTCTTGATTAATTTACTATTTATTTGATAATTATTAAGTTGACTTGAATTTTCAGTCGACTTCTTTATGATCGATGTTTGACTTAGGGATTGCTTATGGAAATTGAAGAGATCTTTTGATCCTCCCTTGTCCATCTCATATGCCATGTATTAGAGGCCTTTTACCTTGATTTTATTTGATCCTCACCTCATTTCCTGATTAAATTATTTCAGTGGACCTTTTGTGCATATTGTCATCTGTTACACTTGTTTCTCTCATCCATGCTTACTATTGCTTAATTGTTTAACATGTTCATACTCCCATGCATTATTTAATGCTCCATTATTTGATTCTTTGATTTGATCATACTTGTTTACTCATCGATTTGATTGGTAACTGTTGCCTACTTGTATGATGATTGAGGCATATATTCTTATTGTTTGATTAACTGTTGCCTACTTGTATGATGATTGAGGCATATATTCTTATTATTTGATTGCCATGAACTATCCCCATTCATAACAAATGTGTCCCTCTCCCATAAAGTGTATAATATTTATTCTTTCATTCTTTATTCGTCTGTTAATACAAGAATTAAAACGAACATCCGATAATCATTTCAAAATAAGATCAAAAGCTCGATCCAACATCGAGTAATCATTTTCAAAACTTAACAGAACCAGCACATATTCATCCATCCTTTTGTAAGTCGATTGCTTCATGCATCTCCATTTCTCTTGTAAGTCGATTGCTTCATGCATCGCCATCTACCTGTAAGTCGATTGCTTCTGGCATCGCCATCTACCCTTATCCGTGGCTCCTCTCCTTGCTCCATCCGTCGAATCTTGTTCCGTTTAGGTAGCACCGATTAGGTAGAACCCTTTGTATGACAACATAGGTATAATTCCCTTATTCTTTGCATGCTAACATTAGGTAGATGTCCCCCTCTGTAAATCCTAACACATAGGTCCATATTGCACGACAACTCTATGGCAGAGCTTCCCCCACTTTTTAGACCTTCCATGCGTCTCCGATCTTATGGCATGTCAGTCCGTTCTATTGCAAAGAGGTAACTGCCTAAGACTCGATTCAGCGAGCTACGACACCTACTGCTAGGAAGTTGAACACATTGCCCGTTTTCCTTTGACACAGCTGGTGTCCTCTTTTGTAAGTCCATGTTCAGATGGCAACCATTAACCCTTAGTTAGCCGAACTACGACAACTCTGATTCTCATGTTCAGATGAGATACGTAGGCACGAGATGCGATGTCTTGCCGAGTTTGACTGACGACAACAACTAATCCTTGTTTGCTTTCGCCTTTGCTGCGATTCTTTTCTCTCGCCCTCGTTGCGATCGAGACATTCCCTTTTCTCTTACCCTAGTTGCAATCGAGCCCCCTTGTTCCCGTAGTTAGTTGAACTACGTTTTGCTCTGATTCTCATTCTAGATGAGATACGTAGGCATAAGACATGATGTCTTACCGAGCACATTTCTCTTTAACCTATAGGTAGCCGAGCTACGAAGACTCTGATTCTCATACTCAGATGAGATACGTATGTTGTGGATGCGACATCCGTGCGAGTCATTTTCTTTTGACTTTCTTTTAGCAGATAGTACTTTAGATATACCTACACCCTTTAGACTGGAACAACAAGAGTGGATCCCGTAGAGTACTACGGATGCGTAGGGGTGCTAATACCTTCCCTTCGCATAATCGACTCCCGAACCCTAGATTTGGTTGCGAGACCTTGTCTTTTCCTTCTCTTAAGGTTTTCTTCAATCGTTTCCTTTCCCTCCTTTGGGATAAATAACGAACGGTGGCGACTCTTCTGTTTTTCTTTTTTTTTCTCCAGTTGTTTTTTCGCACCAGTTGCGACACTGGTCACATTTGCATATGACGCCGCTTCAACCCACTTGGTGAAGTAATCAATTGCTACGAGAATAAATCTGTGACCATTAGACGGTTTTGGCTCTATCATGCCAATCATGTCAATTCCCCATATAGAGAAAGGCCATGGTGATGAAATCACATTCAGAAGTGTCGGGGGAATATGAATCTTATCCGCATAAATCTGACACTTGTGACATTTCTTCACATATTTGCAACAGTCAGACTCCATTGTCAGCCAATAGTAGCCTGGTCTCAACATCTTTCTAGCCATGACATGTCCATTGGAATGAGTACCGAATGAACCCTCATGGACCTCAGTCATTAACAGGTCTTCTTCGTGTCTATCCACGCATCTGAGTAGAACCATGTCAAAATTCCTCTTATAAAGTACATCGCCATTGAGGTAGAAACTGCCTGATAATCTCCTTAAAGTCTTTCTATCTTTCACAGATGCCCCAGGCGGGTAAATCTGACTCTGAAGAAAACACTTGATGTCATAATACCATGGCTTATCATCTTGCACCTCCTCTACTGCAAATACGTGAGCTGGTCTGTCCAAGCGCATCACAGTAATATTGGGAACTTCATTCCAAAGTCTAACCACAATCATTGAAGCTAGTGTAGCAAGAGCATCTGCCATCCGATTCTCATCTCGAGGAATAGGGTGGAAGTCAACCTCAGTAAAGAATGTTGAAATCCTCCTCGTATAATCTCTATATGGGATGAGGCCAGGCTGATTCGTCTCCCATTCACCCTTAATCTGATTAACAACAAGGGCTGAATCACCATAAACATCAAGATGTTTGATCCTAAGATCAATACATTCTTCCAATCCCATAATACATGCCTCATACTCAGCCATATTATTCGTGCATTTGAAAGTTAGTCTTGCTGTAAAAGGAAAATATGTGCCCTGAGGAGTAATAATCACTGCCCCAATACCATTTCCATATTGATTTACAGCGCCATCAAACACCATGCTCTATCGGGAACCAGGTTCTGGCCCTTCATCGAGCGTAGGCTCATCATAATCTTTCATTTTCAAATACATAATATCCTCATCTGGGAAGTCATACTGGACAGACTGATAATCCTCAATCGGTTGGTGTGCCAAGTGGTCAGCCAAGATACTACCTTTAATAGCCTTCTGAGCTCGATACTCGATATCATACTCAGACAACAACATCTACCACTGGTCAATCCTCCCATTTAAAGCAGGCTTCTCAAAGATGTACTTAATTGGATCCATTTTGGATATCAACCAAGTCGTATGATTCAACATATATTGGCATAACCGCTTAGCAGCCCAAGCCAAAGCACATCATGTTTTCTCAAGCATCGAGTATCGAGACTCATATTCAATGAACTTCTTACTCAGGTAGTAGATAGCATATTCTTTCTTCCCAGACTCATCTTGCTGACCAAAGACACAACCCATTGAGTCTTCAAGAACTGTCAGATACATAATCAACGGTCTTCCTTCCACAGGTGGAGACAGAATCGGAGGCTCAGACAAATACTCTTTAATACTGTCAAAGGCCTTTTGGAAATCTTCGGTCCAATCATGAGACTGATCTTTCCGGAGGAGCTTGAATATCGGCGCACATGTGGCAGTCATGTGGGATATGAATCTGGAAATGTAATTCAGGCGGCCAAGAAAACCTCGGACTTGCTTCTCAGTTTTGGGCGCAGGCATCTCTTTTATTGCTTTGACCTTTGCAGGGTCAACCTCAATACCTCTTTTGGTGACAATGAAACCCAATAACTTGCCGGAACGGACTCCAAATATACACTTGTTAGGATTCAGACGAAGCTTATACTTCCTCAAACGTTGAAAAAGCTTCAACAAGTGCTCAACATGTTCAACTTTCGTTCTCAACTTTGCAATCATGTCATCAACATATACCTCGATCTCCTTGTGCATCATATCATGAAATAAAGTAGTCATAGCTCGTTGGTACGTGGCTCCGGCGTTCTTCAAACCGAAGGGCATCACTCGATAACAGAATGTTCCCAAGGTGTGATGAATGTTGTCTTCTCCATATCCTCGGGTGCCATTTTAATTTGGTTATATCTGAAAAATCCGTCCATAAACGAGAAGACCTTGAATTTAGCTGTATTATCTACCAACATATCAATATGTGGTAGAGGGAAATCATCTTTCGGACTAGCTTTATTCAAGTCTCTATAGTCCACACACATTCGGACTTTTCCATCTTTCTTAGGCACAGGCACAATATTGGCCACCCATTGAGGATATGTAGAAGTCACCAGAAACCCTGCATCAATTTGCTTCTGAACTTCCTCTTTGATCTTCACTACCATATCAGGATGAGTTCTTCTGAGCTTCTGCTTTACGGGCATGCACTCAGGCTTCAAAGGCAGGAAATGTTGCACGATATCTGTATCTAGACCAGGCATGTCTTCATACGACCAAGCAAAGACGTCGATATATTCTCGTAGCAACTCAATCAACCCCTTCTTAACAGATTCTTCCAGGAGTGCCCCAATCTTCAGACCCCAAGTTGACTGTTTCCAGATTCTTAAGATGCGGCTGAATTATCTTCTCTTCGTGCTCAAGTAGACGGGTAATCTCGTCAGGAATCTCTTCAATATCATCTTCTTCTGCCTCAAATACAGGGAATTCAAAGTTGGGAGATGGTGTCGGATCATTATGTTCAATGGGTTTGATCAACCTGCATAATGATTTTGGATATAAAAGAGATTTTAGAATTCAAACAAGGCAAATCATTATGTAGATGAAAAGATTGATTTTATTCTACTTAGGGTTTTATGTGATCACCAATTTCATGCAAAAAGCGAAAAGGGAAAATAATTGGAAAAACAAACATTTAACATGAATTTATTGAATGAGAATATCATTGTATTTATGCGCCAACAATGTCATCACTCCTCCTTTTGGCATGGGAGGAGGGTTTTTAAACACAATGAACATTACTTTGACTTATGGATAACTGTTGGAATCTCAACAGCGGCCCAATTATTGCAGACCCCTCCAGGGATAACGAAGTTGCTGGAATCCTCTACATCCTCTTCCAAAAGGCAGTAGCTTCCTCGTCTTGACTAGTGTGGATGAATGCACCACTCTTGAACAACCCTTGCTTGTTGAAGACACCAGAAGAATAACCTATGCCAGCCCGGGATTTGTTGTCTTCCAGCTTAATCATTTGCCCCAATCCAGCAGTTGCATCATGCTCAATGGCCAATTTAGCCTCTTTATAGGACGCAAATGAAGAAATTCCCTTCTTAACAGGCTCAGCAATAGATAAAGCTTGGAACGGAGTTCCAACTTCATCCTCAGCATCTATATAAGAGAAAGAAGACAAATGGATAACCAGGAGAGCCCTTTCTCCCCCTACCACCACCAGCTTCTTATTCTTGACAAATTTCAGTTTCTGGTGTAGGGTGGATGTCACGGCGCCTGCCTCGTGAATGTCCATGACCTGGAAGGTGATCAGGAAATCACTTGGTCCAATTTTGACGGGGAGATCAACCTCTCCAATCACAGTTTTTCGGGATCCATCGAAAGCTTTCACCACCACTCCACTCTGCCTTATGGGAGGCCCCTGATATGACAACTTAGCAAGAGTGGACTTTGGCAACACATTCAATGATGACCTAGTGTCCACCAACATATTGGACATGGCATCATCTTTGCATCTCATAGATATGTGTAGTGCCAAGTTGTGGTCTCTTCCCTCCTCGGGGAGATCAACATCACAAAAATTAAAGTTGTTACTAGCGGTGATGTTTGCAATAATACTGTCAAATTGTTCTATTATGACGTCATGATCCACATACGCCACATCCAACACCTTCTGCAGAGCTTCTCGGTGTGGTTCTGAATTCATCAGCAAGGATAGTGCAGAGATTTTGGATGGTGTCTGTAGAAGCTGATTTACCACATTGTACTCACTCCTCTTGATGAGCCTCAACATCTCATCACAATCTTCTTTCGCATTGCCACTCGGGCCAACAGAGACATAAGTTTTCAACGTAGAGGCAGGTTTAGCAACAAGTGCTGGATTTGGAGCATTCACAACATTCCCAACCGGGCGTTCAGCATAATCAGTAGTATCAGTCCTTCGAACATCAGCTTGAGGTTTTGGCGGAGCCGAGAAGACACGACCACTATGGGTCAGGCCGCTGACGTCGGCAATATTAAAAACAGATGTAGAGGGCAGGGGCACCGTTTGGCAGAAGAGCCTTCTTCTCTGGTCAGACGCCCTTCCTTGACTCCTTCTTCCAGACGCATCCCCATATTCACCATCTCGGTGAAGTCAGAAGGAGCGTTGGCAATCATCCGCTCGTAATAAAAAGAACTCAAGGTCTTCAGAAAGATCTTGGTCATTTCTTTTTCCTCCAGCGGGGGCACAATCTGTGCTGCTACCTCTCGCCACCTCTGGGCGTACTCTTTGAAAGTTTCCTTGTCCTTCTGGGACATGGCTCTCAATTGATCCCTATCGGGAGCCATATCCACGTTATATTTGTATTGTTTGACAAAGGCCTCGCCAAGGTCATTGAAGGATCGGATGTTCGCACTGTCCAAGCCCATATACCAACATAGGGAAGCACCAGACAAACTGTCCTAGAAGTAGTGAATGAGAAGCTGGTCGTTGTCGGTCTGAGTCGACATTTTCCTGGCATACATGACCAGGTGGCTGAGAGGGCAAGTATTTCCTTTGTACTTTTCAAAGTAAGGTACCTTGAACTTTACAAGGATTTTCACATTAGGGACCATACATAGTTCAACAACAGACTTGCCGAGAAGATCCTTTCCTCGAAGAGTCTTCAATTCCTTGCGGAGCTCAAGAAATTGATTGTTCATAGCATCCATCTTTTCATAGACATCTGGGCCCTCAGACGGCTCAGAATGATAGATGGTGTCGTCTACTCTGGGCATAGTATGCACGACAGGAGGCGGAACAGCAAGGACCGGGCTAGATGCCGGTAGAGAAGCAAAAGTGGGTACAGGACCCTCAAGCATGAAGTTGGGAGGCATCCCCCACGGAAACCCGGCTGGCATGGTTGTTGGTGCAAAGTGTGCGCTGGCCGCAGGCACTGTTGAAGAGATAATCTCAGAGATGACTGTCCTTTGGGGAGGAGTTGAAGGCGTCGGAGATGACTAGCTCTGGGCAGCCATGAATGACTCCATCAGGGCAGTCAATCTGGCTACTTCCTCCTTAAGCTCCCGGTTCTCTTGTTCCAAATGATCCATTAGTCTTGATGCGTTGGCTCGGGTGTAGTATCGGTGAGTTAGCTTGTCTTCAAAATAAATGAAGAATACAGAGTTAGACCATAGAACAAGAAGCCTGGAGCAAAACCTACTTATGCACATGATGCATGCAATGCTTGTGCATATGATTTGTTTTTATTTATTTTTACACCAAAGAAGTACAGTATTGGTAACCAAATACAATACAAGAGAGAAGGAAAATGAACATCCTATGGAACCCTAGAAGCAATCATCTAAAGCTCTGGAGAATGGAAGATAGGATGCACAAAGCCTCTTCACCTCCTTCTCATAGGCTGCCTCCATGTATGCCTTCTCTTTGGCAAGTCGATCGTACTTCCACTTCCAAAACTTAGAAGACTGAGGAAGTAGAGAAGTCCATGCATCATCAGGATCATCAATAACCTGGTGCTCGAGGAACTCTATCAAAGCACCCTTCTCCTTGATCTGCTGAAGCAACTCCTCTCGTTCACGAATCCAGGCACGCACACGGTCTTCGTCTCTCAACTCCTCTACTCCTTGGTCAGGGAGGGTTTAAGGCCCAGCCACAACCAAAGGTGTAGGTCTTGGATACTCATAAGGCATGAGGTACTCGGAAGCTCTCCTCCTAGCCCAAGAAGTATAAGGCTCCAATGCGATACAATTCTTCGGACTTAGCTCCTTCCTTCCTTTCCTATGGATCTTGCGCCAAGCGCGGACCATCCTGCCCTTCAAGCCTTGGGGATCTTTACCCTCCTGGAAGAATACTCCCTCTAACAGAATGTTATTGGCTTTATCCTTTATGGGGAACCCAAGCTGACGACGTGCCAAAATAGGGTTGTAGTTAATCCCACCACATGTACCAAGAAGAGGCACATTGGAGAATTCACCACAAGAGTCGATAATCTACACACCATCATATACACGGTTGTACCAAGAGATATCATCATTCGTGAGAGACATGAGTCTCGTGGACCACCGCAGACATCCTTGAAGGCGACCGTCTGAGGCAAATAAACCACTTGTACAACAAAGGCTAACAACACACAATGGTACCACCACCCTTTGCATTCCTCATATGCAAAGAAAAGTAAGTATCACCCAACAGAGTCGGAACGGGATTAAGAGTAGAGAAAATCCTAATAGCGTTCATATCCACAAACTTGTCGGTGTTGGGGAATAATACTAGCCCATAGATGAGAAGTACAAATATGGCTTCAAAGGCGTCCTCACTCATGGCCTTCCCATACATAGTAGCTTGAGCAATGAGGAACTCAGAAGGGAGACCTTGAATTCCACCTTTGCTAGTCATATAAGCACCAACCAGAGATTCATCTATATGCAACATATCAGCTATCTCTTGAGAAGTAGGAATACTCTCTAAGCCACTGAATGGCAACTGGTCTAGAATAGGTATACCCACAAGGTAGGCATACTCCTCAATCCTTCGTCCACTTGAGTAGTCAGAACAGATAAAATCTTCCCAAAACGAGCCTTGAAACCCAAGGGATCTAATACATAGGATGTCAAATTCCTTAGCTCTTTCAAGTCGGGTTGTCTGAAACTGTACTTCTTTGTATTCCTTCTTTGTTTTTCCATGTCTGAAAATTTGCAAATAGACCTCTTAAGTTCCTTGAAAATTTTCTCGTTATTGATGATATGGATGCAAATGGGTGCATGAATGCATGAATGCAACAATCACACTCAAGGATCAAGCAAAGCACACCAAACAAAGGTCATGGGATGGGTCATGTCATCCTTAATATCAATCATCCATTTTGGTGGATTATGGTTTGCACCTTATCAACACCCAAGTTCCATTGATATTAAGGATACAAGAACGGATCAACCATGAATCAAGGGTTTGTTGCAAGTCACGAGCATGGAGTCTTGGTTAAGAACCACCCAAAGGGAGTGTACTAGGGTTTAAACCTGTCAAACATGTTCTACAAGAGGTTCCCACAATCATCATTCCATCTTTCGGATATTATCGGATAAACGACTACTCGTATTCCAAAAATATTCTCAAGAGAGACTCTTATGAGCGTAGTATCGCGTAACAATCGTATCAAATCTCACACTTGAACGACTTTCGCACTACATCCTAAGAATAGGCCAAGATGGGCTTGGTAAACTAAGGTCCTTGGCTTCTAAGGTCTATATTGGAAAGAGTAATGTCTAACCACAACTACTCGTGTGACATTATTGATCCCAACATGACCTCCACCAAGTGAATGGGCTTGCAAGTCAACTTGCTAAGGAATAACTCCACACAAGTCAACAAGACTATGCCATTCTCCTATCCTAAGTGCACTCGAGTTCGGGTATAGAACTCATCTAACAAAGATCACCAAGCATACAAGGAATTAATGTTCAAGAAATTCAATCATTACATACAATACAGTAATCCCAAATTGCACAAGAATATGTCACAAAAATAATATACACAACAATACAACAAAATATGAAAAGTAGGCACAACCCACTAGGCAAATTTCCCCAGCAAAGTCGTCACTTTTCTGTAGCGGGGTATTCGTTACCATTAGAGATATTGACTAAATCTAAGGTAAACCAAACAAGTCGAGTCGCCACCGCACTTCTATTTATCCAAAGGAATGGTTAGAAAGCGAACAAAAACCTAAAAGTTTTATCGAATCAAAAACTAGTAAAAATGTCAGAGATCGGGGTAAGGGGGTTGGTTATGCAATGGGAAGGTTTTAAGCACCCAAAACATCCTAGGTACTCCTAGGGAGCCCTTTTCACATTTGTTGTAAGGTTGGTATTTTGTGAAAATTTGTTTGTGCAAACATGATTAAAGAGATGAGAAGAGAATATACAAGTTATTTACATTTTTGTGTTTGGATGGATAAACCCATTGCCTACGTACCATCTTAAAAAAGATTAGGATCAAAACCTCGTAGTTCGGGGTAAAAATCTCAAAATGAGTTGGTGAATTGATTGGTCCAAAATCCTTAAGGTCTTTTGTTATCCGAGGGAGAAAACTCAACCCAAAACCACAAATCCACCATGTGAGGATAACTTCAACATGCTAGTGAAGGGTTAACCCTATAATAAGCATGGAAGACTCATTGTCCATCACTAAGGATATATGTGAGTATTACATCTACCTCAAGGATAACTCAAACCTAATAGCTAAAGGTTATGAAAAGTTTTGATTAAGAAAGTGGCCATTGAAACCACAAAAGCATTTGAATGAGTTATATTTACCAATGAAAAGTATTTACAAAATGGTCAAAGTTGATTTAAAGATTCAATTCAAAATGAGTGTTATGAAAAGAAAGTTTGAAAATCAAAAGCATAAGGCTTAGGTTTCTAATGTTTGAAAACAAGTGTTAAATGTTTGCACAAAAGTTTTGGCTTGGGTTAGAGTGAAGGGAAGAAGAAGAATGGCTAAAGTCCTAATCATACAAAAGATAAGGGATAAGAAACAAGACCACAAATGGAGTTCCTCTTTTGAGATCATATTGATGATCCAAGTAGCTCCCATCCTTTGGAATATGCAAGCAAAATAAGTGTAAGCTCAAGCAATCAACATAATCAAACAAGCTCTTAGAAGATCCCCAATGTCTCTTGTATCTTTCACTTTGGATGAACATGGCAATGATTCTTCAAGTTGAGTTCTCATAGGATTCCCTAGCACAAAAGCACACACATAAAAAAGTTTTATGAAGCCAATCAAGAATGGACAAGAGTGAGTTTAGATGCTTGATCCTTCTAATCCATCTTCAACATTAAGGTCCCTTTTCTCCAATTTGCATAGGGAATGTCCTAGAAACTAAGTCCATTTGTCCACTTTTTTGCATTTGGTCCACAACAATCAAAATAAAACACAAGCACAATAATATATACACAATTATGTGCTCAAGTGAGCAAAAGGCGAATTGCATTAACATAAACATGTGCTCAAATGAGAAAAGGGAAAAGCAAATGAATAATATGTACAAGAATAATAAATTGCATAAATGTAAAATGCAAAAAGTAAATGTTAATGTTAATGGTTAGTGTTAATAGTTAGTGTGCCATAAGGCAAATTTAGCGCTATGTTAAGCAATCGTAATTGGACTTATGTAGAAGTCACAACTATCTGAGGCCGGTCAATAATAATGTAGGCAACAACACAAGTTAGAGGTCTTGATTAGTGAATCAAACTCCAACAACTTGCCATGCCAAAAGGAAGATGAGAAATGATCTTGTATTGATTTAGGTCCTTTGCATGATTTAGGAAGCAATCTATCCTTAATGCAAAGCCACTCACTTGATCCATGATCAAGATGAATTAGATTTGAATCAAGGAAGATTAAACCTCCATGTATCAATGCTAACCACCAATCTTTAACTCATTGATCAAAAAGAAAAGAAGAAGAAGAAGAAGAATATTAAAGTGCATTAAATGGAAATGGTATGTACTAATCAACAAATGTTGACCAAAGATAGGGAAGTTCAAGGTCAAACAATAGAAAACAGAAGCAAAATGAAGATTAGAAGTCAAGAAATAAACAAAATATTTTTGGCATTTTTAATATTTAAAATAAAACTTGAATTAAAATAATAAAGAAAGGTCAAACTTCAAATTCACTTCAAATCAACTTTGAAAAGTCCAAGTGAATTATCCCAAGTTCAACAAGGTCAAACAAAGTTTGACAAAAAAATTCAGCATTTTTAAAAGTCAGAAACTATTTTAAATCAATTAAAAATGCATAACATAACCTAATTGAACTGAAATCTCAAATAAATCTCAAATCAATTAATAAATTGATGAGAATATTTTTCATAGATCTATCATCATTCAAAGAGGTTGGAAAAATATTTTTGTATTTTTTTGAATATCAAAAGCTATTTAAAATGAATTAAAAATAACCAGAAAAGAGAAAATTACTAAAAAATATCAAATGATAAAATAAAAAATATTAAAAATAATTTTTAGAAAGTAGAAATTAAAAGAGAAATAATGCAATTGGTCCCATAATTTTTGGACCAATAATGAGAGAGATATGAATTTTTGAAATGAAATGGAAATAAAAGAAATAAAATCAGAAATTAGAAATTATGAAAAATCCACACGCGTTGGATCCAAGCTCATTATTTGAGCTGGAGCATCAGACGGCTGTGGCATGCGCGCGCATCATGATCCTCAGTCAACTGAATAACACAAACATTTAAAAAAAGTCATAAGATCCAAGAGCCCTGATTCAATCTGGGAATCATCATCAACGACCTGGATCAAAACTGGCAAGCGGACGGTGGCCAGCGCCACCCTCTTCTCCGGCTAGCTCCGGCGAAGGTCCAAATTTGCAGAGGAGAAAATGTCAACCAAAATGCACGATCCAAGTATCAAACGAAAGGTGGAGTGATGTACATCACTCCTGTACCAACCAAATTCACTCTAGATTCCTATTGAGAAAGAAATCAGGGGTTGAATTTCATGGAGTTCAACTGAAACTTGTTGGATTTTGAAAATTCAAAGCATGAAATGATTGCCTCTATGAAGAGGACTTCAGACAACACAACAACAACAAGAAACAAGCAACATATGAGTTGATTCGAAGAATTTAAAATCAGAAGTAAACCTCTGATTTGCAGAGCTTGGATTCACAATTCCTTGGTGCTAAAGCTTGCAGTTCACTCTATGGATGAAGGAGAAGAAGGCTAAGGAGCTTTAGATTTGAAATTTCAATCGAGGAAATCAAAATTCAGATCTGAAATTTGAGAGAAAAGTGAGATAGTTCCTTTGGTGTGAGGGTGGGATTTCAGTTGCACAGCATGTAGGGCGCCTTAAGGTTGAAGAAATGAGAGGCCAAGCACTCATATATATAGCAAATGGCAAGATGGAAGCATGAACAAAGCATTGCATGGATGGAAAGGGCCTCCATGCATGGGCCTGTACAGGCGCATGGAGGGCCCAACTCCACTTGATTTGGCAAGCTGAGATCACAATTGAATGAAATGGACGTGCAAATTGGACTGTATGAGCTCATGCATGGCAATTGAAATGATTTTCACAAAATGCACTATTACATTGAAGCCTTCGAAAATGCCATGTCCAAAATCAAAATGCAACCTTATGAGTAATGGTTGGAAAGCTTATTGCATAAGGAACAAATGTCATGTTGATCAAAACTTCATTTGGGCCTTGGAAATTAATGAAAACTGAATTTGAAGTGTAGGGTGCAAAACATGCATATGTGAAATTTCTAAAATTGGTCAATGTTCAACCCCTTCTGTCTCAATAATGCAAGCTCCAAATGACAAAATCTTCAACATCAAAGTTATAGGTCTTTTCAAGGAAATCAATTTGGACTTACATTTTGAATCATTTGGATTTTTGATGAAGAAGTTAGGAACACTTGAAGTTGGACTTTTTCACATTTCAATGCATTTGGTCCAAAGTGACCTATAATGTTTTTCATTATCACATGTATTTATTTTGAGATTTTTAAATTTTTCTAAACATAAAATTTGAAGTAGACATCTTAAGATTTCCAATGCATTAAGTAACAACTCAAAATCATGAAAAATGAATGAGTTATGTTCTTGGAAAGTTGACCCAAAATTAGGGTTTCAGTCAAAAGGACCTATAATGTCTTGGAATGGATGATGACCTTACAAGCTTCAAATCAATTTTTTATGAACATGAAATTTGTTCCTATTGTCCTTAAGAACATGTTTTCTCTTGGGGTCATCTCCATTTGCCAAACACATGAAAGTTAGGTCTCAGTGCATTTCCAAATAGTTAGATGAATTGACTGATCAACTTCTCAAGTCTACACCTCATATCTTGATGAATTAATGATTGAGGAAACTCAAATAAGTTCAAATATGCATGAAATGATGAATTAAAGAACTTCCCTTGATTTTATTTGACCATGGATTGAGGCTGCTTCATGAGCAAGGCACAATTGATGAATAGGTGAATTAGGGTTTCTTTGGGAAACAAACCTCAAGACCCTTTGATTTGCTTTGATCAAAATGATGAATTGAGATACTTAGGAGGCATATTTGATGGGTGAGAGATTTGGGAACCATTACCATGCTTGCTTTCATCTTCTCTTGACCATATCAATGCACATAGGATCTCTTATAAGCTTTTGACCTTGTGACTGCTCAAGCTACAAACAAGAGATGTTAGTGACATATTTTTGTGCTTTTGGTTAATGAATAAAATGAAAAAAGCAATAATATACAATTCAAGTATGCTTGGTGATCTCAAACCACTCACAAGAGAGATCCCACCCTAAAGGCAAAGGGAACCAAGATGCTTATGATCCTTAAGGCTATGCAAATGCAATGTTATGATGTCATGAGGGATCTTAGGGTCAAATTTAGGGTCTTACAACTCCCTAGGAGTACCTAGGATGTTTTGGGTGCTTAACGCCTTCCCATTGCATAACCAACCCCCTTACCCAGATCTCTGACATTTTTACTAGTTTTTGATTCGATAAAACTATTAGGTTTTTGTTCGCTTTCTAACCATTCCTTTGGATAAATAGAAGTGCGATGGCGACTCGATTTGTAGGGTTTACTTTTGATTTAGTCAATAAATCTAAAGGTAACAAATACCCCACTACAGAGAAGTGGCGACTCTGCTGGGGACATTTGCCTAGTGGGTTTTGCCTACTTTTCATTTTGTTGTATTGTATATTATTTTGTGACCTATTTTTGTGCAATTTGGGATCAAATATTGTATGTAATGGTTGAATTGCTTGATATATTAATTCCTTGTATGCTTGGTGATCTTTGTGAGATGAGTTCTATACCCGAACTCGAGTGCACTTAGGATAGGAGAATGGCATAGTCTTGTTGACTTGTGTGGAGTTATTCCTTAGCAAGTTGACTTGCAAGCCCATTCACTTGGTGGAGGTCATGTTGGGATCAATAATGTCACACGAGTAGTCGTGGTTAGACATTACTCTTTCCAATATAGACCTTAGAAGCCAAGGACCTTAGTTTACCAAGCCCATCTTGGCCTATTTTTAGGACGTAGTGCGAAAGTCGTTCAAGCGTAAGACTTGGTACGATTGTTACGCGATACTACACTCATAAGAGTCTCTCTTGAGAATATTTTTGGAATACGAGTAGTCGTTTATCCAATAATATCCGAAATATGGGATGATGACTATGGGAACCTCTTGTAGAACATGTTTGGCAGGTTTAACCCTAGTACACTCCCTTTGGGTGGTTCTTAACCGAGACTCCATGCTCGTGACTTGCAACAAACCCTTGATTCATGGTTGATCCGTTCTTGTGTATCCTTAATATCAATGGAACTTGGATGTTGATAAGGTGTAAACCATAATCCACCAAAATGGATGATTGATATTAAGGATGACATGATCCATCCCATGACCTTTGTGTGGTGTGCTTTGCTTGATCCTTGAGTGTGATTGTTGCATCCATGCATTCATGCACCCATTTGCATCCATATCATCACATAATGAGAAAATTTTCAAGGAACTTAAGAGGTCTATTTGCAAATTTTCAGACATGGATAGACAAAGAAGGAATACGAAGAAGTACAGTTTCAGACAACCCGACTTGAAAGAGCTAAGGATTTTGACATCCTATGTATTAGATCCCTTGGGTTTCAAGGCTTGTTATGAGAAGCTTCTATCTATTCTGACTACTCAAGTGGACGAAGGATTGATGAGTGTATTGGTGCAGTTCTATGATCCCTTGTACCGTTGCTTCACATTTCCAGATTTTCAGCTTTTTCCCACGCTTGAGGAGTATGCTTATCTTGTGGGTATACCTATCCTAGATCAGTTGTCGTTCAGTGGCTTAGAGAGGATTCCTACTTCTCAAGAGATTGCTGATATGTTGCATATAGATGAATCTCTGGTTGGTGCTCATATGACGACTAAAGGTGGAATTCAAGGTCTCCCTTCTGAGTTCCTCATTTCTCAAGCTACTATGTTTGGGAAGGCCATGAGTGAGGACGCCTTTGAGGCCATATTTGTACTTCTCATCTATGGGCTAGTGTTATTCCCCAACATCGACAAGTTTGTGGATGTGAATGCTATTAGGATTTTCTCTACTCTTAATCCCATTCCGACTCTGTTGGGTGACACTTACTTTTCTTTACATATGAGGAATGCAAAGGGTGGTGGTACCATTGTGTGTTGTTTGCCTCTGCTGTACAAGTGGTTTATTTCGCACTTGCCGCAGATGGTCGCCTTCAAGGAGAACAAAGGATGTCTACGGTGGTCCACGAGACTCATGTCTCTCACCAATGATGATATCTTTTGGTACAACAGTGTATATGATGGTGTGCAGATTATCAACTCTTGTGGTGAATTCTCCAATGTGCCTCTTCTTGGTACATGTGGCGGGATTAACTACAACCCTATTTTAGCACGTCGTCAACTTGGGTTCCCCCTAAAGGATAAACCTAATAAAATTCTGTTAGAAGGTGTATTCTTCTAGGAGGGTAAAGATCCCCAAGGCTTGAAGGGCAGGATGGTTCGCGCTTGGCGCAAGATCCATAGGAAGGGAAGGAAGGAGCTTGGTCTGAAGAACTGTATTGCTTTGGAACCCTATACCTCTTGGGTTAAGAGGAGAGCTTCTGAGTACCTCATGCCTTATGAGTATCCAAGACCTACACCTTTGGTTGTGGCTGGGCCTTCAACCCTCCCTGACCAAGGAGTAGAGGAGTTGAGAGACGAAGACTGTTCACGTGCCTGGATCTGTGAACGAGAGGAGTTGCTTCAGCAGATTAAAGAGAAGGATGCTTTGATAGAGTTCCTCGAGCACCAGGTTATTGATGAGCCTGATGATGCATTGACTTCTCTTCTTCCTCAGTCTTCTAAGTTCTGGAAGAGGAAGTACGATCGACTCGCCAAAGAGAAGGCAGATATGGAGGCAACCTATGAGAGGGAGGTGAAGAGGCTTCGTGCAGCTTATCTTCCAGTCTCCAGAGCTTTAGATGATTTCTTCTAGGGTTCCATAGGATGTTCATTTTCCTTCTCTCTTGTATTGTATTTGGTTACCAAGACTGTACTTCTTTGGTGTAAAAATATTTTCCAGATATTATTAATGTGATATTTCCACTTATGTCTAAATGATTAATATTTTCAAATATTTACAAATAGGACTCTAAAGTCCCTATGATAGATAAAAATGAATCATATGCACAAGCATTGCATGCATCATGTGCACAAGCAGGTTTTGCTCCAGGCTCCTTGTTCAATGGTCTAACTCTGTGTTCTTCATTTATTTTGACAAGCTGACTCACCGGTACTACACTCGAGCCAACGCTTCAAGACTGATGGATCATCTAGAGCAAGAGAACCGTGAAATCAAGGAGGAAGTGTCCAGATTGACTGCCCTGATGGAATCTTTCATGGCCGCCCAGAGCCAATCGTCTCCGACACCTTCAACTTCTTCCAGAGGACAGTCATCTCCGAGAATGCCTCTTCAATAGTGCCTGCGGCCAGCGCCCACTTTGCACCAACTGCTATGCCAACCGGGTTTCCTTGGGGGATGCCTCCCAACTTTGTTCCTGAGGGTCTAGCACCCACATTTGCTTCTCTGTCGGCATCTAGCCCGGTCCTCCCCGTTACGCCTCCTGTCGTGCATACTATGCCCAGAGTAGATGACACCATCTACCATTCTGAGCCGTCTGAGGGCCTAAATGTCTATGAAAAGATGGATGCTATGAATGATCAGTTTCTTGAGCCCCGTAAGGAACTCAAAACTCTCAGAGGAAAGGACCTCTTCGGCAAGTCTGCTGCTGAACTCTGCCTGGTTCCTAACGTCAAAATCCCTGTAAAGTTCAAAGTACCTGACTTTGAAAAGTACAAGGGAAATACTTGCCCTCCCAACCACCTGGTTATATATGCAAGAAAGATCTCGACTCAGACCGACAACGATCAACTGCTTATTCACTATTTCCAGGACAGTTTGTCCGGTGCTGCCCTGAGATGGTATATGAGCTTGGACAGCGTGAACATCCGATCCTTCAATGACCTTGGCGAAGCTTTCGTCAAGCAATACAAGTATAATATGGATATGGCTCCCGATAGGGATCAATTAAGAGCCATATCCCAGAAGGACAAGGAAACTTTCAAAGAGTACGCCCAGAGGTGGCGAGAGTTAGCAGCACAGATAGTACCTCCGCTAGAGGAGAAAGAAATGACCAAGATCTTCCTGAAGACCTTGAGCTCATTTTACTATGAGCGGATGATTGCCAGCGCTCCTTCTGATTTCACCGAAATGGTGAACATGGGGATGCGTTTGGAGGAAGGAGTCAGGGAAGGGCGTCTGACCAGAGAAGAAGGCTCTTCTGCCAAACGGTATGGGGCGTTTAGAAAGAAGAAAGATGGCGAGGCACATGCTGTGACCTCCCATGCTAAACCCAGAAGACCCTCAGTAAGGAGGAAGACCGTGCGTCCTGCCGGTAATCAGCATCAGGTGGCTCACATAGCACCTGTTTTCAGAGATAATCAGCACTTTCAGCACAACAATAACCAACAACAACAACATCAACAATATCAACAACAACAGCACCATCCTCAACAGCAGGCCTACCAGCCTCGAAACAACAATCAGACTAGTATAAGCTATGAGAGGAAAAGGGTCACCTTTGATCCTATTCCTATGACCTATGCATAGCTTTATCCCTCTTTGATAGAGACAAAGCTGATTACTCCACGCGATCCACCGGTTATACCTACCAACCCTCAGTGGTGGTATAAGCCCGAACTACATTGTGTTTACCATTTTGGTGCCCCCGGACATGACGTGGAAAACTGTTACCCGCTAAAGACCAAGGTTCAGGACCTTGTGAGATGTGGTATCTTGTGTTTCAAGGACGTAGGTCCCAATGTGAAGAAGAACCCATTGTCCGAGCATGCGAAATCTGCTGTCAACATGGTCCAGGGCTGCCCTGGTAAATATAAGGTCACATATGTCAGCCATATTCGACAATCGTTGGTCCAGATGCACAGACTGTTATGTGATTACAATCACTATGAGCATAACCATGACAGATGCCGTGTTTGCACTGTCAATCAGAGGGGATGTCGTCAAGTTAGAAAAGATATCCAATAAATGTTGGATAAAGGTGTAATTGAAATACTTCAAAATCGCGTTGTGATGCGTTGGAAAACTTGATGTTCGCAAGTGTACGAACGCGTCAGAGTAATATAAAAGATTATCGAACCACAGAGACCAAGTGTCAATCTATCGTTATCTGTTGTTATGATGTTTATCAAAGGCAATTAAAATAGGTATTATTGTAGTGTGCAATTGAAAAATAAAGTACTGAAATAAAATATAATTAATAAAGACAGGGTCGAATGTAATTCACATAATTAAATGACAATCCAAGTACTTGCTAATAGAACTACTTATGGGCAATGTTTCCTACTTTGAAAAGAACTAATTTAACAGGAACTGTCGCTTTCGCGTATTCAGAACCGAGTTGTACTCCCTAATCAAACCCTCTTATTGTCACTTATAAAAAGGCGCGCATTGCGTTAGAGTAGTAAACCTATTTTTAAGAAATATAATATCTTGACTAAGTTGAAAAGTATTGTAACCTGGATTTCTTAACCAAAAGAGAGTCTCACGAACCAGACTATAAACTTATAAACGCGTCCGAAAATAGTTTTAAAATCTCTTTTCTTCTTGATGTTAAAAACTCCTAATGAACTAAACAAAGCGCTTTCGCTGTTTTTGAAATAGTTAAAAACAATTAAGTTTAAAAAGACGTTGGACGGCTTTCGATCTTACCCAACGGAATTGAAGTGCGGGAAAACTTAAGTTGAAAGTTAAAATAGCCCTTTAAGTGTTTCTACGAACAATTGTACGGATTACTGGTTTAATTACGGTCCTTACATTCTAGCCTTATAAATTTAGCTAGACATGGTAAAGTAAAAGTGCATTAAAATAAATAAAAGTAGTGCGAGTGCGGAAAGTAAATAATTTAAAGCGAGTGCGGGAAATAAATAATTTAAAGCGCGTGCGGGAAATAAATAAAGTAAAAGCGAGTGCGGGAAATAAATAATAGTAAAAGCGAGTGCGGGAAATAAATAAAGTAAAAGCGAGTGCGGAAAATAAATAAAGTAAAAGCGAGTGCGGGAAATAAATAAAGTAAAAGCGAGTGCGGGAAATAAATAAAGTAAAAGCGAGTGCGGGAATTAAATAAAGTAAAAGCGAGTGCGGGAAATAAATAAAGTAAAAGCGAGTAATAAAAACCTGCTCCAATCGGAGGGCTAAGTAAATTGCAATGCGGAAAAGAAAATGGCGGCAGGATTAACTTTCTTCCAAAGTGCTCCAAACTCGAGTACAGACTCTATCACAGACTCAATTACACAATTGTGGTAACACTCCAATGCGAAGCGATTACCACTTTATAAAACTAAATATATGCCTAAGTGAAACAAAGTTGCTTCTGATTTCGCCTTGTTCCAACGTTCGGATCTTCGTCTGCTCTAAGTTTGGGTGATTGTAAAACTGAATTCGCGTTTCTATTTATAAGCAAATAAAAAAGGTGGAATTGACTTGGATGCCCTTCAACTTGAAAATAGAGGAAACCGTTTTCCTCTTGTGGCGCCCGCCACAAGGCCATGGCGCCCGCCACAAGCACAAAGTGGGGCGCCTTAGTGGAAGTGGTGGGAAAACGTGGGAGTTGATGGAAGTTTGAATTGGACACGTCATGGCTTGGACTGTGGCGCCCGCCATTGGGTAGGCCATAAGAGCAAAATGCTGATTTTTAGGGTTTTTGGCTCTTTTTCACTCCTTTTCTCGATCGGGGATCCGATTAAAGTAAAAACCTAAAAACAAATAAAAACATAGCAATAACACAACAAAATGATAATAAAACAACTAGAATGCATGTGAAATCGGAGTCGAAAATACGGTAAATTTCAGTGTTATCAAACTCTTCCACACTTAAACCTTTGCTTGTCCTCAAGCAAAACATTTAAAAAGCTAATAAAAGAAAATTTGTGTAAACGAGTGCTTCAGGTAAAAATTCCAAGTTCAAGTCGGGATGCAGTGATAGGTACTAACTGAGTGAACTAAGGGTATCATGATGACACTAATCCGCAAATACGAACATAAACTTCATTCCTATATTAACCAACCCATATTATCCCACAATACCTAGGCCTGCCTCTTCATCTCTTTTGTGTCCTTTTCATTCAGGCGCAATCACATTAAGCCCGTTATCCGTACATACTTCATAGTAGAGTGGCCTGTTAGTGATTATGATCAGAGCATGGGATTTCTGGCACATAAATATGTGTAAATCCTTTTATTGGACCCAACTGTAGTTGTGGGGGATCGGGTCGTAATCCGCCCTACCGAGTTCAGTGCCAGATGCCTCTGAACCAACCAACAGTGGGTACTGCTTTTCTTTTTCTTTTTCTTTTTGTAGCAATTTTTTACAATTCTTTGGTTTAAATGACTTTGTGAGGGTCACCTATACTGGAGTTGCCTTTTTTCTTTCTTTTGTTTTTTTGCTTTTCTGGATCATTCACTTATTTGCATCGGTCCCCTACGTAGAGGATGCGTAGGCCGGAGCTGACTGCTGAGATAAACTACTAAGGACTTATACGGAAATGATGATTAAGGCCATGGTATATGGGGTTTCGGAAATGATTCCTATATTTACGAAGTCTATGGTGCTAAAATAATACTGATGTTTCGCAAAGTTCTCCCAAGTCACCGCATCCTTACTCAAAACATGTCCTTAAAACCTGAAAACTTTCGAAATAACACTATTTTCTTTTTGCAAAAATTTTTGGTGGGGCTAAAGGTATGGGGAGGTAGGATTGTACTAAGGATCTACTATATTTGGTGACTCGTCAGACTCATGCATTATACTAAAAAGCAAAATAAACAACTGAAAGGGAAATTATACAACTAAAAGGAAATAAACGGTCTAAAAACAGCAAATAAACTGAAAATAAAAGGAAAACGATAAATGCTCCTCCCACACTTAAATCGAACATTGTCCCTAATGTTTCGAAATAAGATAAGGGAAGAGTTACCTGGCAACCTATTGCTGACCACTAGTGCCCTCGCCATCCTGAGGTGGACGACGGGATCGGGTACGACGACGATCTCTCTGATCCATCCTCGCCTGCAGGGCATCCTGAGCGGTTCTCACCTCTCGAAGATTACCAATAATGGAACCTTGGGTGGCTTCAATTAGTGCCATGTGTCTCTGGTTGTATTGTTGTTGACGGGCTTGTGTATCGGTGATCACTTGCAGGGACTGCGGGACAGTGTCATAGGACCTGTCTGTCCTCCGCTGCGATTCTTGCATGAATTTCATATTACCCGTTATTTGTTGCTGGAGGGTAGAGAGTAGTTCGTCACGCCTTTTCTCTCTAGCCAGGTGGTCACGCCACATCTCCTCTATAATATAGAAGCCAGGAGTGATACCTGCAGAAGAAGAAGATGGTGCAGTGTGTGGTGGTGAAGGATGATGGGGGGGGGCACATGTGGTACAGGAGATCTCTCTCTCCGATCATATTCATCATCAGTGTCTGGTCCCGCCTCATCAGGAATGTTAGGAGGAAGAGGACCCAAAACAGGTGGAGCATCTAAAGCGTAAGTCTAGTTCCCCTCATTACGTATATCTGTACGTCTAGTGCAAGGTAGAATAACATATGGGATGGCTACACCATGAATCATAAGTGTATAACCTCCTTCTCTCCTTGAACGACACAATTTCATGTCTCTCAGAAATTTTAAGTTAATTGTGCGAGGAGGTAAGGGGTCTAGGGTAGCCAACTCATTGTTCAGATTAAGTGCCCGAGCAATAGACGTAATTAATCCACCAAAAGAAATCGGTCCCGCCTTATTCAGAGTTAAAATCATATGGGCGAGCATGAACGGAACCGAATTAATTTTCCTATTTGTGAGGCTTCCTTGCAAATATAGAAGCTCTTTAGCGTTAACCTTATTTGGATTCTCCCGGCCAAAAATAGTGCATGCCAACAGATATCTAAAAATTCTGATGGCCGGGTTATGGATAGTTGAGGCAAGAACGCCTTCAAAAGAGTTTATGGAAACATTTGATAAACGCTCCCAGAAGGAAAATACCTCAACAGACCATTCAGAATCCAAAGGGGCCTCACAAATAGCACCTTCCCCATGAGGGATCCCTAACAGACTGGCTAGTTCATCGGTACTGAATTGGTATTCAACAACAAACATTCTAAATTGAACAATACCGACTGTGCTAGCAGTGTTAGGGCGGACAACATAAATTAAAGAACTTAAAAATTCAGTTGTCAGCCGCTCATAGGTGGGTTCTTTGTTGATAAAGAAATTATGCAAACCTAAGAAGTCTAATAAATGGAAAATGCTATGGTAGATACCTAAAGTATATAGACAATCTTCGTCAACATACCTTGTCGGGAGAAGTTCCCGATTTTGCAACCGTTCAATGATTTTTCTTTGTCTCTCCCCTGGTTTCCCTCCTCGAAGAACGAATCCGTTGAACTCCATTTGAATGCTCTTGAAATGTGGATGAAGAAGATGAAGTGGTTGGTGAAAAGGTTGGATTTTTATAAAATCCGGCGGATGAAATCAAAAATGGAAAGTGGATTAATGATTTGTGCGGTATGATGGTTAGGAAAGTATGAGCTTTTTTGGGGGTTCAAGGACTTTTTTCCAAGGCGAAAAAATGGGTTTTGGAGGTTGTAAGTTGCAAAAATGGTGAAGAAGAGTGGTCTGCCCCGACCATTTACAGACGCTGTGGCGGGCGCCACAGGTCCTATGACGGGCGCCATAAGGCAAAATCTGGTTGGGCCAGATTTTGGTCCTTTGGTTTGGGCTTCGCTTGTCTTTTGGCTTTGAGGGGTCTGGATAGCATTTGTCCTGTGATTCTCCTAGTTTCTTTGACTTGCATAATTATAAAAGTAAAAACGAAAAATAAAAAGTGAAACTGAAACAAAAACAAGAACGGAAATTAAATGTAAATATAAATAAATAACTGAAAAAATTAAAATGCAAAATAAAATAAATATAAAACATATATAAATAAAAATAGAAATACTAATGTACGGCAGTAGTTTATATAATATTCAAATGCGATAATGTAAAATGAGAAATGCAAATACGATAAATATATATAAAGAGAAATAAACTGAAATGGTGAGATCAGGTATTAGGGTGGTCGTCTGCCTGAGTGGATTCACGGAGCACGGCTATCTCCTGCCTGAGCTCGGCGATCTCCTGATATAGACAATCGGCTTCAGTAGCATGGGTGAGATCAGACACTCCCATCTGTAAAGTTAAGTCCGCCACTTCCTGTCTAAGCTCTGCAATCTCTCTACGGCACTCAGCGATCTGGGTGCGTATGTCGGGTGTCTGCAATGAATGATTATTAGAGAAAACAGTGATTCTAGGAGATGGTGGTGCAGGTGTGTATTCAGCAACTGGGGGCGATCTCGGCTCCTCAACGGTCTCTCCCTGGCCCTCTAGAGCATAACTCTAATTCGCTGGATCATGCACACTGGTCATCATAGGGTCTGGCAATGTCAAGTAATGGATGGCCTCGCTGTCGACTAGTAGTCGGAACTGACATGGATGGAAAGAGGCTCTCCTCATCAATCCTCTGGTCAAACAGAAATAGATGTCTATGGTAGTATATCGACAGTAGGTCCGAAGATGCAACAGCTTGCGAGACAGACCTAAAGTGACAGCAATCTATGTGATGATTCCACCAACATGGATGACTCCTTCGGTGGATCTAGAGATACCGCTGATATTATTCAATAAAAAGTTCCCACATGCTACTGGGCGAGACTGGGATGCGCAAAATAATAGGAAGATCTCCTCTTCACTTAGTAGTGTCTCTGCATCCGGTCTTCCCAGGAAGGAATGTGCTAATATCATCTGAAAATACCTGAAGGCTGGGTTATGTATGACATAAGATAACTGTGTAGATGGATCCTGGCTTCCGCCACCTGATATATCACTCCAAAACTTCTCCACTTCCTTACCCATGAAATATCCCAAGGGTGTCTCCGGGATATCATCAAGAGTAGTCTGGAAACCTAATAAGTCGTCGAACTCTTTCTGGCTGAAGGAGTACTCAACTCTAAAAATCCTGAAAGCAGCATACCCATCTGGTCCAGAATATGGGTCATAGTCGAATGAACTCAGGAACTCCAAAGTCAGGTTCCTATATGTGTTACTCAAGTCATCAGCAAACTCGTCCCAGTGAAGCTGGTGGCTAAGGAATTGGATACTAGGCTCGATACCCAGTGCCTCCATACAGTGCTGGTCAGGATAACGTGTGGGTGCCATAGGGCGCTGATACAAAGCGATGTAACGCTCCCTCTGAGCATTGTCTCTGTAGGCCACGTGCATGTCATTAAAACCCTACATCCTGGTAAAAGTTAAGAAAGTGATCCTGAAAATACAAACCATTTAAATCTTAGTCTCAATGTAAAATAGAATAAACTAAAAATAAAATAAAAATGAAAATAAATGCGAAAAAGTAAAAATGAAAGAAAAAACCATGGGTTGCCTCCCACGCAGCACTTGTTTAACGTCATTAGCTTGACGATTAGAATTTATACACCTGTAGTAGTGGTAATTGGTGGATCAATCAGGGTGTGGCTCGAGTAGTATGCTGGAATGTCTCCTCCTTCGTAGAGCTTCAGTCTTTGTCCATTTACAAGGAATGAACTACAGGTATCGTTCTTGATTTCTACGGCTCCGGATCTCAGAATCTTGGATACTTCGAAAGGACCAGTCCATCTTGAACGTAGCTTTCCAAGGAAGAGTCGTAACCTAGTGTTGAAAAGGAGAACAGAATCGCCTATATTGAAGTTTTTCTTTATTATTCTTTTGTCGTGATAGGCTTTTGTCCTCTCTTTGTATATTCTTGCATTCTCGTAGGCGGATTGCCTAAGTTCTTCTAATTTATGAATGTCTAGGGTACACTTTTCTCCAGCAACTAAGTAGTCTAAATTCAAAGTTTTAATGGCCCAATAGGCCTTATGCTCTAACTCGAATGGTAAGTGACATGATTTTTCATAAACTAGTTGGTAAGGAGTAGTTCCTATAGGGGTTTTGAAAGCGGTTCTATAGGCCCATAATGCTTCTTGAAGCTTCTGAGACCAGTCTCTCCTAGAAATAGAAACAATTTTCTCTAGGATTTGTTTTATCTCCCTATTAGATACTTCTACTTGGCCACTAGTTTGTGGATGGTATGGTGTTGCTACTCTATGCCTAACTCCATAGTTTCTTAAAAGTTTGTCAAATATTCTCGATATAAAGTGTGATCCTCCATCGCTTATGACTAAACGTGGTGTTCCAAATCTAGGGAATATATAATTTTTAAATAATTTGATTACTACCCTAGTGTCGTTTGTGGGTGCGGCTATAGCTTCAATCCACTTAGACACATAGTCTACAGCTACTAAGATGTACCTATTTCCTAAGGACGGTGGAAAAGGTCCCATGAAATTTATACCCCATACGTCAAAGAGTTCTACTTCCTGAATGTTTCTTAGAGGCATCTCATCACGTCTTGAAATGTTTCCAGTGCGTTGGCATCTATCACATTTGACAATGAAAGCATAGACATCACGCCACATGGTAGGCCAGAATAGGCCAGCTTGAAGAATTTTGGCGTATGTCTTAGAGGTGCTCGCATGTCCACCATAAGGTGCAGAGTGACAATGCTCGATAATATTATTTACCTCTTCTTCTGGAACGCAACGGCGAAAAATGCCATCTTTACCCCTTTTGAAAAGGAGCGGTTCGTCCCAATAGAAGTTTCTCACATCGTGGAAGAATTTCTTCTTGCGGTGGTAGTCAAGATCAGGGGGTACTATATCAGCAGCTAGGTAATTAACGAAATCTGCATACCAGGGTACGTTATTTATTGCTAAGGAATTTTGGGGGTGCTCATAAGAATATAGGTTATTGTCTTCAATGGTTTCTACTCTAGCGATCAGTCTATCATAGGCGAAATCATCATTTATGGGTACTAGTTCAGGTTTTAGATGTTCTAGCCTAGAAAGGTGATCAGCCACTACACTTTCAGTGCCTTTTTTATCTCTTATGTCTAAATCAAACTCTTGTAGTAATAGAATCCATCGGAGTAACCTGGGCTTGGCATCTTTTTTACTTAATAGGTAACGAATGGCAGCATGATCGGTGTAAACAATAATTTTTGCTCCTACTAGATAAGATCTAAATTTGTCTATAGCGAAAACTACAACGAGTAATTCTTTTTCAGTAGTTGCGTAATTAAGCTGGGCAACATCTAGGGTTCTACTGGCATAATAAATGGCATGTAATGTTTTATCTTTCCTTTGTCCTAGAACGGCTCCAACTGCGTAATCACTAGCATCGCACATTATCTCAAAAGGTTCCGACCAATCGGGCGGTTTCATAATAGGTGTTGAGATTAATGCCTGCTTTAAAATATTAAATGCGTCATTACATTTTTCATCAAAAATGAATTTAGCATCTTTCATTAAAAGTCCGGTTAACGGTTTAGTTATTTTGGAGAAGTCCTTAATAAAACGCCGGTAGAATCCAGCGTGTCCAAGAAAGCTTCGGACTTCTCTGATTGTTTTTGGTGGTTTTAGGTTTTCTATAACTTCTATTTTAGCTTTATCTACCTCTATACCTTTTTCGGAAACTATGTGTCCTAAAACTATTCCTTCGGTCACCATGAAATGACATTTTTCCCAATTTAGCACGAGGTTCACCTCCACGCATCTCTCCAGGATTTTCTCAAGGTTAGCAAGGCAATTGTGGAAATCGAATCCGCAAACCGAGAAATCATCCATAAACACTTCCATGATACCATCTAGGTAATCTGCAAAGATTGACATCATGCAGCGTTGGAAAGTAGCTGGGGCGTTACAGAGGCCGAACAACATTCGTCTGTAGGCAAAAGTTCCATAGGGGCATGTAATGGTAGTTTTTTCTTGATCTTCTGGGTGAATAGGTATTTGGAAGAATCCAGAGTATCCATCTAAATAACAGAAGTAAGAGTGTCTAGCTAGACGCTCCAACATCTGGTCAATAAATGGTAAAGGGAAATGATCCTTCCTAGTTGCTTTATTCAATTTTCTATAATCTATACACATCCGCCATCCTCCTTCTAAACGTTTTGCTACGTGTTCGCCTTTATCGTTTTGCACGATCGTGATGCCTCCCTTTTTAGGTACTACATGCACAGGGCTCACCCACTTACTATCCGAGATCTGGTAGATTATACCTGCCTCAAGTAACTTAAGAACTTCCTTCTTAACAACATCACTCATTATAGGGTTTATTCTTCTCTGATGCTCCCTAGAGGGTTTTGAATCTTCTTCGAGCGAAATCCGATGCATGCATACGGATGGGCTTATACCTTTCAGGTCAGAGATATTATATCCTAAGGCTGAGGGATATCTTCGTAAAACGTCTAAAAGTTGGTTCGTCTCCTCTTGGCTCAAGGTAGCACTGACTATAACTGGACGGTTTATCTTTTCATCGAGGAACTCATATCTCAGGTTCTTAGGAAGCTCCTTAAGTTCTAAGGTTGGTTTCTTAGGGCATGGCATAGGATCTGGGGTAAGGGATAAACATTCGTAAAGGTTATCATCGATGTAAGGTTCTTTAAAGTTATCATCTTCCTTTATGGGGGTCGATGGTAACTTAATAATTTATTTTTGTTCTAGTTTTCTAACACATTCATCAATGATATCTAAGGCATAACACAAGTCTCCCATCACAGGTGCCATAAGAAATTTCGAAAGTATAAATTCTATTTTCTCGTCGCCTACCTCAAATGTCAACTTTCCTTTCTTGACATCTATTATGGCTCCTGCAGTTGATAAGAATGGTCTACCTAGAAGAATTGGTATATCATTGTCCTCTTTGATGTCCATGCCGACAAAATCAGTAGGGATAAACAACTAACCTATCCTAACAGGAACATCTTCTAAAATTCCTATCGGATATTTGACAGATCTATCGGCTAACTGAAGTGACATCTCAGTGGGTCGTAATTCTCCTAAGTTTAATCTCTCACAAACTGCTAGAGGCATTAAGCTCACACTAGCTCCTAAGTCTAGAAAAGCTTTTTCGATGACATGATTACCCAAAAGACAAGGAATGGAGAAATTTCCCGGATCTTTATCTTTCTTTGCTAATTTGTCCTCAGAAATTGCATTACATTCCAAAGGCTTCGGATCGTCAAGTCTACGTTTGTTGGTAAGGATGTCTTTCACAAACTTTGCATAAGAAGGTATTTGGGTGATGGCTTCTGTGAAAGGGATTTCTCCATGAAGTTTTTCTATAAATTTAATAAATTTTTGATACTGTTTATTGGTCTGGGTTTGTTTGAGTCTGTGGGGATATGGTATAGGTGGTTTATATGGCGGGGGCGGTACATAAATTTTATCTTTAGGTTCTTCTCCTTTATCTCGACCTTCCTGGTTTTCAGATTCCTCTGGTTCCTTTACTTCGTCCGGGGGTTTGGTACATTCCTTAGAAGTTTCGGGTTCACTTAATCTTGGGTTTGGTGGCTCATCATAAGCGTTCCCACTTTGTAGGGTAATGGCATTGGCTTGTCCTCTCGGATTTTGTTGAGGTTGTCCAGGGAATTATCCTCCAGGTGTAGTATGAGGGACTTGGTTTAAAGCTACCTGAGAGATCTGGGTTTCAAGCATCTTGGTATGAGTAACTATTTGGTCAACCTTGGTTCCTAATTGAGTAATCAATTCGTTAACATGAATGTTTTGGTTCATGAAATCCTTGTTTTGTTGGGTTTGAGCGGTGATAAAATTTTCCATAATTTTCTCAAGGCTCGGTTTTGGTGGTACAGGTGGCATAGGTTGATTTGATCTAGGGGCTTGATAGCTAGGTATCGGAGGTGCATTATTTTGAATAGGGTTATTGTTTTTATAGGAGAAGTTAGGGTGATTCCTCCATCCAGGGTTATAGGTATTCGAATATGGGTTCCCTTGGGTGTAGTTCACTTGCTCGGAGTGGGTTTCGTTCAATAGACTGCATTCTGCGGATTGGTGTCCTTGGGTTCCACATATCTCACAATCCGACGAAACTGCGGCTACAGTATTTGGGTTCGTGTACATATGCTCGACTTTGAGGGCTAATGCGTCCATTTTAGCCTGCATCATGTCTATAGAGCTTAGTTCATGCACTCCTCCTTGGGCTTCCTTCTTCTCAACTGTCGCTCGTTCGACTCCCCATGATTGATGGTTTTGAGCCATGTCTTCGATGAGGGCACTAGCTTCAGGATAAGGTTTGTTCATCAGAGCACCGCCTGCGTCAGTGTCGATGGTCATCTTTGTGTTATAATGAAGTCCATTATAGAAGGTTTGAATGATTAACCAATTTTCTAAATCATGATGTGGGAATGCTCGTAACAACTCTTTATATCTCTCCCAAGCTTCGAACAACGATTCTCCATGGTTTTGGGTAAATCTAGTTATATGGTTTCGAAGAACGGCGGTCTTACTCGGGGGAAAATATCTAGCAAGAAAAACTCTTCTAAGGTTATCCCAAGTCGTAATGGAATTGGGTGGAAGGGAATCTAACCATGATAGAGATTTATCTCTGAGGGAAAAAGGGAATAATCTTAAACGTATTGCCTCAGGAGAAGCTCCATTGGTTTTAAAAGTATCTGCTAATTGAAGAAATATTTTTAAATGTTGGTTAGGATTCTCAGTAGCGAGACCCGCGAATTGTCTCTGTTGCACTAGTTGTAACAGGGATGGTTTAAGTTCAAAATTATTGGCTGGGATGATTGGGTTTACTATACTAGAACTGGGTTCTTCATTAGATGATTGAGCGAAGTCCTTAAGAGGTCTTTGGTTTTGATCTTCGGCCATAGCTCTCTTAATTCTATGAAAGAATAAACGTGCGCGAGCGTAACGTTCAGGTTCCGCCAGAGAGTTTACTAAGCTTAAACTTCCGGTGCTGCGAGTCCTTCGCATCGACCTCCGGGAAATAACCTAAGTCTAAACGATATAACAACAGGAAAATGAAATTTGACGAAATTGGTCCCCGGCAACGGCGCCAAAAACTTGATGCGTTGGAAAACTTGATGTTCGCAAGTGTACGAACGCGTCAGAGTAATATAAAAGATTATCGAACCACAGAGACCAAGTGTCAATCTATCGTTATCTGTTGTTATGGTGTTTATCAAAGGCAATTAAAATAGGTATTTTTGTAGTGTGCAATTGAAAAATAAAGTACTGAAATAAAATATAATTAATAAAGACAGGGTCGAATGTAATTCACATAATTAAATGACAATCCAAATACTTGCTAATAGAACTACTTATGGGCAATGTTTCCTACTTTGAAAAGAACTAATTTAACAGGAACTGTCACTTTCGCGTATTCAAAACCGAGTTGTACTCCCTAATCAAACCCTCTTATTGTCACTTATAAAAAGGCGCGCATTGCGTTAGAGTAGTAAACCTATTTTTAAGAAATATAGTATCTTGACTTAGTTGAAAAGTATTGTAACCTGGATTTCTTAACCAAAAGAGGTTCTCACGAACCAGACTCTAAACTTATAAACGCGTCCGAAAATAGTTTTAAAAACTCTTTTCTTCTTGATGTTAAAAACTCCTAATGAACTAAACAAAGCGCTTTCGGTGTTTTTGAAATAGTTAAAAACAATTAAGTTTAAAAAGATGTTGGACGGCTTTCGATCTTACCCAACGGAATTGAAGTGCGGGAAAACTTAAGTCGAAAGTTAAAATAGCCCTTTAAGTGTTTCTACGAACAATTGTACGGATTACTGGTTTAATTACGGTCCTTACATTCTAGCCTTGTAAATTTAGCTAGACATGGTAAAGTAAAAGTGCATTAAAATAAATAAAAGTAGTGCGAGTGCGGAAAGTAAATAATTTAAAGCGAGTGCGGGAAATAAATAATTTAAAGCGCGTGCGGGAAATAAATAAAGTAAAAGCGAGTGCGGGAAATAAATAAAGTAAAAGCGAGTGCGGGAAATAAATAAAGTAAAAGCGAGTGCGGGAAATAAATAAAGTAAAAGCGAGTGCGGGAATTAAATAAAGTAAAAGCGAGTGCGGGAAATAAATAAAGTAAAAGAGAGTGCGGGAAATAAATAAAGTAAAAGCGAGTAATAAAAACCTGCTCCAATCGGAGGGCTGAGTAAATTGCAATGCGGAAAAGAAAATGGCGGCAGGATTAACTTCCTTCCAAAGTGCTCCAAACTCGAGTACAGACTCTATCACAGACTCAATTACACAATTGTGGTAACACTCCAATGCGAAGCGATTACCACTTTATAAAACTGAATATATGCCTAAGTGAAACAAAGTTGCTTCTGATTTCGCCTTGTTCCAACGTTCGGATCTTCGTCTGCTCTAAGTTTGGGTGATTGTAAAACTGAATTCGCGTTTCTATTTATAAGCAAATAAAAAAGGTGGAATTGACTTGGATGCCCTTCAACTTGAAAATAGAGGAAACCATTTTCCTCTTGTGGCGCCCGCCACAAGGCCATGGCGCCCGCCACAAGCACAAAGTGGGGCACCTTAGTGGAAGTGGTGGGAAAACGTGGGAGTTGATGGAAGTTTGAATTGGACACGTCATGGCTTGGACTGTGGTGCCCGCCATTGGGTAGGCCATAAGAGCAAAATGCTTATTTTTAGGGTTTTTGGCTCTTTTTCACTCCTTTTCTCGATCGGGGCTCCGATTAAAGAAAAAACCTGAAAACAAAGGAAAACACAGTAATAACACAACAAAATGATAATAAAATGACTAGAATGCATGTGAAATTAGAGTCGAAAATACGTAAATTTTAGTGTGATCACGTTGCTGATGATGAAGTCAATGTGATATCTCCGGTATTTCGGATCCCAGAGCTTGTTGTCATCCGGTATGATGGCAGCAAACAGAAAGCTTCTCCCTCTTTGATTATTAAACCAGCTGGCCCTGTGCCATATTCTTCTAATAAAGCTGTCCCCTATCGCTACAATGCTGTGGCATTGGAGGATGGGAAGGAGGTGCCTTTGCCCTCAAATTCTGTTGTTAATATTGTCGATGTCAGCGGCCTGACCCGTAGAGGTCGTGTTTTCTCGGCTCCGCCGAAGCCCCAGGCTGACACCAGAAGGGCTGATGTTGTTGATTATTTCGAACGCCCGGTTGAGAATCCTATTATTTCTCTGATTCCGGAACTTGTCGCCAATAAACCTGCCGCCATTGTAAGAACTCCTGTCTCTGCTGGCCAGAGTGGCACAATTAAAGAAGACTGTGATGAGATGCTAAGGCTCATCAAGAGGAGTGAATACAATGTTGTAGATCAGCTTCTACAAACACCGTCAAAGATTTCTGTGTTATCTTTGCTTATGAACTTAGAACCACACCGTGAAGCTCTGCAGAAGGTGTTAGATGTGGCGTATGTAGATCATGATGTCACAATAGAACCATTTGATAGTATTGTTGCAAACATTACCGCTTGTAACAATTTGAGTTTTTGTGATGCTGATCTTCTTGAGGAGGGAAGAGACCACAATTTGGCTCTACACATTTCCATGAGCTGCAAAGATGATGCCATGTCTAATGTGCTGGTAGACACTGGATCATCGCTGAATGTGTTGCCAAAGTCCACTCTGGCTAGATTGTCATACCATGGGCCTCCCATGAGGCAGAGTGGAGTAGTGGTTAAAGCTTTTGATGGATCCCGTAAAAATGTGATTGGAGAGGTTGAGCTCCCAGTCAAGATAGGACCAAGTGATTTCCAGATCACTTTTCAGGTCATGGATATCCACCCATCATATAGTTGTCTGTTGGGCAGACCATGGATTCACGAGGCAGGCACCGTGACATCCACCCTACACCAGAAACTGAAATTTGTTAAGAACAAAAAGCTGGTGGTGGTAGGGGGAGAGAAGGCTCTCCTGGTTAGCCAACTATCTTCCTTTTCTTACATAGATGCTGAGGATGAAGTTGGAACGCCGTTCCAAGCTTTATCTATTGTTGAACCTACTAAGAAAAGAACTTCTTCATTTGTGTCCTACAATGATGCAAAGTTGGCCATTGAGCATGACACAACTACTGGTTTGGGACAGATGATCAAGATGGAAGACAATAAATCCCGGGCTGGCATAAGGTATTCTTCTGGCGCTTTCAACAAGCATGGGCTGTTTAAGAGTGGTGGATTCATCCACACTGTTCAAGACGAGGAAGCTGCTGCCGTTGAGGAAGAAGATGCAGAGGAAGATTCTGGAAACTTTGTCAGCCCTGGAAGGGTCTACAATAATTGGGTCGTTGTTGATGTTCCAACAGTTGTCCATAAGTCAACGTAATGTTCATTTTGTTTTAAAACCCTTCTCCCATGCCAAAAGGAGGAGTGATGACATTGTTGGCTCATAAATACAATGATATTTTCATTCAATAAATTCATGTTAAATGTTTGTTTTTCCAATTATTTTCACTTTTCGCTTTTTGCATGAAATTGGTGATCACCATAAAACCATAAAAATAGAATAAAATCAATCTTTTCATCTGCAGAATGATTTGCCTTGTTTGAATTCTAAAATCTTTTTTTATATATCCAAAATCATTATGTAGGTTGATCAAACCCATTGAACATAATGATCCAACACCATCTCCAAACTTTGAGTTCCCTGTATTTGAGGCCGAAGAAGATGATGTTGAAGAGATTCCTGACGAGATCACCCGTGTACTTGAGCACGAAGAGAAGATCATTCAGCCACATCTTGAGAATCTGGAAACAGTCAACTTGGGATCTGAGAATTGTGTGCGAGAAGTGAAGATTGGGGAACTCCTGGAAGAATCTGTCAAGAAGGGGTTGATTGAGTTGCTACGAGAATACGTCGACGTCTTTGCCTAGTCGTATGAAGACATGCCTGGTCTGGATACCGATATCGTGCAACATTTCCTGCCTTTGAAGCCTGAGTATGTGCCTGTGAAGCAGAAGCTCAGAAGAACTCATCCTGACATGGCAGTGAAGATCAAAGAGGAAGTTCAGAAGCAAATTGATGTGGGGTTTCTGGCGACTTCTACATATCCTCAATGGGTGGCCAATATTGTGCCCGTGCCTAAGAAAGATGGAAAAGTCCGAATGTGTGTGGACTATAGAGACTTGAATAAAGCTAGTCTGAAAGATGATTTTCCTCTACCACATATTGATATGTTGGTAGATAATACAGCTAAATTCAATGTCTTCTCGTTTATGGACGGATTTTCCGGATACAATCAGATTAAAATGGAACCCGAGGATATGGAGAAGACAACATTCATCACACCTTAGGGAACATTCTGTTATCGAGTGATGCCCTTCGGTTTGAAGAATGCCGGAGCCACGTATCAACGAGCTATGACTACCTTGTTTCATGATATGATGCACAAGGAGATCGAGGTGTATGTTGATGATATGATAGCGAAGTCGAGAACGGAAGTTGAACATGTTGAGCACTTGTTGAAACTTTTTCAGCGTTTGAGGAAGTATAAGCTTCGTCTGAAGCCTAACAAGTGTACATTTGGAGTCCGTTCTGGCAAGTTATTGGGCTTTATTGTTAGCGAGAGAGGTATTGAAGTTGACCCCGCCAAGGTCAAAGCAATACAAGAGATGCCTGCGCCCAAAACTGAGAAGCAAGTCCGAGGTTTTCTTGGCCGCTTGAATTATATTTCCAGATTTATATCCCACATGATTGCCACATGTGCGCCAATATTCAAGCTCCTCCGGAAAGATCAACGTCATGATTGGGCCGAGGATTGCCAAAAAGCCTTTGACAGTATCAAGGAGTATCTTTCCGAGCCTCCGATTCTGTCTCCGCCTGTGGAAGGGAGACTATTGATTATGTATTTGACAGTTCTTGAAGACTCAATGGGTTGTGTCCTCGGGCAGCAAGACGAATCGGGAAAGAAAGAATATGCTATCTACTACCTGAGTAAGAAGTTCACCGATCGTGAGTCTTGATACTCGATGCTTGAGAAAACATGTTGCGCTTTGGCTTGGGATGCTAAGCGCTTATGCCAGTATATGTTGAATCATACCACTTGGTTGATATCTAAAATAGATCCAATCAAGTATATCTTTGAGAAGTCTTCTTTAACCGGAAGGATCGCCCGTTGGCAGATGTTGTTATCTGAGTATGATATTGAGTATCGAGCTCCGAAGGCTATTAAAGGTAGTATCTTGGCTGACCACTTGGCACATCAACCAATCGAGGATTATCAGTCAGTTCAATATGACTTCCTAGATGAGGAGACTCTGTATTTGAAAATGAAAGATTGCGATGAGCCTACGCTTGACGAAGGTCCAGAGCCTGGTTCCCGATGGAGCATGGTGTTTGATGGCGCTGTAAATCAATATGGATATGGTATTGGGGCAGTGATTATTACTCCTCAGGGCACACATTTTCCTTTTACAGCAAGGCTAACTTTCAAATGCACGAATAATATGGCTGAGTATGAGGCATGTATTATGGGATTAGAAGAGTGTATTGATCTTAGGATCAAGCATCTTGATGTTTATCGCGATTCGGCCCTTGTTGTTAATCAGATCAAGGGTGAATGGGAGACGAATCAGCCTGGCCTCATCCCATATAAAGACTATGCGAGGAGGATTTCGACTTTCTTTACTGAGGTTGACTTCCATCATATTCCTCGAGATGAGAATCGGATGGCAGATGCTCTTGCTACGCTTGCTTCGATGATTGTGGTGAGACCTTGGAATGAAGTTCCCAATATTACTGTGATGCACTTGGATAGACCAGCTCATGTATTTGCAGTGGAAGAAGTGAAAGACGATAAGCCATGGTATTATGATATCAAGTGTTTTCTTTAGAGTCAGATTTACCCGCCTGGGGCATCTGTGAAAGATAGGAAGACTTTGAGGAGATTATCAGGCAGTTTCTACCTCAATGGAGATGTGCTTTATAAAAGGAATTTTGACATGGTTCTTCTCAGTTACGTGGATAGACACGAAGAAGACCTGTTAATGACTGAGGTCCATGAGGGTTCATTTGGTACTCATTCCAATGGACATGCCATGGCTAGAAAGATGTTAAGAGCAGGCTACTATTGGCTGACAATGGAGTCTGACTGCTGTAAATATGTTAAGAAATACCACAAGTGTCAGATTTATGCGGACAAGATTCATATTCCCCCGACACTTTTGAATGTGATTTCATCACCATGGCCTTTCTCCATGTGGGGAATTGACATGATTGGCATGATAGAGCCGAAAGCGTCTAACAGTCACAGATTTATTCTCGTAGCAATTGATTACTCCACTAAGTGGGTTGAAGCGGCATCATATACAAACGTGACCAGGCAGGTGGTTCTGAAGTTTATCAAGAATCAACTCATATGCCGTTATGGTGTGCCGGATAAGATCATTACTGATAATGGATCTAACTTGAACAACAAGATGATGAAAGAGCTGTGTAGCGAGTTCAAGATTGCACATCATAACTCTTCCCCTTATAGACCCATGATGAATGGAGTTGTTGAAGCTGCTAATAAGAATATCAAGAAGATTATCCAGAAGATGGTTGTTACGTACAAGGATTGGCATGAGATGCTGCCATTTGCTTTGCATGGTTATCGTACATCTGTCCGCACTTCAACAGGGGTAACCCCTTTCTCTCTTATTTACGGCATAGAGGTTGTGCTCCCAATAGAGGTGGAGATCCCATCAATGAGAGTCCTGATGGAAGCCAAGTTGACTGATGCTGAATGGGTTCAGAGTCATTATGACCAACTGAATCTGATAGAAGAGAAGAGATTAACTGCCATGTGCCATGACCAGTTATATCAGCAAAGGATGAAGAAAGCCTTTGATAAGAAGGTCAAGCCTCGTGTGTTCCGAGAAGGTGACCTTGTGCTCAAGAAAGTCTTGTCTTTCGCGCCCGATTCCAAGGGCAAGTAGACTCCAAACTATGAAGGTACATATGTTGTTAAGAGAGCCTTTTCAGGCGGTGCTTTGATACTTACAACTATGGATGGGGAAGATTTCACTCGTCATGTGAATTCAGATGCAGTCAAGAAATACTTCGCCTAAAATAAAAACATAATCGCTCGCTAAGTTGACAACCCGAAAGGGCGGCTTAGGCAAAAATGAGCGTCTCGGTGGATTAAAAACCCGAAAGGGAGATCTAGGCAAAAGTTAGAGACATAAAAAATAAATATCCCGCTAGATTGAGTACCTCACCCTGGGGCAATATAGGCAAAAATTAGGGATTTGGCAAGTAACTGCAGCCTGACAGGACTTTGTTCTACGACTGTCATCTGTCAAAGATCCTCGCTCAGTCATCATCAACTGAAGCTTCAAATACACTGGATTCAGAGTTGGTGGAGAAATGGTCATTATGTTCAATGTAGCCCTTTTCCAATATATATCACCAATTTCAAAATTGTAAAAGTCCATGGAGTGTTTCCATTTGCAGACTACCATTCCATCAAATAAATTTGAGCCTTTATCCAATTCTTTGCACTCTTATTTGTTTCGATTCAACAAATATTTTGCATGTTTTAATTGATAAATATCATTGTTTTAAAATTTTCATAAACTGCTTTAAACAGAGTGAACATTCACAATAACAAGAGGATACTTGGGACGTCTTCAGTGCTCTCCCAAGGATAGTATGATCTCCAAAAGGGTAAGACATTTGTTCATGTTCCCAGCATACTGGTATCTTCATTTATCTTTCAAGTTGTCTCTTCTGCGAGCATAGAAGAAAGTTGTACATCCCACCAAACCCCCATAGAATTTGGAGTTTTGGTTGTAATCTCAATCTTCTAGCTCCCCAGTGAGTCTGAGTTTAACACTTGTGTTATCAATTATATGGTTGTCATCCCCGGCGTGGATTGACCTAAAATACCTTATGGATTGATGAATTGGATATGCTAATATTTTTGGAATAAGTGGACATTCCATCACTTCCAGTTAGAATTTCTCCGCTAGAGTGAGTGGGAAATCCCCAACATAAGCGGAGTTATCATCAAGTTTGGTCGGTAGCTTTTCCCTTTACGGACCTGTCTACTTTGATCTCCAGTAGACTTGCTCCTCGATCATCCTCAACAGGGTTGATCCACTTTCATTCCCCAGTATGGTCACCAGCAGGGTATCCCCAGTAGATTTGCCTACGGGTAATCCCCGATTCGGTCGTCAGCAATGTTTCCCTAGTGGAATTGCCTGATCAGAGCCTGTTTGTGGTTTCCTCCCAAGCAGAGTGGTTGATGAAGATGTTTATCCTTCCATCCCCAGTGGAGTGGTGTCCTTTTCTCCTTGGCAGGATTGAGTTATCCAGCAGCGCAAGGAAGTTTATAGGTTTTGGAACTTGTGATGGGTGGCCATTCCTCACAAAGTTTCATTTCTCTCTTTGATAACTTCCCCAGTAGAGTTGCTTCTACATCGGATTTTATTCGTGGTTAGATTCCCTAGCCAAGACTTTGCCTGATTGCATGAAGATGTGTTGATCCCTTCCCTGTAGAGATCTTTATTTCCTGGTATCTGTTGCCCCCATCAGATTGGATGTTCTCCAGTGGGCCTGGCTTTCTCTTTTGAGATGTGGTACCGGGCATTTGTCTATCGATTCTTGGACCTGGTTGTGTTAGATATGTCTGTTTGTCAGCATTCATCATACGTAAACCACGCATATATATGCATATTCTTAACATTCAGATTTTCATGCTGCATCCGTTGCCATATATCTTTGTTTTGTTGTCTCCTACTAGTTGGTGATATATTTCCCTAAGCAGATGTTTGTGTCTGATCTCTCCATATATAGAGTCAGCCCCATAGGCAGAAAGTGTCTACCCTTTCTCCCATATTCCGCACTTAGTTATGTCCTCGTGGATGATTGTTATTTTAGTTTCCTCCCAACACATATATTGGGATGGAGTTTCTCCCTGAGATATATCCTCATTGGGTAGTGTCTTGTTTCATTGTGTCTCTCTAGTTTGTTCCTAGACTGACTACTCTTTTATCTCCCCTGCACTTCCCTGCAGTTTAGATGAACGATTGCTCAGTAACCGGTAATTGTCCATCTATTCCCCGACGGAATCTGTGGCCTTCTACCCAGTAACCGGTAGTTGTAAGTCCTATCTTTGTGGTTTTCTACCCTCGTACCGGTAGTTGTAAACCCCATTTTATCCCCTTGCAGAGTTAACCTTATTTTTGCTCATCCTAACCGATGGCGGTTACTCTTTCGTGTTTTCTACCCAGTATCCGATAGATGTAATCCCCTCCTTGTTGGTTATCTTTATCCAATATTCGGTATCGATTTTCCTTCACTTCTTTGAGTATATCTCCCAGTAGTCGGTGATATATCTCCCGGATCATTACCTTTGGCGATGTATCCCCAGCGAGTAATCTTTCATTTACCCTTGGTTGGTAATGATCGTTTCTCCCTTTGATTGGTCATCATTTTATACTTAGTATTCAGTATCCCGATGTCCTTTCCTTTTGATCGATTCATCCTTTATTAACCCAGTAATCGATTATGGATAATCTTCCATGCGAGTATGTTATCTATGTTCTGACGGTAATAGATAATATATCTCATGCGCTCTTCAGTCGAAGTCTTTTGTTCTTCCCCAGTCGAGTAAGATTCGTATTTCCTTACGGAATCGAATGCCCATCTTGTAATCGAGTTTTCTTTTCAGCCCTCCTTTTGGATGTTGAGTGTCTTGGAAATATTCCCCCAATTCACGCTTGGTTGGTCACCTATTATATGTCCAGTAACCGGTATCCCTGGTGTTCCTTCCTTCTCTGCTCCCTATTATGACTTTTGTCCCCTGTGGAGTCAGATTTCCTGAGTCGAAGTATACCTTTTTAGGTCTTCCTCAGATGATTTTGGATGTTTGATATTTATCACCCTCATACCGGTCTTATATATTCATTCTCCCCGAGCATGTTATTCTCTCACCCTCATACTGGTGTTTTGATCACATGTCTCCTTGAGCTTATTACCCAGTAACCGACAATACCTCATCCTGTTGTTTCCTCAGATGAGTCATGTTAGACATTTCCCAGTGAAGTCCCTTAGTGGATTTTCCCCATCTGAGTCTGGATTTTTATCCGAAAGTATCCTTTGCGGATAGTTTTTGCTGTATTGGCATATTCCCCAATACATACATCTTTGAGTTAGCTTGAGTCCTTCCTTTGATTTATTTTCAGGGAATTCCTCTCGTGTCTCTCAGCAAGTGCTAAGTCGTGACCTGCTCACGCATTTTATTCCCTTTCGTATCCCCACTAGAATCCCCAGAGTCTCTGTCCCATTGAGTGTACTACTCATAAGGATTATCAGTTTCTCCTGATTTCTTTTCTCTTTGTGGACACATATCTCCACAGAGTATTACCTTTTTGCATACATACATTTGCATCATGAGGTCTCTTAGGGACAAAAATTCGTCTCTTTATTATTATTTAAGCCTATTCTACCTCGTCGAGATGAAGATTTTAACCTTCACTTCTCCGGCTAGAATGACCTTAAATAGGGGCGTCTGTAAGACCCCAATTTTGACCCTAAGATCCCTCATGGCATCATAGCATTGCATTTTGCATCTTGCCTCAAGGATCATAAGCATCTTGGCTCTTATCTTTGGGTGGGATCTCTTGAGAGTTGGTTTGAGATCACCAAGCATGCTTGAATTGTATATTATTGTTTTTATTATTTTTATTCACTAACCAAAAGCACAAAAATATGTCACTAACATCTTTTGTTTGTAGATTGAGCAGTCACAAGATCCAAAGCTTCTAGGAGATCCTATGTGCATTGATATGGCCAAGTAAAGATGAAAGCAAGCACGGAAATGGTTCCTAAAGGTCTCATCCATCAAATATGCCTCCCAAGTATCTCAATTCATCATTTTGATTAAAGCAAACCAAAGGGTTTGAGGTTTGTTTCCCAAGGAAACCCTAATTCTCTGTGAATCAACTATGCCTTGCTCATGAAGCAACCTCAGCTTTTGATCAAATGCAATCAAAGGAAGTTCTTTAAATCAACATTTCATGCATATTTGAGCTTATTTGAGTGTCCTCAATCATCAATTCATCAAGATATGAGGTGTGGACTTGAGAAGTTGATCAGTCAATTCATCTGACTATTTTGAATTACACTGACACCTAACTTTTAATGTGTTTGTCAAATGGAGATGACCCCAAGATAAAACATTTTCTTAAGAACCATATGAACAAAGTTCATGTTCATCAAAAATTGATTTGAATCTTGAAAGGTCATCATCCATTTCAAGACATTATAGGTCATTTTGATTGAAACCCTAATTTTAAGTCAACTTCCCAAGGACATAACTCCTTCATTTTTCATGATTTTGAGGTGGAATAAAATGCATTGGAAATATTAAGATGTCTACTTCAAATGTTATGTTGAGAAAAATTTCAAAATCCTAAACGAAATACATGTGATAATGCAAAACATTATAGGTCACTTTGGACCAAAAGCATTGAAATATGAAAAAGTCCAACTTCAAGTGCCCAAAATGTCTTCATCAAAAATCCAAATGATGCAAAATTTAAGTCCAAATTGATTATCTTGAAAAGATCTACAACTTTGATGTTGAAGATTTTGTCATTTGGAACTTTCATCATTGAAACAAAGGTGCTTAAAGTTTGGCAAATTTTGAAAATCTCACATGTACATGTTTTGCACCCTACACTTCATGACCATTTTTCATCAATTTACAAGTTTCAAATGAAGTTTTTATCAACATAACAAATGATCCTCATGCAAAAAGCTTTCCAACCATTACTCATAAGGTTGTGTTTCAAGTTTGGACATGACATTTTCGAAGGCATGAACATATTGGTACAATTTTGGAAACCATTTAAATTTGCATTGCATGAGCCAATACTACACCATCTGCACGTCCAGTTTGCATATGCTGATGATTAGTTGCCAAATCCAAGTGGAATTGGGCCCTCCATGCGCCTATACAGGCCCATGCATGGAGGCCCTCTCCATTCATGCATCACTTTGATCATGCATTTCAGCCATGCTTTTGCTATAAATACAATGCTCATGCCTCTCATTTCAGCAACCTAAAGGCGCCATAAATGTTGCACGACTGATCCCTCAATCACACTCAAAAGGAACTCACCAATTTTCTCTCAATTTTTCAGATCTAGAATTCAATTTCATTGATTGTTTTTTTAGATCTAAAGTTCCTTAGCCTTGCTCACTTTGATCCCTAGAGTATACTACAAGCATCCATAATAAGAAATTATGCTCTCAAACTCTGCAAATCAGAGGTTTACTTCAAACTTTATTTTCTTCGAATCTGCTTATATACTGATTGTTTCTTGTCATTGTTATGTGATCTGAAGTCCTCTTCATAGAGGCAGTTGATTTGAGCTTTGAATTGTCAAATTCTAGCAAGTTCAGTTGAACACCATAGAAATTCCATCTCTGATTTCTCTCAATGTAGAAACCTAGAGTGGATTTGGTTGGTACAGGGGTGATGTACATCACCCCAGCTTTCGATTGGTACCTAGATCGTGGCATTTGGTACACATTTATTTCTCTGCAAATTTGAACTTCACCGGAAGCTGGCCGGAGAAGACGGTGGCGCAGGTCACTGTCCAACCTCCAGATTGAATCTGAACCATCCATTTTCTTTTCCAGATTTAATCTCGTCCACTCAATGTTATGACTTATTTATTGGCCATGTGTGATTCAGTTGACTCGTGTGTATGGTGAGCGCGCGCTTCCTGGCCACGTGATGGTCCAAAAAATGTGAGACCAATTGCATTTTTCTTCTTTTAACTTCTAGTTTCTAAAAATGATTTTTAATATTTTTTATTTTATCATTTGATATTTTTTAAGAATTTTCTCTTTTCTGCTTATTTTTAATTCATTTTAAATAATTTTTTATATTCAAAAAATACAAAAATATTTTTCCAACCTCTTTGAATAATGATATATCTATGAAAAATATTCTCATCAATTTTTTATTGATTTGAGATTTATTTGAGATTTTAATTCAATTAGGTTATTTTTTATGCATTTTTAATTGATTAAAAATAGTTTCTGACTTCTAAAAATGTTGAAATTTTTTGTCAAACTTTGTTTGACCTTGTTGAACTTAGGATAATTCACTTGGACTTTTCAAAGTTGATTTGAAGTGAGTTTGAAGTTTGACCTTTCTTTTATTATTTTAATTCAAGTATTATTTTAATTTTGAAAAATACGAAAAATATTTTATTTGTTTCTCGACTCCTAATCTTCATCTTACTTCTGTTTACTATTGTTTGACCTTGATCTTCTCTATCTTTGGTCAATGCTTGTTGATTATTTCATTCCATTTCCATTAATGTACTTTAATATTCATCTTCTTCTTCTTTTCCTTTTTTGATCAATGAGTTAAAGATTGGTGGTTAGCCTTGATACATGGGCGGTTTAACCTTCCTTGATTAAAATCTAATTCAACTTGGTCATGGATCAAGTGAGTGACTTTGCATTAAGGATAGGTTGCTTTCTAATCAAGCAAAGAACCTAAATCAATACAAGATCATTTCTCATCTTCTTTTGGCATGGCAAGTTGTAGGAGCTTGATTCACTAATCAAGATCTCTAACTTATGTTGTTGCCTACATTATTATTGACTGGCCTCAGATAATTGTGACTTCTACATAAGTCCAATTACGATTGCTTAACATAGCGCTAAATTGCCTTATGGCACACTAACTCTAACACTAACCATTAACCATTAACATTTAATTCTTGCACTTTACATTTATGCAATTTACTATTCTTGTACATATTATTCATTTTCTTTTTCCTTTGCTCATTTGAGCACATGTTTATGTTAATGCAATTTGCCTTTTGCTCACTTGAGCATATAACTGTGTATATACTTTTGTGCTTGTGTTTTGTTTGATTATTGTGAACCCAATGCCAAAATGGACAAAAAGGACTTAGGCTTTAGGACATTCCCTATGCAAAATTGGAGTCAAAGAGCAACTAGGCATTGGGCCTTTAGAGTGCTATAAATGTTGAAGAAAACTTTGAAAGGACCAATTTCTAAACTCCTTCTTGTTCATTCTTTGTTTGCTTGATAGAACTTTTTGATGTGTGTGTTCTTGTGCTAGGGACTCCAACATTAAGCCTAAGTGAAGAACCATTGTCATGAGCTTCTAAAAAGAAAGATCTAAGAGCCATTGGGGATCTTCTAAGAGCTTGCTTGATTGATTTGATTGCTTGAGCTTACACTTGTTTGCTTGCTTATTCCAAAGGATGGGAGCTACTTGGATCATCAATATGATCTCAAGAGAGGAACTCCATTTATGGTCTTATTTCTTCTCCTTCATCTCTTGTATGATTAGGACTTTACCCATTCTTCTTCTTCCCTCCACTCTAAACCAAGCCAAAACTTTTGTGCAAACATTAACATTTCTTTTCAAACATTAGAAACCTAAGCATTATGCTTTTGATTTTCAAACTTTCTTTTCATAACACTTATTTTGAATTGAACCTTTAAGTCAATTTTGACCATATTTTGTAATTACTTTTCATTGGTAAATATAACCCATTCAAGTACTTTTGTGGTTTCAATGGCCACTTTCTTATCAAAAACTTTTCATAACCAATAGCTATTAGGTTTGAGTTATCCTTGAGGTAGATGTAATACTCACCTATATCCTTAGTGATGGACAATGAGTCTTCCATGCTTATTATAGGGTTAACCCCTCACTAGCATGTTGAAGCTATCCTCACATGGTGGATTTGTGGTTTTAGGTTGAGTTTTCTCCCTTGGATAACAAAAGACCTTAAGGCTTTTGGACCAATCAATTCACCAACTTGTTTTGAGATTTTTACCCCGAACTACGAGGTTTTGATCCTAATCTTTTTTAAGATGGTACGTAAGCAATGGGTTTATCCATTCAAACACAAAATTGTAAATAACTTGTATATTCTCTTCTCATCTCTTCAATCATGTTTGCACAAACAAATTTTCACAAAATACCAACCTTACAACAAGTGTGAAAAGGGCTCCCTAGGAGTACCTAGGATGTTTTGGGTGCTTAACACCTTCCCATTGCATAACCAACCCCCTTACCCCGATCTCTGACATTTTTACTAGTTTTTGATTCGATAAAACTATTGGGTTTTTGTTCGCTTTCTAACCATTCCTTTGGATAAATAGAAGTTCGGTGGCGACTCGATTTGTATGGTTTACTTTTGATTTAGTCAATAAATCTAAAGGTAACGAATACCCCGCTACAACGGGTATCTTTCCTTCCCTCGCAAGAGTCTATCCTTGATATGTTCACTTTAATCGGTGACGGATATTCTCATCTTATGGTATTCTACCCAGTAAAAAGGTAGTTGTAATCCCTATTTTTGTTCCTCATAGAGTTAATCCTTGATATGTTCATATTAACCGATGACGGGTTTTCTTCTTCTTGTGGTCTTTTACCCAGTAACCGGTAGTTGTAAATCCTATTGTTCCCCTGAGCGGAGTCTATCCTTGATATGTTCACTATAGCCGGCGACGAATTTTCTTCCCTACTGAGTTTATCCTTGATATGTTCATCCTAACCGATGACAGATACTCTCATCTTTGGTATTCTATCCAGTAACTGATAGATGTAATCCCTATTTTATCTCCTTCTCAGAATCAATCCTCGATATGTTCATCTTAATCGGTGACGAATTTTCTCTTTGATTGGTATTCCATCCAGTAACTGATAGATGTAATCCCTATTTTATTTCCTTTTCAGAGTCTATCCTTGATATGTTAACTTTAACCGGTGACGAATATTCTCATCTTTTGGTATTCTACCCAGTAAAAAGGTAGTCGTAATCCCTATTTTGTTCCTCAGAGAGTTAATCCTTGATATGTTCATCTTAACCGATGACGGGTTTTCTTCTCCTTGTTGTCTTCTACCCAGTAACCGGTAGTTGTAAATCCTATTGTTCCCCTGAGCGGAGTCTATCCTTGATATGTTCACTTTAGCCGGTGACAGATTTTCTTCCCTGCTGACTTTATCCTTGATATGTTCATCCTAACCGATGACGGATACTCCCATCTTTGGTATTCTATCCAGTAACTGATAGATGTAATCCCTGTTTTATCTCCTTTTCAAAGTCAATCCTTGAGATGTTCATCTTAACCGGTGACGGATTTTCTCTTTGATTGGTATTCTATCCAGTAATTGATAGATGTAATCCCTATTTTATCTCCTTTTCAGAGTCTATCCTTGATATGTTCACTTTAACCGGTGACGGATATTCTTATCTTTTGGTATTCTACCCAGTAAAAAGGTAGTCATAATCCCTATTTTGTTCCTCAGAGAGTTATTCCTTGATATGTTCATCTTAACCGATGACAGATTTCCTTCTCCTTACGGTCTTCTACCCAGTAGCTGGTAGTTGTAAATCCTATTGTTCCCCTGAGCGGAGTCTATCCTTGATATGTTCACTTTAACCGGTGACGAATTTTATCTTCTTTGGTATTTTATCCAGTAACTGATAGATGTAATCCCTATTTTTTTCTCCCCTTTTTAGAGTCTATCCTTGATATGTTCACTTTAACCGGTGACGGATTTTCTCTTTGATTGGTCTTCTACCCAGTAACCAGTAGTTGTAAATCCTACTTTGTCCCCTCGCAGAGTTAATCCTTGATATGTTCATCCTAACCGGTGAAGGATTCTCTCTCCGACGGTTTTCTATCTAGATTTTGATACATGTAATTCCCCCCTTTTTTGTTCAGTTGGTATATCCTTGATATGTTCTTCCTAACCGACGACGGATATCCTCCTTGACATTTTCCAAGCAAGTCTATCCTTGATATGTTCATCTTAACCGGTGATGGGTTTTCTTCCCTATTGAGTTTATCCTTGATATGTTCATCCTAACCAATGACAGATACTCTCATCTTCAGTCTTCTGCCCAGTAATTGGTAGTTGTAAATCCTATTTTCTACAGTTTTCCCCAGCAAGGCTATTCTTACCAAGTAGCCGGTAATGAATTTCCTTTCCTGGCGGTCCTCAGCGAATCATCCTTGATATGTTCATCCTAACCGATGACGGATGTTCTCTCTGTCAGATCTTTATTATATCATTACCCAGTAACGTCTAGTAGATAATAAATTTTTGCTCCTCCTGTGTTGAAGTTTATTTCTTCCCCAGTAGACTTGAGTGCACATTTCCTTAGTGAAATCGTTTTCCCCTGCACGAGTCGACTACCACAGTTTTATCCTGCCGTATTTGTATCCCCTGCAGATGTTTTTATTTCCCCGGCTAAGTCTTTCCATTTTTTGGAATCCCTCTAGTACCCCCAATAGTTTTAAGTCGTAGCCTGGCCTACGCATAACTCATTTCCCTAGAGTCTCTGTCTCCCCAGTGAGCTTTCCTTATGGAATACATTATGCTCCTGCGGATTTTCGGTCTCTCTGATTTCTTTTTCCCTTTGTGGCAATATCTTCCCACAGAGTATTAACTTTTGCATTCATATCATATGCATCATGAGGTCTCTTAGGGACCAAAATTTGTTTCTCTATGTTGTTATTTAAGCCCATTCTACTGAGTCGAGCCGAAGATTTTAACCTTCACCTCCTCAGTTAGAATGTCCTTAAATAGGGGCAGTTGTAAGACCCTAATTTTGACCCTAAGATCCCTCATGCAATTCCATCATAAGCATTAGCATTGGGATCATGTCTTGGCATCCTCCTTACCCCTCTTTCATTGGGTTTGTTTTGGGAGAGATCACCAAGCACTTTGTGATTATATCATACTTGTATATTATCATTTTACTAACTAAAATACCAAAAATATGTCTTAGCATTTTCCTAACTTTTTTGTAGGAAGGGCATGATCTCATTGATTCATCAAGATCACATCTAGGGTTTGAGACCCTCATGAACAAAGAGCACAACCAAGAATTGATTCAAGAATGGTTATGAGCATCATATATGAGTCCCATTGTTCTCTACATGTTATATTGATTAAGTTTTCTTCAAGAGTTTGAGGGTGATTTGCCTTAGAAACCCTAGTTTGACTGGGTATCTTGAGTAACTTCTCCAACAAGCTATCTCACCAATTGATCAAATTTCTCAAGGGAAAATTCAAATTTCATCATCTTATGCATATATGATCTACCATGAGCCAAGAAAGTCAAGAGAATTGGAAATTAGCAAGTTGGTTGATGGTGGTTGGCCAGATGAATTCATCTAATTAAAATTGGGTCTCCCTAGACACTATCTCCTACAATTTTCACCATATGAAAATGATTCCAAGAGAAAACATACTCCAAATGACATTCCAAACAACTTTCATGTTGAGACCTAGAGCTATTTTTTCTTGGAAATGCATTTTCTTTGTTGAGACATTATAGGTCATTTTGTCTAAACCCTAATTTTAAAGTCAACTTCCCAAGGCCATAACTTGCTCAATTTTTATGAGATAAAGATTTCCAAGTTGAATAATCAAATTCAATGTGTCTAATTAGACTTTTATGTTTGGAGTGGGAGCTAATTCAACTTTTTTGAGCATGTGATATGAGGCTACATTATAGGTCACTTTTGACCTATACCATTGATCAAGTGATTTTTACAAACTTCAAAAATGCATAACTCTATCATTTCAAATACAAATGACATGAAATTTGTGACCATTTTGAAGGTCTTTGAGAGAGCTACCACTTTTTTGAAGACACTTTTCTCATTTGAAGCTCCTATAAAATGTTAAGCAAGGTGGAATATTGACACATATGGCTTGACACTTAGGAAAATTTTGATATGTCAAAAATTTCCAAACTTCCACCTCAAATTTCTCCAAGTTCCAAGCTCCAAATGAAAAAGTGTTGAACATGAAAGTTGTTCCTCTTGATCTCACCTTTCCAAAGAGCTCAAATTCATTCATTTTGGACAAGAAATGCATAGGCTGCGCATGGCTTAAACATGGTGACATCACTTGGCATTTATCAAACTTCAAACATCAATGTACATTTTCCTTGCAATCCAAGCTTACTTCAAAATGTCTGATGTGCATTTTTGGACCTCTAGCAATTACTTTATGGGCCTATGCGCGACCAAGCACAATTATATTACCATTTGCCAAAATTGGAAAGTGAAAGAGAGTGTGCAATTATCAACCAATTCAACTATAAATAGAGCTTCAATTGCTCAGAAATGGACAGACAATCGCGCCAGCTTTGATCCCCCATTTCAAACCCTCAATTCTCAAAGTATAAGCCTGATAAATTCTCTTGAATTTGAGCTTGAATCTCCACTGTTTTGGAATTCAATTCTCCAGGAATCCATAGCTTTTTAACCATTTAATCCTCTTCCTGCAAGCAAGTGGAGTGAGTCCAAGCACAAGCAAGATCAAGACCAGTTAAATCCAGACCTCCATTGAAGGTATTTTTCAGAAATTTTGAACTCTTCGATTCTCTCAAATTCTTTCTCAATTTTATTGATTCTTTGGTTGTCTGAAGTCCTACCAATGTAGGCAAGAAGATTGAGTTGCTTTGAGGTCAAATCGAAGTAACTCAGTTCATGTACCTCAAATTTGAACTCCACATATCTCTCAATATATTTGGAGTAGGAGAAAATGGAGGTCAGATTCGAGCTCAGTGCCATTTTTTCTTCAAGATCATGTCCTTGTTTTTCATTATGGTGATGGTTCATGGTGGACCAGTCCGGTGAGGTCCACCGAAGAAGATGTCTGGAGCTCTGGCTCCGGCGATGAGTTGGCTAGCATCTGAACCACATGATCCATATGTTTTGTTCTAATCCTGAGCATTGGTTTTGAATACCACATTTTCCACGCGGTGACTAAGGTCCATGGTGGATAGCGCGCTAGGGACCATTTGATTTGTCACCTCAATTAATGAGGAAGATCCGATGGTCCACGTAATTTAGATTTTCTGAATTTTTATTTTTATTGCATTTTCTCCAATAGTTCATATTAAATTCAATATTGATCCAAAAAATATGGGACTTTCACCAAAAAAATTCAAATATTTTTCTCTTTCATATTCTGAATTAAAATTATTTTTTGGGTCATTATTAATATTTTTCATGAATTAATTGATTTTGCATTTGTTTTTAATTGTTTAAAAATATTTTTAAATGTCCAAAAATTATGAAATTTTTTCTCCAAGGTCCTTTGACCTTGTTTGACCTATGATAAATCTCATGGCAATTTCTTTGGTATTTTGATGAGATTTTAGGAATTGGACAAACCATATTTGATTTAAATGCATTATTTTATTATTTTTAATTGAATAAATGACAATTAAATTTTGTTGACCATTTGTATTGACTTGATTAAGTTTGCTTATTGTTGTTGGGCATTGGTCAAGGTTGATTCGACTTTGTCAAATTAATATCATTGGATTTAGGAGATTGATGGAATGTACATTCCATCTCCCAAAATGAATGAATGATATTAATTTGGTAAAAGTCCTCCTTTGACCAATTTGTGATCTCATTCATCCCCTTCCCACTTTATCTCATTCCTCTTCTTAATTCATTCATTTCATTTGGCTTATGACATCTCAAAGTCCTAATGCTAGTTGATTGAAAAATTGACATGAGTATGGATGAGATTAGGCCACACCTTTTGCATATTCTTTTTTGTGTGTGGTATGTTTCATGAGCATAGTCCAGTATACTATGTCTCTAACATGCATTAACACCAAAGTTCTATTGCCCGACCTCAAATAGTTGTGACTTCAACATAAGTCCAATTACGATTGCTTAACATAGCGCTAAATTTGTGACATAAAAGGCATAAGTATTCTAGTTAGTGAGATTGTAAGTCTCCCCTCTTTCATGGTATTGTGTGGAAACTTGGCCTTCTTTCCTTCCTTTGGAAGATGTTTTGGTTCAAGGATACCTGCTTGTGATAAGTGGGTTGAGTGTTCTCCAAAGAATGTCTTAAAAAGAAAAAGCAAAACAAAATTAACCTCTAACCTACTAAGTACTAACTTTTAATTTCAAGCTTTTACATTAATGCGATTTACTTTGAGCACCTTATTTTATTTGCCATTGTACATATAATTTTAATTATTTATGTTAATGTAATTTTCACTTTGTCCATTTGGACCATATTGTGTGATATATTTAGTTTGTGTATACTTTGCTTGTTTGTGTGGTCTTTGACCATTAATGTACATAATAATAACAAAAACCCTAAAAAACTTTTGAGTGGACTGTTGGCTTGATCTTGGACAAATGGACTTAGATTCTAGGCAACCTTCCTATGCTAATGGACTTGGCCAATGCCAACTTGTTGAAGAACCAAGTACTTGCAAATTTGAAATTCATATGATGCATCTTTGAAGACCTCTCTGAATTCATCTGCAACATGATCATTGGGAAGCTGTTATTTTGAACCTGTGACTTGTGGATTTCATCTGTTACATGGGCTATTTTTGAAGGAGATCATGGAAGGGATAAGCTTGGATGAGGCCATCTTTATTTGATGCCTTGCTCTTCAAGATAATATAATTGTGCATTTGTGTGTTGCTTGGTTCTAAAAGTCCAAGGGAATTCTGGGTTTCTATTGACATTTTTGTCTATTGGATTGCTACCCACTTGGTCAGATCTTTTCACATCTAAACTTTTAATTTTTGGTACATAGGGTAGTCTCTTCATCTTCTCCCCATTTCTTTAATTTCAAAATCTCTCCCTCCATTTTCAAAACCTTCTTTGTGTGAACTATTTTTATTCTAAACTTTGACCACTTTTGCAAAAAAGATAGAAACTTTGGCCTTATGCCATTGCATTTTCAAACTTCTTTTCTTAAATCAAACTTGTAAATAAACTTAACTATACTTGACTTAAACTTTCAAAAAGCCAAAAAGAACTAACTCATTCAAACCATTTTAGGCCCTTGTGCCTTTCAAACTTAAATTTTGTTAAAATCAATGCATCCATTTTGAAATTTGTATCACGAACTACGAGGTTTTCATCCCTCATTTTTATGTTGGTACGTAGGCACAAGACCGAAGGTCTTGTCAAACACAAAAATATAATTAATGAATTCTTTTCTCATCCCCCCATTCTATTTGTTTGTAAACATCACTTTGTACAAAGTACATATGCACACAAAAAGGGCTCCCTAGGAGTACCTAGGACACTTTGGGTGCTAACACCTTCCCTCTGTGTAACCAACCCCCTTACGTGTGATCTCTGACTTTTATTAGTTTTTATTTGAAAACTTCTTATTTTTTGGGTTTTGTTCGTACTTTTTCCCTTTTCCCTTGGAAACAATAAAAGCACGGTGGAGACTTTTGTTAATTGATCTCTAGCTTATCAATAGCTTGATGATCATGAATTTCTCGCTATAGAAAGAAGCTCCACTAGAGAAGGTAGAATCTCTGTCGGGGAAAACAACACGCCGCAGGGTACCTGAATCTACCAAATCAGCTAGGGATAACAATATTCCACTGAGGAAATGAATCAACACTAAAGTCTAAGGATACTCAAAGGGTTAACTGCTTGGGGAACCTCCGATGCTTCGTACTTAAGGACTTACTATCCATTGAAATGCTGTTGATATTCCTTTTACTTGCTTTGAAAAAGTTCTTGCTTTTATTCATTTAAGAAAACTTGATTTTGATTTAAAAATTTAATTTCAAAATAATCATAATAAAATTTAAAACTATTGGCTGAAGTAAATAAGAGCAGAAACAATTTGGATAAAGGCTCAACTTTATTTAATAGAATGGTAGTCTGTAAATGACAAGACTCCAGATTTTACAAAGTTGAAAAAGGTAATTTACATGGAAAAGGGGTATATTGAATACAAATGATCCTTAATCCTTCTACCAACTCTTGATATCTACTGTGCTCTTGACCGCTGCTGGGACGATAAACTGATGTCAACCCTTGTGCTCAAACGAGTCTTTAAAATCACTGAAGATCTGCAGAATGCAGTTACTTGCCATAATCCCTAATTTTTGCATAAGTTTCCCCAAGGTGGGGTACTCAACTTATCGGGAAATTCTTTCTGTTTTTATGTCTCTAATTTTTTCCTAGATCGCCCTTTTGGGTTTTCAATCCACCGAGACGCTCATTTTTGCCTAAGCCTCCCTTTCAGGTTTTCAACTTAGCGAGCTATTCTTTTCTTTTTTAGGCGAAGTATTTCTTGACTGCATCTGCATTCACAAGACGCGTGAACTCTTCACCATCCATAGTTTTAAGAATAAGAGCACCGCCTGAAAATGCTCTCTTAACAACATATGGGCCTTCATAATTAGGAGTCCATTTTCCTCTGGAATCTGGCTTAAACGTCAAAAATCTTCATGAGCACAAGGTCACCTTCTCTAAACACTCGAGGTTTGACCTTCTTATCAAAAGCCTTCTTTATTCTCTGCTGATATAACTGACCATGACACATGGCAGTTAATCTCTTCTCTTCGATCAAATTCAACTGATCAAACCTGGTCTGACACCATTCATCTTCAGTCAACTTGGCTTCCATGAGCACACGCAATGAAGGAATCTCAACCTCTACGGGGAGCACTGCTTCCATACCATATACAAAAGAGAAAGGGGTTGCCCCAGTTGAAGTGTGTACGGATGTGCGATACCCATGCAAAGCAAAAGGGAGCATCTCATGCCAATCCTTATACGTGACAACCATCTTCTGGATAATCTTCTTGATATTCTTATTCGCAGCTTCAACAGCCCCATTCATCTTGGGTCTGTAAGGAGAAGAATTATGATGTGCAATCTTGAAGTCTTTGCAAAGAGCTTCTACCATATTGTTATTCAAGTTCGATCCATTATCAGTAATGATCTTACTTGGCACACCATACCGACATATGATCTGATTTTTGATAAACCTTATAATAACTTGCTTGGTTACATTTGCATACGATGTCGCTTCAACCCATTTTGTGAAGTAGTCAATTGCCACCAAAATGAAACGATGTCCATTCGAAGCTTTGGGGTCAATCATCCCAATCATATCAATTCCCCACATGGAGAAGGGCCATGGGGAAGAGATAACATTCAATAGTGTCGGAGGAACATGAATCTTATCAGCATAAATTTGACACTTATCACACTTCTTCACAAATTTGCAACAGTCAGATTCCATTGTCAGCCAATAGTAACATGCTCGCAACATCTTCTTTGCCATTGCATGTCCATTGGAATGAGTACCAAAGAAAACTTCATGCACTTCGGTCATCAACAAGTCTGCTTCGTGTCTATCCACGCATATGAGCAAGACCATGTCGAAGTTTCTCTTGTATAGTATATCACCATTCAAGTAGAAATTATCGGCTAATCTTCTCAAAGTCTTCTTATCTTTCAAAGATGCCCTAGGCGGGTAAATCTGACTTTGGAGGAAACATTTGATGTCGTAATACCACGGCTTCTCGTCCTTGATCTCTTCAACATCAAATACATGAGCTGGCCTATCAAGACGCATCACAGATAAATTGGGAACTTCATTCCAATATTTCACTACGACCATTGATGCCAATGTTGCAAGAGCATCTGCCATCCGGTTCTCATCTCGAGGAATATGATGAAACTTAACCTTTGTAAAGAAAGTTGAAATCCTCCTCACATAATCTCTATATGGTACTAAACCGGGTTGATTCGTCTCCCATTCTCCTTTGATCTGATTCACAACCAAAGCCGAATCATCGAAGACATCCAAATACTTGATTCTGAGATTCATGGCCTCTTCAAGCCCCATAATGCAAGCTTCATATTCTGCCATGTTGTTTGTACACTTGAAAGTCAACCTAGCTGTAAATGGTAGATGTGTGTCTTGAGGAGTAATAATCACTGCCCCAATGCCATTTCCATATTGATTAATAACTCCATCAAATACCATGCCCCAACTGGAACCAGGTTCTGGCCCTTCTTCAAGCAATGGTTCATCACAATCTTTCATTTTCAAGTACAAAATCTCTTCATTAGGAAAATCATACTGCACTGACTGGTAATCTTCAATTGGTTGGTGAGCCAAATGGTCATCCAAGATACTACCTTTGATCGCTTTCTGAGATCGGTATTCGATATCATACTCTAATAACAACATCTGGCAACAGGCAATTCTCCCAGTTAAAGCAGGCTTCTCAAATATAGACTTGATTGAATCCATTTTGGATATCAACCAGGGTTGTATGATTCAACATATACTGACGCAGACGCTTAACAGCCCAAGCCAATGCGCAATAAGTCTTCTCAAGCATAGAATACTGAGTCTCACAATCGGTGAACTTCTTATTGAGGTAGTAAATTACAAATTCTTTCTTTCCAGTCTCATCTTGTTGACCTAGAACACAACTCATACTCTCTTCGAGCACAGTCAAATACATGATCAACGGTCTTCCTTCAACAGGTGGAGACAAAACCGGAGGTTCAAGCAAATATTCTTTGATACTATCAAATTCTTTCTGGAAATCTTCGGTCCAATCACAAGACTGATCTTTCTGAAAAAGCTTGAATATAGGCGCACATGTGGCAGTCATGTGGGAAATGAATCTAGAAATATAATTCAAGCGGCCGAGAAAACCTCTAACTTGCTTCTCAGTTTTGGGTGCAGGCATCTCTTGTATTGCTTTGACCTTGGCAGGATCAACTTCAATACCCTTCTCGCTGACAATAAAGCCCAATAACTTACCAGAACGAACACCAAAAGTACACTTATTGGGATTCAAGCGGAGTTTATACTTCCTCAAACGCTGGAATAACTTCAACAAATGCTCAACATGTTCCTCTTTATCAATCGATTTGGCAATCATGTCATCGACATATACTTCAATCTCTTTATGCATCATATCATGAAAAAGAGTAGCCATTGCTCTCTGGTAAGTCGCACCAGCATTCTTTAAACTGAAAGGCATCACTCTATAATAGAATGTTCCCCAGGGTGTAATGAATGTGGTCTTCTCCATATCTTCGGGTGCCATTTTGATCTGATTATAACCGGAAAATCCATCCACAAATGAAAAGAGTTTGAATTTAGAAGTATTGTCTACCAACATATCAATGTGTGGTAGAGGGAAATCATCTTTCGGACTGACTTTATTCAAATCTCTATAATCGACACACATGCGGACTTTTCCATCTTTCTTTGGCACATGCACAATATTGGCCACCCATTACGGATACTCAACTATTATAAGAAAACCGGCATCAATCTGCTTCTGCACTTCCTCTTTGATCTTCACAGCCATATCATGATGCGTTCTTCTCAACTTCTGCCTGACTGGCGGGCATTCTGGCTTCAACGGTAATCTTTGCTCCACAATCTCAGAATCCAACCCAGGCATGTCTTGATAGGACCAAGCAAACACATTTGAATACTCTCTAAGAAGATCAATCAATCCCTTCTTAGCATCTGGACACAGTCGAGACCCAATCTTTACTTCCTTCACATCATCTTTGGAACCCAAGTTGACTAGCTCAATCTACTCTTCAAACAGCTGAATAATATTTTCATCTTGCTCAAGAAGACGAGATAATTCCTCACTCACTTCTGCATCACTTTCCTCCTTGGCGTCAAACACAGGAAATTCAAAATTTGGAGAAGGAGAAGAATCATTGTATTCAATGGGGTTAGGAACCAACCTGCATAATGATTTGATATTTTGATTTTAGAGAAGTGAATTTGTGACCAAATATTATGCAGATGGACTATTATATTATTTATTTATGTTTTTTGTGATTACCATTTTCAAAATAAAGCAAAAAGTAAAACAAACATCAAAGATGTGGATGAATAGAATTAATTTTATTGATGATCAAATTAAAATGCCCAACAATGTTCACTTCTCCCTTAGGCATATGAGAAGCATTTTAAAAATATAAAAGCAATTGCTTAGATCGATGCAAAATAATAGGAATATCAACGGCAGTCCAATTGTTGCATGTCCCTTCATGCGTTACAAAGTTGGTGCAGTCTTCCTCTTCGCTATCCTCTGGCACAGCAACTAAGTGTTATTCATTGCCATGAATAAACCCTCCGCTACGGAAGCTAAGTTGCATATCTTCATATCTAACAGCTGATGAGCCTTTCTGGAACCCCAAACCAGTTCTTCCTTTGTTGTCGGAGACCTCTACCATGTGCCCCCATTGATCAACAGTACCTTCTTCAACAATCTTCTGAGCATCTTTCAGCGAGGACATAGGTGCCCCCACTCTCTTCCCAACAGCAATAGCTAAGGCTTGGAACGGAGTTCCAACCTCATCCTCAGCTTTAACATACGTGAAAGATGATAGATGGCTAACCAACAATGCCTTCTCTCCTCCCACAATCACTAGCTTGCCATTCTTGACAAATTTCAATTTCTGGTGCGGAGTGGAGGTAACAGCCCCTGTCTCGTGAATCCATGGCCTTCCTAATAAACAACTGTAGGCCGGGTGGATATCCATTACTTGGAAAGTAATCTGAAAATCACTCAGACCTATCTTGATTGGAAGGTCCACTTCACCAATAACCGTTTTGCGCGAGCCATCAAAGGCTTTGACAATTACCCCACTATACCTCATGGGAGCTCCTTGGTAAGATAGCTTTGACAAAGTTGACTTCGGAAGCACATTGAGTGACGGACCGGTGTCAACAAGCACATTTGACAAAGCATCTTCCTTACAGTTCATTGAAATATGTAAAGCCAGGTTATGATTTCTTCCCTCCTCAGGGAGTTCTTCGTCACAAAAGCTCAAATTATTGCATGAAGTGATGTTAGCCACAATGTGATCAAACTGATCCACAGTAACATCTTGCTTTACGTATGCTTGTTCAAGAACTCTTTGTAGTGCTTCTCTATATGCTTCAGAATTCAAAAGCAGAGACAACACCGAGATCTTTGAGGGAGTTTGGAGCAACTGCTCAACCACATTAAATTCAATTCTTTTTATCAATCGGAGTACCTCATCATCATCTTTGGCTTTCAAGTTGCTGGATTCACCAGACTTATCTTTTGAACAACCAACTGGTTCTACATTAGGTACCTCCACCCTCTTACCAACAATTGTTTCCTCTAGGACTCCCGGCCTAAACACTCGACCACTACAGGTCACCTTCGTAACATCAGCAATGCTCACTACTGAACTAGTCATCGGTAACGGGACCTCTTGACCATTCTTCATCATTATAGCATTATACTGGTATGGTACATCCTTATCAGATGCATACGGGACTGGGCCCGCTAACCATATTACCAACATCGATACTGATCTTTGACTGACACTCTTGTTGTTGCTACTATCATACTGGATTATCAACCGCTCTTGCTACTTGAAAACGGGCACTATGACATTGACATCGTCATCTACATGACGGGATTGAACAATCTGGATCATGCCTTCATCCATCAGACGCTGGATGTCCCTTTTCACCATATCACACCCTCTTGGGTTCACACTACACACAACACAACCATCATGGTCATGTTCATAGTCACTCACCAAACAGATATCTTTGTGCATCTGCACCAAAGATCTTCGGATAAACCGGACATCAAAAACCTTGAATTCTCCAGAACAACCGTCCACCATATTCACTGAAGAGTTCCCATGAGCGGGGAAAGGGTTCACTTTCACATTTGGCACGCGGTCCTCAAAGGACACCATACCACTCTTCATAAGCTTTTGAACCTCATATTTCAATGGATAGCAGTTTTCAATATCATGGTCGGGTGCTCCTTGATGAAAAGCACAACAGAGCTCAGGTTTATACCACCAGGGAAGTGGCTCTGGGATCTGCGGCGGGTTCCTCGGTTGAATCAAGTTCTTGAGAACTAGCGAGGGATACAACTCTGCATATGACATAGGAATTGGGTCAAAAGAGACCTTCTTCCTCTCAAAATTCTGCCGCTGATGACTGTTGTTGATATTGTTGTTGTTGTAGGTGTTCGTTCGTTGTTGTGGTTGTTGTTGTTGACGTTGATGTTGTTGTTGTTGTTGTTGTTGAATTTGAGTTGCTTGTTGGTTAGAAAATACTGGGATAACGAAAGATACTTGATGATGATGATGTTAATGGGGTGGTGGATTTCTTCTGATATGAGGCCTCCTTTGCCTCCCACTGGAAATTGCATTTGTCTCACTGTCCTTCTTCTTGCTGAAACTACTGCCATACCTCTTACTCGTTGACGCCTCATCTCTTGACAAACGTCCTTCAGGGACCCCTTCTTCAAGTCTCATCCCCATGTTTACTATTTCGGTAAAATCACTGGGGGCACTAGCGATCATTCGTTCATAATAAAATGAACTCAGGATTTTCAAGAAGATCTTTGTCATCTCCTTCTCCTCTAGAGGAGGAGTGATCTGGGCAGCCAACTCCCTCCATCTTTGCGCATACTCTTTGAAATACTCTTTGTCCTTCTGAGACATAGACCTCAACTGGTCTCTATCTGGAGCCATGTCCACATTGTACTTGTATTGCTTCATAAAAGCCTCTCCCAAGTCATTGAAAGTGCGGATGTTTGTAGTATCCAACCCCATATACCAACGGAGTGCAGCACCTGTCAGGCTATCCTGGAAGTAGTGAATAAGCAATTGGTCATTATCTGTCTAAGTTGACATCTTGCGGGCATATATCACAAGATGACTGAGCGGGCAGGAGTTCCCCTTATATTTTTCAAAGTCAGGCACTTTGAATTTCACCGGGATTTTGACATTGGGTACCAAACATAACTCGGCAGCACTCTTCCCAAACAGATCTTTACCTCTCAGCGTCTTCAATTCCTTGCGCGGCTCAAGAAATTGATCTTTCATTTCGTCCATCTTCTCATACACATCCGGACCCTCAGACGGCTCGGAATGATAGATGGTGTCCTCTACGCGAGGCAAAGTGTGCACAACTGGAGGTGGCACGGACATGACCGGGCTAGATTCCAGCATGGAAGCAAAGGTAGGCACAAAGCCTTCTGGCACAATGTTGGGCGGCATTCCCCACGGGAATCCGGCAGACAGGTTTGGCGCGAAGTGGGCGGTAGGAGCAGGCACGGTAGAGGTAACCACTTCTGAAGTAATAGACCTCGTGGGAGGAGTTACAAGCATTAGAGAAGCTTGGCTTTGAGCAGCAAGAACTGACTCCATCATGACAGTCAGTCGGGCGATCTCATCTTTCAGCTCTTTGGTCTCTTGCTCTAGATGCTCCATAATTCTCAGATGATTGGCTCTGGTATTGTACCGGTGAGTCAGCTTGGCTAAAGCACAGAAGAAACACCAATCAGACACCTGGCAAAAACCTGCTTATGCAAATGATGCATGAAATGCAATGCTTGAATATTTTTTATTTTCAAGGAACTTACTATATCATTTGCAAATATATAATATTTAAATGGAAACTGCAACAATTTGATATGACTGAAAATTTTCTTTTTATTTATATAAATTGGAAGGATTACATTGAGTACAATTTCAGAAACCAAATGAAAAATACAAGAGCAAAGGAGACTAATCATCCTAAGGATCCCTAACAACAAAGTCAGAAGATCTGGCTGAAGGCGCGTACTTCCTTCGAATGCGACGGATCTCGGTCTCAAAAGAAGCCTTCATATGAGTCTTCTCGAGGACAAGCTGGTCAACAATCTTCTTCCAAACGACGGAAGGCTGAGGCATGCTAGAAGATGAAACCTCTGGCTCTCTGTGTCTCTTCGTCAGTCGGTCTTCAAGTAACTCAGTAAGTGCATCTTTGTCCTTAGACTCCAACTGTAACTCTTCATGCTTTTTGCTCAAAGCATGGAAACGCTCTTCCCACATATCTTTCTCTTGCTTCATCTTAGCGAGCGCATCTTCCAACTCCTCTACATCTTGGTTAGGGAGAGTTAATGGCTCAAACACAACCATAGACATAGGTCTTTCACAATGATAAGGCATCTTCAACTCCATAGCTCTCTTCTTCACCCAAAGAGTGTAAGCTTCCAAAGCTACACAATTGCACGGACCAAGCTCAGATCTTCCTTTCCTATGCATATTATGCCAAGCATGCAAAATCTTCTACTTCAAATGTTGGGGATCTTTACCCTCTTGATAGAAAAGACCTTCTATCAACATGTTATTAGGTTTATCTTTCAAGGGGAACCCAAGTTGACGACGAGCCAAAGCAGGGTTGTAGTTAATTCCTCCTTGTGTACCCATGAGAGGCACATTAGAGAATTCACCACAACTATCAATAATCTCCAAACTGCTTAAGGACGGATCATACCAAACTATATCATCATTAGTGAGAGACATAAGTCTCTGATACCACCTTAGATATTGTTTGTTCTCCACAAAAGCACGTGTCTGAGGCAAGTGCGAAATAAACCACTTGTACAGAATAGGAATGCAACAGACAATCATTCTACCACCCTTAGAATTCCTTAGATGCAAAGATAAATACATATCACCCAACAACGTAGGCACAAGATTTCCAATCAAGAAAATTCTAATGGCGTTAACATCAACAAAACCGTCAATGTTAGGGAACAAAGTTAAACCATAGATGAGCAACACAAAGATAGCTTCAAAAGCGTTCACACTACCAGCTTGAGCAAAAGTAGTAGCTTCCTTGATGAGGAAAACAGATGGCAACCCAAATAACCCTCCTTTCTTCACCCAATGAGCCTCTATCTCAGACTTCTTCAAGTGAAGAGCTTCAGCAATAATACTAGACCGGGAAATCTCCTCCAATCCACTAAAAGGCACTATACTAGAAACAGGTATCCCAAAAGATGAGAATACTCCTCCAAGGTAGGCACAAGCTGAAAATCTGGGAAAGTGAAACAATGGTAGAGAGGATCATAGAACTGCACCAATACACTCAAAAGTCCTTCAACCACATTAGCAGACAAGATGGACAGAAGCTTCCCATGACGTTGTTTGAAGTCCAAGGGATCTAATACAAAAGATGCTAGCTTCCTTAACTCTTTCAAGTCAGGACATCTGAAACTGTACTTCTTAGTGTTCCTTCGTCCATAATCCATGGTCTGAAAATATTTGCAAAGGATACCTTAGTTCCTTGAAAATTTCGTGTGATAAATGTTATGATGCGCATGAATGAAGGAATGCAACAATCACAAATAAGGGATCACACATAAGGAAAACAAAGGTCAAGGAATGAATCAAGTCATTGTCAAGATCAATCATCCATTTTGGTGGATTATGGTTTTCACCTTATCAACACCCAAGTTCCATTGATATTGATAAGACTTGATTGGATCAACCACGAATCAAGGGTTTGTTGCAAGTCACGAGTATGGAGTCTGGGTAAGAACCATCCCAAAGGAGTGAACTAAGGATAAAAACCTGTAGATCATGTTCTAAAAAGTTCCCAGAGTCTCAATTCCATCTATCGGATATTACATGTTAAGATGACTGACTCATCGACCCATAATATTCTCAAGAGAAACTCGTCTGACTGTAGTATCGTGTAACAACTGTTATCAAGTCTACACTTGAACAGTTTCCGCACGACGTCCTAAATAGGCCAAGATGGGTTAAATGTTCTAAGGTCCTCAGCTTCTCAGACCCAATTAGAAATAATAATGCCTAACCACAAATACTTGTGTGACATTTCCAAATCCAAAGGAGTCTCCACTGAGTAGGTGGATCTCAAGCCAACTTGTTAAGGACTACTCCACACAAGTCGAACATGACTATACCATCCTCCTATCCTAATTGCACTCAAGTTCGGGTTAGAACTTATCTCACCACTCAACGATCCCCAAGCACAACAAGCAGATTATATCACACATACATATATACAAATATATTCACACAAAAAAGTAGGCTAAACCCACTGGAGACTACTCCCCAGCAGAGTCGCCACTTAATTTCTATAGCGGGAAATTCATGATCATCAAGCTATTGACAAGCTAGAGATCAATTAACAAGAACCGCCACCGCGCTTTTATTGTTTCCAAGGGAAAAGGGAAAAAGTATGAAAAAAACCCAAATAGTAATGAGTTTTAAAATAAAAACTAATAAAAGTCAGAGATCACAAGTAAAGGGGTTGGTTACACAAAGGGAAGGTGTTAGCAGCCAAAGTGTCATAGGTACTCCTAGGGAGCCCTTTTTGTTTGCATATGTATTTTGTACAAAGTGATGTTTACAAACAAAATAGAATTAGGGGGGTGAGAAAAGAATTCATTAATTATATTTTTGTATTTGGCAAGACCTTCGTTCTTGTGCCTACGTACCAACATAAAAAGGAGGGATCAAAACCTCGTAGTTCGTGATACAAATCTCAAAATGGATGCATTTCTTTTAACAAAATTTAAGTTTGAAAGGCACAAAGGCCTAAAATGATTTGAATGAGTTAGTTCTTTTTGGCTTTTTGAAAGTTTAAGTCAAGTATAGTTAAGTTTATTTACAAGTTTGATTTAAGAAAATGAGTTTGAAAAGGCAATGGCATAAGGCCAAAGTTTCTATCTTTTTGCAAAAGTGGTCAAAGTTTAGAACAAAAGTAGTTCACACAAAGAAGATTTTGAAAATGGAGGGAGAGATTTTGAAATTAAAGAAATGGGGAGAATATGAAGAGACTACCCTATGTACAAAATTAAAAGTTTAGAGTTGAAAAGATCTGACCAAATGGGTAGCAATCCAATAGACAAAAATGTCAATAGAAACCCAGAATTTCCTTGGACTTTTAGAATCAAGCAACACACAAATGCACAATTATATTATCTTGAAGAGCAAGACATCACATAAAGATGGTCTCATCCAAGCTTATCCATTCTATGATCTTCTTCAAAAATAACCCATGTAACAGATGAAATCCACAAGTCACAGGTTCAAAATAACAGCTTCACAATGATCATGTTGCAGATGAATATTAGAGAGATCTTCAAAGATGTATCAGATGAAGTTCAGATTGCAAGCACTTGGTTCTTCAACAAGTTGGCATTGGCCAAGTCCATTAGTATAGGAAGGTTGCCTAGATTCTGAAGTCCATTTGTCCAAGATCAAGCCAACTGTCCTATCAAAAGTTTTTTAGGGTTTTTGTTGTTATCATGTACATTAATGGTCAAAGACCACACAAACAAACAAAGTACACAAACAAAATATATCACACAATATGGTCCAAATGAACAAAGTGAAAATTGCATTAACATAAACAATTAGAATGATATGAACAATGAGAAATGGAATAAAGTGCTAAAAGTAAATTGCATTAAAGTAGAAGCTTGAAATTAAAAGTTAACAGTTAGTAAGTTAGAGGTTAGTTTTTGTTTTGATTTTGCTTTTCAAGACATTCTTTGGAGAACACTCAACCCACTTATCACAAGCATGGATCCTTGAGCCAAAACATCTTCCAAAGGAAAGAAAGAAGGCCAAGTTTCCACACAATACCATGAAAGAGGGGAGACTTACAATCTAACTAGAATGCTTATGCCTTTTATGTCACAAATGTAAGAACAAAAATTGTTCTACAACAGATTCCATGATTTTGATGATAACAAAGGATGAAACCAAAAATGGCACCCTAACGAAAAGTTTCTAAGTGTGCAGGGTTCTAAAGAAAGAAGGAAGAGATCTGATGATGTCATCAGATACAGAACCAAATCAGATACAAATTATCAGAAGATAAGAAGCATCTGAAGTAGAAACACGTTCAGGAAAGTCTAACTCTGAGCAAAACAGCAAAATATCAGAAGCATCTGAACAAGAAGTACGCTCTAGAAGTTCTGATTCTGAACAACAGTATGTCAAACTTCAGAAGCTCTTGGCGCTATCTGAAGAAATCCTCAGAACTCAAAAGATCAACATCAGAAGCTAGATAGAAGACACCAAGATTCTCAGATACACGAAGACTCTGATCATGGAATTATTAATTATGAAAGAGTAACGTTAAAGTCAAGTAAAGGATTGCAAATGGATTTCCTAATACAGAAAGAGACGTTAATCTCCAATTTCAATAAAGAAGGTGCTATATGTGGTAAGTAGTCATTTCAAGGAGAGAAAGTTATCCTGGCAGAAGCTATTTATGTTATGGCGTAAATCCATTTTATTACTCATCAGTTTCAACTACTACCTCACTGATATATAAAATGGGCTGCAATCAACATTGAATATACACAAGCAAAAATTATACTGAAACATCAACGCTCAAGAAAACACTCTTGCTCTCTATATCTTCACGAAGCTTTTGCTTATAACGTGAATCACTTTGTTCTTACTATTGTAATATTTGCTTTCTTAGAAGCACTCTAGATTACATAAATCTTTTATCTATTGTTTGTTTATTTCCTCAAGTGACTCTGTGTAGTCTGTATACTTGAGAGGACTAAGAGATCTTTATCTTAGACGTTGTTTGTAATCAATCTTTCAAGATTAGTGGATTAAGTCCTTGTTGAAGGCGAAATCACCTTGGCCGGGTGGACTGGAGTAGCTTTGTGTTATAAGCGAACCAGTATAAAATCCTTGTGTGATTTTCTTTTTGAAAAAGCACTTATTTTCCAAACAATTCAAACCCCCCCTTTCTTGTTTTTCTCACCTTCAATTGGTATCAGAGCTCCGGCTCTGTTATTGATTTTCTAATCAAACACTTAACAGTGTAGAGAGATCCAGAACGAGAAAAACTATGGCCCACACAAATGAAAAGGATAGTTACAATGCTAAGCCTCCTGTCTTTGATGGAGAGAAATTCGATTACTGGAAAGATAGAATCGAAAGTTTCTTTCTAGGCTATGATGCTGATCTCTGGGACATTGTCACAGATGGATACAAACCTCCTGTCACAGAGGATGGAGCTGAAGTTCCCAGAAGTAAGATGTCAGATGATCAGAAACGAGTTTTCAAGAATCATCACAAGGCCAGAACCATACTCCTCAATGCTATATCTTACAACGAGTATGAAAAGATCACCAACAGAGAAACAGCCAAAGACATACTTGACTCTCTAAGGATGACTCATGAAGGAAACTCTCAAGTCAAAGAGACAAAGGCTCTGGCGCTTATCCAGAAATATGAAGCCTTCAAAATGGAGGATGATGAAGCCATAGAGGCAATGTTCTCTAGATTCCAAACTCTGATTGCAGGTCTCAAGGTTCTAGACAAAGGATACACAACTGCAGACCACGTCAAAAAGATAGTCAGAAGTCTGCCAAAGAAATGGAGACCCATGGTTACTGCTCTGAAGCTGTCAAAGGATCTGAACAATATCAGTCTTGAAGAACTTGTTAGCTCTCTCAGAAGTCATGAGATAGAACTAGAGGAAGATGAGCCTCAGAAAAGGAACAAGTCTGTAGCATTAAAGTCCAGATATGAAAGACACAAACCTGACAGAACCAAAGCTCTCCAGGCAGAAACTGAAGATACTGATGACTCTGAACCAGAAGATTCTAATGATGAAGAAGAATTATCCCTCCTGACCAGAAGAGTTAAACAACTCTGGAAAAAGAGAAACAACAACTTCAGAAGATCAAGACCCAGAGGGGATCGATCAGAATCAACCTTCAAAGGTAAAACTAACAAAGATATTACTTGTTATGAATGTAAAGAAACAGGTCACTACAGGAATGAATGCCCCAAGCTAAAGAAAGACAATCCTAGAAAAGAAAGTTTCAAGAAAAATACCTTCAGGACAAAGAAAGGATTAATGGCTACCTGGGATGATAGTGAATCTGGGTCATCAGAATCTGACTCTGACGAAAAGGCCAACGTGGCACTTATGGCTACCACATCCAGGAGCAGCTCAGATGAAGAATCTGAAGAGGTATTTTCTGAACTCTCTCGATCTGATCTAGAATCATGCTTGTCAGAAACTCTTAGCTCATATCAGAAACTAAAACAAAAGCTTAAAAACATAAAAGGCTGTCTTAAAGCAAAATTTGAAGAATGTGGCAAGCTTGAGATGACAATTCTAGCACGAGAAGATACAATCAGATTGTTAACATTAGAAAGAGATGGAGCAAAAAGAAAAAGCTTAGAATTAGAAGAAGCGTTATCTCAAACTCCACAAACTTCAAATGCAATAATTTATAAATACGAAGAAGCCTTTCAAGAATTTCTGAAAAATGGAATAGGTAGGAGTATTATGGCATCCATGATTTATGGAGTCAGTCAGAACAATAAAAAGGGAATTGGGTATGATCCTAAGGAAGTTAAAACTTCTTCAAGTGACCAACTTAAATCTCCATTTTCGTATCACTATACACACACACAAGAACAAAAATTTGAAAATGCTAGAAAACCCAAAGTTATGAGAAACTCTGGGAAGACTAATCAAAGAGGACCCAAGAGATTCTGGGTACCGAAAGATAAGATTGTGTATGTTGCAGATATCCTATGCAGCAAAGTTCAGACACCAGTCATGGTACCTGGACTCTGGATGCTCGCGACACATGACGGGAAGAAAATCTATGTTCCAAAGCCTGGAACTTAAAGATGCTGGATTCGTAGGTTTCGGAGGAGATCAGAAAGGAAGGATCAGAGGCTCCGGAACTATTGGTAATGGTACTCTTCCCTCTATATCTGATGTTCTTTACGTAGAAGGATTAATGCATAACTTGTTATCCATAAGTCAATTAAGTGATAACGGTTATGATGTAATCTTTAATCAAAAAACATGTAAAGCCATTAATCAGAATGATGGCTCTGTCCTTTTCACAGGCAAGAGGAAAAACAACATTTATAAAATTAATCTTTCTGATTTAAAAGAACAAAATGTTAAATGTCTGATGTCTGTTCATAAAGAGCAATGGGTATGGCATAGACGCTTGGGCCACATTAGCATGAGGAAACTTTCTCAGCTAAACAAACTTGAGTTAGTCAGAGGCCTACCTAAACTGAAGTTTTCTTCAGATGCTCTGTGTGAAGCATGTCAGAAAGGAAAATTTTCTAAAACATCTTTTAAAAAGAAAAATTTTGTTTCTACCTCTAAGCCTCTGGAACTTCTCCACATTGACTTATTTGGTCCTGTGAAAACAGCATCAGTCAATGGAAAGAAGTATGGACTAGTCATTGTTGATGATTACAGTCGCTGTACATGGGTGAAATTCCTAAAGCACAAGAGTGAGTCTCACTCTGTATTCACTAGTTTCTGCTCCAAAGTGCAAAAAGAATTTGATGCTAAAATTGTTAGAGTCAGAAGTGATCATGGTGGAGAATTTGAAAACAAAGATTTTGAAGAATTATTTGACTCTAATGGAATATCCCATGATTTCTCCTGCCCTAGAACTCCACAACAAAATGGAGTTGTAGAGAGGAAGAATAGGACACTCCAAGAGATGGCCAGAACCATGATCAATGAAACTAATGTGGCAAAGCATTTTTGGGCAGAAGCTGTAAATACAGCGTGTTACATTAATAATAGAATCTCTATAAGACCTATTCTGGAAAAGACTCCCTATGAACTGTGTAAAGGAAGAAAACCAAACATTTCATATTTTCATCCTTTTGGATGTTCTTGCTTTATCTTAAACACTAAAGAACATCTGAACAAGTTTGATTCCAAAGCACAGAAAGGTATTATGTTAGGATACTCAGAACGCTCTAAAGGCTACAGAGTATACAACACAGAAACCAAAATTGTGGAAGAATCAATTCATGTCAGATTTGATGATAAGCTTGACCCTGAAAAGTCAAAGCTAGTTGAAAATTTTGCAGATTTAGAAATCACTCTTGCAGGATCTGATAAAACTCCAGAAGCAACTGTCACTCAGAATTCTGAAGAAATTAAATCCCCAGAAATCCCAAAGAAAGTTAAAAGTCGTATCAATGTATCTGAAGATTTGATTCTGGGAAACAAAGACGAACCTGTTAGAACCAGATCTACCTTCAGGACCTCTGATTGAGCCTATGTCCTGTGATGAAGCACTTCAAGATAACGACTGGGTTTCAGCCATGCAAGAAGAATTAGATCAATTCACAAAGAATGATGTCTGGGATCTTGTTCCAAAGCCCAGAGGCACTCACGTTATTGGAACCAGATGGGTATTCAGAAACAAGCTGAATGAGAAAGGAGAAGTCGTCAGAAACAAAGCTCGACTGGTAGCTCAAGGTTATAGTCAACAAGAAGGTATTGATTATAATGAAACTTTTGCTCCAGTCGCAAGGTTAGAATCTATTCGTCTTCTTGTATATTTTGCTATTAACCATTCTATTAAATTATATCAAATGGATGTCAAGAGTGCATTCCTTAATGGTTATATATCAGAAGAAGTGTATGTCAACCAACCTCCAGGTTTTGAAAATCCAAACTTTCCAGAACATGTTTTTAAACTTAAAAAATCTTTATATGGACTTAAACAAGCTCCCAGAGCTTGGTATGAACGTTTAAGCAATTTTCTTCTGGAACACAATTTTATCAGAGGGAAAGTTGACTCCACACTTTTCTGTAAGAACCTTAACAATGATCTCATGATATGCCAGATATACGTTGATGACATTATTTTTGGTTCAGTTAACGCCTCTGTTTGTCAAGAATTCTCTAAGTTAATGCAGGCAGAATTTGAAATGAGCTTAATGCAAGAACTAAAGTTCTTTCTGGGAATTCAAATTAACCAAACCTCAGAAGTTACATATGTTCATCAAAGCAAATATATTAAAGATGTTCTGAAGAAATTTGACATGGCTGACTGCAACTCTGCAAAAACTCCAATGCATCCAACATGCATTCTTGAAAAAGAAGAAGTAAGCGCAAAGGTTTGTCAGAAGCTCTATCGAGGTATGATAGGCTCTCTTCTCTATCTGACTGCTACTCGTCCTGATATCCTCTTTAGTGTCTATCTCTGTGCCAGATTCCAATCAGATCCTAGAGAATCTCATTTAACAGCAGTTAAGAGAATTCTTAAGTATCTGAAAGGAACTCCTAACCTGGGCCTGATGTATAAGAAAACATCAGAGTATAGACTTTCTGGTTACTGTGATGCAGATTATGCAGGAGATAGACTAGAACGAAAAAGCACATCTGGAAATTGCCAGCTTCTGGGAAACAATCTAATTTCCTGGGCTAGCAAAAGACAGTCAACTATCGCTCTATCAACTGCAGAAGCAGAATATATCTCAGCATCACTGTGCACAACTCAGATGCTCTGGATGAAGCATCAGTTAGAAGATCTGCAAATTTTTTAGAGTAACATTCCTATCTTCTGTGATAATACTGCTGCCATTTGTCTAAGTAAGAATCCCATTCTACATTCCAGAGCTAAACACATTGAAATAAAACATCATTTTATCAGAGACTATGTTCAGAAAGGGATAGTAACATTGAAGTTCATTGATACAGATCATCAATGGGCAGATATCTTTACTAAGCCTCTAGCTGAAGATAGATTTCTTTTTATCTTAGAAAATCTGAACATTCAAAATTGCCCAGAATGAAGTGTGGCTCTGAAAATGTAAAATGAGACTCTGATGTAAACAAATGTATTTCTTCCTCTGACTCTGATACTTCTACCAGTTAAGAAGATATCTGAGTTAGAAATCTCCAGGAACCAATCCTTTGGTATTCCTGAAGATCAGATATATCAACACGTGGAGCACTTAGCGTCTAACCCTAGAACTTCTAGACAGCTGTCCAGAAGAAGATCAAAGGTGAAACGTTTGAGATCTTCTCGAGAAGTGTGCGTACTGTTGGGATTAGACATTCATTAATTATCCTTAATCATTTCTCCCCCAAGCGTGCTAACTTGAAATTTGTGCTAACGCTGAATGATGTGTCGTTTTGCATGTGTTTTAACTTAGGGTATTTAAACACTTTTCTCACATTTCACACACTTATCACTCTCACTCACTCTCAAACCCTTTCTAAACCCTCTCTGAAGCATTTCTACAAACACTTCATCTTCATCAATCTTCATCTTCTTCTTCAACCATGGACGCTCAACAACAACAAGTTTTCAACTTTTCTCAACAAATGGAATCAAGCTCAACTGCTCAAACTTCAAGCATTCCAACTCCAACTGTTACAGGAGTCTCCATCACCCCAGTTTACAAGGAACCCCATGTTCTTGACCGTGCACCCCACATAAACCTAGCAACTCCCTTTGAAGGACTGGAAGTGTTGTGTGAAACTCTAGTAGACTTTCAAAACATGAAGAGAAATGGCGTTGATCTTACTGAAGAACTTCGTCAACAAGGGTGGGAAAACTACTTCCAAAGGCTTTATGGTCCTGTTTACCCACTTCTCATCAAGGAGTTCTGGAGATTTGCAGACGCTGATGACCATTTCATCATCTCTTATGTTTTGGGGGTAAAGATAGTAATTACTGAAGAGTCAATTGCTTCTTTACTAAACATGGAGAGAGATGGAGGTAAAAGGATTTACAACATCAACCCTAGGTCAAGGCGCATTGCTGAAGTAATCAATCCAACCATCTTCAAACATAACACTGAAGGAAATCCTTCAAAGAACAAAGAGCTTCATCAGAACCTCAGAGTGTGGCTTAAGATCATTCTGGGAACTATTCACCACCGCCCAGCATCTAACTCCTCTGACTACATCAATGCAGATCAGAAGTGCATTCTGTATTGCATTCACAAGGGTGTGAAGATCTGCCTTCCTGCACTACTCTTCAGATACCTCAGAGACTCTGTCAGGGAGACTAGAAACAACATGAAGCCCAGAACCTACATCCCTCTGGGAAGATTGTTATCTGATGTCTTCATCGAGAATGGGCTGGTAGATCATCTGGAGAAGGCCAAACTGATGGAGGATCTGGCAATAGATACTAGAAAGCCTCTGAACGCCAGAAATCTCAAGAGTATGGGAATTCTGAAGAAAATTCAAGTCAGACCCACTATGGATACCTCCTGGGATGCCTTGAAAGATCAGAGGAAGTTGCCTAATGGTCTTGCTAGGTTCTACAAGAATGAACCCAGAGATGCGGTTGCTATCTACCTTCAGCGTCTGCTGGATGAAGGTGTTGACATCTCTGACTTCAGACTCGACGATTGTCTAGATTCAGAAGAAGACTTCGTCAGGTACAAGAGAGGTCTCTCTGAGAAAAAGATAGCATCACAGGCAAAGAAGGCAAGAATTGGAGAAACTTCTAGAAGCAGATCTCCAGCGCCTCTGCAAGAAACTACTGGAATGTCTGCTCCCTCTATTCCCTCTGAACACATTTTGGCTTCTTCTTCTTCTAATCCTCTCCCAACACCACCCATATATACAACCTCTGACACCCCACCTTCTATAACCAGAACTTCACAACCTCCACCAAATGTTAATCTTTCTCACACTACCACTTCCTCTTCATCATCTTCAGCCCCAAAATCACCCCCATACCTTCAAATCTCCTCTGACCAAGAATACTCTGACCCTGACTCCCCAACCTTAGCCCAAATTCAGGCTCAAAACCTTGCTTCACAACAACCAACACAAACACAATCTGAAGCAACTTCACCTCCACCAGAACAAACAACCAACATTACTTCTGAAGACCAACCTTCTGAAACTCATCCCTCTGACCTCCACACCTCTGATATCACCCCTCCAAACACCTCCACTGAAACTGAACCTTTAGACTTAAACCCTCTTTACGCTTCACCCCAAAGATCTGAACCTCAACCTGAAGCAGAATCTGAACCTCTCACATTAAATCTCAACCCTCCAATTTCTTCACCTCAAACCTCTGAACCAAACCTTTCTGTACCTACCCTTGAGGAAGCCATAATGCTGGTCGCATGGGCTTTAGTACAAAAGGTCAAGTCTCTGACCACTAACTCTGAAGTCAGTGATGATCCTGACTCTGTAAGGACACACTGGAACAGAGTCATTGGCTGGATGACCTCTGAGGCTTTTAGACTGAAGCACATCTCTGAACAAGTCAGAAATGGCTACATTAGAGATGCTGAGGCAAGACTTCAGGAAAGACTTGCAAGAGAAGCTAAAGCCAGAAGGCTGGAAGAAGAGAGATTAGCAAGAGAAGCTGAAGAAGAGGCTAGAAGGCTGGAGGAAGAAAGAGCAAGAGAAGCTGAAATTCTAAGGATAAAGGAAGCTGAAGCTAAAGCTCTGGCTGATGCTGCTGCTGCTGTTGAAGCGCAGGCTGCTGCTGAAGCACAGCAGGCTCTGACTCAGGGGGAGTCTTCTTCTTCTGTTATCCCTATGGTTCTCCAGACGCTGAAAGAACTTAAGCAAGATCAGAATGAACTCCGTGCCAGAATGGATAAACAAGACACTGTCAACGACAACATTCAGAACATGCTGGCTATGTTGCTTCAGAGAATGCCTCCGCCTCCGAACCCCTAGGCACTTAGGACTTATTGCTTGTTGCTCTGTTTTCTCTGTTTCTGATGTTTACTTGTTCTTTTTGCCTCTGTTGCTTTTTATCTAAATACAATGTTTTTCTCTTCAATTATTTATTTTTGCTATGTCTTTTTGATTCTGACAAAAAGGGGGAGAAGTCATTAATAGCTCTGATGAAAATATTGTCTAAATACCTTAAGCATTCTGCAACATATTTTTCTTAAAAATAAATTTATCTAACCTGGACTTAAGAAATTGCAGAAAGTATCAAGAAACCTCTTTACTTAGAAGCTCTGGTAAGAACTTCTGAACTCCCTAGCACTATCTCAGGGGGAGCTCTTGTCTATCTGATCTGATATTTTATATGTTTCATCTGCTAATTAAGATTGTTTTGTCATCATCAAAAAGGGGGAGATTGTAAGAACAAAAATTGTTCTACAACAGATTCCATGATTTTGATGATAACAAAGGATGAAACCAAAAATGGCACCCTAACGAAAAGTTTCTAAGTGTGTAGGGTTCTAAAGAAAGAAGGAAGAGATCTGATGATGTCATCAGATACAGAACCAGATCAGATACAAATTATCAGAAGATAAGAAGCATCTGAAGTAGAAACACGTTCAAGAAAGTCTAACTCTGAGCAAAACAGCAAAATATCAGAAGCATCTGAACAAGAAGTACGCTCTAGAAGTTCTGATTCTGAACAAGAGTATGTCAAACTTCAGAAGCTCTTGGCGCTATCTGAAGAAATCCTCAGAACTCAAAAGATCAACATCAGAAGCTAGATAGAAGACACCAAGATTCTCAGATACACGAAGACTCTGATCATGGAATTACTAATTATGAAAGAGTAACGTTAAAGTCAAGTAAAGGATTGCAAATGGATTTCCTAATACAGAAAGAGACGTTAATCTCCAATTTCAATAAAGAAGGTACTATATGTGGTAAGTAGTCATTTCAAGGAGAGAAAGTTATCCTGGCAGAAGCTATTTATGTTATGGCGTAAATCCATTTTATTACTCATCAGTTTCAACTACTACCTCACTGATATATAAAATGGGCTGCAATCAACATTGAATATACACAAGCAAAAATTATACTGAAACATCAACGCTCAAGAAAACACTCTTGCTCTTTATATCTTCACGAAGCTTTTGCTTATAACGTGAATCACTTTGTTCTTACTATTGTAATATTTGCTTTCTTAGAAGCACTCTAGATTACATAAATCTTTTATCTATTGTTTGTTTATTTCCTCAAGTGACTCTGTGTAGTCTGTATACTTGAGAGGACTAAGAGATCTTTATCTTAGACGTTGTTTGTAATCAATCTTTCAAGATTAGTGGATTAAGTCCTTGTTGAAGGCGAAATCACCTTGGCCGGGTGGACTGGAGTAGCTTTGTGTTATAAGCGAACCAGTATAAAATCCTTGTGTGATTTTCTTTTTGAAAAAGCACTTATTTTCCAAACAATTCAAACCCCCCCTTTCTTGTTTTTCTCACCTTCAACAAATTTAGCGCTATGTTAAGCAATCGTAATTGAACTTATGTAGAAGTCACAACTATTTGAGGTCGGGCAATAGAACTTTGGTGTTAATGCATGTTAGAGATATAGTATAATGGACTATGCTCATAAAACATTCCACACACAAAAAAGAATATGCAAAAGGTGTGGCTTAATCTCATCCATACTCATGTCAATTTTCAATCAACTAGCATTAGGAATTTGAGATGTCATAGACCAAATGGAATGAATGAATTAAGAAGAGGAATGAGATGAAGTGGGAAGGGGATGAATGAGATCACAAATTGGTCAAAGGAGGACTTTTATTAAATTAATATCATTCATTCATTTTGGGAGATGGAATGTACATTCTATCAATCCCCTAAATCCAATGATATTAATTTGACAAAGTCAAATCAACCTTGACCAAGGCCCAACAACAATAAGCAAACTCAAACAAGTCAATACAAATGGTCAACAAAATTTAATTGACATTTATTCAATTAAAAATAATAAAATAATGTATGTAAATCAAATATGGTTTGTCCAATTCCTAAAATCTCATAAAAACACCAAAGAAATGGCCATGAAATTTATCATAGGTCAAACAAGGTCAAAGGACCTTGGAGAAAAAATTTCATAATTTTGGACATTTAAAAGTATTTTTAAACAATTAAAAACAAATGCAAAATTAATTAATTCATGAAAAATATTGATAATGATCCAAAAATAATTTTAATTCAGAATATGAAAGAGAAAAATATTTGAAATTTTTTGGTGAAAGTCCCATATTTTTTGGATCAATATTGAATTTAATATGAATTATTGAAAATAATGCAATAAAAATAGAAATTCAAAAAATCAAAAATACGTGGACCATCAGATCTCCCTCATTAATTGAGGTGGCAGATCAAATGGTTCATAGCGCGTATTCCACATGGACTTGAGTCAACAGCGCTGCTGCTTTGGTAATTAAAACCAACGATCAAGATTAAAATGAAACACATAGATCATGTGGTTCAGATGCTAGCCAACTCATCGCCGGAGCCAGAGCTCCGGTCATCTTCTCCGGTGGACCTCACCGGACTGGTCCACCATGAACCATCACCATAATGAAAAACAAGGACATGATCTTGAAGAAAAAATGGCACTGAGCTCGAATCTGACCTCCATTCACTCCAATCCAAGTATATTGAGAGATACATGGAATTGAAATTTGAGGTACATGAACTGAGTTGCTTCGATTTGACCTCAAAGCAACTCAAACTTCTTGCCTACATTGGTAGGACTTCAGACAACCAAAGAATCAATAGAATTGAGCAAGAATTTGAGAGAATCGAAGAGTTTAAAATTTCTGAAAAATACCTTCAATGGAGGTCTAGATTTAATTGATCTAGATCTTGCTTGTGCTTGGTCTCACTCCACTTGCTTGCAGGATAAGGATTGAATAGTTTAGAAGCTATGGATTCCTGGAGAATTGAATTCCAAAACAGTGGAGATTCAAGCTCAAATACAAGAGAATTTTTCAGGCTTATCCTTTGAGAAGTGAGGGTTTGAAATAGGGGATCAAAAGCTGGCGCGATTGTCTTCTCATTTCTGAGCAATTGAAGCTCTATTTATAGCTGGAATGGTTGATAATTGCACACTCTAATTCACTTTCCAATTTTGGAAAATGGTGATACAATGGTGCATGGGCGCGCATAGGCCGATGAAATGATCGCTAGAGGTCCAAAAATGAACATCAAATGCTCTGAAGTAAGCTTGGATTGCAAGGCAAATGCACATTGATGTTTGAAGTTTGATCCATGCCAAGTGATGTCACCTTGTTTAAGCCATGCGCATCCTATGCATTTCTTATCCAAAATGAATGAATTTCAGCTCTTTGGAAAGGTGAGATCAAGAGGAACAACTTTAATGTTCAACACTTTTTCATTTGGAACTTGGAACATGGATAAATATGAGGTCGAAGTTTGGAAAATTTTGACATATCAAAATGTTTCTAAGTGTCAAGCCATATGTCTCAATATTCCACCCTGCTTAACTTTTTATGGGAGCTTCAAATGAGAAAAGTGTCTTCATCAAAGTTGTATCTCTCTCAAAGACCTTCAAAATGGTCACAAATTTCATGTCATTTGGATTTGAAATGATAGAGTTATGCATTTTTAAAGTTTGGAAAAATCACTTGATCAATGGTATAGGTCAAAAGTGACCTATAATGTAGCCTCATATCACATGCTCAAAAAAGTTGAATTAGCTCCCACTCCAAACAGAAACGTTGAAGTAGAAACATTGCATTTGATTATGAAACTTGGAAATCTTTCATATCATAAAAATTGAGAAAGTTATGGCCTTGGGAAGTTGACTTTGAAATTAGGGTTTAGACAAAATGACCTATAATGTTTCAACATAGAAAATGATATTCCAAGCAAAACTAGCTCTAGGTCTCAACATGGAAGTTGTTTGGAATGTCATTTAGAGCAAGTTTTATCTTGGAATCATTTTCATATGGTCAAAATTGTAGGAGATAGGGTCTAGGGAGACCCAATTTTGATCAGATGAATTCATCTGGCCAACCACCATCAACCAACTTGCTAATTTCCAATTCTCTTGACTTTCTTGGCTCATGGTAGATCATATATGCATAAGATGATGAATTTTTAAGTGTACCTTGAGAAATTTGATCAATTGGTGAGATAGCTTGTTGGAGAAGTTACTTAAGATACCTAGTCAAACTAGGGTTTCCAAGGCAAATCACCTTCAAAGTCTTGAAGAAAACTTGATCAATAGAACATGTAGAGAATATTGGGACTCATATATGATGCTTATAACCATTCTTGAATCAATTCTTGGTTGTGCTCTTTGTTCATGAGGGTCTCAAACCCTAGTTGTGAACTTGATGAATCAATGAGATCATGTCCTTCCTACAAAAGAGTTAGGCAAATGCAAAGACATATTTTTGGTATTTTAGTGAGTAAAATGATAATATAAAAGTATGATATAATCACAAAGTGATTTGTGATTTCTCCCAAAACAAACCCAATGAAAGAGGGGCAAGGAGAATGCCAAGTCATGATCCCAATGTTAATGCTTATGATGTAATTGCATGAGGAATCTTAGGATCAAAATTGGGGTCTTACAGTAAGTCACCTCGCATCTTTCTGATACGTTGAAGGAGAAGGGGAGACGAGGGAAATCCCATTCCAATCATTTGAAGTTATCAATGTTGAAATGGTTTGCCCAGCAAGGGATAAATCAAAAGATGCCGAATCTCCAATGGCATCTCTTAAAGACGCCCTGAAAATCATAAAGGATGGACACCCCCAAGGATGGGGAAGATTGCTTTAACTTCCTGCCAACAAGGACCGCACCGGTTTAGGATATAAATCCCAGAAATTGAAGAAGCCCGCGCCGATAGCTACAAGGGGATCAGTGCTCCCGCTATCCGAAAACTTCTCAAGTGTTGGTTACCTTGATGACAATCGTATATGTGCCGTGGAAGAAGAAGAAGAAGAAGAAGAAGAAGATGGGTTGATCTTCACAAAGACTGATGGAAATGGTGCCACCAAATGGACCGAGATTGAAATACCTAAAGTGACCTTGATTGAAATGTAATTCCCAATGTTGTTTTCATTCCTTTTTATCAAAAGAACCCGTGTCAATCCCAAGCAATGGGGGAATCATTTGTAGGCCTCATCAAATTTCCTTATTAATCATTAATGAAAAAGGTTCATGTTCGCAATCAATTTTGAGATCCTTGCCTTTCATTTATTTATTTCACCTTTTTTAAATGGCATTTATTCTTCTTCTTTTTTAAATAATAATTTCAAATCATCCTTTCTTTCATACCAATAAAAGCGTGGACCTTAAATCATACAGATCATCCTCGACCACCACCAATGACAATTCTGCTACGGTCTCATACGACTTTGACAATCCGATTAATCAAGTCGATGAAGAGTGTGAGGAAGAGGCCGAACTCCCAGAAGAATTGGCAAGGATGCTCAAGCAGGAGGAAAAAGTCATCCAGTCGCACGAAGAATCAGTGGAAGTGATTAACCTTGGGACAAATGAGGAAGCGAAAGAAGTCTGAGTCGGCTTCGCTCTACAAGACTAGGTGAAGGCAAAATTGATTGAGCTCTTGAAGGAATACAAAGATGTGTTTGCATGGTCATACCAAGATATGCCCGACCTCGATACTGATATTATGGTCCACCATCTACCCCTTAAAGAAGAATGCCCTCCAGTAAAGCAAAAGCTACGAAGGACCCGTCCCGACATGGCTATGAAAATCAAGAAGGAGGTACAAAATCAGCTCAATGATGGCTTCCTAGCGATCTCCAATTATCCTCAATGGATAGCTAACATTGTGCATGTACCTAAGAAGGATGGCAAAGTAAGAATGTGCATAGATTATAGAGATTTAAATAGATCAAGTCCCAAAGATGACTTTCCACTGCCACACATTGACGTGCTAGTAGATAATACCGCTCAGTTCTCTGTTTTCTCTTTTATGGATGGTTTCTCCGGTTATAACCAGATCCGCATGGCTCAAGAAGATATGGAGAAAACTAATTTCATAACACCATGGGGCACCTTCTGCTACAAGGTGATGCCTTTTGGATTGAAGAACGTTGGCGCCACATACCAATGAGCCATGGTCACTCTCTTTCACGATATGATCCATAAAGAGATTGAGGTCTACGTCGATGACATGATAGCCAAGTATCAAACCGAAGAAGAACACCTCATTCCAATATTTCACTATAATCATTGAAGCCAAAGTTGCAAGAGCATCTGCCATCCGATTTTAATCTTGAGGGATATGATTATAGCAGTAAATTCATGACCATCAAGCTATGGGTAAGCTAGACGTCAATAAAACCAGAGTCTCCACCGCGCTTTTATTGTTTCCAAGGGAAAAGGAAAAAGTACGAACAAAACCCAAAAGATAAGAAGTTTTCAAATCAAAACTAATAAAATGCCAGAGATTACAGGTAAGGGGGTTGGTTACACAGAGGGAAGGTGTTAGCACCCAAAGTGTCATAGGTACTCCTAGGGAGCCCTTTCTTGTGTACATATGTGTTTTTGTACAAAATGATGTTTGCAATAAATAGAGTGGAGGGATGAGAAAAGAATGTATTAATTATATTTTTGTGTTTGACAAGACCTTCGGACTTGTGCCTATGTACCAACATAAAATGAGGGATCAAAACCTCGTAGTTCGTGGTATCAATTTCAAAGAATGCATTGCTTTTAACAAAATTTTAAGTTTAATAAAGGCACAAAAGGCCTAAAATGGTTTGAATGGATATTAGTTCTTTTTGGCTTTTGAAAATTTTAAGTCAAGTATAGTTAAGTTTATTTACAAGTTTGATTAAGAAAAGAAGTTTGAAAATGCAATGGCATAAGGCCAAAGTTTCTAGTTTGTAATATGGTCTAAGTTTTAGAAAACAGACACAAGCAAAGAAGATTTTTAAAAGGGGGGAGATATTTTGAAATTGAAGAAGTGGGGAGGATATGAAGAGACTAATCCTAATCATAAATTTAAAAGTTGAGAGTTGAAAAAATCTGACCAATGGGCTGCAATCCAATAGGCAAGAATGTCATATAGATACCCAAATTTCCCTTGGACTTTAGAATCAAGCAATATCAATACACAAATAGAAATATGAAGAGCAAGGCATCAAATAAAGATGGCCACATACAAGCTTAGAAACTCTATGATCTTCTTCAAACTTTCCCATGTATCGGATGACTTCAAAGGTAGACATTAGACACATGTTCAAAATAACAGCTTCACAATGATCATGTTGCAGATGAACTCAAATGGATCTTCAATAATGTATCAGATGGATGTTCACTTCACAAGAACTTAGTTTCATGAAAGTTGGCATTGGCCATGTCCTTTGCATAGGGAATGCTGCCTAATTTTAAGTCCAATAGTCTCAGATCAAACCAACAGTCCACACAAAATGTTTTTAGGGTTTTTGTTCTTATTATGTACATTAAGGTCAAAAGACCACACACATAGACAAGTATATACAAACACAAAATATCATAAAATATGGCCCAAGTGGGCAAAGTTAAAATGACTTTAAAGTAAACAACTTGAATGGTATGAATAATGGCAAATGAATAAAGCTTAAAAATTAAAGTGCATTAAAAGTAAATAGCTTGAAAGTAAATGTTAGTTGTTAGTTGATTAGAAGTTAGTATTGCTTTTGATTTTTTTTTTGTTTAAGTCATTCTTTGGAGAACATTCAACCCACGTATCACAAGCATGGATCCTTAAACCAAGACATCTTCCAAAGGAAGGAAAAAAGGCCAAGTTTCCACACAACACCATGAAAGAGGGGAGACTTACAATCTCACTAACTAGAATGATATGCCTTTTGTGTCACAAATTTAACGCTATGTTAAGCAATTCTAATTGGACTTATGTAGAAGTCACAACTATTTGAGATCGGGCAATAGAATTTTGGTGTTAATGCATGTTAGAGACATAGTATAATGGACTATGCTCATGAAACATACCACACACAAAAAGAATATGCAAGGTGGGGGCCCTAATCTCATCCATACTTATGTTGATTTTGCAACCAACTAGCCTTAGGATATAGAGATATCATAGGTCCATGACATGAATGAATGAAGAAGGGGAATGATATGAAGAGGGAGGGGGAATGGATTCAACACAAATTGGTCAAAGGAGGACTTTTACCAAATTAAGATCATTCGTTTATTTTGGGAGATGAAATGTACATTCCATCAATCCCCTAAATTCATTGATATTAACCTAACAAAGTCAAATCAACCTTGACCAAGGCCCAACAACACAATTCAAACTCACAAAGTCAATTAAAATGGCTCTACACAATTTATTTGGCATTTAAACAATTAAAAATAATAAAAATATGCATTAAATTAAATTATGGTTGATCAATTTCCTAAAACCTCATCAAAACACCAAATAAATGGCCATGAGATTTATCATAGGTCAAACAAGGTCAAAGGACCTTGGAGAAAAAATTTCATAATTTTTGAAAACTTAAAAGTATTTTTAAACAATTAAAAATATTCACAAAATCAATTAAATCATGAAAAATATTAATAATGATCCAAAAAATAATTTTAATTCAGAAAATGAAAGAGGATTTTATTTTAAAAAATTTGGTGAAACTCTCATATTTTTTGGATCAATATTAAAATTAATATGAATTAATGAAAATAACACAATTAAAATGAAAATCAATTAATCATAAAAAACGTGGACCATTTGATCTCCTTCATTATTTGAGGTGGCAGATCAAGTGGATCCAAATGTGCGTTCCACCATGTAAACGACTCAGCGCGCCACACAAATGGTATTTAAAACTAATGCTCGTGATTAAAAAAATGGAATGATCATGTGGCTCTGGACACTCCAGCTCATCACCGGAGCAAAACACCGACCATCTTCTCAGGCGGCCTTGGTCGGACTGGTCCACTCATCACCATCACAAAAATGAAAAAGAAGGACATGATCTTAAAGTAAAAATGGAACTTATCACGAATCCGACCTCAATTCATCCTAACTCCAAGTATATTAAGAGATACATGGAGTTGAAATGTTAGGTACATGAACTCAGTTGCTTCGATCTGACCTCAAAGCAACTCAATCTTCTTCCCTACATTGGTAGGGCTTCAGACAACCAAGGATCCAAGAGAATTGATGAGAATTAAGAGAGAATCGATGAGAAGAAAAAATCTGGAAAATACATTCAATATTGTGCAGAACTCGATTGCTCTTGCTTTGATTCTTGCTTGATCTCACTCAGGAAGCTTGCAGAAGTGGTTTAGAATTTAACAAAAGCTTTGGATACCTGGAGTTTTGAATCTTAAAACAGTGAGATTCCAACTCAATTTTCAAAGAAAATTCTCAGGTTTCTCCTTTCAAATGTGAGGGTTTGAGGTATTGGAGCAAAGCTAGCGCGCAAGGGTCCTCCATTCTGATGCTAGAGGTCTCTATTTATAGCTGTAACAAGTGATATTTGCATCTTTAAATTCAACCTCCAAATTTGGAAATGGATGATGCATGCTTTCATGGGCGTGTACAAGCACATGAAGTCACTTAATTAAGTCCATAATCAAGTGTGAATGAGTCTGAAAGTGAATTGGAATGCAAGGCAAATGTGTACAACTGTTTGAAGTTTGATTCTTTCCAAATGATGATGCCATATTCAAGCCATGCGCAAACCACTCAAACCTTGTCCAAAATGGAGGAAATTTTGGACTCTTTAGAAAGGTTAGATCAAGAGGAACAACTCTTATGTTGAACACTTTCCATTTGAAGCATGTAACATGATGAATTTTGAGGTGGAAGTTTGTAAATTTAAACATATCAAACAAATTTCTAAGTGTCAAGCCATATGTTCACTTACTCCACCTTGGCTAACTTTTAATGTGAGCTTAAAATGCGAAATGTGTCTTCATCAAAGTTTTATATCTTTAAAAATCCTTCAAAATGATCACAAATTTGACCTCATTTGTACTTGATATGAATGAGTTATGCATTTTTGAAGTTGAGGAAAATCACTTGTTCAATGGCATTGGTCCAAAATGACCTATAATGTATCCTTATATCACATGCTCCTAAAAGTTGAATTAGCTCTTCCTCCAAACATAAAAGTTGAAGTAGACACATTGACTTTGATTTTGCAACTTGGAAACCTTTCATCTCATAAAAATTGAGCAATTTATGGCCTTGGGAAGTTGACCTCCAAATTAGGGTTTAGACAAAATGACTTATAATCTTTCAACATAAAAAATGACTTTCCAAGCAAAACCAGCTCTAGACTTCAACATGAAAGTTGTTTGGAATTTCATTTAGAGTAATTTTGCTCTTGGAATCATTTTCGTATGATACAAATTGTAGGAGATAGGGTCTAGGGAACCCCAGTTTTGATCAGATGAAATCCTCTAGTCAACCACCATGAACCAACTTGCTAGCTTGCAATTCTCTTGACTTTTGGGACTCATGGGAGATCATATATGCATAAGATGATGAAATTTGAAGTATCCCTTGAAATATTTGATCAATTGGTAAAGAAGCTTGTTGAAGAAGTTACTCAAGATACCCAGATGAACTAGGGTTTCCAGGCAAACCAATTCCAAACTCTTAAAGAATTCTTGATCAAAATAACATGTGAAGCTCATAGGGACTCATATATGATGCCTAGAGCCATTGTGGGTCACCTCGTGGTTGAGCTCTTAGCAATGAGGGTCTTAAACCCTAGATATGAGCTTGATAGATCAAAGGTGATCAAATGCCCTACCTACAAAAGAGTTAGACAAATGCAAAGACATATTTTTTGGTATTTTGTTTAGTAAAGCTGATGAAAATACAAAGTATGATACAATAGTGCTTGGTGATCTCTCTCAATACAAACCTTAATGGATGATGGGTAAGGAGGATGTCAAGGTGTGATCCCAATGCTAATGCATATGATGTGATAGCATGAGGGATCTTAGGGTCAAAATTGGGGTCTTACAGCTGCCCCTATTTAAGGACATTTTAACTGAGGAGATGCAGGTTAAAATCCTCGCATCGACTCAGTAGAATGGGCTTAAATAACAACATATAGAAACAAATTTTGGTCCCTAAGAGACCTCATGATGCATATGATATGGATAATAAAAATAAGTCTTTATGGGGAAATATGTTGCCACAAAGGAAAAGAAATCAGAGAGACCAAAAGTCCGCAGGAGCGTAATGCATTCCGTAAGGAAAACTCACTAGGGAGACAGAGACTCTGGGGGGATAAAGGATTATGCGTAGGCCAGGCTACGACTTACAACTTGATGGGGGACTAGAGGGATTCCATGAAAAATGGAAAGACTCAGCCAAGGGGAAAGAATATCTGCAAGGGAAATAGGTAGGTCAGAAGAAAGCTGAAATACTCGAACCATGCAGAAAAAACAATTTCACTAAGGAAATACGCACTCGACTCAACTGAGGAAGAGAAAATCTTCAACATAGGAGGAGCAGAAATGTATTATCCACTACTAGCTACGGAGTACGGAGATAATAAAATCTGACAGGGACGACATCTGTTACCGGTTAGGGTAAACATATCAAGGATGACTCACTAAGGGCCACCAGGAGGTGTATTCATTATCGGTTACTGGGTAAGAATATACTTGCTGGGGAAAAGCTGAAAATAGGATTTACAACTACCGGTTACTGGGCAGCAAACCAAAGGGAGAGAATATTCGTCACCGATTAAAGTGAACATATCAAGGATAGACTCAAAGGAAAGAAATCTGTCATCGATTGAGATGAACATATCAAAGATAGACTTGCCTGGGAATGTTGAGGAGGATATTCGTCACCGGTTAAGATGAACATATCAAGGATAAACCTCTTGAACAAAAAGTAGGAATTACATCTATCGAATGCTGGATAGAATACCAAAAAGAGAATATCCATCACCGGTTAGGATGAACATATCAAGGATAGACTCCGGGGGAATAATAGGGATTACATCTATCAGTTACTGGATAGAATACCACAAAGAGAATATCCGTCCACCGGTTAAAGTGAACATATCAAGGATAGACTCTATAAGGGGACAAAAACCAAGATTTACAACTACCGGTTACTGGGTAGAAGACCGTAAAGAGAAGGAAACCCATCATGGTTAGGATGAACATATCAAGGATTAACTCTCTGGGAAACAAATAGGGATTACAACTACCTTTTTACTGGGTAGAATACCAGAAGTGAGAATCTCCGTCATCGGTTAAGATGAACATATCAAGGATAAACTCAAAGCAGGGGAAGAAAATATTTGTCACCGGTTAGGATGAACATATCAAGGATATACTTCTTGGGGATACGTGATAACGAATCCGCTGGGGAGAAAAGGGGGTTACTTTTGTCGGGTATTGGGAGAGTAGTAACAAACTGCAAACTAAGAAGAATACTACCAGTTACTGGGTAATAGACTCTTAGGGGACCAAAAATATCTATCTAGGTAAGATCTAGAAAGAAACGGTCAATCAAGACTTGACCCAATGAGGATATAACTCAAGGGGAGTGGTTCCATCCAGATAATCAACTAGGGAGGAAGATAAAATAATAATAATCCACGAGGAAACAACTCAGTGGGGAAAGGAGAAAGGTTAAAGTCTTTCTGCTTAAGGGGATGCCACTCTACAATTGAAGGAGGACATACATGCCGACCCTAGATGGGGATAAAGTACCACCATAATAAAGGATAAGAATCACAAGAATGAATCTCAAAGTGTAATGATGCAATAATGAAGTTATATGAGTGTATACGTATATGTATATGTATATGTATATTGGATGATTATACTGACAAAACGATCACAAAGGATACAAAAACGTCTCTGATCTGAATAATCGATACAAATCCTAGACAATCCACAAAAGAGGGAAACAATTGCTGGAGAAAAGATTATCATCTCAAAGGCTCAACCCTAGCTGGAAGAAATAAGGAAATCCGCTGAGGAAACTGCTACTAACTCTGTGAGGGATTTTAGGTCAATACCATATCAAATGGGAGACAACCCTACAGGAGATAAGCGCAAATAGCTGCTCAAAAACCAGGAGGAAACTCTAACTGAGATCGAATCTGATGGCGACTTGTGGGGAATCAACACTCTGTCAGCATCAATGCAAACTGCTGTAGCGGAATGTCTACACTCACCTAGAGGACAAACACAAACTCAGCTGGCGAGAACGGCGAATCAAGAGCTAGGGAAATCAACAAACACCGGGTGCTAATCATGTTGTCGGGGATGAAAGAGGAATCGCACCTACTGCTTGGGGAGAACCAACAATGATCCACACTTAGGGCTTACTACTTTCAGACCACTGTTGATATTCCTTTTAAATGAAATTGATTGCTTAAAATTAATGCTTTTATATGTTTAAGAAAACATGGTTTTTTAATTAAAATTTAATTTCAAAAATGATCATAATAAAATTTAAAACTAATTGACTCAATTAAATGAGAGTAGAAACAATTGGATAAAAGCTCAACTTTATTTAATAGAATGGTAGTTTGTATATGACAAGACTCCATAGATCTCTTACAAAAGTTGGAAGTGGTAATTTATATGGAAAAGAGCTACATTGAATACAATGATCACTAATCCTTCTACCAACTCTTGATATCCACTGTGCTTTTGGCTTTGGCTGAAGATGAATCAGGACCAAACGTTGTGCTTAAGAAAGTCTTCAAGACTGAAGATCAGCAGGATGCAATTACTTGCCATAATCCCTAATTTTTGTATAAATTTCCCCAAGGTGGGGTGCTCAATTTATCGGGATAATTCTTTCTGTTTTATGTATCTAAATTTTTCCTGGATCACCCTTTCGGATTTTCAATCCACCGAGACGCTCATTTTTGCCTAAGCCACCCTTTCGGGTTTTCAACTTAGCGAGTTGTTCTTTTTTTTATAGGCGAAGTATTTCTTGACTGCATCTGCGTTCACAGGACGAGTGAACTCTTCACCATCCATAGTTGCAAGAATCAAAGCACCGCCTGAAAAGGCTCTCTTAACAACATATGGGCCTTCATAATTAGGAGTCCATTTTCCCCTAGAACCTGGTTTGAAAGATAGGATCTTCTTGAGCACAAGGTCACCTTCTCTAAACACACGAGGTCTGACCTTCTTATCGAAAGCTTTCTTCATCCTCTACTGATATAACTGACCACGACACATGTCAGTCAACCTCTTATCTTCAATCAAATTAAACTGATCATACCTAGTCTAACACCATTCAACCTCAGTCAACTTGGCTTCCATCAAGACACGCAATGATGGGATCTCAATCTCTACCGGGAGCACAACTTCCATACCATATACAAGAGAAAAACGGATTGCCCCTGTTGAAGTGAAAATGGATGTATGATACACGTGCAAAGCAAATGAGAGCATCTCATGCCAATCTTTATACGTCACAACCATCTTCTGAATGATCTTCTTGATGTTCTTGTTTGCAGCTTCAACAACACCATTTATCTTAGGTATGTAGGGAGAAGAATTATGACGTGCAATCTTGAAGTCTTTGCAAAGAGCTTCCACCATATTGTTATTCAAGTTCGATCCATTATTAGTAATGATCTTACTTGGCACACCATAACGGCATATAATCTGATTCTTGATAAACCTCACAATAACTTGCTTGGTTAAATTTGCATACGATGCTGCTTCAACCCATTTTGTGAAGTAGTCAATAGCCACTAGAATGAAACGATGTCCATTCGAAGCCTTAGGTTCAATCATGCCAATCATATCAATTCCCCACATGGAGAAGGGCCATGGAGAGGAAATGACATTTAACAGTGTCGGAGGAACATGAATCTTATCTGCATATATTTGACACTTATGGCATTTCTTCATAAACTTGCAACAGTCAGATTCCATTCTCAGCCAATAATAACTTGCTCTCAACATCTTTTTAGCCATAGCATGCCCATTGGAATGAGTACCAAAGGATCCTTCATGGACTTCAGTCATCAATAAGTATTCTTCGTGTCTATCCACGCATCTGAGCAGAACCATATCGAAGTTTTTCTTGTAAAGTACATCACCATTCAGGTAGAAATTGCTGGCTAATCTCCTCAAAGTCTTCTTATCCTTCAAAGATTCCCCAGACGGGTAAATATGACTTTGGAGGAAACACTTGATGTCGTAGTACCACGGCTTCTCATCTTTGATCTCTTCAACAACAAACACATGAGCTGGCCTATCAAGCCGCATCACAGTTAAGTTGGGAACTTCATTCCAATACTTCACTAAAATCATTGAAGCCAATGTTGCAAGAGCATCTGCCATCCGGTTTTTATCTCGAGGGATATGATGAAACTCAACCTTTGTAAAGAAAGTTGAAATCCTCCTCGCATAATCTCTATATGGTATCAAACTGGGTTGATTCGTCTCCCATTTACCTTTGATTTGATTCACAATGAAAGCTGAATCTCCATAGACGTCCAAATACTTGATTTTGAGATCAATGGCCTCCTCAAGCCCCATAACGCAAGCTTCGTACTCAGCCATATTATTTGTACACTTGAAAGTCAATCTAGCTATAAACGGAAAATGCGTGCCTTGAGGAGTAATAATCACTGCATGAATGCCATTACCGTACTGATTAATAGCTCTATCAAATACCATGCCCCATCGGGAACTAGGTTCTGGCCCTTCTTCAAGCAATGGTTCATCACAATCTTTCATTTTCAGTTACAAAATTTCTTCATCAGGAAAATCATACTCCACTGACTGGTAATCTTCAATTGGTTGGTGGGCCAAGTGGTCAGCCAAGACACTACCTTTGATCGACTTCTGAGATCGATATTCAATATCATACTCTAATAACAACATCTGCCAACATGAAATCCTCCCGGTTAAAGTAGGCTTCTCAAAAATATATTTGATTGGGTCCATTTTGGATATCAACCAAGTGGTATGATTCACCATATATTCACGCAGACGCTTAGCAGCCTAAGCCAATGCGCAACAAGTCTTTTCTAGCATAGAATACCGAGTCTCACATTCGGTGAACTTCTTACTAAGATAGTAAATAGCATATTCTTTCTTTCTAGTCTCATCTTGCTGACCTAGAATACAACCCATACTCTTATCAAGCACAACCAAATACATGACCAACAGTCTTCCTTAAACAGGCAAAGAGAGAATCGGAGGCTCAAGCAGATATTCTTTGATACTATCAAAAGCTTTCTGGAAGTCTTCGGTCCAATCATAAGACTGATCTTTCCGAAGAAGCTTGAATATAGGCGCATATGTGGCAGTCATGTGAAATGAATCCATAGCATCCATTTTCTCATACACATCTAGGCCCTCAGATGGCTCAGAGTGATAAATGGTGTCATCGACTCTTGGTAAAGTGTGCACAACTGGAGGTGGCATAGCAAGGACCGGGCTAGATGCCAACAGAGAAGCAAATGTAGGGGCGGGACCCTCTAGAGCAAAATTCGCAGGCATTCCCCGGGGAAATCCGGCTGGTATAACAGACGAAGCAAAATGAGCACTGGCAGCAGGTACTGTAGAGGAAGCAACCTCTGAGATGACCGTCCTCTGGGGAGGAGTTGAAGGCATTGGAGAAGACTGGATTTGGGCGGCCAGGAATGACTCCATCAGAGCAGTCAACCTAGCCACTTCCTCCTTGAGTTCCCTGTTTTCTAGCTTGAGGTGATCCATTAGCTTTGAAGAGTTGGCTCTGGTGTTGTACCAGTGCGTCAACTTGTCTTCAAAATAAATGAAGAACACAAAGTTAGACCATTGATCAAGAAGCCCTGAACAAAACCTACTTATGCATATGATGCATGCAATGCTTGTGCATATGATTCATTTTTATTCATAGGAACTTTAGAGATCTATTTGCAAATATTTGGAAATATTAATCATTTAGACATATAGTGGAATATTCATATCAATAAAATATTAGAAAAATTTTACACCAAAGAAGTACAGTCTTGGTAACCAAATACAATACAAGAGAGAAGGAAAATGAACATCCTATGGAACCCTAGAAACAATCGTCCAAAGCTCTTGAGACCGAAAGATAAGCTGCACGAAGCCTCTTCACCTCTCTCTCATAGGCTGCCTCCATATCTGCCTTCTCCTTGGCGAGTCGATCATACTTCCTCTTCCAAAACCTGGATGACTGAGGAAGAAGAGAAGTAACCACATCATCAGGCTCGTCGATAACCTGATGCTCCAGAAAATCTATCAAAGCATCCTTATCTCTGAGTTACTGAAGTAGCTCCTCTCGCTCACGGACCCAAGCACGCGAACGGTCTTCATCTCTCAACTCCTCTACTCCTTGGTTAGGGAGGGTTGAAGGCCCAACCACAACCATAGGTGTAGGTCTCGGGTAATCATAGGGCATGCGGTACTCAGAAGCTCTCTTCCGCACCCACAAGGTGTAGGGTTCCAAAGCTATACAATTCTTCGGACCAAGCTCTTTCTTTCCCTTCCTATGGATCTTGCGCAAAGCACGGACCATCCTACCCTTCAAGTTTTGGGGATCTTTACCCTCTTGAAAGAACACACCTTCTAACAAAATGTTATTAGGTTTATCCTTTAAGGGGAACCCAAGCTGACGACGTGCCAAAATAGGGTTGTAGTTAATCCCAGCGCATGTACCAAGAAGAGGCACATTGGAGAATTCACTACAAGAGTCAATAATCTGCACACCATCATATACACAGTTGTACCAAAAGATATCATCATTAGTGAGAGACATAAGTCTCATGGACCACCGTAGACATCCTTTGTTCTCCTTGAAGGCGAGCGTTTGAGGCAAGTGGGAAATAAACCACTTGTACAGCAAAGGAAAACAGCACACAATGGTACCACCACCCTTTGCATTCCTCATATGCAAAGAGAAATAAGTGTCACCCAACAGAGTAGGAAAGGGATTAAGAGTAGAGAAAATCCTAATAGCGTTCACATCCATAAAATTGTCAATGTTGGGGAATAACACTAGCCCATAGTGAGAAGTACAAATATGGCCTCAAAGGCGTCCTCACTCATGGCCTTCCCAAATAAAGTAGCTTGAGTAATGAGGAAATCAGATGGGAGACCTTGAATTCCATCTTTGGTAGTCATATGAGCACCAATAATAGATTCATCTATATGCAACAGATCAACAATCTCTTGGGAAGAAGGGATTCTCTCCAAGCCACTGAACGGCAACTGATCTAGGATAGGTATACCCACAAGGTAGGCATACTCCTCAAGTGTAGGCGAAAGCTGGAAATCCGGAAAAGTGAAGCAACGGTACAGGGGATCGTAGAACTGCACCAAGACACTCATCAGACCTTCATCCACCTGAGTAGAAAGAATAAACAGAAGCTTCCCATGGCGAGCTTTGAACTCCAAGGGATCTAATACATAGGATGTCAAACTCCTTAACTCTTTCAAGTCGGGTTGTCTGAAATTGTACTTCGTCGTATTCCTTCTCTGCTTATCCATGTCTAAAAATTTGCAAATAGACCTCTTAAGTTCCTTGAAAATTTTCTCATTGTTGATGATATGGATGCAAATGGGTGCATCAATGCATGAATGCAACAATCACACTCAAGGATCAAGCAAATCACACCACACAAAGGTCACGGGATGGATCAAGTCATCCTTAATATCAATCATCCATTTTGGTGGATTATGGTTTACACCTTATCAACACTCAAGTTCCATTGGTATTAAGGATATACGAGAACGGATCAACCGCGAATCAAGGGTTTGTTGCAAGTCACGAGCATGGAGTCTCGGTTAAGAACCACCCAAAGGGAGTGTGCTATGGTTAAACCTGACAATCATGTTCTACAATAGGTTCCCATAGTCATCATCCCATCTTTCGGATATTATCGGATAAACGACTACTCGTATTCCAAAAATATTCTCAAGAGAGACTCTCATGAGAGTAGTATCGCGTAACAATCGTATCAAATCTTACACTTGAACGACCTTCGCACTACGTCCTAAAATAGGCCAAGATGGGCTAGGTAATCTAAGGTTCTTGGCTTCTAAGGCATATATTAGAAAGAGTAATTCCTAACCACGAATACCCGTGTGACATTATTGATCCCAACATAACCTCCACCAAGTGAATGGGCTTGCAAGTCAACTTGCTAAGGAATAACTCCACCCAAAACATCCTTAGTACTCTAAGGGAGCCCTTTTTACAAATGTTGTAAGGTAGGTTGGTATTTATGAAAATATTTGTGCAAACAAGATTGGGGAGATGAGAAAAGAATATACAAATTATTTACAATTTTGTGGTTTGAATGGATAAACCCATTGCCTACGTACCATCACAAAGGTAGGATCAAAACCTCATAGTTCGGGGTAAAAATCTCAAAATAAGTTGGTGAATTGATTGGTCAAAAGCCTTAAGGTCTTTTGTTATCAAAGGGAGAAAACTCAACCTAAACCACAATCCACCATGTGAGGAGAGCTTCAACATAATAGTGAGGGATCACCCTATAATAAGCATGGAAGACTTATAATCCAATCACTAAGGATAAGGTGAGGTTTACATCAACCACTATGATAACTCAAACCTAATAACTAATGTTTATGAAAATCTTTGGCAAAGGTGGTCATTGGAACCACAAAAGAATTTGAAGTAAGTTATTTTTACCAATTAAAAGTATTCACAAAAGAAATTCAAAGTTGACTTAAAGTTCAATTCAAAATAAGTATTATGAAAAGAGTTTGAAAAATCAAAGGCATAGTGCCTAGGTTTCTAATTTTGAAAACAATGTTAATGTTTGCACAAAATAAGTTTGGCTTGGGTTAGAGTGAAGAGAAGAAGAGAAAGGCTAGGTCCTAAACATGCAAATATGAGGGAAGAGAAATAAAACCCTTGGAGTTCCTTTCTTGAGATCATAAAGATGATCCAAGTTTCTCCTTTCCTTTAGACTTAGCAAGCAATAAGCAATTAACTCAAGAAATCAAGCAAATATTCAATCAAGCTCCTAGGATCCTCCAATGGGACTTGTCTCTCTTATCTTGGATGTTCATGACAATGGTCCTTCTAATTAGCTCAAGTTTGGGATCCCTATCACAAGAACAAACAAATCAAAAAGTTCTACAATGCAATAGAAAGAATGGACAAAGAGAGGGTTTAGAATAGGGGTCCTTTCAATTCAACTTCAATACATAAGCATTCTAAAGGCATAAGGCCTAGTCGCTCTTCAATATATTTAGCATTTTAAAGGCATGAGGCCTAGTTGCTCTTGAACTCCATTTAGCATAGGTAAGATCCTAATTCTAAGTCCTTTCTCCTTTTGCATTGGTTCACACAAACAAAACAAAACAATCACAAGGCAATAGTATATACACAATAATGTGCTCAAGTGAGCAAAAGGCAAATGGCATAAACAAAAACATGAGCTCAAGTGAGCAAAGGGCAAAGACGATATGAATAAATGAACAAGAAATTAAATTGCATTAAAGTAAATTGCAAGAATTAAATGCTTGAATTAAAAGGTAGTCATTAGTAGTTAGTGTTAGTGTGCCATAAGGCAATTTAGCGCTATGTTAAGCAATCGTAAATGGACTAATGTAGTAGTCGCACCTATCTGAGGCCGGTCAATAAAACTATAGGCAAATAAACACAAGTTAGAGACCATGACTAGTAAGCCAAGCTCATACAACTTGCCATGCCAAAAGAAAAGAAGAATGACCTTGTATGGATTTTAGGTTTTTTGCTTGACCAAGAAGCAACCTATCTTGGACACAAAGCAATTCACTTATTCTTTGATCAAGATGAATTTGATTTGGATCAAAGAAGGTTAAGCCTCTCATATGTCAAGGCCAACCACAAATCATTAACTCATTGGTCAAAAGAAAAAGAAGAAGATGAAGATGGAAATGGAATGTACAAAAATGAAAATCAAATGGCATAATCAAAATACATTGATCAAAAATGAATGGAATCAACATCAATCAATGGTAAACAGAAGTGAAATGAAGATTAGATGTCAAGAAAGGTCAAACATATTTTTGGTATTTTTTTGGAATTAAAATAATACATGAAATAAAATGAACAAATAAAGGTCAAACTTCAAATCCAATTCAAATCAACTTGGATAAGTCCAATTGGATCATCATAAGTCTAACATGGTCAAACAAGGTTTGACAAATTTTCTCAACATTTTTTGAAAACAGAAACTAATTTTAAACAATTAAAAATGGAGAAAAATAACATAATTGGACTAAAATCTCAAATAAATCTCAAATTAATTAAGAAATTGATGAGAATATTTTTCATAGATTCATCATCATCCAAAGATATTAAGAAAATATTTTTGGCATTTTTGAATATCAAATGGTATTTTAAATGAATTAAAAACAATCAGAAAAGAAATAATTCACAAAAAACATTAAATGGAATCACAAAAATAATTAAAAATCATTTTATGAAACTAGAATTTAAGAGAGAAATTTTGCAATTGGTCCCATATTTTTGTGTTTCCAAATAAAGAAGTTATGAATTTTTAAAATAAAATGGAATAAAAGAAAATAAAATGGAAATTCAGAAAATTAGAAAAATCCACAGCGCTTGGATCAGCGCTCATTAATTAACGTGGTTGATCCAAGGAACAAGAAGCGCGCGTATGGTACACCTTGGTCAACAGCGTGACATTCAGCATTAAAATAAGTCATAACAATCAACAACCAAGATTAGATCTGAGACTCATCATCCAATGGCCAGGGTTTGGACGCGTGGGGACGGTGGTGGAAACCACCGTCTTCTATGGTGAGAAGCCATAATTCGGCCACCAGTTGCAAGTTTTGAAACTTCAACTAAAACACGCGATTCATATACCATTCGAAAGCTGGGGTGATGTACATCACCCCTGTGACCTTAGTTTCTTCTCAAGATTCTTATGGAGGAAGAAATCTGAGGTTGAAAAATGAGGTGTTCAATATGAAGTTGACTAATTCTCAAAATTAAAACCACCAACCAATTGCCTCTCACATGAGGACTTCAGAGATACAAACCAAACTAAGCAATGCATAATATTCAAAGAGATTCGAAGGAAAACAGTTGAAGAATAAACCTTTGTAGAGCAACTTTCAAGAGCACAATTCAACCAATCCTTTGCTTGCAGCTTGATCTGGATGCTTGGTATGAGATCTAGGCTTAGGAATTAGTGATGATAATCAACTGATGTTGTTGAAAATCACACTTGAAAAATGAAAGTGAAATTGCAAATTCCTTTGGTGAGAGGGTAGGGAATCAGTTCAGCAGAGTTTCAGGCGCCTTCAGGTTGCCAATTGAATGAAATGAAGCTTCATAGCCACAACTGATGCAAAGATGTGAAGAACTTGTGTGTGCATGAACTTGGGTCCTCCATGCATGGGCCTGTACAGGCGCATGTGAGGCCCAAAACCAATTGCAAATGCAAGTTGAAATGATTATGAGATGGTTTGGACGTGCAGATTGCAATGCATTAGCTTGTGCATAAAGATTTCACCTGGTTTCCATAAATGATCACAAAACTTCACCTCTTCGAAAATGCCAATTGGAAAATTGAAACATAAGCATGTGGGTAATGGTTCGAAAGGTATTGACATAAGGAACAAATGTTATGTTGAACAAAAATTCATTTGGAGTTTGGAAAATATTGAAAACTGGCCATGAAGCTCAAGGTACAAAACATGTATTTGAAAATTTTGCCGAAAATGACCAACTTAAAGCCCTTCTATTTCAATGATGAAAGCTTCAAATGACAAAACCTTCAACATTAAAGTTGTATATATTTTCAAGAAAAGCAATTTGGACTTATATTTTGCATCATTTGGAGTTTTGATGAAAACGTTATGGGCACTTGAAGTTGGACTTTTTCACATTTCAATGGCTTTGGTCCAAAGTGACCTATAATGTTTTGTATTATCACATGTGTTTATTTTAGGATTATGAAATTTTGTCCAACATAGAAGTTGAAGTATACACCTTAAACTTTCTAATGCACTTGGTATCACCTCAAAATCATAAAAAATGAAGGAGTTAGGTCCTTGGGAAGTTGACCTAAAATTAGGGTTTCAGTCAAAATGACCTATAATGTTTTGAAATGAATGATGACCTTACAAGTTTCAAATGGATTTTTGATGAACATGAAAGTTGTTCATATGGTTCTTAAGAACATTGTTTATCTTGGGGTCATCATGACTTGACAAACACATCAAAAGTTAGGTCTCAGTGGATTTCGAAATAGTCAGATGAATTGACTGATCAGCTTCTCAAAGACAAACTTCAAATCTTGATGAATAAATGATTGAGGACACTCACATAGGCTCGTGTATGCATAAAATTATGAATTAAAGAACTTCCCTTGATTGAATTTGATCATAGGTTGAGGTTGCTTCATGAGCAAGGCACAGTCAATGCATTGTTGAATTAGGGTTTCCTTGGGAAACAATCCTCAAACCCTTTGGTTTATCTTGATCAAATTGACAAATTGAGATGCTTGGGAGGAATACATGATGATTGAGAGCTTTAGGAACCATTGTCATGCTTGCTTTCATCCTCATCTAGCCATTTTAATGGGTATAGGAGCCTCCTAGGAGCCTTGGATCACATGACTGCTCAAGCTTCAAAACAAAAGAGGTTAGTGACATATTTTTGTGCTTTTGGTTAGTAATCAAAATAGGAAAGGCAATAATATACAATTAAAGCATGCCTGGTGGTCTCAAACCACTCACACAAGTCCCAACCTAGGGTTAAGGAACCAAGATGCTATGATCCTTGAGGTAATGCAATGATCAAATGATATAATGCCATGAGGGATCTTAGGGTCAAAATTAGGGTCTTACAGATGCCCCTATTTAAGGTCATTCTAGTCGAAGATATGAAGGTTAATATCTTTGTCTCGAAGAGGTAGAATGGGCTTAAGTAATAACAAAGAGACGAATTTTGGTCCCTAAGAGACCTCATGATGCAAATGTATACATGCAAAAAGCTAATACTCTGTGGGGGTATGTGTCCACAAAGGAAAAAGAAATCAGGAGAAACTGAAAATCCGCAGGAGTAATACACTCATAAATGGGATAGAGACTCTAGGGGGAGTAAAGGATAAAAATGCGTGAGTAGGTCACGACTTGAAACTTGCTGGGGGGACACGAAGGGATTCCATGAAAATAAATCAATGGAAAGACTTGAGTTGTCGCAAAGATGCATGTATTGGGGAATATGCCAATACAGCAAAACTATCCACAAAGGATACTTCGGATAAAAATCCGGACTCAGATGGGGAAGTCCATAAAGGAAACAACTGAGGAAACAAAAAGCGAGGTATTACTGACTACTAGGTAATAAACTCAAAGAGAGACATGTGATTAAGACACCGGTATAAGGGTGAGAGAACAACACGCTCGAGAAGAAAGAAATATCTAAGACCGGTATAAGGGTGAGAGATATCAATCATCCCAAAACATCTGAGGAAGACCTAAAAAGGTATATTACGATTCAGGAAAATCTGACTCCACAGGGGACAAAAAGTCATAATAGGGAGCAGAAGGAAGGAACACCAGGGATACCGGTTACTGGGCATATAATAGGTGACTAACCAGTCGTGAATTGGGGAATGTTTCCAAGACACTCATCATCCGAAAGGAGGGCTGAAGAAGCAAACTCGATTACAGGATGGACATTCGATTCCATAAGGAAAAATGAATCTTACTCAACTGGGGAAGAAAAAGACTTCGACTGAAGAGTGCATGAGATACATTATCTATTACCGTCAGAACATAGATAACATACTCGCATGGAAGATTATCCACAACCGGTTACTGGGTTAATAAAGGATAAATCGACCGAAAAGAAAGGACATCGGGATACCAATTACCGGGCATATAATGATGACCAATCAAGAGGGGGAGAAACAATCATTACCAAACAAGGGTAAATGAAAGATGACTCGCTGGGGATATATTGACAAAAGCCATGATCCGGGAGATATATCACCGGTTACTGGGTGGTATACTAAAAAATGAAGGAATATCAATACCGAATTTTGGATAAAGATAACCAACAAAGGGGGGATTACATCTACCGGATACTGGGTAGAAAACCAAGGATGAAAGTATCTGTCATCGGTTAGGATGAAGCAAAATCAAGGATTAATTCTACAAGGGGATAAAATGGGGTTTACAACCACCGGTTACTGGGTAGAAAACCACAAAAATAGGACTTATAACTACCGGTTACTGGGTAGAAGGCCACAGAAATCCGATGGGGAGAGAATGAACAATTACGGTTTACTGAGTAATTGTTCATCTGAACCACATGGATCTGCAGGGGAAAATAACAAGAAAGGAGTCAATCTAGGAACGAACTAGAGAGACGCAATGAACCAAGACTCAACCCAATGAGGACATAACTCAGGGGAGTAATTCAATCCCAATACATATTTTGGGAGGAAACTGAAACAATAATCATCCACGAGGACATAACTCAGTGGGGAGTATAGAAGAAAAGGTAGACACTTTCTGCCTATGGGGCTGACTCTATATGGAGAGATCAGACACAAACATCTGCTTGGGGAAGAACATTTCACCAACTAGCAGGAGATAACAAGCAAAGATATATGGCAAAGAATGCAACATGAATATCTGAATGTTATAATTATGCATGTATATGCATGGTTTATGTATGATCAATGCTGACAAACAAACATATCTAACACAAACAGGTCCCGTAATTAATTGGACAAACATCCGGTACAACATCTCAAAAGAGAGGAGTCAGACCCACAGGAGAAAATCCAATCTGGTGGGGGTAACAAATACAAGGAAACACCAATCAGTATTGAGGATTAAGCAGAGTCGCTGCCGGGGATCAAGACTACTGCTAGGGGAACAAGCAGAGACTGTTGTTGGGGATCAGCCAAAGGTCACAACTACCACATGCCGGGGATCATCCAACAGTTTGCAAAGATGTGGATAAGATCATTCATAGAAGAACTCTACTGGGGATCTTATCAGGGGGTGATATGTAATTCTATGGGGCACAACCGCCAAATAGAAACATATCAAACAAACATTCACTTCTAACCACTGAAGGAAAATCTATGTTGCGGAGACAAAGAAATAAAATCAGTCCGCTGGGGAAGGAAACAACACATCTTCCTCGAAGTTCCAACTCCAAACTAAGATCAGGTAAAGTTTCAGCTGGGAGGCTACAGAGACATCGCCAGGGAGCTCAGCACGGATAAGATCCATCGTAGAAGAAACTCAACTGGGGAACTTATCAAGGAAAGGTATGAAACTCTGTGGGGAACAACCACCGAACAGAAGTTCCAACCATCAACACATTTCCTCATATCTGTTGGAGAAACAATCTCTGCTGAGGAGAAGGAGACAACTGCTCCACTGGGGGAAGGAAATAAACATCTTCAACACCATCTATGCCAGGAGGAAACTACCCAATAAGGAGGAAAGACAAGTATATCATGCTCTGATCAGGCAACTCCACTAGGGAAAGAATGCTGGCGATGATAGTGGAGATAACCTGTAGGCAACTCAACTGAGGGGAAGTCTAACGTGACCAACCCTACTGAGGATAAGTGGTAAGCCAACTTGCTGGGGGATCAACTGTATGCGAATTTGCTAGGGATAAGCTACAAACTAACCTGCTGAAAATTTCCACTCATGCTGGGAATTCATGCTCACTCTGCGGGAGGTTTCCAATTACAATGATAACATATCAACTTTTATCACTCTATAAGGGATTTTAGGTCAATCCATACAAGGGATGACAACCATATATTTGATAAAACATAGATGCTAGACTCAAACTCTCTGGGGAGTTGAGGATATTAGAAGACCAAGACCAAAACTCCAAACTCTCTGGGGAATTTGGTGGTGTATCTCCCTTCTCTGCGCTTACTGAGGAGACAAACTTGAAAGATGATGAAAAGGATACAAATATGTTAGGAATATGACCAAATGTCTTACCCTTTTGGAGATCATACTAACCTTGGGAGAGCACTGAAGGCATTCCATTTATCCTTTCAGTCATTGTGAATGTTCACTTTGTTTAAAAACAGTTTATAAAAACTTTATTTGTTTAAAACAATGATATTTATTAATTAAAACATGCAAACATTTTTTAAACAGAAACAAATAAGAGTGCAAAGAACTGGCGAAGGCTCAAATTTATTTGATGGAATGGTAGTCTGCAAATGGCAAGACTCCATGGATCTTTACAAATTTGAAATTGGTGATATATATTGGAAAAAGGGCTACATTGAACATAATGACCATTTCTCCACCAACTCTGAATCCAATGTATCTGAAGCTTCAGTTGACGATGACTGAGCGAGAATCTTTGACAGACGACAGTTGTAGAACAAAGTCTTGTCAGGATGCAATTACTTGCCAAATCCCTAATTTTTGCCTAGATTTCCCCAAGGTGAGGTACTCAATCTAGCGGGATATATGTTCATTTTTTATGTCTCTAACTTTTGCCTGGATCGCCCTTTCGGGTTTTCAATCCACCGAGACGCTCATTTTTTCCTAAGCCGCCCTTTCGGGTTTTCAACTTAGCGAGCTATTCTGTTTTTATTTTTAGGCGAAGTATTTCTTGACTGTATCTGAATTCACAGGATGAGTGAAATCCTCCCAATCCATAGTTGTAAGTATCAAAGCACCGCCTAAAAAGGCTCTCTTAACAACATATGGACCTTCATAGTTTGGAGTCCACTTGCCCCGGGAATCGGGTGCGAAAGACAAAACTTTCTTGAGCACGAGGTCACCTTCTCGGAATACACGAGGCTTGACCTTCTTATCAAAGGCTTTCTTCATCCTCTATTGATATAACTGACCATGGCACATGGCAGTCAATCTTTTCTCTTCTATCAAATTCAGCTGGTCATAACGACTCTGAACCCATTTAGCATCAGTCAACTTGGCTTCCATCAAGACTCTCATTGATGGGATCTCAACCTCTACGGGGAGCACAACCTCCATGCCATAAACAAGAGAGAAAGGGGTTGCCCCTGTTGAAATGCGAACAGATGTACGATAGCCATGCAAAGCAAATGGCAGCATCTCATGCCAATCTTTGTACGTAACAACCATCTTCTGGATAATCTTCTTGATGTTCTTAATAACAGCTTCAACAGTCCCATTCATCTTGGGTCTATAAGGAGAAGAATTATGATGTGCAATCTTGAACTCGCTACACAGCTCTTTCATCATCTTGTTGTTCAAGTTAGATCCATTATCGATAATGATCTTGTCCGGCACACCATAACGGCATATGAGTTGATTCTTGATAAACTTCACAACCACCTGCCTGGTCACGTTCGCATAAGATGCCGCTTCAACCCACTTGGTGAAGTAATCAATTGCTACGAGAATAAATCTGTGACCGTTTGACACCTTTGGCTCTATCATGCCAATCATGTTAATTCCCCACATAGAGAAAGGCCATGGTGATGAAATCACATTCAGAAGTGTCGGGGGAATATGAATCTTATCCGTATAAATCTGACACTTATGGCATTTCTTCACATATTTGCAGCAGTCAGACTCCATTGTCAGCCAATAGTAGTCTGCTCTCAACATCTTCTTCGCCATTGCATGTCCATTGGAATGAGTACCAAAGGAACCTTTATGCACTTCAGTCATTAACAGGTCTGCTTCGTGTCTATCCACGCATCTGAACAGAACCATGTCAAAATTCCTCTTATAAAGCACATCGCCATTGAGATAAAAACTGCCAGATAATCTCCTCAAAGTTTTCTTATCTTTAACAGATGCCCCAGGCGGGTAAATTTGACTCTGAAGAAAACACTTGATATCATAATACCATGGCTTATCATCTTTCACTTCTTCAACTGCAAATACGTGAGCTGGTCTATCCAAGCGCATCACAGTGATATTGGGGACTTCATTCCATAATTTCACCATAATCATCGAAGCAAGCGTAGCAAGAGCACCTGTCATCCGATTCTCATCTCGAGGAATATGATGGAAGTCAACCTCAGTAAAGAAAGTTGAAATCCTCCTCGCATAATCTCTGTATGGGGTGAGGCCAGGCTGATTCGTCTCCCATTCTCCCTTAATCTGATTAACAACAAGGGCTGAATCACCATAAACATCAAGATGCTTGATCCTAAGATCAATACACTCTTCCGAACCCATAATACAGGGCTCATACTCCGCCATATTATTCGTGCATTTGAAAGTTAGCCTTGCTGTAAAAGGAAAATATGTGCCCTGAGGAGTAATAATCACTGCCCCAACACCATTTCCAAATTGATTTACAGCGCCATCAAACACCATGCCCCATCGGGAACCAGACTCTGGCCCTTCATCGAGCGTAGGCTCATCGCAATCTTTCATTTTCAAATACAGAATCTCCTCATCAGGGAAGTCGTACTGAACAGACTGATAATCCTCAATTGGTTGATGTGCCAAGTGGTTAGCCAAAATACTACCTTTAATAGCTTTCTGAGCTCGACACTCAATGTCATACTCAGACAACAGCATCTGCCAACGGGCAATCCTCCCAGTTAAAGTAGGATTCTCAAAGATATACTTGATTGGATCCATTTTGGATATCAACCAAGTTGTATGATTCAACATATACTGGTGTAAACGCTTAGCGGCCCAAGCCAAAGCACAACATGTCTTCTCAAGCATCGAGTATCGAGACTCACAATCAGTAAAATTCTTACTCAGATAGTATATAGCATACTCTTTCTTCCCTGATTCATCTTGTTGACCAAGGACACAACCCATCTTCAAGAACTGTCAAGTACATAATCAAGGGTCTCCCTTCCACGGGAGGAAACAGAATCGGAGGCTCGAACAAATACTCTTTGATACTGTCAAAGGCCTTCTGGCAATCCTTGGTCCAATCATGACGCTGATCTTTTCGGAGGAGCTTGAATATTGGCGCACATGTGGCAGTCATGTGGGATATAAATCTGGAAATATAATTCAAGCGGCCAAGAAAACCTCGGACTTGCTTCTCAGTTTTGGGCGCATGAATTTCTTGTATTGCTTTGACCTTGGCAGGATCAACTTCAATACCTCTTTCACTGGCAATAAATCCCAATAACTTGCCGGAACGGACTCCAAATGTACACTTGTTCGGATTCAGGCGGAGTTTATACTTCCTCAAGCGCTGAAAAAGCTTCAACAAGTGCTTTACATGTTCAACTTCCGTTCTCGACTTCGCAATCATATCATCAACATATACCTTGATCTCCTTGTGCATCATATCATGAAACAAGGTAGTCATATCTCGTTGATACGTGGCTCCGGTGTTCTTCAAACCGAAAGGAATCACTCGATAACAGAATGTTCCCCAAGGTGTGATGAAATTTGTCTTATCCATATCCTCGGGTGCCATTTTGATTTGGTTATAACCGGAAAATCCGTCCATAAATGAGAAGACGTTGAATTTAGCTGTATTATCTACCAACATATCAATGTGTGGTAGAGGAAAGTCATCTTTCGGACTAGCTTTATTCAAGTCTCTATAGTCCATGCACATTCGGACTTTTCCATCTTTCTTAGGCACAGGCACAATATTGGCCACCCATTGAGGATATGTAGAAGTCACCAGAAACCCCGCATCAATTTGCTTCTGAACTTCTTCTTTAATCTTTACTGCCATATCAGGATGAGTTCTTCTGAGCTTCTGCTTCACAGGCACGCACTCAGGCTTCAAAGGCAGGAAATGTTGCACGATATTAGTATCCAGACCAGGCATGTCTTGGTATGACCAGGAAAAGACGTCGACAAATTCTCGTAGCACCTCAATCAACCCCTTTTTGACAGACTCTTCCAGGAGTGCCCCAATCTTCACTTCGCGAACACAATCTTCAGACCCCAAGTTGACTGTTTCCAGGTTCTCAAGATGTGGCTGAATGATCTTCTCTTCGTGCTCAAGCAGACGGGTAATCTCATCAGGAATCTCTTCAACATCATCTTCTTCGGCCTCAAATACAGGGGACTCAAAGTTGGGAGATGGTGTTAGATCATTATGTTCAATGGGTTTGATCAACCTGCATAATGATTTTGGATATAAAAGAGATTTTAGAATTCAAACAAAAGCAAATCATTATGCAGATGAAAAGATTGATTTTATTCTCTTTTTAGGGTTTTTTAGTGATCACCAATTTCATGCAAAAAGCAAAAAGTGAAAATAATTTGGAAAAACAAATATTTAACATGTAATTATTGAATGAATACCATTGTATTAATGTGCCAACAATGTCATCACTTCTCCTTTTGGCATGGGAGAAGGGCTTACAAACAAAAGTGAACACATTACGTGGACTTATGGACAATTGTTGGAACATCAACAGCGACCCAATTATTGCAGACTCCTCCAGGGATGACAAAGTTGCTAGAATCTTCCTCTGCATCATCTTCCACTATAGCAGATGCCTCTTAGTCTTCGACCGTGTGGATGAAACCTCCACTCTGAAACAAACCGCACTCGTTGAAAGTTTCTGAAGAGTACCTTATGCCAGCCCGGGATTTATTGTCTTCCAGCTTGATCATTTGTCCTAAATCAGTAGTTGCGCCATGCTCAATGGCGAACTTCGCATCATTGTAGGATGCAAATGAAGAAGTTCCTTTCTTTAAAGGCTCAGCAATAGACAAGGCTTGGAACGGCGTCCCAACCTCATCCTTAGCATCAATATAAGAAAAGGAAGATAAATGGCTTACCAAGAGAGCCTTCTCTCCCCCTACCACCACCAACTTCTTGTTCTTCACGAACTTTAACTTCTGGTGTAGGGTGGATATCACGGCACCTGCCTCGTGAATCCATGGCCTGCCAAGCAAGCTGCTATATGATGGGTGGATATCCATGACCTGGAAAGTGATCTGGATATCACTAAGTCCGATCTTGATTGGGAGCTCAACCTCGCCAATCACAGTCTTCTTGGATCCATCAAAAGCCTTCACAACCACTCCACTCTGCCTCATGGGAGGCCCCTGATATGAAAGTTTCGCCATAGTGGATTTTTACAACACATTTAGCGACGATCCTGTGTCTACCAACACATTAGACAAGGCATCATCCTTGCAGTTCATGGAAATGTGTAGTGCCAAATTGTCGTCTTTTCCCTCCTCGGGAATATCAGCATCGCAAAATCTCAAGTTGTTATAAGCAGTAATGTTTGCAACAATGCTATCAAATTGTTCTATTATGACATCGTGATCCACGTATGCCACGTCCAACACCCTTTGCAAAGCTTCGCGGTGTGGCTCAGAATTCATCAACAAAGACAACACAGATATCTTTGATGGAGTTTGAAGCAACTGATCTACAACATTATACTCGCTCCTCTTGATGAGCCTCAACATCTCATCGCAGTCCTCTCTCAAAATTCCATTCTGGCCAACAGAGACATGAGCTCTAGCAACAACGACAGGTCTATCAATAACAAGTGCCGGATTCGAAGAAAAAGAAGAAGTCCTCAAAGGACGGGTAGAATTATCAGCAACATCAGTTCTTCTCATGTCAACCTGGGGTTTCGGCGGCGTCGAGAAAACACGACCCCTGCGGGTCAAACCACTGACATCAGAAATACTTGTAACATAAGTGGAGGGTAACGACACCTCCTTCCCATCTTCCAACGCCACTGCGTTATATCTGTAGGGAACAGCTCTGTCTGAAGAGTAAGGCATAGGGCCAGCTGGCTTGATAACGAGAGTAGGAGAAGGCTTCTTCTTGCTGCCATCGTATCTGACGACAACATGTTCTGGCATTCTAAATACAGGTGATATAACATTAACTTCATCCTCATCACGATTCTGAAGTATCTCGATCACACCCTGATCCAGCATCTCTTGGATATCTTTCCTGACTTGGCGACATCCCCTCTCATTGACGGTGCACACACGGCAGCTGTCATGGTCATGCTCGTAGTGACTGTATCCACATAACAGTCTGTGCATCTCGACCAATGATTGTCTGATATGGATGACATACCGGACCTTGTACTTTCCAGGGCAACCCTAAACCATGTTAACTGCAGCCTTCCCATGCTCGGGCAACGGGTTCTTCTTAACATCTGGTCAGGCGTCCTTCACTGACTCCTTCCTCTAGTCGCATCCCCATGTTCACCATTTCGGTGAAGTCAGAGGGAGGGCTAGCTATCATCCTCTCATAGTAAAATGAACTCAAGGTCTTCAGAAAGATCTTGGTCATTTCCTTCTCTTCGAGCGGGGGCATAATCTGTGCTTCCAATTCACGCCACCTCTGGGCGTACTCCTTAAACGTTTCCTTCTCCTTCTGGGACATAGCCCTTAGTTGGTCCCTATCGGGAGCCATATCAATGTTCTACTTGTACTGCTTGACGAAAGCTTTGCCAAGGTCGTTGAAGGAGCGGATGTTCGCACTATCCAGACCCATATACCATCTTAATGCAGCACCGGACAGGCTGTCCTGGAAATAGTGGATGAGGAGTTGATCGTTGTCGGTCTGAGTTGACATCTTGCGTGCGTACATCACAAGATGGCTGAGAGGGCAAGTATTTCCTTTGTACTTTTCAAAGTCAGGCACTTTGAATTTGATGGGAATCTTGACATTTGGCACGAGACACAGCTCAGCATCAGATTTACCGAAGAGGTCCTTCCCTCTTAGAGTTTTTAGTTCCTTGCGCAGCTCAAGGAATTGGTCGTTCATAGCATCCATTTTCTCATACACATCTGGGCCCTCAGATGGCTCAGAGTGATAAATGGTGTCATCAACTCTCGGTAAAGTGTGCACAACTGGAGGTGGCATAACAAGGACTGGGCTAGATGCCGGCAGAGAAGCAAATGTAGGGGCGGGACCCTCTAGAGCAAAATTCGCAGGCATTCCCCAGGGAAACCCGGCTGGCATAGCAGACGGAGCGAAATGAGCACTGGCAGCAGGCACGGTAGAGGAAGCAACCTCTAAGATGACCGTCCTCTACGGAGGAGTTTAAGGCGTTGGAGAAGACTGGCTTTGGGCGGGCAGGAATGACTCCATCAGGGCAATCAACCTAGCCACTTCCTCCTTGAGTTCCCTATTTTCTTGCTCGAGGTGATCCATTAGCTTTGAAAAGTTGGCTCTGGTGTTGTACCAGTGCGTCAGCTTGTCTTCAAAATAAATGAAGAACACAGAGTTAGACCATTGATCAAGAAGCCCTGAACAAAACCTGCTTATGCATATGATGCATGCAATGCTTGTGCATATGATTCATTTTTATTCATAGGAACTTTAGAGATCTATTTGCAAATATTTGGAAATATTAATCATTTAGACATATAATGGAATATTCATATCAATAATATATTGGAAAAATTTTACACCAAAGAAGTACAGTCTTGGTTGTAACACCCCGATAAAATAAGATAATTATTTAAATTGAGTTAATAATATATTTATTAATTTAATTAAATAATTGGAATTTTATTATTATTGGAATAATAATTATTGGATTATTTTTATTATTATTATTGGAATAAAAGTAGAAATCAGTAAAAAGGTTCCATTTGGTAAAAAAGGGTTTTTTTCACGTGAAAAGGAAAAAGAGACAGAAAGTGGAAAAAGGAGCAAGAGAGCAAGGGTTGAAGGAAGGAAAAGCTTAGAGCTCAGAGATTGCCGGAATTGACTCAGGTAAGGGGGGTTTATCATCGATTAATGGGTATTATGGGATAACATGTAATGGGTAGTGATAAACCATGGATTTTGACTCTGATTTGAATGATGCATGCTGAAATTGTGAAATATTTGATGAACGAATTTGGATGATAATTGACGAAAATTCGTAGGAATTAGAGGTAGTAAGGTTAGCGATTTGGGAAGCCGAATGTGTATGATCTGTAATTGATAAAACGAACGAACATGTATGAAAATTGAACTGTAGAAGGTTGGGATTGTAGAAATCTCGTAGCAGAGAAAACCCATAGCAGATCTGGAAAACTGGATTCTGGTCATACGCGTATGGCACTAGGCAATACGCGTATGGGATGGCTTAGAAAAGGGAATTTTGACGCTGGTACGCGCCATACGCGTGTGATACGCGTATCCCATGAGTGGTACGCGTATGGGGTATACCATACGCGTATGAGTGGAAAAGATGATGTTTTGAACGTGAAAGTGTCTCTGTTGGTACGCGTATGAGGATGTGGTACGCGTAGCATACGCGTATGGGCGTGGGCAATACGCGTATGGACTTGGTCAGGAATGGGCAATACGCGTATGGGCATAGGCAATACGCGTATGGGCAGACTTGGGGTTTTTCTGAACTGTTGTTGTGCAGTTTTTGGTTGTTTAGGCTGAGTGATGTAACTTAGCTGATGTATGACTAGTAGGGATCATTTCCCGTTGTTTTGAGTAGTATAGGTATTAGTAGAGTGTGCTAATACTGTGTTTGATTATGCGGCATGATATGATATGCTTTTGTGATAAAATGTGTTGATGATGTGTGATGGTATGCATGATGCTGTGAATGTATCAGTTATGTATGCATTTGTGAATAGACTGTTTTATGGCTTAGAGTGTGAGCATATGTCTATTCTTGAATGGTTGTTGTTGTTGCATTGCTAGGTGATTAGCATGCATATTGTGGCCTTTATGGTGGTAGCTAATTCCCATGGTGAGGAATTAGTGAGTAAATCATTTTGATTGTTGTTGATGTTTGCATGCTAGGTGATTAGCGTGCATAGCATAGCCCTTGGGGTGGTAGCTAATTCCCATGGTGAGGAATTAGTGAGTGAGTCACTATGTCTCAAATGAGTGGGACTAGTGAGCTTGGTAGCCGTGCCTGGATTTGGACGGTGAGGTTGAACTATATGTTCACAAATAGTCGGTACCGCATGCATGGAGTCTCATTGCATAATATATGTATGGCGTATAATATGAATGGATGTATTCCAATATTATACGTGTGTTTGTGTTGGTGTTGAGTATTATGTTGAGTTGATGTGCTGTTACTGAATATATGTTTGGATTAGGGTGATGAAGTGTGTTAAATTACTTAACATGACATGATATTTTATAATACTTATTATATCGATTGAGGAACTCACCCTTACAACTGTTTTTCAGGTAACGAACAGTGATTGAGTAGGAGCTAGTACTTGGAGTCTAGAGTAGTTCCTTAGTGGGTCATGCTCTGATAGATGTAACATCAGGAAGGGATGTTTTAAATGTTTTACTGTTGGTTGTGAACCATTTTACATGTAATGTGTTACATGTTTTGATTGATTTGATTTATATCCGCTGCGATTTATGCAAATGTTTATTTGATTAAATAAAGAGCATGACTGTTATTTTGGAACATGGTGTGAAGTGATTACGTGACACCCTTAACTGCATAATTACTCTGATGTTGTATTTTGATATTTAATTAAATTATTGGGGTATTTTAGAAGGGTGTTACATTAGTGGTATCAGAGCATAGTCGGTCGAGTCGAGTCGTAATTATTCTATTTCCCCTGTACGGGATAGGTGTTGTGTAACCCTATCCGTACTTATTGTTTTAGTTTGTTGGGTTTTCAGAATAGAGATGGCTGGAAGAGGCAGAGATGATGCTGCGATTGCTGAGGCTCTGGGTATGCTAGCTGGAGTACTTGGAGGAAATCCGAATGTGGTGGGAATGGGAGCTGCTCGTCAACTGAGTGAGTTCCAGAAGAACAATCCTCCAATGTTCAAGGGAGCATACGATCCAGATGGTGCTCAGAAGTGGTTGAAGGAGATTGAGAGGATCTTCCGAGTGACTGAGTGTGCCGATAACCAGAAGGTCAGGTTCGGTACGCATATGCTGTCAGAAGAGGCTGATGATTGGTGGGTTGCTACCCGCACTGAGTTGGAAACTGCTGGGAATGCTGAAATCACTTGGGCTGTGTTCAGAGAGAGATTCCTGAGGAAGTACTTTCCAGAAGATGTCAGAGGAAAGAAAGAGATAGAGTTCTTAGAGTTGAAGCAGGGTAACCGGTCTGTTACTGAGTATGCTGCTAAGTTCACAGAGCTGTCGAAGTATTACACTCCCTATAATGAGGCTGCTGGAGAATTTTCAAAGTGTGTGAAGTTTGAGAACGGGTTACGTCCCGAGATCAAGCAGGCTATTGGGTATCAGCGGATCAGAGTGTTTTCTGACTTGGTTGACTGTTGCAGGATATTTGAACAGGATTCCAAGGCTAGAGCAGAGAGCTATCAGCAAAGGGTTGATAGGAAAGGCAAGAATCAGACTGATCGTGGGAAACCGTATGCAGCTGGCAAAGGTTTCCAGAGGCAGAGTGGGATGAAGAGGCCTAGTGAGGGAGACTCTAGTGCTCCTGCTAAGTGTTACAGATGTGGTCAGGATGGACATCGTATCCATGAGTGTACCAGTAATGAGAAGAAAGGTTTCAAATGTGGAAAAGGTGGTCATTTGGCTGCAGATTGCCGGTTGAAGACTGTGACTTGTTTCAACTGTGGAGAAGTGGGTCATATCAGTCCACAGTGTCCTAAGCCGAAGAGAGAGAACCAGTCAGGAGGCAAGGTCTTTGCTTTATCGGGTTCTGAGACTGCTGCAGATGATCGTTTGATCCGAGGTACGTGTTATATTAATGGCTTTCCTCTTGTAGCTATTATTGACACCGGTGCTACTCATTCCTTTATATCTTTGGATTGTGCTGTGAAACTTAAGTTAGAGATATCTGAGATGCTTGGAAGTATGGTGATTGATACTCCTGCGAAGGGTTCAGTGACTACTACTTCAGTTTGTTTAAATTGTCCTTTGAGTATTTTTGGTAGAGACTTTGGGATGGACCTAGTGTGTCTTCCACTAGTGCAGATTGATGTTATTCTGGGTATGAACTGGTTGGTGAGTAACCGAGTTTATATCAATTGTTTTGATAAGACTGTGATCTTTCCTGAGATTGAGGAAGGAAAGGATTTGTTTCTATCAGCGAGGCAGGTGGATGAGGCAGTAGCAGATGGGGCAGAGTTGTTTATGCTGTTAGCGACTTTGGAGGCTAAAGATAAACTGGTGATTTGCGATCTAGCTGTGGTGTGTGATTTTCCTGATGTGTTTCCGGAAGAAGTGAATGAATTACCGCCAGAGCGTGAAGTTGAATTCTCGATTGATTTGGTACCTGGTACTAGACCGATATCGATGGCTCCGTACCGTATGTCTGCTGTTGAGTTAACTGAATTGAAGAGTCAATTAGAAGATCTGTTGGATAAGAAATTTATTCGTCCGAGTGTGTCACCGTGGGGTGCACCAGTGTTATTGGTTAAGAAGAAAGGAGGTACTATGAGGTTGTGTGTGGACTACAGGCAACTGAATAAAGTGACGATCAAGAATCGGTATCCTTTGCCGAGGATTGATGATTTGATGGATCAGTTGGTTGGTGCGAGTGTGTTCAGCAAGATAGATTTGAGGTCGGGATATCATCAGATACGTGTGAAAACTGAGGATATTCAGAAGACTGCTTTCAGAACAAGATATGGACATTATGAGTATTCTGTAATGCCTTTTGGTGTGACTAATGCACCTGGAGTATTTATGGAGTATATGAATAGGATTTTCCATCCGTATCTAGACCAGTTTGTTATGGTGTTTATTGATGATATTTTGGTGTATTCGAAAACTGAAGAAGAGCATGCTGAGCAGTTGAGAGTGGTTTTAGAAGTTCTCCGAGAAAAGAAGTTATTTGCTAAACTGTCTAAGTGTGAATTTTGGTTAGAAGAGGTTAGTTTTCTTGGTCATGTGATTTCAAGAGGTGGTGTTGCTGTTGATCCTTCTAAGATAGAAGCGGTGTCTAAGTGGGAAGCTCCGAAGTCTGTTGCTGAGATTCGAAGTTTCCTGGGATTGGCTGGTTATTATAGGAAGTTCATTGAGGGATTTTCTAAGTTGGCGTTACCGTTAACGATGTTGACTAGAAAGGGGCAAGCGTTTGTTTGGGACTCAAAGTGTGAAGAAGGTTTCCAAGAGTTAAAGAGAAGGTTAACTACTGCTCCTATTCTGATATTACCGAGTCCGTCAGAACTATTTGAGGTTTTCTGTGATGCTTCATTGTTGGGTTTGGGTGGTGTGTTGATGCAGAATAAGAAGGTTATAGCTTATGCTTCGAGACAACTGAGGGTTCATGAGAGGAACTATCCGACACACGATTTAGAGTTGGCAGCCGTGGTATTTGTTCTGAAGTTATGGAGACATTACTTGTACGGGTCAAGATTTGAGGTTTTCAGTGACCATAAAAGTTTAAAGTATTTGTTTGATCAGAAAGAGCTGAATATGAGACAGAGGAGATGGTTAGAATTTCTGAAGGATTATGACTTTGGTTTGAATTACCATCCGGGTAAAGCAAATGTAGTAGCTGATGCGCTGAGCCGGAAATCGTTACATATGTCTATGTTAATGGTTAAGGAATTGGATTTGATTGAGCAGTTTAGAGACTTGAGTTTGGTGTGTGAGAGTACTCACAATAGTGTTAAATTGGGAATGTTGAAGTTAACAAGTGGTATTCTGGATGAGATCAGAGAGGGTCAGAAATCCGATGTGTTTTTGGTTGATAAGTTGACTTTAGTGAATCAAGGCCAAGGTGGTGAATTCAGAGTTGATGAGAATGGTGTTTTGAAATTTGGTAATCGGGTGTGTATTCTGGATGTTACCGAACTTAAGAAGAGTATTCTGGAGGAAGGACATCGTAGTGGCTTGAGTATTCATCCTGGAGCTACGAAGATGTATCATGATTTGAAGAAGTTATTTTGGTGGCCGGGAATGAAAAGAGAAATTGCGAGTTTTGTTTATTCTTGTTTGACTTGTCAGAAGTCAAAGATTGAGCATCAGAAGCCGTCTGGGCTAATGCAACCGTTGGCTATTCCAGAGTGGAAATGGGATAGTATCAGTATGGATTTTGTTTCTGGTTTACCGAGGACAAGTAAGAATTTTGAAGCTATTTGGGTGATTGTTGATAGATTGACGAAATCGGCTCATTTCATTCCGATCAGAATGGATTATCCGTTAGAGAGATTAGCCGAGTTGTATATTGAGAAAATTGTAAGTTTGCATGGTATTCCGTCGAGTATTGTTTCGGACAGAGATCCTAGATTTACATCGAAGTTTTGGGAAGGAGTGCAGAGGGCTTTGGGAACTAAGCTGAGATTGAGTTCTGCATATCATCCGCAGACTGATGGTCAGACTGAGAGGACGATTCAGTCACTAGAGGACCTTTTGAGGGCTTGTGTTTTGGAAAAGGGAGGTGCTTGGGATTGTTATTTGCCTTTGATTGAGTTTACCTACAACAATAGTTTTCATTCGAGCATTGGTATGGCACCGTTTGAAGCTTTGTATGGTAGAAGATGTCGGACACCGTTATGTTGGTATGAGTCCGGTGAGAGTGTTGTAGTTGGACCGGAGATTGTTCAACAAACTACGGAAAAGATTAAGATGATTCAGGAGAAGATGAGAATTGCTCAGAGTCGTCAGAAGAGTTATCATGATAAGAGGAGGAAGTCACTTGAGTTCCAAGAGGGAGATCATGTGTTTCTTCGTGTTACTCCGATAACTGGTGTTGGTCGAGCTTTGAAGTCGAAGAAGTTGACACCTCGATTTATTGGTCCTTATCAGATTTTGGAGAGGATAGGGGAGGTATCCTATCGTATCGCTTTACCGCCGTCGCTTGCGAATTTGCATGAGGTTTTTCATGTGTCTCAGTTGAGGAGGTACATTCATGATCCGTCGCATGTAGTCCAAGTAGACGATGTACAGGTGAGAGATAACCTGACTGTTGAAACATCACCTATGAGGATCGAGGATCGAGAGTTGAAGCAGTTGCGGGGTAAAGAGATTGCCTTGGTGAAGGTAGCTTGGGGAGGACCAGCAGGTGGCAATGTGACTTGGGAACTTGAGAGTCAGATGAAGGAGTCTTATCCGGAATTATTCGCTTGAGGTATGTTTTCGAGGACGAAAACTCTTTTAGTGGGGGAGAGTTGTAACACCCCGATAAAATAAGATAATTATTTAAATTGAGTTAATAATATATTTATTAATTTAATTAAATAATTGGAATTTTATTATTATTGGAATAATAATTATTGGATTATTTTTATTATTATTATTGGAATAAAAGTAGAAATCAGTAAAAAGGTTCCATTTGGTAAAAAAGGGTTTTTTTCACGTGAAAAGGAAAAAGAGACAGAAAGTGGAAAAAGGAGCAAGAGAGCAAGGGTTGAAGGAAGGAAAAGCTTAGAGCTCAGAGATTGCCGGAATTGACTCAGGTAAGGGGGGTTTATCATCGATTAATGGGTATTATGGGATAACATGTAATGGGTAGTGATAAACCATGGATTTTGACTCTGATTTGAATGATGCATGCTGAAATTGTGAAATATTTGATGAACGAATTTGGATGATAATTGACGAAAATTCGTAGGAATTAGAGGTAGTAAGGTTAGCGATTTGGGAAGCCGAATGTGTATGATCTGTAATTGATAAAACGAACGAACATGTATGAAAATTGAACTGTAGAAGGTTGGGATTGTAGAAATCTCGTAGCAGAGAAAACCCATAGCAGATCTGGAAAACTGGATTCTGGTCATACGCGTATGGCACTAGGCAATACGCGTATGGGATGGCTTAGAAAAGGGAATTTTGACGCTGGTACGCGCCATACGCGTGTGATACGCGTATCCCATGAGTGGTACGCGTATGGGGTATACCATACGCGTATGAGTGGAAAAGATGATGTTTTGAACGTGAAAGTGTCTCTGTTGGTACGCGTATGAGGATGTGGTACGCGTAGCATACGCGTATGGGCGTGGGCAATACGCGTATGGACTTGGTCAGGAATGGGCAATACGCGTATGGGCATAGGCAATACGCGTATGGGCAGACTTGGGGTTTTTCTGAACTGTTGTTGTGCAGTTTTTGGTTGTTTAGGCTGAGTGATGTAACTTAGCTGATGTATGACTAGTAGGGATCATTTCCCGTTGTTTTGAGTAGTATAGGTATTAGTAGAGTGTGCTAATACTGTGTTTGATTATGCGGCATGATATGATATGCTTTTGTGATAAAATGTGTTGATGATGTGTGATGGTATGCATGATGCTGTGAATGTATCAGTTATGTATGCATTTGTGAATAGACTGTTTTATGGCTTAGAGTGTGAGCATATGTCTATTCTTGAATGGTTGTTGTTGTTGCATTGCTAGGTGATTAGCATGCATATTGTGGCCTTTATGGTGGTAGCTAATTCCCATGGTGAGGAATTAGTGAGTAAATCATTTTGATTGTTGTTGATGTTTGCATGCTAGGTGATTAGCGTGCATAGCATAGCCCTTGGGGTGGTAGCTAATTCCCATGGTGAGGAATTAGTGAGTGAGTCACTATGTCTCAAATGAGTGGGACTAGTGAGCTTGGTAGCCGTGCCTGGATTTGGACGGTGAGGTTGAACTATATGTTCACAAATAGTCGGTACCGCATGCATGGAGTCTCATTGCATAATATATGTATGGCGTATAATATGAATGGATGTATTCCAATATTATACGTGTGTTTGTGTTGGTGTTGAGTATTATGTTGAGTTGATGTGCTGTTACTGAATATATGTTTGGATTAGGGTGATGAAGTGTGTTAAATTACTTAACATGACATGATATTTTATAATACTTATTATATCGATTGAGGAACTCACCCTTACAACTGTTTTTCAGGTAACGAACAGTGATTGAGTAGGAGCTAGTACTTGGAGTCTAGAGTAGTTCCTTAGTGGGTCATGCTCTGATAGATGTAACATCAGGAAGGGATGTTTTAAATGTTTTACTGTTGGTTGTGAACCATTTTACATGTAATGTGTTACATGTTTTGATTGATTTGATTTATATCCGCTGCGATTTATGCAAATGTTTATTTGATTAAATAAAAAGCATGACTGTTATTTTGGAACATGGTGTGAAGTGATTACGTGACACCCTTAACTGCATAATTACTCTGATGTTGTATTTTGATATTTAATTAAATTATTGGGGTATTTTAGAAGGGTGTTACATTGGTAACCAAATATAATACAAGAGAGAAGGAAAATGAACATCCTATGGAAACCTAGAAACAATCGTCCAAATCTCTTGAGACCGGAAGATAAGCTGCACGAAGCCTCTTCACCTCTCTCTCATAGGTTGCCTCCATATCTGCCTTCTCCTTGGCGAGTCGATCATACTTCCTCTTCCAAAACCTAGATGACTGAGGAAGAAGAGAAGTAACCACATCATCAGGCTCGTCGATAACCTGATGCTCCAGAAAATCTATCAAAGCATCCTTATCTCTGAGTTGCTGAAGTAGCTCATCTTGCTGACGGACCCAAGCACGCGAACGGTCTTCATCTCTCAATTCCTCTACTCCTTGGTTAGGGAGGGTTGAAGGCCCAACCACAACCATAGGTGTAGGTCTCAGGTAATCATAGGGCATGCGTTACTCAGAAGCTCTCTTCCTCACCTACAAGGTGTAGGGTTCCAAAACTATACAATTCTTCGGACCAAGCTCTTTCCTTCCCTTCCTATGGATCTTGCGCCAAGCGCGGACCATCCTACGCTTCAAGTTGTAGGGATCTTTACCCTCTTGAAAGAACACACCTTCTATCAAAATGTTATTAGGTTTATCCTTTAAGGGGAACCCAAGCTGACGACGTGCCAAAATAGGGTTGTAGTTAATCCCACCGCATGTACCAAGAAAAGGCACATTGGAGAATTCACCAAAAGAGTCAATAATCTGCACACCATCATATACACGGTTGTACCAAAAGATATCATCATTAGTGAGAGACATAAGTCTCGTGGACCACCGTAGACATCCTTTGTTCTCCTTGAAGGCAAGCGTCTGAGGCAAGTGCGAAATAAACCACTTGTACAGCAAAGGCAAACAGCACATAATGGTACCGCCACCCTTTGCATTCCTCATATGCAAAGAGAAATAAGTTTCACCCAACAGAGTAGGAAAGGGATTAAGAGTAGAGAAAATCCTAATAGCGTTCACATCCACAAAATTGTCGATGTTGGGGAATAACACTAGCCCATAGATGAGAAGTAAAAATATGGCCTCAAAGGCGTCCTCACTCATGGCCTTCCCAAACAAAGTAGCTTGAGTAATGAGGAAATCAGATGGGAGACCTTGAATTCCACCTTTGGTAGTCATATGAGCACCAATAATAGATTCATCTATATGCAACAGATCAACAATCTCTTGGGAAGAAGGGATTATCTCCAAGCCACTGAACGGCAACTGATCTAGGATAGGTATACCCACAAGGTAAGCATACTCCTCAAGTGTAGGCAAAAGCTGGAAATCCGGAAAAGTGAAGCAACGGTACAGGGGATCATAGAACTGCACCAACACACTCATCAGACCTTCATCCACCTTAGTAGAAAGAATAGACAGAAGCTTCCCATGGCGAGCTTTGAACTCCAAGGGATCTAATACATAGGATGTCAATCTCCTTAACTCTTTCAAGTCGGGTTGTCTGAAACTGTACTTCTTCGTATTCCTTCTTTGCTTATCCATGTCTAAAAATTTGCAAATAGACCTCTTAGATTCCTTAAAAAATTTCTCATTGTTGATGATATGGATGCAAATGGGTGCATGAATGCATGGATGCAACAATCACACTCAAGGATCAAGCAAATCACACCACACAAAGGTCACAGGATGGATGAAGTCATCCTTAATATCAATCCTCCATTTTGGTGGATTATGGTTTACACCTTATCAACACTCAAGTTCCATTGGTATTAAGGATATACGAGAACGGATCAACTGCGAATCAAGGGTTTGTTGCAAGTCACGAGCATGGAGTCTCGGTTAAGAACCACCCAAAGGGAGTGTGCTATGGTTAAACCTAACAATCATGTTCTACAAGAGGTTCCCATAGTCATCATCGCATCTTTCGGATATTATCGGATAAACGACTACTCGTATTCCAAAAATATTCTCAAGAGAGACTCTCATGAGAGTAGTATCGCGTAACAATCGTATCAAATCTTACACTTGAACGACCTTCGCACTACGTCCTAAAATAGGCCAAGATGGGCGAGGTAATCTAAGGTTCTTGGCTTCTAAGGCATATATTGGAAAGAGTAATGCCTAACCACGACTACTCGTGTGACATTATTGATCCCAACATAACCTCCACCAAGTGAATGGGCTTGTAAGTCAACTTGCTAAGGAATAACTCCACACAAGTCAACAAGACTATGCCATTCTCCTATCATAAGTGCACTCGAGTTCGGGTATAGAACTCATCTCACAAAAGACCACCAAGCACACAAGCAATTGATATATCAAGCAATTCATACATTACAAACAATACAGTCATCCCAAATTTGCACAAAAATATGTCACAAGAAAATATAAACATTCAATACAACAAAGGTAAAAAGTAGGCTAAACCCACTGGGTTCACATCCCCAGCAAAGTCGCCACTTTTCTGTAGCGGGGTATTCGTTACCTTCATATTTATTGACTAAATCAAAAGTAAATCATACAATTCGAGTCGCCACTGCACTTCTATTTATCCAAAGGAAAGGTTAGAAAGCGAACAAAAACCGAGAAGTTTTATCAAATCAAAAACTAATAAAAATGTCAGAGATCTGGGTAAGGGGGTTGGTTATGCAATGGGAAGGTTTTAAGCACCCAAAATATCCTTAGTATTCTAAGGGAGCCCTTTTTACAAATGTTGTAAGGTAGGTTGGTATTTATGAAAATATTTGTGCAAACAAGATTGGGGAGATGAGAAAAGAATATACAAGTTATTTACAATTTTGTTGTTTGAATGGATAAACCCATTGCCTACGTACCATCACAAAGGTAGGATCAAAACCTCGTAGTTCAGGGTAAAAATCTCAAAATAAGTTGGTGAATTGATTGGTCAAAAGCCTTAAGGTCTTTTGTTATCAAAGGGAGAAAACTCAACCTAAACCAAAATCCACCATGTGAGGAGAGCTTCAACATACTAGTGAGGGATCCACCCTATAATAAGCATGGAAGACTTATAGTTCAATCACTAAGGATAAGGTGAGATTTACATTAACCACTATGATAACTCAAACCTAATAACTAATGTTTATGAAAAGCTTTGGCAAAGGTGGTCATTGGAACCACAAAATAATTTGAAGTAAGTTGTCTTTACCAATTAAAAGTATTCACAAAAGAAAGTCAAAGTTGACTTAAAGTTCAATTCAAAATAAGTATTATGAAAAGAGTTTGAAAAATCAAAGCCATAGTGCCTAGGTTTCTAATTTTGAAAACAATGTCAATGTTTGCATAAAATAAGTATGGCTTGGGTTAGAGTGAATAGAAGAAGAGAAAGGTTAGGTCCTAAACATGCAAAGATGAGGGAAGAGAAATAAAACCCTTCGAGTTCCTTTCTTGAGATCATAAAGATGATCCAAGTTGCTCATTTCCTTTGGACCTAGCAAGCAATAAGCAATTAACTCAAGCAATCAAGCAAATATTCAATCAAGCTCCTAGGATCCTCCAATGGGACTTGTCTCTCTTATCTTGGATGTTCATGACAATGGTCCTTCTAATTAGCTCAAGTTTGGGATCCCTATCACAAGAACAAACAAATCAAAAAGTTCCACAATGCAATAGAAAGAATGGACAAAGAGAGGGTTTAGAATAGGGGTCCTTTCAATTCAACTTCAAGACATAAGCATTCTAAAGGCATGAGGCCTAGTTGCTCTTCAACATATTTAGCATTCTAAAGGCATGAGGCCTAGTTGCTCTTGAACTCCATTTAGCATAGGTAAAATCTTAATTCTAAGTCCTTTCTCCTTTTGCATTGGTTCACACAAACAAAATAAAACAAACACAAGGCAATAGTATATACACAATAATGTGCTCAAGTGAGCAAAAGGAAAATGGCATAAACATAAACATGAGCTCAAATGAGCAAAGGTCAAAGACAATATGAATAAATGAACAAGATATTAAATTGCATTAAAGTAAATTGCAAGAATTAAATGCTTGAATTAAAAGTTAGTCATTAGTAGTTAGTGTTAGTGTGCCATAAGGCAATTTAGCGCTATGTTAAGCAATCGTAAGTGGACTAATGTAGTAGTCACACCTATCTGAGGTCGGTTAATAAAACTATAGACAAATAAACACAAGTTAGAAAACATGACTAGTAAGCCAAGCTCCTACAACTTGCCATGCCAAAAGAAAATAAGAATGACCTTGTATGGATTTTAGGTTTTTTGCTTGACCAATAAGCAACCTATCTTGGACACAAAGCAATTCACTTGATCTTTGATCAAGATGAATTTGATTTGGATCAAAGAAGGTTAAGCCTTTCATATGTCAAGGCTAACCACAAATCATTAACTCATTGGTCAAAAGAAAAAGAAAAAGATGAAGATGGAAATGGAATGTACAAAAATAAAAATCAAATGGCATAATCCAAACACATTGATCAAACATGAACAGAATCAACATCAATCAATGGTAAACAGAAGTGAAATGAAGATTAGAAGTCAAGAAAGGTCAAACATATTTTTGGTATTTTTTTTGAATTAAAATAATACATGAAATAAAATGAACAAATAAAGGTCAAACTTCAAATCCAATTCAAATCAACTTGGATAAGTCCAATTGGATCATCATAAGTCTAACATGGTCAAACAAGGTTTGACAAATTTTCTCAACATTTTTTGAAAACAGAAACTAATTTTAAACAATTAAAAATGGAGAAAAATAACATAATTGGACTAAAATCTCAAATTAATTAATAAATTGATGAGAATATTTTTCATAGATTCATCATCATCCAAAGATGTTAAGAAAATATTTTTGGCATTTTTGAATATCAAATGGTATTTTAAATGAATTAAAAACAATCAGAAAAGAAATAATTCACAAAAATATTAAATGGGATCACAAAAATAATTAAAAATTATTTTATGAAACTAGAATTTAAGAGAAAATTTTTGCAATTGGTCCCATATTTTTGTGATTCCAAATAAAGAAGTTATGAATTTTTAAAATAAAATGAAATAAAAGAAAATAAAATGGAAATTCAGAAAATTAGAAAAATCCAAAGCGTTTGGATCAGCGCTCATTAATTGACGTGGCTGGTCCAAGGAAGAAGAAGCGCGCGTGTATGGTACACCTTGGTCAACAGCGTGGCATTCAGCATTAAAATAAGTCATAACAATCAACAGTCAAGATTAGATCTGAGACTCATCATCCAATGGCCAGGGTTTGGACGCGTGGGGACGGTGGTGGAAACCACCGTCTTCTCTAGTGAGAAGCCATAATCTGGCCACCAGTTGCAGGTTTTGAAACCTCAACTAAAACACGCGATCCATATACCATTCGAAAGCTGGGGTGATGTACATCACCCCTATGACCTTAGTTTCTTCTCAAGATTCTTATGGAGGAAGAAATCTGAGGTTGAAAAATGAGGTATTCAATCTAAAGTTGACTAATTCTCAAAATTAAAACCACCAATCAATTGCCTCTCACATGAGGACTTTAGAGATGCAAACCAAACTAAGCAATGCACAATATTCAAAGAGATTCGAAGGAAAACAATTGGAGAATAAACCTTTGTAGAGCAGCTTTCAAGAGCACAATTCAACCAATTCTTTGCTTGCAGCTTGATCTGGATGCTTGGTATGAGAGCTAAGCTTAGGAATTAGTGATGATAATCAACTGATGTTGTTGAAAATCACACTTGAAAAATGAAAGTGAAATTGCAAATTCCTTTGGTGAGAGGGTAGGGAATCAGTTCAGCAGAGTTTCAGGCGCCTTCAGGTTGCCAATTGAATGAAATGAAGCTTTTATTTATAGCCACAGCTGATGCAAAGATGTGAAGAACTCGTGTGTGCATGAACTTGGGTCCTTCATGCATGGGCCTGTACAGGCGCATGTGAGGCCCAAAACCAATTGCAAATGCAAGCTGAAACAATTATGAGATGGTTTGGACGTGCAGATTGCAATGCATTAGCTTGTGCATAAAGATTTCACTTGGTTTCCATAAATGATCACAAAACTTAACCTCTTCGAAAATTCCAATTGGAAAATTGAAACATAAGCATGTGGGTAATGGTTTGAAAGGTATTGACATAAGTAACAAATGTTATGTTGAATAAAAGTTCATTTGGAGTTTGGAGTTTGAAAATTTTGCCAAAAATGACCAACTTCAAGCCCTTCTGTTTCAATGATGCAAGCTTCAACGTAAAAGTTTTAGATCGTTTCAAGACAAGCAATTTGTACTTAAATTTTGCATCATTTGTATTTTTTATGAGAGAGTTATGGGCACTTGAAGTTGGACTTTTTCACATTTCAATGGCTTTGGTCCAAAGTGACCTATAATGTTTTGTATTATCACATGTGTTTATTTTAGGATTATGAAATTTTGTCAAAAATAACAATTTAATTAGACATATTAAACTTTCCAATTCACTTGGTCTCACATCAAAATCATAAAAAATGAAGGAGTTAGGTCCTTGGGAAGTTGACCCAAAATTAGGGTTTCAGTCAAAATGACCTATAATGTTTTAAAATGAATGATTACCTTCCATGTTTCGAATGGATTTTTTATGAACATGAACGTTGTTCATATGGTTCTTAAGAACATTTTTTATCTTAGGGTCATCATCATTTGACAAACACATAAAAAGTTAGGTCTCAATAGATTTCAAAATAGTCAGATGAATTGACTGATGAACTTCTCAAAGCCAAACTTCAAATCTTGATGAATAAATGATTGAGGACACTCACATAGGCTCATATATTCATAAAATGATGAATGAAAGAACTTCCCTTGATTGAATTTGATCATAGGTTGAGGTTGCTTCATGAGCAAGGCATAGTCAATGCACAGTTGAATTAGGGTTTCCTTGGGAAACAATCCTCAAACCCTTTGGTTTATCTTGACCAAATTAACAAATTGAGATACTTGGGAGGCATATATGATGATTGAGAGCTTTAGGAACCATTGTCATGCTTGCTTTCATCCTCATCTGGCCATTTCAATGGGTATAGGAGCCTCCTAGGAGCCTTGGATCACATGACTGCTCAAGCTTCAAAACAAAAGAGGTTAGTGACATATTTTTGTACTTTTGGTTAGTAAACAAAATAGGAAAGGCAATAATATACAATTCAAGCATGTCTGGCGGTCTCAAACCACTCACACAAGTCCCAACCTAGGGTTAAGGAACCAAGATGATATGATCCTTGAGGCAATGCAATGATCAAATGATATAATGCCATGAGGGATCTTAGGGTAAAAATTAGGGTCTTACAGGGGTGCCCCAACTCTCTTTTCCTCAACAATAGATAAGGCTTAGAACAGAGTTCCAACCTCATCCTCAGCTTCCACATAAGAGAAAGATGACATGTGTCTTACCAACAAAGCCTTCTCCCCACCAACAATGACCAACTTACCATTCTTGACAAATTTGAGCTACTGGTGCAATGTTGAAGTAACTGCTCCTGCCTCATGTATCCATGGCCTTCCTAACAAGCAACTATGAGTCGGGTGGATATCCATTTCTTGGAAAGTAATCTAGAAATTACTCGGACCTATCTTCACAAGAAGGTCCACCTCACCAATCACGGTCTTGCGAGATCCATCAAATTCTTTGACGGTCACGCCACTATATCTCATTGGAGCTCCTTGATATGACAACTTTGACAGAGTTGATTTCCGGAGTACGTTCAAAGAAGAACCGGTATCAACCAACACATTTGACAGAGCATCCTCCTTGCAATTCATTGAAATGTGCATAGCCAAATTATGATTTCTACCCTCCTCGGGGAGTTCTTCATCACAGAAGATAAGATTGTTGCAGGAAGTGATGTTAGCCACAATATGATCAAACTGATCCACTGTAACATCATGTTCCATATAAGCTTGCTCTAATACCTTCTGCAGTGCTTCTCTTTGTGCCTCATAGTTCATAAGCAGAGACATCACTGAAATCTTGGAGGGGGTTTGGAGCAGCTGCTCCACCATATTAAACTCGCTCTTATTTATTAATTGGAGTACCTCATCATCATCATTAGGCTTCAAGCTGATGGATTCACCAGAATGACACTTCAGAGCGCTAACTGGATCTACTGCAGGAACTTCCACCTTCTTACCAACTGAACAATCTTCTACTTTCTTAGGGAACACCGGCTCAAAGACACGACCGCTACAGGTCACCTTAGTAACACCAACTATACTCATAACATAATTGGTCGTAGTCAAAGGAACCTCTTGACCATTCTCTAACATGGTAGCATTGTATTGATACGGGACAACCTTATCGGATACATACGGGATAGGGCCCGCTAACCGTATTACCAACAGCGATACCGATCTGTTGTTGACATTGTTACTGCTGCTGCTATCAAACTAAATCACCACTCTCTCTGGTGTCTTGAATATTGGTACTATGACATTCACATCGTCATCCACGTGACGGGACAGGAGAATCTAAATCATACCTTCATCCATCAACCTCTAGATGTCTCTCTTTATAACCATACAACCTCTAGGATTGACACTGTAGATTGCACAACCATCATGGTCATGCTCACAATCGCTAACGAAACAGATATCCTTGTGCATCCTGACCAAGGATCTTCTAATAAAGCGTACATCAAATACCTTGAACTCCTCAGGACAACCATCCACGATATTGGCAGAAGGGTTACCATGAGCAGGTAGTGGATTAGCTTTGACATTTGGTGCGCGGTCCTCAAAGGACACCATTCCACTCTTGACCAACTTTTGGACTTCATACTTTAGGGGGTAGCAATTCTCAATATCATAATCGGGAGCTCCTTGGTGAAAATCACAGCGGAGTTCCGGTTTGTACCACCATGGAAGTGGTTCAGGTATTTGAGGCGTATTTCTTGGTTGCAAAAGGTTCTTGAGAACCAATGATGGATATAGTTCAGCATAAGTCATAGGAATAGGGTAAAAAGAGACCTTTTTCCTCTCAAAGTTTTGTGGTTGTTGATGATTGTTGATATTGTTGTTGTTGTAGGTGTTTGTTCATTGCGGTGGTTGTTGTTGACGTTATTGTTGATTGATTGTTAGAAAATACTGGTATTACATATGATACTTGATGATGGTGTTGACGGGGTTGTTGACTTCTTCTTACATGAGGCCTCCTCTGCCTCCCAACAGATACTGCATTAGTCTTGTTCTCTTTCTTCTTAGCAAAGTTGTTACCATACCTCTTGCTGGAAGAAACTTCCTCTCTAGATAACTGTCCTTCTCGGACACCTTCTTCTAATCTCATCCCCATGTTTACCATTTCAGTAAAATCACTGGGGGCACTGGCAATCATGCGCTCATAATAAAATGAGCTCAGGGTCTTGAGGAAAATCTTAGTCATCTCCTTTTCTTCCAAAGGAGGGGTAATCTGAGTGGTAAGCTCTCTCCATCTCTAAGCATACTCCTTGAACATCTCCTTATCCTTTTGAGACAATGACCTTAGCTGGTCCCTATCCGGCGCCATATCCATATTATACTTGTACTGCTTCATGAAGGCTTCACCCAAATTGTTGAACATGCGGATACTCGCACTATCCAAAACCATGTACCACCTCAGAGCGGCGCCAGTCAGACTGTCTTGGAAATAATGAGTCAGTAATTGATCATTATCAGTTTGTGTCGGCATCTTTCTAGCATACATGACGAGATAACTGAGTGGACAAGTATTCCCCTTATACTTTTCAAAGTCAGGGACGTTGAACTTCATCAGGATTTTAACATTTGGAACCAAGCAAAGTTCCGCAACACTCTTACCAAACAAATCTTTACCCCTCAAGGTCTTCAACTCCTTTCACAACTCAAGGAATTAGTCTTTCATTTCATCCATCTTCTCATAAACATCCGGACCTTCAGACGACTCGGAATGATAGATGGTGTCTTCAAATCAGGGCAAAGTATGCACGACTGGTGGTGGCACAGACATGACCAAGCTAGATGTCGGCATGGAAGAAAAAGTATGCGCGAAACCTTCAGGCACAAAATTGAGTGGCATTCCCCAGGGGAATACGGCAGGCATGGCAAGAGCGATATGAGCGACATGCACGGTTGAAGAAACAACCTCTAATATGACCATCCTCTGAGGAAGAGGAGTTGCAGGCGTTGGAGAGGATTGGCTCTGAGCAGCTAATACTGACTTCATCATGGCAATCAGATGGGCGATCTCTACCTTTAAGTCTTTGTTCTCTTGCTCTAGGTGTTCCATGATTCTTGAGTGATTGGCGTGAGTATTGTATCGATGAGTCAGCTTGGCTGAAGCACAGAAGAAATACCAATAAGACATCTGGCGAAAGAGAAACCTGCTTATTCAAATGATGCATGAAATGCAATTCTTGATTGTTTTTGTTTTCAAGGAACTTACCATTTTATTTGCAAATATATATGTTTATAACAACAATTGCAACAATTTGATATGACCATAAAAAATCTCTTTTATTCATATAATTGGAAGGATTACACTGAGTATAATTTCAGAAACCAAAATACAAGAGAAAAGGAGACTAGTCATCCTAAGGATCCCTAACAATGATATCAGAAGATCTAACTGCAGGCGCGTACTTCCTTCGGATGCGTCGAATCTCTGACTCAAAAGAAGTCTTCATCTGAGTCTTCTCAAGGACAAGCTGATCAATAATCTTCTTCCAAGCAATGGAAGGATGAGTCATACTAGAGGAAGATGAAACCTCTGGCTCTCTTTGTCTTTTCATTACTCTATCTTCAAGAAGCTCAATAAATGCATCTTTATCCTTAGACTCAAACTGCAACTCCCCATGCTTTCTGCTCAAAGCATGGAAATTCTCTTCCCTCATATCATTCTCTTGCTTCATCTTGGCGAGTGCGTCTTCCAACTCCTCTACATCTTGGTTAGGGAGAGTTAATGGCTCAACCACAACCATAGACATAGGTCTCTCACTGTTGGTGTAAGCCCTAGAGGCCAATACTTTTGGTACTTGTATCGAATTATTTATTAATAATAAAAGGCTTTTTCTTTATTATGTTTGTTTAATAAAGTCCCTAGAATAGCTATTCCGTTTAATGTATCAAGTGTGACTTAATCATGAGATCACATTAAACATAAGGACATTATTCTTAAAGTATCTGTAGTTGAGCTTTATTGTGAAGTGGGATAACATTAAAGCATTAAGATTATTATGTATATAGACTGGTGATCACATCTCATGGATCATGGATAAGGAGTTATCAAGTCTTAAACATAGGTATGAATATTAAGAGTAATATTTATACTGGATTGACTCGCTATGAGAATACTATATAGAATGTTATGCAAAGTGTCATAAGTTATTCTCATGGTGATAATGGTGTATACCACCCTTCGACCTGAAACAACTATGGACCCTAGATGTAGAGTCGAGTGCCTTATTGTTGATCAAATATTGTCCGTAACTGGATGACCATAAAGACAGTTGATGGGTACTCCACGAAGCATGCTAAGGGACATGAGTGACCTAGATGGAATTTGCCCATTCTGCGTAACAGGATAAATGTCTATGGGCCCAATATTGAAATGGACAAGGATGACACGATCTATGCCTTGTGTTCAATATAGACATAAGGGAAAAAGGGTAATTGTACACATAAGTATTATCACAAAAGGATTTGTCAGATCACATGACATTTTCGTGTCTTGGGTAGCTGTGATGTGTTGCTAGATACCGCTCATTATTTATTATGTTAAATACGTGATTTAATATAATTGCCAATGACACGAAAACCTACAGGCTCACACACAAAAGGATGGATTCATGAGAGATAGAGTAACTAAGGAACACCGTAAGGTACGGTGCACTTAAGTAAATTGTAGAACATCGTAAGGTACGGTGTACTTAAGTAGAATACGAAATATGGTAAGGTACCACGCGCATAAGTGATTTTGGAATATTATAAGATATGGGCCACATACACTTAAGTGTGCTTTTTAGCTTATAGCCCACACAAGTGGTTCTATAAATAGAACCCTTGTGCAGAAGCATTTGTAGAGTTGTAATTTCATTTCTCTCTCTCTCACTCAAAGCCTTCATTCGTAGCAGCTAGCACTGAGATTGAAGGAATCCGTTCGTGTGGACTGAGTAGAGGCGTTGTCATCGTTCAACATTCGTGATCGCTCCATAGATCTGCATCAAAGGTTTCAATCGTCACAAGAGGTAACGATTATATCACTGATCATGCCCATTCGTAAGGATCACTAAAGGAGAAAATTTTAAATTCCGCTGCATTTTGGATCGCTATTCTCCTTCACTCACAAGCATAAGGCATCTTCAATTCCAATGCTCTCTTCTTCACCCAAAGAGTGTAAGCTTCCAAAGCTACACGATTGCACGGACCAAGCTCGGATCTTCCTTTCCTATGCACATTATGCCAAGCATGCACAATCTTCTGCTTTAAATGTTGGGTATCTTTACCCTCTTGATAGAAAAGACCTTCTAACAAAGTGTTATTAGGTTTGTCTCTCAAGGGGAATCCAAGTTGATGACGAGTCAAAGCAGGGCTGTAGTTAATTCCTCCTTGTGTAACAATGAGGAGCACATTAGAGAATTCACCACAAAAATCAATAATATCAAAGCTACTCAATGAAGAATCATACCAAACTATATCATTATTAGTGAGAGACATAATTCTCTGAGACCACCTTAGACATTGTTTGTTCTCCACAAAAGTAGGCGTCTGAGGCAAGTGTGAAATAAACAACTTGTAAATAAGAGGAACACAACAGACGATAGTTCCACCACCCTTAGAATTCCTTAGATGCAAAGAGAAGTACATGTCACCCAACAAAGTGGGCACATGATTCTCAATCAAGAAAATTCTAATGGCATTAACATCAACAAAACCGTAAATGTTAGGGAACAAAGCTAATCCATAGATGAGAAACACAAATATAGCTTCAAAATCATCCCCACTACCGGCTTGAGCAAAGGCAGTAGCTTCCTTTATGAGGAACTCAGAAGTCAATCCAAACAATCCCCCTTTCTTTACCCAATGAGCCTCAATATCAGACTTCTTCAAGTTAAGAGCTTCAACTATAAGATGAGATCTGGGAATCTCCTCCAATCCATTAAAAGGCACTTTGCTAGAAATAGGTATTCCCAAGAGATGGCCATACTCCTCCAACGTAGGCACAAGCTGATAATCAGGAAAAGTGAAGCAACGGTAGAGAGGATCATAGAACTGAACCAACACACTCAAGAGTCCTTCAACCACATCAGCAGACATAATAGACAAAAGCTTCCCATGATATTTCTTGAAGTCCAAGGGATCTAATACAAATTATGATAGCTTTCCTTAACTCTTTCAAAATTCGGACATCTGAAATTGTACTTCTTAGTGTTCCTTCGTCCATAATCCATGTTCTGAAAATATTTGCAAATAAGACCTCAATTCCTTGAAATTTTCGTGTGATGAATGTTATGATGCGCATGAATGCATGAATGCAACAATCATAAATATGGGATCACACACAAGGCAAACAAACAAAGTTCAAGGGATGAATCAAATCATTGTCAAGATCAATCATCCATTTTGGTGGATTATGGCTTTCATCTTATCAACACCCAAGTTCCATTGATATTGACAAGACTTGATTGGATCAACCAAGAATCAAGGGTTTGTTGTGAGTCACGAGCATGGATTCTGGGTAAGAACCATCCTAAAGGAGTGAACTAAGGATAACAACCTGTAGATCATGTTCTAAAAAGTTCCTAGAGTCTTAATTCCATCTATCGGATATTACAGGTTAGGATGACTGGCTCATCAACCCATAATATTCTCAAGAGAAACTCGTCTGAGTGTAGTATCGCGTCACAACTGTTATCAAGTCTATACTTGAACAGTCTCTGCACTACGTCCTAAATAGGCCAGGAGGGGTTAAATGTTCTATGATCCTCAACTTCTCATACCCTAAATCAGAGAGAGTAATGTCTAACCACAAATAACTTGTGTGACATTTATAACTCCAAAAGGGTATCCACTGAGTAGATGGGTCTCAAGCCAACTTGTTAAGGACTACTCCACACAAGTCGAACATGATTATACCATCCTCTTATCTTAGTTTCACTCAAGTTCGGGTTAGAACTTATCTCACCACTCAGAGAACACCAAGCACAACAAGCAGATAATATCACCCAAACAAATATACAAACATCAAATATACAATTATGTACACACAAAAAAGTAGGCTAAACCCACTAGAGACTACTCCCCACCAGAGTCACGACTTAATTTCTGTAGCGGTAAATTCATGACCATCAAGCTATGGATAAGCTAGACGTCAATAAAACCAGAGTCGCCACCACGTTTTTATTGTTTCCAAGGGAAAAGGGAAAAGTACGAACAAAACCCAAAAATGAGAAGTTTTCAAATCAAAACTAATAAAATTCCAGAGATTACAGGTAAGGGGGTTGGTTACACATAGGGAAGGTGTTAGCACCCAAAGTGTCCTAGGTACTTCTAGGGAGCCCTTTCTTGTATGCATATGTGTTTTGGTATAAAAAGGTGTTTGCAATAAATAGAGTGTGGGGATGAAAAAAGAATTCATTAATTATATTTTTGTGTTTGACAATACCTTCGGACTTATGCCTACGTACCAACATAAAATGAGGGATCAAAACCTCGTAGTTCGTGGTAACAATTTCAAAGTGAATGAGTTGCTTTTAACAAAATTTGAATTTAACAAAGGCATAAGAGGCCTAAAAAGGTTTGAATGAGTGTTAGTTCTTTTTGGCTTTTGAAATTTTAAGTCAAGTATAGTTAAGTTCATTTACAAGTTTGATTAAGAAAAGAGTTTAAAAATTCAATGGCATAAGGCCAAAGTTTCTAGTTTGCAATATGGTCAAAGTTTAGAAATCATAAGCAAAGAAGATTTTAAAATGAGGGAGAGATTTTTGAAATTAAATAAGTGGGGAGGAGATGAAGAGACTAATCCTAAGCAAAAATCAAAAGTTAAGAGTTGAAAAGATCTGACCAATGGGCTGCAATCCAATAGACAAGAATGTCATATAGAAACCCAAATTTCCCTTGGACTTTAGAATCAAGCAATATCAATACACAAATAGAAAGATGAAGAGAAAGGCATCAAATAAAGATAGCCACATCCAAGCTTAGCAACTTCATGATCTTCTTCATAATTCCCCATGTATCAGATGAATTCAAAGATGGCATTAGGCACAGGTTCAAAATAACAACTTCAATATGATCATGTTTCAGATGAACTCAAATGGATCTTCAATATTGTATCAGATGAAAGTTCACTTCACAAGCACTTGGTTTCATGAAAGTTGGCATTGTACAAGTCCTTTGTATAGGGAGTGTTACCTAATTCTAAGTCCGATGTCTCAGATCAAATCCAACAGTCCACACAAAATGTTTTTTAGGGTTTTTGTTCTTATTATGTACATTAAGGTCAAAAGACCACAAACACAAACAAGTATATACAAACACAATATAATCACAAGATAAAAGCTCAAATGATCAAAGTGAAAATGACATTAAGTAAACAAATTGAATGGTATGAATAATGCAAAATGAATAAAGACTTGAAATTAAATGTTAATTGTTAGTTGATTAGAAGTTAGTATTGCTTTTGCTTTTGTTTTGTTTAAGTCATTCTTTGGAGAACGCTCAACCCACTAATCACAAGCATGGATCCTTAAACCAAGACATCTTCTAAAGGAAGGAAAAAAGGCCAAGTTTCCATACAATACTATGAAAGAGGGGAGACTTACAATCTCACTTACTAGAATTCTATGCCTTTTGTGTCAACAATTTAGCGCTATGTTAAACAATCGTAATTGGACTTATGTAGAAGTCACAACTATTTGAGGTCGGGCAATAAAATTTGGGATGTTAGAGACATAGTATAGTGGACTATGCTCCTAAAACATACCACACACAAAAAAGAATATGCAAAAGTGTGGACCTAATCTCATTCATACTCATGTTGATTTTGCAATCAACTAGTCTTAGTATACAGAGACATCATAGGCCCATGACATGAATGAATAAAGAAGGGGAATGAGATGAAGAGGGAGGGGAAATAGAATCAACATAAATTGGTCAAAGCAGGACTTTTACCAAATTAAGATCATTCATTCATTTTGGGAGATGAAATGTATATTTCATCAATCCCCTAAATCCAATGATATTAACTCAACAAAGTCAAATCAACATTGACCAAGGCCCAACAACACAAGTCAAACTCAACATGTCAAAATTAGAAGCTCAACACAATTTATTTGGCATTTAAATAATTAAAATCAACTAAAATATACATTAAGTTAAATTATGGTTTGTCAAATTCCTAAAACCTCATCAAAACACTAAAAAAATGGCCATGATATTTATCATAGGTCAAACAAGGTCAAAGGACCTTGGAGAAAAAATTACATCATTTTTGGAAACTTAAAACTATTTTTAAACAATTAAAAATATTCACAAAATCAATTAAATCATGAAAAATATTAATAATGATCCAAAAAATAATTTTAATTTAAAAAATGAAAGAGGAAATTATTTGAGATTTTTTGGTGAAACTCTCATATTTTTTGGATCAATGTTAAAATTAATATATATTAATGAAAATAAAAAAAATAAAATGAAAATCAAATAATCAGAAGAAAAAAAACGTGGACCACTTGATCTCCCTCATTAATTGAGGTGGCAGATCAAGTGGTCACAAGCGCGCAATCCACGATGGACTCTAGTTAGCGCGTTGCAAACTTGGTAATTCAAACCAACGCTCATGATTAAATCATTTTAAAAGGATCATGTGGCTCTGAACACGCCAACTCACCACCGGAGCTACAACTCTGGTCTCCTTCTCAGACGAGCCTCGCCAGACTGGTTCAGTCATAACCATCACCAAAATCTGGCCTCAATTCATCTTAACTCCAAGTATATTGAGAGATACAAGGAGTTGAAATTTGAGGTGCACGATCTGAGTTGCTTCGATTTGACCTCAAAGTAACTCAATCTTGTTGCCTGCATTGGTAGGACTTCAGACAACCAAGGATCCAAGAGAATTATGGAGAATTGAGTGAGAATCGAAGAGGTGAAATTTTCTGAAAAAATACCTTCAATGCAGGTCTGAATTCGATGGTTCTTGCTTTGGCTTGTGCTTGATCTTGCTCAGAATGCTTGCAGAAGTAGATTAGAATGATCAAAAGGTCTTGGATCCCTGGAGATTTGAATCTCAAAACAGTGAGATTCAAACTCAATTTCCAAAAGAAATTCTCAGGTTTATCCTCTCTAATGGAAGGGTTTAATGTTTAGGATCAAAGCTGACGCGAAGGGGTCCTCATTTCTGATGCATAAGGTCTCTATTTATAGCTAATTCAAATGATATTTGCACCCTTGAAGTGAACTTCCAAATTTGGCAATGAGTGATGCATGGGTGCATGGGCGTGTACAAACCCATGAAATCATTCCTTTTGGTCCATAATTGAGTGTACATATGTCTGAAGTCATGTTGGAATGCTAGGAAAATGTGCATGAATGTTTGAAGTTCAATATTGCCAAATGGTGATGCAATGTTAAAGCCATGTGCAACCCATTCAAATCTTGTCCAAAATGGATGAAATTGGAATTTTTGGAAAGGTTAGATCCAGAGGAACAACTTTCATATTGGACATTTTTTCATTTTAAGCTTGTATCATGATGAATTTTGAGGTGGAAGTTTGGAAAATTAAACATATCAAAAAAAATTCTAAGTGTCAAGCCATATGTTCACTTATTCCACCTTGGATAACTTTTTGTGTGAGCCTCAAATGAGAAAAGTTCCTTCATAAAAGTTGTATCTCTCTCAAAGTAATTAAAAATGGTCACAAATTTGACCTCATTTGGATTTAATATGAAGGAGTTATGCATTTTTGAAGTTGAGGAAAATCACTTGTTCAATGGTATTGGTCCAAAATGACCTATAATGTATCCTCATATCACATGCTCATAAAAGTTGAATTATCCCTTCCACCAAACATCAAAGTTTAAGTAGACATATTGAATTTGATTATGAAACTTGGAAATCTTTAATCTCATAAAAATTGAGCAAGTTACGGCCTTGGGAAGTTGACCTCCAAATTAGGGTTTAGACAAAATGACCTATAATCTTTCACCATAAAAAATGACTTTCCAAGCAAAACTAGCTCTAGACCTCAACATGAAAGTTTTTTGGAATTTAACTTAGAGTAACTTTAATCTTGGAATAATTTTCATATGATAAATATTGTAGGAGATAGGGTCTAGGGAACCCCAGATTTGATCAGATGAATTCCTCTGGTCAACCACCATCAACCAACTTACTAGATTGCAACTATCTTGACTTTTGCGACCCATGGGAGATCATATATGCATAAGGTGATGAAATTTGAAGTATCCCTTGAAATATTTGATCAATTGTTGAAGAAGCTTGTTGAAGAAGTTACACAAGATACCCAGATGAACTAGGGTTTCCAAGGCAAACCAATTCCAAACTCTTGATGATTTCTTGATCAAAATAACATGTGAAGCTCATGGGGATTCATATATGATGCCTAAATTAATTTGCAGATCATTCTTGATTGAGACCTTTGTAATAAGGGTCTTAAACCCTAGATATGAGCTTGATAGATCAAACGTGAGCATATGCCCTACCTACAAAAAGAGTTAGACAATTACAAAGACATATTTTTGGTATTTTGGTTAGTAAAATGATAAAATACAAAGTATGATACAATCCAATGGTGCTTGGTGGTCTCTCCTTATACAAACCCAATGAAGGAGGGGTAAGGAGGATGCCAAGATGTGATCCCAATGCTAATGTATTTGATGAGATAGCATGAGGGATCTTAGGGTCAAAATTGGGGTCTTACAGTATCATCGCAAAAAAATTCAACATCAACATTCAAAGAAGGTAGAACAGCATACGACATTTAGTCTTAAAGTTCAATTTTAATAACATCATAAAGTGTCATAAATAGTTCAACTCAATAACTTAAGATATTCAACATTATGTGATTAATTATAAACATTATAATTTAATCCAAACATTTGACCCCAACCCGATGTTACATGATCAGAGCAGAATTCCACTATATAACGACAAATAATGGAACTCACTACAAAGTTGCCTTCCACTTACTTCAAAAAGGTCTACTCTAGGGTATCTGCATGATGCCCACGTAGAGGAAACATTCAAGTAGAAAGGGTGTGAAATCATAATCAATTATAAAAGGCATAACATGAAAGATAGGTTGCACTCAACATAATCATTCACAACAACATATCATAATTCTCACACCCAAATTGTCATCAATATCATACACAACAACATCTCAATTATCATCAATATCATACACAATCAATATAAAGGCAACACTTATGCAATGGACTCAATGCCAACTTGACATGCACATGGTACCAAATATGAACACTCAGGTTCATTTCACTCCACGATCCCCACCATAAGATCGATTCCCTCTTGGAATCGGAGCACACCAAAATCGCTACCATCACCATAGATAACGCTTTTCTAATCCCCTATAATAGGAATTAGTTACTCACACCCGATCCATCACCATAGGATCGAGGCTCACCAAATAAATAGAACTGAAGTTCTGACAACATGGATGCATGACTCCTAACATGCAACAATAACAATATCATCAACACATACACATCGGTTCACTCTTGATCGTGTATGCCAACATCAACACCACATCATCAACATAATTTCATCATGTTCATATCGTCATCATAAAAACACGAACGTAACAACATCAACACAATCATCTTAATAACATCCTTATAGCAACACCGACATTACAACATTATTGTCACACAATAATTATTCATTTTTAATCAATCATTTATCATTGGCATATATTCACCATTCATCAATTTATACATCATACCGATTAAAATCATGATAAATCAACAACTAACATTAAAACAACATCATACAACAACTAATACTAGCCCACAACCTACAAAACACAGAAAATCAACAATTGCAACTTTCACATAAACAACTTCCATATAATAACTAAGGCATCTACAATAATAATGCATTACCAATTAATTCAATGTTAACTTCCATATAACAACTAAGGCATCGACAATAATAATGCATTACCAATTAATTCAATGTTAAATACATCATGTTCATACTCTTAATGAATCACCATGATATAGTACTATGTGTTAGTTTTCCAACGCTTCGAACCGCGCATCAAACAGAATTACGGAGCTCAAGTTACGTCATTTTTAATTTCCCATATTTTTTACGTAACAGTGATAACCGGTTACGCTCAAACCGTAACCGGTTATGAGCTAGAAAACAATCCAGAAACCTATTTTTCAACTAGTAACCAGTTACACTCAGTTCAGTAACCGGTTACAAGTTCAAAGAACAACCTAGAAACTTATTTTTCGTTGTTGGAGGCCTTCTAGATCTCTGATTTTGATTCCATAAAGAGTCTCGATCTTAGAATTCGAAACCCAACACTTATCCAATGATTAAAACATCAAATTTACAATTTATCAAATATTGGCATCAATTGAATCATATAATTCATAACATTATCAATTCCATACATCTTCGAAACTCTCAACAATAGTGAAATCATCTCAACACTTAAAATAGAAAATACAACCACACATAGTGCACGAAAATCATTAATAATCAAAACATATAACATCAAGATATCATAAAAATTCAGAATTTAGTAAAATCTCAAATTCCCTATTGGAGTTTAAGGACATTTCTCCCTTATCCTTCATGCATATACCCTCTTTATCGAAGCAATTTCTCACCCTTACCTGAATCCCTATCAAGTGATGCAATTCTCTCTTGAATTCCTCTTCTTCTACCTCTAGCTAACTTTATCTTTTTCTATTTTTCCCTCGAATTCTACGTACTGTCAAATGGTTTCTTTAAAAATCTAATTTTCCCAACTTTTAGAATGTAAGTAACCTCCTTACATTTGTCTAATTATTATTCTTGCCCAAATTAATTCTAACTCCTCTCCTCTTACCAGAAACTTTCTCAATTCACACAATTGGCCCAATTCTTATTTTTATAAATTTCTCTATTTATTTCTAATAATAATTATAATGCTAACTATTATATTAGATATTCACCTAATTAAATAAATACCCTTATTATTTAATCACTAAAAAAACTATAAATAACTCCACTAATTTATACACCACTTAACTATTTTAATTGACCAAATTCATCCATACATCAAAACACACAATACACACATAATTCACAAATAATTTAATAAAAATGAATAATTGAAAATGGGGTGTTATAGTAACACCCCGATTTTTATTTTAATAATTTATTTGATTTGAGGGGAGTGTTTTAATTATTTAATAATAATTTTGATAATAATAATAAGAATTTGGGAGATTTATTTATTATTTTAAGTTTTCGAATTATTGGAAAATATAAGGATTTGTGACTTTAGGTGACAAAATTAAATAAATTTTGGGAGGTGAAGAGAATTAATAAAAATTAAGGTAGTGAGATTATTGAAATAAGTTAAATAGGTTTTATTTAAATGGCATAGAAGGGTTTTTGCCAGTACATGAAAGTTTGGTGAAAAAGAAGAGGAGGAGAAAAGTGAGGCAACCCTAGTATAGAAGAGAAAAATGAGAGCTTTCATGGTCAAAGCTTCAAACTTTTCTGCATAATTGAGCTAAGGGGAGGAGTAATTGTTCAATATGTCGGTGTCTGAGCATAAGGGATAGTGGGGATTTCTTAACCCCCTCCTTTTCCTTTTTCTTCCTTTGATGTGGAACTTGATTCTTGAGGTGGTTTGTGCAAAACATCTCTAGATTGTTGTTATATAACTATGAGTTGTAATCTAATGATGTTGTTGATTTTTCTATTGTTATGTGAAATTCGTATGGATTTATGCTATGAAAAACATATGCCTGTGTTCATATGAGATGCTATATTTTTATGAAGAATTCATGATAAATTGATGTGTTAAATATTAAAATGGTGTTTTGTTGTGAACTTTGTTGTTATAATGTGTAAATCGAATGGTGAGTAATCGATTGGTATGAAATCGGTTAAAGAGATTGAAATTTGGAGTGATTCAATGGTGAAAACGCAGAAATCACATTCTGCACAGCGATGACGGGCGTCACTAGCGCGATGGGCCAACCATTATTGTGTTTAGGGAAGAAGACGCCATATTGTTAGCGATAATGGGCGTCAGCCGAGTGACGGTCCAACCATCAGCACCTTAGAATGAGCGCATGACCCTTAAACCGTTAACGATTGATAGATGACTCACCCAGAGGGCGACGACCATCATTGTCGTGATGGTCCGATCGTCAGCCTTGCAAAATGGTCGTAGTGAGGCGTTCGATACATTTTTTTGAGTAGTTCTCAATTTTCGGACTTGTGTATTGTTGTTTGATGTTGATTAATGATAAAAGCATTATTGAGTTATTATGTTGAGTTAATTGATGAATACCTCATGAGGAGGAATTGTTGATGCTTAGATGTTAGGTTCGATGGAACCAATGACGTGGCAATAAAAAAGCATTAATTAATTAAGGATGATGTGTGTAGGTTCGACAAAACCAATGACGTGTGAGACTTATGTCTAGTGACGAGGATTGGAGTTGGAGGATGTGGATGTAGATTTACATATTAATAGTAGAATTGATGCATCGTGTGTACCAGAGATAGGTAGGACTTCGGTCTAGTGACGAGTATGACTTTAGTCCAATGACAGGTAGAACTTCGGTCCAATGACGAGTAGGACTTCGGTCCAGTGAAGAGTTTGATACTTCAAAAACATACCTCTGAATATTAGAAAGATTGGTACCACATGAATTGGAGTATAGGAGAGGAATATTGCGTACATAATTGCATTTGTGGCTGTTATTATGTTAAGTTTGTGATTGTGATTAATGAATTATGATGATTAAAACTATTCGTACTTTTTTATGCACCATTTATATATGGACTGCACACTACTAGAAAATATACCTTCAGTGACACAACATTATAACGACCATTTTACCACCGTAGTCATATCACATTTTTTACGTGCATGTTTTTTTTATTAAGAAACTTTTCATCATGGCTCCTAAAAACAACTGTGGTCATAGAATTTGGATAACAAGCTTTGAATCCCAACATCAATATTTTTCCATTTTTTCAATAAAAACAAGTATGTGTTCCTTCACATTTATTGTTATTTAAAAATGAAAGTATAATAACTACGGTTGTTTCATTCAACCGTGGTTATATGTTCCATATTTCACTACAGTTGGAGCGTGCAACCGTTGTGAAATTATTTCTCACAAAATTAAAACATAACAGGTACTTCATTTCATTCATAACATACAAGGGTGCCCTAGAAAACGAGACGACGTTGATAGCAAAATCTTAACCATCTTCATTCATTTCCGGAATCGAAATCGTCATCCTCTTCGAATTATGGTAAGTTACTATTCTCTCTCTCTCTCTCTCTCTCTCTCTCTCTCTCTCCCTCTCTCTCTCTCTCGCATGTGCGCTTCTGAATGTTTATGTTATTAGGTTATTTACCATTCTCTCTCTCTGACACTTCTGAATGTTTATGTTCTTTGCTAGGGCTACTAATTTCTTTTTTAAACAGATAAATGATGCTGACTTTTGTTGCATTTCATGAATCAATGCTTTCGGAACTGACATTGTCATATGTATTGTTCATGTTTCCATGTTCATGTTTTATTTTGATTTTGTGAATATGCTTTAGGTTTTGGTGTTGGATATGCATATGCATATAATCATATTAGGGCGTTCTATGTGTACCATTAGTGTGTCATTCACATTAGTCTTTTGATATAAATTTCAAAATTTGTTATGGATTGTAGTTGGATGAAAGATAATATATTAGGTCAGGTGTATGAGAAATGATTTCTTGAATTCTCCGAAAAAAATGTTCCCGACAATAATGATATCTTTTATTACCCTTGTGTTATTTGCGGGAATATCAAAAAACGGTCAAATAAAGAAATGTTCCATCACCTATGTTGTGATGGAATATGTCAAAATTATACAACATAGATGTGGCATGGAGAAGTGGATAATAATCAAAATGTGACATCATAAATGGATGAAGATGATGAAGATATGGATGATCGACTAGAAGATATGATTCGTGATATTGGAGAATTGTCTTATATGAAAGCCCATATTTATGATACTTTACGTAGCGATAAAGATGCACCTTTATATAAGGGATGCACCAGCTTTACGCGATTGTCTGTGTTGTTAAAATTGTTTAATTTGAAGGAAAAATGTGGGTGGTTAGATAAAAGTTTCACAAAATTGCTTGATTTGTTGAAACAAATGCTACCATAATATATGAATTTGTGGGATCGTTGTTATGATGCCAAGAGGATATTATGTCAAATGAGTTTGGAGTTTGTCAGCATACATGCATACCCTAATGGTTGCATATTATACAGGAAAAATTATGAAAAATTGGATCAATGTCCAGAATGTGATGAGTCGTGCTACGAGTTGAAGAACAACAATGGTGATGACAATGACAATTTTAGTAAGAAACATCCTCCTGGTTAAGTGTTATGGTACTTGCCAATAATTTCAAGGTTAAAGAGACTTTTTTATAATGTGAATGATGCAAAGAATATTAGATGGCGTGCAGATGAAATAAAATGTGATGGAAACATTCACCATATAAATCATTATTTGCAATGAAATAAAATTGATTAATTGTTTTCAGATGTTGGCCTTGAGCCAAGAAATCGTAGGCTTGGGCTTGCCACAGATGGAATGAACCCCTTTGGTAATCTATGTACTAACCATTCTTCGTGGCATGTTCTTCTCATGATTTATAACCTATCTCCTTGGTTGAGCATGAAGCACAAGTATATGATGTAAAGTATGATGACTTATAGATCAAGACAACCTGGAAATGACATAGATGTTTATCTAAGTCCATTAATTGAGGATTTATAACTTTTATGGAATAAAGGTGTTGACATTGATGATGCATATTTTGGTAAAAAGTTTGAGATGTGTGCAATGTTATTTTGAACAATCAACGACTTTCTTGCGTATGATAATTTGGATGACTATAGTGTCAAAGAACATAAAGTGTGTCCTATATGTGAATATAATACTTGTTTTCACAAGCTTGAGTTTGGAAAAAATACCATTTACCTTGGGCATCAGAAATTTCTAAAACCCAATCATCCTTATTATAGATTGCACAAGGCTTTTAACATAGAGTAGGAGCTTGAAATTTCTCTTAAACCTTTAATTTGTGACTAAGTTTATCAACAATAATAACACTTTACTATTTTCTTTGGAAAGAATAAATATAGTCCCATTGAGATAAATATTTGGAAAAAGAGATCAGTGTTATTTGATCTTTCATATTGTTCTGGAACCGATGTAAGACATTGTCTTGATGTGATGCATGTGGAGAAAAATATGTGTGATAGTTTTATAGGAACAATTCTAAACATTCCATGCAAGACTAAAGATAATAAGAATTTCCGTTTAGATATGATGGATATGAGTATACGACAACAATTGCATATGGCATGTCACACTCTGTCTAAAAAGGAAAAAGAAAAGAAAAGTTTTTGCGAGTGTTTGCATGATATCAAAGTTCCCCAAGGTTACTCTTCAACTTGTATCAATGAAAGATCTCAAGTTAATTGGCTTAAAATCTCATGATTGTCATGTCTTGATGCAACAATTTCTACTAGTGGCTATCTGTGGCATCCTTCCAAAAAATGTAAGAGTAGTTATAACCATATTGTGCTTATTCTTCAATGTTATATGTAATAAAGTTCTTGATTTCAAAAAATTAGATGAATTAGAAGATGAGACTGCAATAGTATTGAATTGGAGATGTATTTTCCTCCATCATTTTTTGACATTATGGTCCACTTACGTATTCATCTAGTTAGAGAAATCATATTTTGTGGTCCAACTTATTTAAGGTGGATGTATTGTATAGAGCAATAAATGAAGATATTTAAAGGATATACGAAGAATCATCACTGACTTGAAGCTTCGATCATTGAAAGGTACATCACAGAAGAAGCTGTTGAATTTTGTTCAAACTATTTGTTGGAAACAGAGTCTATTGGAATTCCAAAGTCTCGTCATGCTGACATATTTGAAGGTAGAGGTAGTCAAGGTTTAAATTTTAAGTCATTTTGAAGCACATTTCTGTATATTAAATAATCTTAGAGTACTTGAACCTTACATAACTACTCATAAAACAGTTATAAAGAAAAACTATTCCCGAATAAATGAAAAATGATTGTTGACACGACATAAAAAGGAATTCATAGATTGATTTAATAAGAGGATTTCTAATGATGATGGGGCATCCAAGACAATTAAATGGTTGTCGTACATGCAAAAATTTATTGTGATAACTTGGACGAGATACGAAATTTCTAATTATTCCTTTTATACAAAAGTAAGAGATGATCATAGTACAATGCAAAATAGTGGGGTTATAGTTGAGACCGGACCCATGTATATCTCTAGTTCGAAAGATAAGATTGGAAGCCATCGCGTTCTGTGGTGTCATTGAGGAGATTTTAGAGATTGATTATTTTATTTTCAAAGTGCCTTTATTTAAATGCAAGTGGATTCTCAATAACAATGGTGTACAAGTTGATGAGTTAGGATTTACACGGGTTAACCTTGGCAAGACAAGTTATAATACCAAATCATTCATCATGGCTACTCAAGCAAAACAAGTTTTTTATGTGACCAACCTTGCAAACTTATCGAGGAGATGGTCAATTTTTCTTAAATAAAAACACATTCCTCATAATAATGATGAAAGTTTTGATATTCCTTTCACTCCTTCTTATGCAACACAAGTTCCTATTTCATATGAATAAGTTGATAGAGACGATGTACATGTTATTCGTAACGATCATCAAAAAGGCATATGAGAAAGTTAACAAGTAAGTATTTTATATTCTTTATTCATAATTTATTGTATGTTATAATTTCTAATGATGTTATTTTTTAACAACTATTATTATTATTTAAAATTATAGGTGTTTAAAGTTAAGACACCAAGATAGTATTATTTGATATAATGATGTGTACATTGTAGGTTATTTTGTGTCATTTTGATTTTGATGTAATATACAAATTTTGGTTCCTAATGGAATTGTGTCATTGGTGTAATATAATTTTTGGTCTAATTCAATTCACACATGGGTGTATTGAGGTTTCTGGTCTGATACGATTCAGAAAAATTCATGTTAAAAATTTGAGAATAGTGTAAAATTGAAAAATATATATTAAAAAAAATAATATCAGGACAACTTTTAATTCAATTGTTGTTATAAGTAGAGCACCATATATAATAATAAAACGCAAGAATGATGTTGTTGGGATTCGAACCCAAGACCTATAAATTATTTCACAACAGTTATTTTTTTTACCCGTTGTTATAAGTAGGACGCTATCTAACTTATAACCATTGTCACTTGCCCATTGTGGAAACCATAATACATACAATCATACGCTGTCTAACAACAGACGTGAAACCGTCATTATATGTGTTTTGTAATTGTCATTATATATGTTTATCGTAGTAGTGATATTTTTCACCCTTTTTGTTTCCATGTTGTTTCCTATGAATATTATACAGATACTCTGGTAGAAATTGATGAGCGTTAGACGTTACTTATTTTGGAGGATGACATGATTTGCCTACTCGCAACTTTATTTCTGTGTTTTGTTCGCCGAACCTTATCAACTGTTTAGTTTTTCGTGGGGCCGCTCTGACAGTGTAACACTGGGTTGGGAATATCTTATTTTATTTTCTGAGTTGTTTGATTGAATACTTTATATCATGAACAAGGTTTTTTTTCCTAAGTTGCTCACTTGAATAACGATGTTATATTGTTTCAAAGTTAATTCCGCATTTTGAATTAAAGATTGAATGTTGAGAGGCATGTGTGACACCCTATTTTTGTTTTATTGTCATATTTTCCACATGCGTTTGTATAAAATATATGTTGGGGATCAGGGTGTTACAATGTAATAATCCGTTTATCCAGATAATCGTCTCAATACTTTAATTTTCTCTCACTTCATAATAAAGCTTGAACTTGGATACTTTATGAATATTGTCCTCAGCATTATATCAGATTATGTGATTGTATGAACTCGTGTAATTTTTGTCAAAACATAGTGGAAGAACAACTTTCAATGGGATATTATTAAAGAGTGGAGTATGCTCATACGAGGATGCTTTAGTGCTGATTAAAATATGCAAAATATGGTGTTAGAATCATATAATAATTAAATTTTGTAAAGAATATTTCTCGTGAAACTTTGCAATTTATCAATTCAATATTGTTTGTAATTTTTTTATTGTCTTTGAACAATCTAAAGATAATTGTGAATTATAGGGTAATTGCATTTGTGATTACTTCTGAAATAAGTATAATGTCTCTATTTTTACAAATCGTTTTCCGCAACAAAAACTCTGAATTTCATTTTGAAAAATTTTAAAAATAATTTTAAAAATTGATTAAATTTCTTAAAAGGGCTTATTCATCGCGCTTCCCTCTATACTGTTTATCTACTCCATATTTACACTCAATATCTCTTACTCTCTTTTTCTATCTTTTTAAGTAGAGGCCTTGGGAGAAATATTATTGATTTCTCTCTCTTTTATTAGAAGTAATTCATATTTATTAATTATATTATTTTCTTAGCCCCTAAGTTTGTTAGAGGGTATTTTAGTATTTTATCCTATTCTAGTAACCCTAGTTTTAGCTTATAAATAGGGTGACAATCATTGTAACTTTTATCATGTTTTGTAGCCGTCATTCTCTTAATAGAATATTCATCTTTCAGTCTACCTTTGCACCAACAATTGGTATCTAGAGCTCCGGTTCGGATTCATTGGGAAACACGGGAAACACGAGTGAACGTGAGGTCTTGTGTGTTTGATTTTGATTCTTAGATTCGTGTTGAATCTTGAACAAAATCTGATCAGAATTTTTAATTCTGTGGGTTGGGAAACACTGTGTGAGAAATCTGAGTGTACTGTGCAAGGTAGAAAGATGAACGGAAACGGCAACATGAACACCAAACTTCCGGTATTTGACGGTAAAAACTGGAATCGTTGGATGATCCAAATGCGTGTACTGTTCGGTGCTCAAGATGTTCTAGATCTTGTCACTGATGGTTATGTTCCGGTAGCAGCAGATGCGACGGATGAACAGAAAAACGCGCAGAAGGAAGTAAGGAAGAAGGATCAGAAAGCATTGTTCTTCATTCATCAATGTGTTGATGTAAATGTGTTTGAGAAGATTGCAGATTCAACGACAGCAAAGGCTGCGTGGGACACACTGGTTAGATGTTATGGTGGTGACGCATCAGTGAAAAAGGTGAAGCTTCAGTCCTTGAGAAAACAATATGAGAATCTCAACATGAAGAATAATGAGAAAGTTTCTGAATACATCTCCAGAGTGATTCTGATCACTAATGAGATGAAAGCGTGTGGAGAAACTCTTTCTGAAGAAACAATCATGGAGAAGGTATTGAGATCCCTTACCTGTCAATTTGATTACATTGTGGTAGCAATAGAACATTCCAAAGATCTGAGCACCATGAGAATTGAAGAGCTGCAGAGCAGTCTAGAAGCGCAAGAGTTGCGTTTAACTGAGAGAACCTCTGAAAGGGAAGTAGAGCAGCAGGCTCTGAAAGCAACTTCTGATAGGAAGTATCAGAAGCAGTCAGAAGCCAGGAGAAGATCTGATGGTGGTCAGAAGTCAGAAAGCTCAACCTCTGATAGACAAAAGAATGCTCAGAAGGGAAAAGAGAAGTATGACAAGAAGAAAATCCAATGTTACTGCTGTAAGAAGTTTGGTCATTTTGCTAGAGACTGTTGGTCAAACAAGGAGAGAAAATCAGAAGAAGCAAATATAGCCAGAAGTTCTGATGACGAATCTGTGCTATTGATGGCCTCTGAATCTGATGATATGGATCTGATAGACTGGTGGTATATGGACACTGGTTGTTCAAATCATCTTACTGGAAACAAGAAATGGCTGGTTGACTTTGACTCTGAAAAGAGGACAAAGATCAGATGTGCTGATGACAAATATCTTAATGCAGAAGGTATGGGAAATGTCAGAGTGATTCTGAACAATGGGAAAACAGCATTGATTCAGAACGTGTGGTATGTACCTGGCATCAGAAGCAATCTGATGAGTGTGGGACAATTAATTGAGAAAGGTTTTTCAGTTACCATGAAGGACAATCTTCTGAAGCTGTATGACTGCAATCAGAAGTTGATTATGGAGTCAGAACAGGGAAGGAATAGAACATTCAAGGTGAATGTCAGAACTGCAGACTTAGAATGTCTTAGTGCAACAAGTGCTGAGAAGGAGAGTGAGTTGTGGCACAGAAGATTTGGTCATTTGAATTTCAGAAGCTTAAAACATCTGAATTCAAAGAAGTTGGTACATGGAATTCCTGCAATTAAGAAGCCTGAAAAGTCATGCAAAGTTTGCATGGAAGGAAAACAACCACGATTGCCATTTGCGTCAGAAACTGCTCCAAGAGCAAAACATGCCTTGGGAGTTGTACATTCTGATGTGTGTGGTCCATTTCCAGTAGCATCGATTGGAGGGAATAAATACTTTGTGTTATTTGTTGATGAATTCACAAGAATGACATGGGTATCCCTTATTAAGTTTAAACACGAGGTGTTTGATGAATTCAAGAAGTTCAGAATGAAGGCTGAGAATCAGAGTGGTCAGAAGTTGAAGATTCTTAGAACTGACGGTGGAGGTGAGTATAACTCCAAAGAGTTCCAGAAGTTCTGTGAGGAGAATGGAATTGAGCATGAGGTTACTGCTCCTTATACCCCTCAACACAATGGTCTTGCTGAAAGAAGAAACCGCACTTTGCTTGATATGGTGAGAAGCATGCTAAAGGAGAAGAAGCTTCCTCAAAAGCTCTGGGGAGAAGCTGTTGCCACTGCAACGTATGTACTCAACCGATGTCCTACGAAGAAGTTGAAGGAAATAGTTCCAATACAGAAGTGGACTGGAGATAAGCAAAGTGTTAGTCATCTGAAGGTGTTTGGTTCTGTTTGCTATAAACATGTTCCAGAAGCCAGAAGACAGAAGCTGGATGATAGAAGCAAAGTGATGATTCTGATAGGGTACCACAGTACAGGTGCATACAAGCTCTATTGTCCAGAAACCAATAAAATTGAATTCAGCAGAGATGTGATTGTGAAGGAATCAGAAGTTTGGAATTGGGATAAGTCTCAATCTGATTCTGATGTTAGAACTTCTGAAGAAAGGTCAGAGTTAAGAACTTTTGAAGTTGGAGTAAACTCTGACATTGATTCTGATTCTGATAGTGATTCTGACTCTGGAGAAGACTCAGAAGATGAAGGTGACTCTGATGATTCAGACTCTGATGACCCAGACTCTGATGGTAATCCAGATTCTGGTGGCAATTCAGACTCTGGAAATATGTCAGCCCCTGAAGATGGTCAAAGCTCTGGAGGAAGTCAACCATCTGAAGCTAGAAACTCTGAAGCTCAAGACTCTGAACAAGTTCAGAGACCACAAAGAATCAGAAACATCCCCAGAAGATATGTAGAATTTGACATGCTGCAAGACACTGAAGTAGACTCTGAAGGAGAAGTTATTCAGTGTGCCATGTTAGTAGACTCTGAACCCATAAGTACAGAAGAGGCTCTTAAGCAGAAGCTCTGGCTGAAGGCCATGAAAGAAGAACTTGATGCTATAGAGAGAAACAAGACTTGGAAGCTGACAGAACTTCCAAAAGACAAGAAAGCCATCAGCGTCAGATGGGTTTTCAAGCAGAAGTTAAAGCCAGATGGTTCAATTGGCAAACATAAAGCAAGATTGGTAGCCAGAGGATTTCTACAGAAACCTGGGCTGGATTACTCTGAAGTGTTTGCACCTGTAGCAAGACATGAAACAATCAGAATGGTGATTGCAATAGCTGCTAACAGGAATTGGCCTCTGATGCATTTAGATGTAAAATCTGCATTTCTGAACGGTCCATTAGAAGAAGAAGTTTACGTGTCACAACCTCCTGGATTTGTGAAAAAGAATCAGGAAGGGATGGTGTACAGATTATACAAAGCTCTATATGGATTGAAACAAGCGCCCAGAGCTTGGAATCTGAAGATTGATTCATTTTTCAAGAGGCAAGGCTTTCAGAAATGTGAGATGGAGTACGGTGTCTATGTTCAGCATACTTCTGAAGGAAATATGACTCTGATATGTTTATATGTTGATGATATACTGCTGACTGGAAGTTCTGAACAGGAGATAGCCAAGTTCAAGAAAGTTCTGATGAATGAATTCGAAATGACTGATCTAGGCAAAATGACATACTTTCTAGGGATGGAATTCAGATACTCTGAGAAAGGTATTATTTTGCATCAGCTCAAGTATGAATTAGAACTTCTGAAGAGATTTGAACTGGAGAATTGTAAGATTGCTGTCACACCTTCTGATACAAATCAGAAACTGGATTCTGACTCTGATGGAAAGGATGTGGACGCTACAACCTTCAAACAGTTGGTTGGTTCTCTGAGGTATTTGTGCAATACCAGACCTGATATTTGCTATTCAGTTGGGATGGTTAGTAGGTTCATGAATAAACCTAAGTGGTCCCATTACCAAGCTGCAGTCAGGATTCTGAGGTATATCAAGGGAACTCTGAAGTATGGAGTATTATTTCCTTCTGGAAGAAAGGATGAGTCAGAACTTCTGAGTTATTCAGATTCTGATTGGTGTGGAGACAGAGTTGACAGAAGAAGTACGTCTGGGTACTTATTCAAATTTCTGGGAGGTCCCATTTCTTGGTGTTCCAAGAAGCAACCTGTTGTGGCGTTGTCAACTTGTGAAGCTGAATACATTGCAGGCGCTGTTACTGCATGCCAAGCTGTGTGGATTCTGAATCTATTGCAGGATCTGAAGATTAAAGTAAACAAACCTCTGAAGCTGATGATTGACAACAAGTCTGCAATCAATCTTGCCAGAAACCCCGTGTTGCATGGGAGAAGCAAGCACATTGAGACCAAGTATCATTTTCTGAGACATCAAGTTCAGAGGGGAGTGTTAGAAGTTGTACACTGCAGCACTCAGAAACAGTTAGCAGATGCTCTGACGAAAGCTATCAAGACTGATCAATTCCTCAGATTAAGGGATGGAATTGGTGTTACAAGTTTTGATGGAATATGAATTAAGGGATGGTATTAGAAGTAATTCATATTTATTAATTATATTATTTTCTTAGCCCCTAAGTTTGTTAGAGGGTATTTTAGTATTTTATCCTATTCTAGTAACCCTAGTTTTAGCTTATAAATAGGGTGACAATCATTGTAACTTTTATCATGTTTTGTAGCCGTCATTCTCTTAATAGAATATTCATCTTTCAGTCTACCTTTGCACCAACATCTTTTTCCTCTTTACTTTTCTCTTTCTTTTTAGAGTTACTTTAATTGGAATTTGGCCTTATTAAATCTTGTTCAAGCTCTCACATGTTACCATACAACATTGTGATCTCCAGTATTTCGAGATCTTGCGATTCATTTATAGTTTTCACTTTCGGCAGCTAATCCCTGCGTAATGACCTTAAGATTTTGTTAGCAATGTTTTTACCAAGATTTTAAAATTTATTAAACTTGTGAGTAAACTCATCTTCATGGAAGCAATGGTTTCCCTATGCTATATGGAAGAGTTCACACTCTTGTGTTCTGGTGATTATCTTATAAAATTTTAAAATATTTGGTTCCCTCGTAGAGAACTTATAATGCATCTTTTGTAGCCTGGAAGATATACAGTAAGAAGCAGAGAAATAGTCGTTCAAACTTACAATGGATATTAGAATTTTGTGTTCTTTCAAATTGCATTGGACTTCCATGGTTTAGAACGATGCCATCAATGATTATTTGAGAAATGTGTTTATCTTTTTTGGATGTGTTCCAAACTTTCATATCAATAAACATCATATAGAAACTCATACATTCTTTCGGTACTCGTGGTTCTCACCGCTAAACTTTGAAGTACTATTATATGTTCCCTTAGTATCCTCGTTAGTTATTAGGGATCTCTTCGAAATCCAAATTAAATTGAATCAAGTATGGTTTTTAAAACTATTTTGATAAAATCAATTTATTTTTTTAAAATCGGTTTATGTTTAGATTGGTTTGGTTAATAACCGATTTGTACTAAAAAAAAATATTTTTGTTTGGATTAATTTTAAAATCAAATTTCCCTTAAATTTAGTTTTCATTCCAACAACTTCTTAACTCTATCCAATCACTTTTGAAATCAAACATTATTCGTTGACGAATAAGAAATACTAAGAAACTGTAAAAAAAAAAAAAAAAACAATCTGAAAAATCAAAATTGAATAATTACCTAATATATATATATATATATATATAATTCTCCTTTATTTCACATTCTCAAAAAACTGCTCTTTCTTTGTATGGTATTTTATAATTACTGTTTCCATGACTTCATCCATCTTCACTTTTATTTTACAAAAAATGGAAGAGATTTCTTAAAATAAACATGAGTCTAATGAATTAATTAATTTAAGGAAAGAGGCTGGTAATCATATTATTTCAACCTACCAAAAAGTACTTACTATATTATGTTGAATGTGGGAGGAGAGACTAAACACATCATTTTGAGACAATGAGTTTAAACACAAAGCTCTACTCAAGAAAATGTAATTAATGTGTATTTTTTTATCTTATTATAAAAAATAATATTTATGATTTTTTTATATTAAATATATATTATTTTAATTGTTACTTATGAATCAAAAATAGAGAAAAAAATAAAACACATTATGTTTGAAAAGTGGACTAATCATTCATATATTGGTTTTAAAAAGTGGATATTAATTTTTTGCGGTTTTAATAAAATGGATCTGGATTAGTTTTCAAATCAAATGATGTGAGTTTTTAAAATTGGTACACCATATTTTTAAAAGTGGTTCTTATGAACCAATTTTTTTGCACATCCTTATTAATCATAGATGATTTTGGATGATTAGACCTTGATCGAAACACCAAGCTCTAACGTCACTTCTTGGCCGAATATGACTAAAAGTATCTATATGTGTGTATAAATATCCAAAGACCATAATCTAAGCGGAATCAAATTTTAAAAATTGTTTAAAACTACTAGTATTGAAATTAATTTTAAGCAATAGCAAGAAATACAAATGCAAAACACGAATGTTGACACTAACTAAACAACATATGGATTAACAAATTTCTCAACTTGGATTATTAATCCAAATTGAACTTTATTTTAGTCCCAACAAAAAATTAAGACAAAAAATGTTAGATTATAAAGAAACTCAAAGCTAAACATTCAAGATTAATCGCTACTAACATGAAATTAAGCAAATACAAATTGAATGCAAATAAAGAGAGATTGAGAGAGTGACATTGTGATTTATACTAGTTCATCCATTGGTTCGTACAAGGGGTCTAATCTAGTCTTGATGATAAAACCATAAAATAGTCTTCCTCTATGTTGCTTATGTTACATAGGATGTGCAAGAGTTTTTGTTACAAGAATAAAGTTGCTACCAATCTACTAGGAAACTTGCTACCAAATCCATAAAGATCACAACCTCAAATATTCTTGAACTTGGATGTTATTAACCATGCAAGATGTTTCATATGTTAATTCATATAACTCTTAGTTATCCATTCACTAGTTTTTACCCATATATGTTCTTGACTAAGAAGCTCCACAATAATCCTTGGGAAAAACTCTTGAAAAAAACTCCCCATGCTTAGGAGGAGGAGAATGTTCTTTTTTTTGGACTTCAAAATATCTAAATTCCATCATATTTATACAATATGTTATACATAAGTCTATAATTAATTCTAAAAAATTACAATCAAAAGAGTACAAATAAAAAATCCATTTCGAAATAATTACAACAAATTCAGTCGCAAATAATGACTACAATTAATTACCTAGAAAAATTAAGGCATTATCCTCGCCCGTAGTAGGTATGACCTCGTTTGAAAAGGACTCACATTTTCTTCAAGAATGCACTAACTAAGGGTAAGATTGACATCGTCATCTGAAAGGGGGCGACTTCCTTTGATATGTAATTAATGTAAGCCCTTCAACATAATGCAGGGAACTTCCCTCATTAGTCTCTTAAACCAACATCCCATATCGAACAATTTTAAAAAATTTGAGCTCATTCAGGTCGAGGGAGGAGTACAAGAATTGAACCTGCTCTTTTGCCTTCTCAAAGGCTTGATCAAAGGAAATAATGTTTTCTACACTAGACTCCTTCGATTTATCTTATGATAAACCATTAGTGACAACATCTACCTCGATAATCTCAGCATTTTGCTTTTTCTCCACATCCAAGAAAATGAGTCTCTTATTTACTGAATCTAACAAAGTTTTATTCACATCAATGCTTTATTTTATCTTTCTGAGTTTGATTCAGACCTTACACTACTAAGTTTTGCGTGTTTTATTTTTCTTGAGTATTTTGGTTGTTTTGTGTAATACTCTATTCCTGAGTCATAATTCTAAGTTAGCAGAATATAGTATGTTAATTGTATTATTGTTCAATCATTTTATATTATTTTTTAACTGTCCAAACACTTGGGAGAGTGTTTGAGTGAAAGTGAGAGGGGTCTGAGACTCATGTGGAGCCTGGATAGAAGTTCACTTAATATTAAGGAAAAAAGACATTGAACTGGGAGAGTTCAAATTAAACCAATTTATACTTTTGACTATTAAGATTGAACTTCCTTTCATTGGGCTAACGCCCTCCAAATGTAGGTGATTTTGCACCTAATTAGGTTACCAATTCTTGTGTTGTTTATATTTTCCCTTTATCATGTCTGTTATGCATTCTAGTTGTCATGCACATTATTCTAGCATTGTGTCTGACATCTTGTTACTGATAGAACAAAATTTAAATTGCTAAAATTATCACACATTAATCCAAGCCACTTTACAATCTTTAAAGACTTCAAAAGAATGTGTTAAAATGTTGGTTTGAATGTATGTTTATTATTTTTCCAAATATATGATAAAATGGAAGTTGTATGTTGGTTGAGCAATAACCTTGATTTTCAATTTCACAAATTTATGAGAAGAAAGAAAAGAGCATAACTTAAAGTTGGATATATTTTTTTGAACTTTTTTATCTTGAAATTTGAGAATGAAAGTAGCATTTGTACATGAACATAGAAGTATTTTGTTAAGAAGCATTAAACATAGAAAATATCGTAGGTCAGGTAAGGTTGCAATTTTACATTATATTCTCATCTCACAAGCTTGTTCCTTAAGGAAAAGTAACATTTCAAGTTAGGGATTGAGATGACACTCGGTTATACTATCATTTTTAGCAAGTTTTATATCTATTTACATTGAAACTTTTTTAGCAAATTGTCACAAGAATCAAGATTATTATGGAAATTGTTAATTCATATAAGATCATTGTAAATAGACAAATATAGCTATAATGTTCACACATAGTGAAGGTTACATTTATGATAAATGAAGTATTAAGAAGATTCTAAGTCCCACATTGATTAGACATGGAGTTTGAAAAGAATTTATATAGAGGGTCAACCCTCATCTTACAAGTAGGTTTTTAAGCCGATTTTGTAAGGATGAATTAGATTATGAACTGTCCGTCATTAATATCCATACATCAATCCTAAAAAGTGTTGGGCGTCAAGGGGTGTATTGAGAAAATTCTAAGTCCCACATTGGTTAAACATAGAGCTTGAAAAGAATTTATATAGAGTAACACCCATCATTTTACAAGCTGGTTTTGTAAGGATGAGTTAGGCCAAACTCTAATATGAAAATATAACAATACGCAAGAACTTGAAAGTGAAATAATTTCTCTTCTAAAATTACCCCACTGACAAGGAGGATCATGTCAGTATCTTGTGCGTCAAACAAAGAAGAAAATTTTCCTTTAACTGAGTCTTCCACGTTAGATTAATGAAGGATTGCGGCAAACCAGTCATGGCATGATATCATGAGTAGAAACCCTATTAAAAAATGAAAATTTGATAGTTTTTGAAAGGAAATTTGATTATTGATTAACTAGAGATGGTTGCAGAGTTCTCAATGAAGAATATTAACGATCTATTACCATTGAAGTCCAAATATTTTTTCGTAGTTCGTGCATGCTTTGTAAAACCTTTTGGCTATGAATAATTGTATTAAGAGTAGTTAAATTTTCTTAGATTGTCTTTTAGCTTAATTTATTTTGAATTACTTGATCTATGTAGGTTGTCGAGTAGTGAGTCATGCAATTGATATTTATTTAACAAAGTTTATTCTAAATACTTTTATACATTGACAAATATTTTAATTATTTATAAGTTATGAATTATTATTGACCATAATTTTTATAACTCTATGTCTCTATCTAACTTTTCGATTGACATCTATCAATTCTAGACTTAAAGTGTTATTTAATTTGTGATATTATAAACTATTGTGCGATAAAATCTTATTTAATGATCAATCACGTCAACCCATTTTAATTAATAGTTGTGCGAGGATATTTGATCGAAAAGATGTGTATTCGATCATGTGATATCTTAATTATTTATCATTAAGAGTTACAATTTAAGTTACTAAGCTATTAGGAAACAACACTTTATGAACAATTCATGTAAGACCTTTCTTTATTTAAATATATCTTCTCTATTCTCTTCACTTCTTGAATTAGAATAGTTTTTCAATATATTTCTCTGTTTTTTTAAATATTTAAATCATATTTTATGTATTTGTTAAAATAAAACACATACATATATATCCAGAAAGTTTTACCTCATAGCCCTACAATTATACCCATACTCCTACATTTTGTTAAAAATGTCAATTTCACCCTTGTTTATTTTTAATCAATTTACCATTTCACTTTTTATCATTCATTTGAGACTTTCGAAAATTGCATCCCTTCAGAGTCGCACCGGAACACTTTGAAAAAGACTTCTGGTATGCTTATTTTACTTCTAAAAGACTTAAAGAGATCTGGTTTATGACAACGTATTCTAGAAGACTTGCTAAGAGAGTTTCGGTTTTGTATGGAAAATGTACTGTACTAGATCATTTTACAAAAGCATTCCGGTTTGTACACTTATGTGCACCCGGAACTCTTTTATAAAGATGTCTAATTTAATCATTTTGTGGGCCAAAACTCTTTTATGAAGACTTCCGATTTGTGTTGTTAATTTTGTTTTAACAAATCTTTTTATGATGCATGTATGAAAATTCTTCCACAAATATGCGACAAAAACAAAATATGTCTAGATACTTTTGACACTTTTTCAAATACTCAAAGATTTGGTACACGAGAAAAAGTGATAAGGTGGAATAAAGAGGCTAGAATCTAAAATAAAGTAATTGTTATTATCACTCTTTCAGATGTTGAAACATGCAAGAGAGGGAGAAGTAACAAATTAATATTTCGTTGTGATAAAGGTGGAAAATACAAGGATACTAATAGTGGAGCCTAAAGTGAGACAAAAAAATATGGATGTCCATTTAAAATCAGGTCGACCCCGGCGAAAGATGGGTCTGGATGGAAGGTTAATGTAAAATGTGGAGTTCATAATCATGGTTTACCTTATAGATTAGAATGTAATTTCTTTGTTGGTAGGTTGACCACATATGAGAAGCAACATGTTGTTGATTAAAAAATATGTTTCACCTAGACACATATTGCTTTCCTTGCAAGAGTGAGATCTAGAGAATGTCACTCAGATCACGCAAATATACAAGCATAAGAGTGTGATAGAAATAAATATAGGAAACCAAATATAATATTGCTTTCCTATTGTGTTAGTTATGGGCAACACCTACAAGACAAACAAATATAGGCAACCTTTGTTTGAAATTGTTGGCATGACATCAACCGAGTTGACTTTTGCTGTTTAAACAATTGTTTGTGAAGAAATATTTTTGTCCATAAGTGATTTTGAAAGATAGAGATCTTGCTTTGATGAAAGAAATTGAAATTGTGTTTCCTAGATCGACTAATTTGCTATGTCGATTTCACATTAACAAAAATGTTGGTTCAAAATGCAAGTAATATGTGGTGAATGACATGCAAAAGACGATCGAAATATTATGGATGGAAGTTGTATGGGCTAGTGATGAGGTTGAGTATGATCAGCGGTTGTAACAACTTGAGCAGACATGTGTTTATTATTGTGAATTTATTGATTATGTGAAGGACATGTGGTTAACTCCATATAAACAGAGATTTGTTGGAGCATGGATTAATCGCGTGCTACATTTGAGTAACACCACGACTAATCGGTATGTTTTTTTAAATAATTTTTACTATGTATTGTTTTTAGTATTTTTAACATGTATTATTTTTAGGATTGAGTATGTTCATTGGAAGTTAAAGTAGATGTTGGGGAACAATATAGGTGACATGGTCAAATGTTTGGAGGCTATGGATAACAACTTGAAGCTACAATTGGGAAACATTAGAGCTTCTTTTCAAAAAAGTTTTTACGAAGTAGAGCACGTGCACATAAGTCCATTTTATGGTAATATGTGTGGTTCAATGTCTAGAACTAACAGGAAAATATGTGGTTGGACATTTAGAACATATTATGGGTTACCTTGTGCTTGTGAGTTTGGAAGATACACACTTGGTGGTATACCGATACCAATAGATGTTATTCATGTTCATTGGAGGAAACTAAGTATGGAAGTTGAGTTGGAGGTAGGTGTAGATGATGGATCAAAGGTCGATATGAGTAGTGCAATAGATGAATTATGGAAAAGGTTTTATGTTATTAGATGTTGTTGAGAAAAAGGGAATAAAAAAGTAGGGTTTATAGATTTTCTTACCCCACAATGACTTCATTATGTCCACCACCTGAGAAATTAAAAATCAAAGGAGGAGTGAAGAGTATAAGGAAAAAACCAGTAGGATATGATGTTTATAGGAACCCTTCGTATCATGAGTATGTTAATCAAGCATCTCAATATTCACATAGGCAATCTCTACCATCACAGGCTTCGAAAAAGTTAAAATTATCAAAGAAGCAGTCACAATCGAAGAAGCAGTTCACTCTTCAATTTCCTAATCATATTAGGTCATATATTGAAGATGTAATTAATGTTGTAACAGATGGTAATTGTGGATTATTGTCATTGCATGGATATGGTGAGGATGGTTGGCCAATGGTTCGCTGAGACTTGGAGTTGGAAATAATAGATAAGGAAATATCAAGTTTGTATGACAAATTATGTGGTAATCGGTTAGCAGAAGTGAGAGAATCTTTAACAATGAAAGATCAAGTTTGTATGACAAGTTATTTCACTAAGAACGAGAAATACGTGAAGCTTCAAATAAATCAGCAAACGGTGGGTCATCCTCGTCAACATCAACTTATCAGAGATAACAATGAATGAATGTAGAAACACGAACCCAACTAGGATCAGATGGTCCTGCTTCATAAACGGGAACCGGAACCTCTCTTGGCGCATCACGATAGGGCGAGACCAAACGAGGATGTGAAAAACAATCATATCACTCCAAGTATCCATCGTTTGTATTAGATGGAGCGGTGGATAATGATGTCTGACGGATCACATCAACAAAGCTTTTATGGTAACCAATCCACTCAACATTAATATCATCAGCTATCATATAATCAGGATGTGGGGTGAAACATACTACCTGTATCTAAACTGACGTATACATCTGTCAGGCAAGTATTGAACAAATGTGTCACCCCACTTTAGACATCCCCTATACAGATATAACTCATCAAATAGAGACCATACTCTATGATCCTCGAACTGGTGCCATATGATGTCGACAAGTGTCAGCTTATCCAAAACAAGCCGCAAGTCATCCATCTTAAAGACTCTTTGCTTATATGACCATCTCATTGCTCGAGGTAGACCGAAATTATCAGTTGATTTACAGTTCTCTCCTCTTTTCTAAGTGTTGGAAAAAATTCGTGAATCCAACACTGTTACAAAATTATACTATTAGTAAACTTAATAAAATTAATTAAAACATATTAAAATAAATAAATACAATTAATATACTAAATAAAGTTAATTAAAATATAATAAACTAAATTAAAATAAATACATGTAGGAGAGTAGAATATCCACCAAGCTGCTTACAACTAAAAATAGAAGCATTTCCGAGATATCTATGGAGGGTAACCAACGCAACTGTTCCCCAACTGTATCTCAAACATCTCTCCAAGTCCGTAAATAGTAAGAGGTATCGTGTCTCGGCAAACATAAAGGTCTTGTCGACAAAAATTGTGGAACCCACCAACATCAACATATACGCTCTAGTCTCAAATGCCCATCTAGAAGTTGCTCTATGATCTTTGAATAAATCTTATAACTAATCCAACTTATAGTAAGAATCCCTACAACTACGGGCATGTGCTTATGCCTCACTCCGTGACACTCCTAAGTAATCAACAACAAGTTCAACAACTGACTCTTCAGTGAGATCTTGAGGGCTCCAAAACACTCCCCTTATGGCCAAGTGAAGCAGACAAGAGACGTCGTCCAGAGTAATGCTCATCTCACCAAACAACATGTGAAATAAATGTCTCTAGAAGTCATCTCTCTACGACAAGTTTGTGTCTATCTTCGTCAAACTCGTGAAAACCGAAATACTTACTGAATTTGTTCTGGTGATAAATATGAATCGGAAGATTTGAAAAATGAGTTCCGATTTGCAACGAGAGAATGTGTGTTTTTGAGCGATAGTGATATAAAAATGATTTTTTTTTAAATATAACTTATTTATACGAGGACATTTTGATCAAAAAAGTTATAATGTAGGATAGAAAAATAATTGATAGGGTATAAGATAAAATTTTGATGTAGCCATTAAAAAAGGCTAGTCCGCATGAAGTATCATAGCTCTAATTCACTCACCATTTTAGTTTTCTTTTCTTTAATACAATATCAAAATCTACCCACTTCTTAAGTATAAACTTCTAGACCAATCATCAATCTTAAATATTAGAAATTGATTAACATAACAATTGAAATTTAATGAAAATCCAACCATAGTTCTTATTCTAACATCTTAGTGTTTTGATAGTAAACATATTTTATGTGAAATATTAGATTCAAATTTAAATATATATATCAATCACAATCAATTGATCATAATCGTTTCAATAACATCTATCTTTAATATTAGTCATTTCTAAAACCACACATATAACTAATTGTTATTTTTTGAGATTATATAAATAGTTTACATAAAAACTAAACCTCTATACTAATAATAATAATTTGCTTATTATAGTTCATTTTACATTGTTACATCGTTTCTGACTATGTGGAATTTTAGGGACATAATCAAACTCATGCAACAAACAAACCAAAGCTATGCAAGCTAAAAACACAAGCACAGGACCTAACATCCAAAGCATCAAAGGAATGGCAACACAAAATATTCTATTCCCAACAAAAGCTAAGGTAAACCCTTTTTCTAACACACTTTGTGTGTAACCACCGGACAAAAAATCTCCATAAGCATTCATCAAAAAATTTGCATCAATTAGAAACCCTATGGCCATTGAGCTGCATAAGAAACTAATCAACAAACAAATTGATGCTGAACCATATTTCAAAAGGAAGATTTTATCCGATTTCGAACCGAAAAATTCACTTGTAAAGAGATGACTTGCATTGAAAGCATTGTTGTTCAAAGCTGCCAAAGCCATGTTTACAAGAATTGTTATAGTTGCTGTGAGAATTGTCGCCATAAGAGTGTTCCTCAAGCTTTGTACACATAGCATAGCCTTTTTATCATCACCCTGCACGATATGCACGTCACAAACCAAATCAATTCTCGAGACAAAATCAATTATATTAAAACACATTTAAACATGTAAAAATCTATATACATAATACACTTCTCGAATAAATTGTCTCATTCAAAATCGAAACCAAACATACCTGATCTAAATTGAGACCCCAAGTGTTCCTCCTTAACCTATCAATTCCATAAGTTGTGCGTGAAGGTTTGTTCTTGATGGTGTAGAAGAGAAAAGCATGGTAAACTATTGTAATGAAAAGGCTCAAAGGGACTAAAATGGTATCCAAATAAACACCTTCTCCCATCTTATTCCTTAGTGATGAAGCAAGAAAAAAAGAACCTTATTTAGGCCTTAAGGGTTGGTTTGGTTGGTATAACCTTAAATGAAATTCGATGCCTTCTTATAATGGACTAGAGTGCAATGGAAAGTTGGCATGATGTATAATAATAAAATGAATAGTGTGTGACATAATGTTTTTTAATTGTAGCTAGTGCTATACAACCATTTTTTTTTGTTATGTAGTGGAAATTATACAATGGACATTAAATTTGGCGTGGGGTTTGAGTCACAACTCATACGTAACTTGTGTGTGTATTGTTTAAGTTAAATTAGGTTCATGAAAAGGAGCACGTTGTATAAAGATGTGTGCATTGTTTAATTTAAATTAGGTTTAGTTAGGTATTTAATCTCATATATATATATATATATATATATAATATATATATATATATATATATATATATATATATATATATATATATATATATATATATATATATATATATATATATATATATATATATATATATATATATATATATTACACTCGTATTAAATTATTACACCGTCACATTGACAATAAAATGATATTTTCACAATTTCACTAGTAGAGTTTCTTTCGTGTGAAAAAATTGTATAGTTACTATAAAATGATAGTTAACTAATAAGTAAAATTAGATATAAGTTACATAAGTTATATAAGCAGCCAACCGCCTATCAATATCTAAAGGTGTTTGGATGTTTGATTTATCCTTAACATTAACTAATTATACAACAAAAGTTTATTTTTATTAAAATTAGAGTTTGTTGTAATTTCCTTCTTATAAAACCAATTTGTTAAATGAGGCGTGTGATATAAATATTTTTGAGACTCGATTAATCAATGTAGAGCTTGACATTTTTTAATATTTTTTTTTTTTTCGTTTCAACATTATTAGATTTGGTGCTTATATAAATAGTGAGTGATTTATGGTTTAATCGATAGACTTTGATACTAAATTAAAATTATAGTTTGGTGTAGTTCAATTTTAAAAAACTAATTTGTAAGATGAGAGATGTCATTCTATATTATTGAAGTATGCCTTAAAACTTTAAGTGATGAAGATGAAAGAAACTTATTTTGAGATTGTAGAAACCATAAAGTCATAAATGCAATCAGGAATTTGATAGAAGGCATCTGAATTGCTAGACAAAGGTTCAATGGAGGTGCCAATAGTGGAGCCGACGCAGTGGACGGTTCGATATGTTGGGGTTCAAGTCTGATTTTTTCGTTTCAAGTGTGTTAGACTTTTTTTTGGTATGTGGATTCATTCGTTAATGAGTTGAATTTTAGCCTTGTTATGAATTTATTGAGTTTCAGTAGTTAGAAATACGTATCTTCGTCACTTTTGTCTTCATATCCTTCATAACTTTAGTGTTGAAGATAGAGAGAAGGATTTGGAAATCCTAGTAGAAATCTTAAAGAGGTAAGGATAAATTTTTAAGAGTTTGTTCTTGAAATTTAGAAAATCCTTGAGGATATTTAAAGAGAAATAGGAAACACTTATAAACTCCTTGGACATTTGTGATTCATATACGGGGAGTTGGAGTGATTGAAAAATATATGGGTAGAAAATAGAATTTGTTCTCGGGTATTTGAGTGACTATTTTTTTGTAACTCATTTGTAATAATTATTGAAATTATAGTGAATTAGATAACTGGTCTCCTATATTAGACCGCTTGATCAAATTGGATTAACAAATGATTGTGTTTCTTGTCTTTTATCTTCTTTTATCAAGTTAAATTTATGTCTTATTGCATATAAAGTTATTTTTGTTGAAGACTATTTATTTTATTTGTCATTGTTCTTTGTCCCGACACAACAAATTTCTTAGTGTAATTGAACCTTTCAATTTCACAACAAGTGGCGTCCACTGTGAGACAAAGAGGTTTTTGTTTACAAGTGAGCACCATGAATTCTAAATGGAAAATCAAGAAGTTTTTCAAAGAAAATAATTTTAGGCTGTGAAAAGTGTTAACTCAAGAGAAGTGTATCAAAACATTGAAGGGTGAGGCATCGATACCTGCACGCATAATAGTAGAGAAGACTAAGATGGCGGGTAAGGTCATGAGTGCCTTTATCTTGTGCATTAAGAATAAAGTTCTAAGGGAAATGGTTAGAGAGAAGTTTATGGCTTTGATGTGAGAAAAACTTGAATAATTATATATGATCAAGTCTTTGTTTCAACTGTTGTGTCTGAAATAACAACTTCACTCGTTTCAAATAGTAGAGATCAAATTCATATTTGAATAATTGACATAATTTCACAAAAATCATTGATAATCTAGATAATATTGAGGTGAAGATTGAAGATAAGGACAAAGCTCTATTCTTTTTTAACTCATTATCTAGATCATTTAAGCATTTTTAATGATGTATTTCTTTATGGTAAAAAAAATACTATTACATTGGATAAAGTTCAGACGAGTGTGAGATTCAAATAATTTTCAAAGATGAAATATTTGAAGATTGAACATAGTGGTGAAGGCTTGAGTATCTCAAGAGGAAAAAGTGAACGTAAAGGAATGCCCAAATCAAAGAGATTTGACAAGTCAAAATTAAAATACTGAATCCGTTAAAATCCGACTATTTCAAGAGAAATTATCCTAATAAGAAAGACAATGTAGATTCTATTCATAATTGATGTTGCCTCTAATCAGAATAATCATGAGAGTCATGGCGCATTAGTGATGTCGACTTTGAAAATTGAAGAGGATTAGATATAGACTCAAGTTGCTTTTATACACAATTCAAATTTTTTCTCTCTTTTTAGAAACTCAATTCAAATTTGTGGGAATAGAAATATGTTCTCGTGTTGAAACGGAATAAACTATATTTCAGTTTTGATAAATTTAATTAAAATTCGATGAAATAAAAATGCATTCTAGCAAAGAAAACTTTTCAGAAATTAAGTTTTAAGAAATTTTTAATCCATTTTTTTAAGTGTGATTTAGGAGATATGTAGGGAATTTTTATAAAAAAAATATTAAAATTATTATACTTAAAAAAAAATCAAAATATATTTCAAACAAAAATAATTTGCACAGAAAATGAGTAATTAGAAAATATAACGAATGTTTACTATGACAGTCAAAAGATCTACGTAAAAGTCTATTTATCATTGTGACACATATTTTTATTTGTGTACATGTTTATGATTGTTAAAAGACTATTAGATATAGTCTAAAATACTTATATCTACATCTTTTGACTGTTTTTATAAGCATGCACCATCGAATATGTAAAAATACGAATGTATGCATCATTCCTTCTGCTACTTCTTATATGCAGATTTTTTTTATTTAAAATATGGTTAGTTTTTAAAATATAATATTTTCAAACTATGAAAATACATGATTATTTAAAAAAATATATTCGTATCTGGGATATGAGGTAGCCATCGAGGTATTTGGAAAATTTTACCGCATATTTTATCCATAGAATATAATGTCTATATAAAAGATTTTCGCTTCATGATCCGAGCGAGGATTCTGAGAAATCTAACTCCATTATGAGACCAATTATTTTATTCTATCCTTCTTTATTGCGGGAATATTCTATACTATCCTGCAAATTCTATGTTATCCTTACTTAATGTTAGGCCGACGTAACAATTTAGGTTTAGAGATTAGGAGTACAGAATGAATATATATATTTTAATCTATTCAAAAGAATAAAAATGACTAGAGTATGATAATTCAAATGCACATTAAAAATATCATAATCATCAAACGCGGAAGTAATTAAAAATTAATAAAAAAAAGTTAATGCATTTTAAATCAATCTAGATTCTTTTTAACATGTAGACAAAGTTATAATAACCACAACAAATTTACGCACACAAAGTGAGGTGATTTGGAATATGGTATCCGCTATAAGAAAAATGTGATTTAGTTTTTAAAAAAATTGCATTAACTAACTTTCGAGGTTAATAACGTCTATTTAGCAAATGCTTTTTTATAATTAAATTTTTACATAAATTTGATTCATTAGTTGTTATAGGATGTTAATTATTTTATAATTTAATTTTAAAATAGCATCAACAATTCATTAGTTGTTATACAATGTATTTTATTAGATTTTAATTTTATAATTAGTATTTGTCTATAATCTATAATAATATATAAAGAAAAAATTTGATTTTGGTGTAGTCTATTTTTCTATCAATTTTATCCTTAGCTAACTTAAGTAATAATTTCTATTAAAACTACTATCATCATCTTTCACATAATTTTTTACTATTAATTTCTTATATAGTTTTCAATTAAAATTAACATTAAATAAAGAATATCATATATATTTTCACGTGTATTTATTAAAAAAGCGAATGCCCGTCTGGACGCTAGTCTATATAAAGAGAAAGGGAAAATTTGATTTTTGTGTAGCCTATTTTTCTACTCGTTTTATCTTTAGATAACTTTTAATAATTTATATTAAAATCACTATTATCATATTTCACATGACTTCCTATTATTAACTTCTTATATAACTTTCAATTAAAATTAACATTAAGAGTGTGTATTTGTTTCAAGGTTTTAAAAAATATTTTTGGGAATATTGCCATGGGAATGCAACATTTCTATGTTTGATTCAATTTTTAAAAAATTATTCCAATGCATATTTTATTTCCATGAATTTTATTTATACATGAGTGTTTTGTTTTTATTCCAAGGTTTAAAGGGTTGTAATCCATCATTCCCATGAGAATAAAGTTCAACTAATTACAACTCTTCAATACTACTCACATTTATTTATTTATTTTATTTTTTATAATTTTTAAATTAAATAAATATTATAAACATTCTTAAAAACTTTAGTTTTTATCAAACATTTGGATATGAATATTATTCCAAATAATAATAATGATGAGAATAAGATTCGAAAAAATATTACTTCTAAATTTGAACCTAACACGATCTTTATTATGATTGTATTTTTGTTTATGGATGGTTTTTGTAAATCATACCTTTGTTGGCACTATATTTGTGTACAGTTGTAATATAGTTTAAAGAACTATCTTGATGACGTTTTGTTGGTGATGTGTCTCAGTCTTTTAAAAGAGGAAAGACATTCTTGTGATATTCTAAACTAAAACATATTGAGATCTTAGCTAGATATTGTAGTTTAAGTAGTTGGAATTTTCTTTTTCTTTTTGGTTTTGATTTGTTCTGAAATTAACATTTTATTCTTGTGTCTCTGTATAGTCAATTATTAATTTCTACTATATGCCTCAATAATATAGAATGTTATTTTATTCTTTTATTTGTATAGTCATTCATGTTATGAGCTGCGTTCTTTTCACTTTTGTGTGAATTAGAATAGCATAGGAATGCTAATGATGCCTTTTGAGTATTCCTCCAATTATGAGTCACAGAAGCCATTCTTTTGAGTAGCAGGTGACTTAAAATCGAACTAAATACAATTAATTTCAATTAATCATTCCTATTATTTTGGTTTAAAAGTAAAAATAAAAGGATTAAAAATGAATCAAAAATTGAGCAAAAATCGAGCGTAAAAATTTCCGAAAAAATAAAATGAATGCACCAAAATGATCCGCACTAAATAAACTTTTAGAAATACATACATTTTTTGATCAATTTTTGAAGTAAAAAATATACGGTTGAAAAGGATTAGGCTGAACAAAATGTGACCATCAAAGGAGTTTAAAAAATAAAATGAGCATGTCAGTTTAAACTAGGGGTGGACAAGAAACAACCACCCGAGAATAACCAACCGAACCGGTTGCAGGATTCTGTTTCGGGTCAGGTTAATTCGGTTTGACGGGTTGGACGGATGCTGCAAACGGGTTCAGAGGGGTGTGTGTGGTCGGGTTCGGTTTTGTTTTTTGGGCCCAACAAAATCTGAGCCCGACCGATTCTATATTAATTATCTAACTTATGCCCAACCCAATTTTATGACACCCAGTAGAAACCCAACACCCAAGGACCCAAATTACACTAACCTAACCTGAAAGTAGCACTAACAGTCTAACATAATCAGATTTAGTTCTGAGTTCTCCTCCAAACCCTAAAGCTTTAGCGCCGTCACCTTGCTTCATCTCCAAAAGTAAAACAAAACCACTATCTATGTCTCTCCTCCGCCGTCATCACCGTCATTTCCTCCTTCATCATCACTAAGCAGAGAATCATTTGTATCCTTATCCCTCTTAATCACGTTCTTTTGTGTTCGTATTTGCTTTCTAAACACTAAGTCTTTCTTTGTTCTTGATTTCAGATTTTGTATTTTCAGGTTTTGTAATTTCAAGAGTTCTTTGAGTTAATGGAAGGTTAGATCGTTGTTTATGTTTTAAGAGCTTTAATCTTTTATATACTGTTTTAATAACTCCATTTGTTTTATTTTTATGGAGATATGGAAGAGGCTGTATAAATGCAAGGAGTTGGAGAAATACAAGGAGCTGAAAATTTGCATAATAATAGTAAGTTTAGTTTATTTTGTGTATGCTTTGTATGCCTATGTCGATGTATCATGTTGAATATTTTGTTTGCTACCTTATTAAAAGTTTAAGGTAATAGGTCATTTAAGTCATTATTGTTATCATAAGGGAAAATGCATACAACAATAAACAAAATATAACTAAGTTTACTTAATTAAACAATAAATTTCAGCACATAAAAGTATCATTAGAGAAAGGAAATGGTCTAGAAACCATTCTGATGTTGCTTAGCCACTTGAATTTGTTCCATGTTAAATGGAAATTGTAACACCCCAATTAAAATAAGATAATTATTTAATTTAAATTAATATTTTTTTTATTAATTTAATTTAATAATTGGAATTTGGGATTATTATTACTATTATTTTGGAATAATAATTATTGGGATAATTATTTATTGGAAAATATATATAAGTTGGAATTAAGGAAAAAGTCCCATTTTGGAGTAAAAAGGTTTTTACGTGAAAAACAGAGAAGCGATCGTGAAAGAGGAAAAGGGCAAAGGCAGAGCAAGAGGAAGAAGGTTGGAGAAGAGAAGAGCTTGAAGCTTGAGATTTGCCGGATTAACTCAGGTAAGGGGGGTTTATCATCGGTTAAAGGGTATTATATGATAATATGTACTGGGTAGTGATAACCATTGTTTTATCTCTGATTAGATTGATGTATGATGAATTTGTGAAATAGTGGATGAATGAAATTGGATGATAATTGAAAGGAATTCGAAGAAATTTAACATCTATGCACATAACAGCCAGTGGATGAATGAAATTGGACGATAATTGAAAAGGAATTCGTAGAAATTTAACATCTGTGCACATAACAGCCAAATGACATTCGCCATTATGCCTTCGGCGTTCGCCGTTTGGGTTTTTTTCAGAATAAGAGCGTTTAACGCTAATGGCGTTCGCCATTAGCCTAATGGCGTTCGCCATATCAGTTTGACAGACAGTTTTTCCAGAATGAGAGCGTGTAACGCTAATGGCGTTCGCCATTAGCCTAATGGCGTTCGCCATATCAGTTTGAAGGGCAGATTTCGCGTTTTAAACTCCCAGATGTGATATCGTTGTAATGTTGTTGTCGTTTTGTTGGGTCTTGAGTAGTATAGGTATTAGTAGAGTGTGCTAATACTGTGTTTGATTATGTGGCATGATATGATATGCTGTTGTGATAAAATGTGTTAATGATGTGTGATGCTATGCATGATGCTGTGAATGTATCAGTTATGTATGCATTGTGAATAGACTGCTTTGTGGCTTAGAGTGTGAGCATGTGTCTATTCTTGAATTGTTGTTGATGTTGCATTGCTAGATGATTAGCGTGCATAGCATAGTCTTCGGGGCTGTAGCTAATTCCCATTGTGAGGAATTAGTGAGTGAACCATTGTGGGTTTGTTGTTGATGTTTGCATGCTAGATGATTAGTGTGCATAGTCTAGCCTTTGGGGCTGTAGCTAATTCCCATAGTGAGGAATTAGTGAGTGAGTCATTAGATCTCAATGAGTGGGACTAGTGAGCTTAGTAGCCGTATCTGGAGGGATCGGTGAGCTTGAACTATATGTTCAAGAATAGTCGGTACCGCATGTGTGGAGTCTCATTGCATAAATATATGTATGACGTATAATATGAATGGATGTATTCCAATATTATACGTGTGTTGTGTTGTTGTTAAGTCTGATTTGAGTTTATACTGGTGTTGTGTACTGATGTTGAGTATGATGTTTAAGCCGATGATCTATTGATGAATGTGTGTTGCAATTAGGGTGATTGATGTGTTAATTACTTAGCATTACATGTTGTTCTATAATGCTTATTATATTGATTGAGGAACTCACCCTTACAACTATTTTTCAGGTAACGAGAAATGAGTTGAGTAGAAGCTATGCTTGGAGTCTAGTGTAGTCTCCATAGTGGGTCATGCTCTGATAGATGTAACATCGGGAGGGAACCTTTTAATTGTTGTTGTTGATGGTTTTGAACTAAATTACATGTGAATGTTACATGTTTTACATGATTGAGTTGATCTCTATCCGCTGCGTAATTGTGCAAATACTTTATGTTTAAATTAAATAAATGAGCATGACTGTTATATTGTTTAAATGGTGTGGAATAATTGTGTGACACCCTTGGTGCATAATTACTCTGATTATGTGTTTATTATTTTTAATCAAATTTTGGGGTATTTTAGAAGGGTGTTACATTAGTGGTATCAGAGCATCGTCGGTCGAGTCGAGTCATAATTATTCTGTTTCCCCTGTACGGGATAGGTGTTGTGTAACCCTATCAGTACTTATTATTTTAGTTTGTTTGGGTTTTTGGAATAGAGGTGGCTGGAAGAGGTAGAGATGATGCTGCAATTGCTGAGACTCTGGGTATGCTAGCTGGAGTACTTGGAGGAAATCTGAATGTTGTGGGAATGGGAGCTACTCGTCAACTGAGTGAGTTCCAGAAGAACAATCCTCCAATGTTCAAGGGAGCATACGATCCAGATGGCGCTCAGAAGTGGTTGAAGGAGATCGAGAGGATCTTCCGAGTAACTGAGTGTGCCGATAACCAAAAGGTCAGGTTCGGTACACATATGCTGTCAGAGGAAGCTGATGGTTGGTGGGTTGCTACCCGCACTGAGTTGGAAACTGCTGTTAATGCTGAGATCTCTTGGGCTGTGTTCAGAGAGAGATTCCTGAGGAAGTATTTTCCGGAGGATGTCAGAGGAAAGAAAGAGATAGAGTTTTTGGAATTGAAGCAGGGTAACAGGTCTGTTACTGAGTATGCTGCTAAGTTCACAGAGCTGTCAAAGTATTACACTCCCTATAATGAGGCTGCTGGGGAATTTTCAAAGTGTGTGAAGTTTGAGAACGGGTTGCGTCCCGAGATCAAGCAGGCTATTGGGTATCAGCGGATGGGGCAGAGTTGTTTATGCTGTTAGCGACTTTGGAGGCTAAAGATAAGCTGGTGATTGGCGATCTAGCGGTGGTGTGTGATTTTCCTGATGTGTTTCCGGAAGAAGTGAATGAATTACCGCCAGAGCGTGAAGTTGAGTTCTCGATTGATTTGGTACCTGGTACTAGGCCGATATCGATGGCTCCGTACCGTATGTCTGCTGTTGAGTTAACGGAGTTGAAGAGTCAGTTGGAAGATCTGTTGGATAAGAAATTTATTCGCCCGAGTGTGTCACCGTGGGGTGCACCAGTGTTATTGGTTAAGAAGAAAGAAGGTACTATGAGGTTGTGTGTGGACTACAGACAACTGAATAAAGTGACGATCAAGAATCGGTATCCTTTGCGGAGGATTGATGATTTGATGGATCAGTTGGTTGGTGCAAGTGTGTTCAGCAAGATAGATTTGAGATCTGGGTATCATCAGATACGTGTGAAGACTGAGGATATTCAGAAGACTGCTTTCAGAACAAGGTATGGACATTATGAGTATTCTGTAATGCCTTTTGGTGTGACTAATGCGCCTGGAGTATTCATGGAGTATATGAATAGGATTTTCCATCCGTGCCTAGATAAGTTTGTTGTGGTGTTTATTGATGACATTTTGGTATATTCGAAATCTGAAGAAGAGCATGTTGAGCATTTGAGAGTGGTTTTAGGAGTTCTGCGAGAAAAGAAGTTATTTGCTAAACTGTCAAAGTGTGAATTTTGGTTAGAAGAGGTTAGTTTTCTTGGTCATGTGATTTCAAGAGGCGGTGTTGCTGTTGATCCTTCTAAGATAGAAGCGGTATCTAAGTGGGAAGCTCCGAAGTCAGTTTTTGAGATAAGGAGTTTTCTTGGTTTGGCTGGTTATTATAGGAAGTTCATTGAGGGATTTTCTAAGTTGGCGTTACCGTTGACGATGTTGACTAGAAAGGGGCAAGCGTTTGTTTGGGACTCAAAATGTGAAGAAGGTTTCCAAGAGTTGAAGAGAAGGTTGACTACTGCTCCTATTCTGATATTACCGAGTTCGTCGGAACCATTTGAGGTTTACTGTGATGCTTCATTGTTGGGTTTGGGTGGTGTGTTGATGCAGAATAAGCAGGTTATAGCTTATGCTTCGAGACAGCTGAGGGTTCATGAAAGGAACTATCCGACACATGATTTAGAGTTGGCAGCTGTGGTATTTGTTCTGAAGTTATGGAGGCATTATTTGTATGGATCAAGATTTGAGGTTTTCAGTGACCATAAAAGTTTAAAGTATTTGTTTGATCAGAAAGAGCTGAATATGAGACAAAGGAGATGCTTAGAATTTCTGAAGGATTATGATTTTGGTTTGAATTACCATCCGGGTAAAGCAAACGTAGTGGCTGATGCACTGAGTCGGAAATCATTGCACATGTCTATGTTGATGGTTAAGGAATTGGATTTAATTGAGCAGTTCAGAGACTTGAGTTTGGTGTGTGAGAGTACCCACAATAGTGTTAAATTGGGAATGTTGAAGTTAACAAGTAGTATTCTGGATGAGATTAGAGAGGGTCAGAAATCTGATATGCTTTTGGTTGATAGGTTGACCCTAGTGAAGCAAGGTCAAGGTGGTGAATTCAGAATTGATGAGAATGGTGTTTTGAAATTTAGTAATCGGGTGTGTATTCCGGATGTTATCGAATTTAAGAAGAGTATTCTTGAGGAAGGACATCGTAGTGGCCTGAGTATTCATCCTGGAGCTACGAAGATGTATCATGATTTGAAAAAGTTATTTTGGTGGCCGGGAATGAAAAGAGAAATTGCGAGTTTTGTTTATTCTTGTTTGACTTGTCAGAAGTCGAAGATTGAGCATCAGAAGCCGTATGGGCTAATGCAACCGTTGGCTATTCCAGAGTGGAAGTGGGATAGTATCAGTATGGATTTTGTTTCTGGTTTGCCGAGGACAAATAAGAATTTTGAGGCTATTTGGGTGATTGTTGATAGATTGACAAAATCTGCTCATTTCATTCCGATCAGAATGGATTATCCGTTAGAGAGATTAGCCGAGTTGTATATTGAGAAGATTGTAAGTTTGCATGGTATTCCGTCGAGTATTGTTTCGGACAGAGATCCTAGATTTACATCGAAGTTTTGGGAAGGTTTGCAGAAGGCTTTGGGAACTAAGCTGAGATTGAGTTCTGCATATCATCCGCAGACTGATGGTCAGACTGAGAGGACGATTCAGTCACTAGAGGATCTTTTGAGAGCTTGTGTTTTAGAAAAGAGAGGTGCGTGGGATTGTTATTTACCGTTGATTGAGTTTACCTACAACAATAGTTTTCATTCGAGTATTGGTATGGCACCGTTTGAAGCTTTGTATGGTAGGAGATGTCGGACACCTTTATGTTGGTATGAGTCCGGTGAGAGTGCTGTGGTTGGACCGGAGATTGTTCAACAAACTACGGACAAGATTAAGATGATCCAGGAGAAGATGAGAATTGCTCAGAGTCGACAGAAGAGTTATCATGATAAGAGGAGGAAGTCACTTGAGTTCCAAGAGGGAGATCATGTGTTTCTTCGTGTTACTCCGATAACTGGTGTTGGTCGAGCTCTGAAGTCGAAGAAGTTGACACCTCGATTTATTGGTCCTTATCAGATTTTGGAGAGGATAGGGGAGGTAGCCTATCGTATCGCTTTACCGCCGTCGCTTGCGAATTTGCATGATGTTTTTCATGTGTCTCAGTTGAGGAGATACATTCATGATCCGTCGCATGTAGTCCAAATAGATGATGTACAGGTGAGAGATAACCTGACTGTTGAAACATCACCTATGAGGATCGAGGATCGAGATTTGAAGCAGTTGCGGGGTAAAGAGATTGCCTTGGTGAAGGTAGCCTGGGGAGGACCAGCAGGTGGCAATGTGACCTGGGAACTTGAGAGTCAGATGAAGGAGTCTTGTCCGGAGTTATTTGCTTGAGGTATGTTTTCGAGGACGAAAACTCTTTTAGTGGGGGAGAGTTGTAACACCCCAATTAAAATAAGATAATTATTTAATTTAAATTAATATTTTTTTTATTAATTTAATTTAATAATTGGAATTTGGGATTATTATTACTATTATTTTGGAATAATAATTATTGGGATAATTATTTATTGGAAAATATATATAAGTTGGAATTAAGGAAAAAGTCCCATTTTGGAGTAAAAAGGTTTTTACGTGAAAAACAGAGAAGCGATCGTGAAAGAGGAAAAGGGCAAAGGCAGAGCAAGAGGAAGAAGGTTGGAGAAGAGAAGAGCTTGAAGCTTGAGATTTGCCGGATTAACTCAGGTAAGGGGGGTTTATCATCGGTTAAAGGGTATTATATGATAATATGTACTGGGTAGTGATAACCATTGTTTTATCTCTGATTAGATTGATGTATGATGAATTTGTGAAATAGTGGATGAATGAAATTGGATGATAATTGAAAGGAATTCGAAGAAATTTAACATCTATGCACATAACAGCCAGTGGATGAATGAAATTGGACGATAATTGAAAAGGAATTCGTAGAAATTTAACATCTGTGCACATAACAGCCAAATGACATTCGCCATTATGCCTTCGGCGTTCGCCGTTTGGGTTTTTTTCAGAATAAGAGCGTTTAACGCTAATGGCGTTCGCCATTAGCCTAATGGCGTTCGCCATATCAGTTTGACAGACAGTTTTTCCAGAATGAGAGCGTGTAACGCTAATGGCGTTCGCCATTAGCCTAATGGCGTTCGCCATATCAGTTTGAAGGGCAGATTTCGCGTTTTAAACTCCCAGATGTGATATCGTTGTAATGTTGTTGTCGTTTTGTTGGGTCTTGAGTAGTATAGGTATTAGTAGAGTGTGCTAATACTGTGTTTGATTATGTGGCATGATATGATATGCTGTTGTGATAAAATGTGTTAATGATGTGTGATGCTATGCATGATGCTGTGAATGTATCAGTTATGTATGCATTGTGAATAGACTGCTTTGTGGCTTAGAGTGTGAGCATGTGTCTATTCTTGAATTGTTGTTGATGTTGCATTGCTAGATGATTAGCGTGCATAGCATAGCCTTCGGGGCTGTAGCTAATTCCCATTGTGAGGAATTAGTGAGTGAACCATTGTGGGTTTGTTGTTGATGTTTGCATGCTAGATGATTAGTGTGCATAGTCTAGCCTTTGGGGCTGTAGCTAATTCCCATAGTGAGGAATTAGTGAGTGAGTCATTAGATCTCAATGAGTGGGACTAGTGAGCTTAGTAGCCGTATCTGGAGGGATCGGTGAGCTTGAACTATATGTTCAGGAATAGTCGGTACCGCATGTGTGGAGTCTCATTGCATAAATATATGTATGACGTATAATATGAATGGATGTATTCCAATATTATACGTGTGTTGTGTTGTTGTTAAGTCTGATTTGAGTTTATACTGGTGTTGTGTACTGATGTTGAGTATGATGTTTAAGCCGATGATCTATTGATGAATGTGTGTTGCAATTAGGGTGATTGATGTGTTAATTACTTAGCATTACATGTTGTTCTATAATGCTTATTATATTGATTGAGGAACTCACCCTTACAACTATTTTTCAGGTAACGAGAAATGAGTTGAGTAGAAGCTATGCTTGGAGTCTAGTGTAGTCTCCATAGTGGGTCATGCTCTGATAGATGTAACATCGGGAGGGAACCTTTTAATTGTTGTTGTTGATGGTTTTGAACTAAATTACATGTGAATGTTACATGTTTTACATGATTGAGTTGATCTCTATCCGCTGCGTAATTGTGCAAATACTTTATGTTTAAATTAAATAAATGAGCATGACTGTTATATTGTTTAAATGGTGTGGAATAATTGTGTGACACCCTTGGTGCATAATTACTCTGATTATGTGTTTATTATTTTTAATCAAATTTTGGGGTATTTTAGAAGGGTGTTACAGAAATGGCCTAGAAAATTGATTGTATGTTGTGCTACTAAACTGTGGTATTAAACTAGTTGTTATTGTTGATGTATCATGTTGAATATTCTATTTAGTATCTTGTTGAATATTCTATTTGCTAACTTGTTGAAAGTTACTAGAAACAGCTACACAAAAATAAAGGTTTGCTACCTTATTGAAACTTATGTTGAAATTTAATTAAACTTATATTGAAACTTAATTAAACAATAATTTTCATCACATAAAAGTATCATTAGAGAATGGTACCTTGTTAAATATTTTGTTTGCTACTTTGTGATAAGATCATAAATCATCTAATTAATTACAAATTTTCAATATTGCTAACTTGAATTACAAACTACAAATCTGAACATATTATGAAAAATTCATCAATTACAATGGAATTACAATGACAAAGTTAGACAAAAATAAGTGAATGGAAAATTCATCAATTACAAGAGTTAGACTATTCAAGAATACAGTGACAAAGTCCACATTATGAAAACCTATAAAACACAAACTGATCAAATATTCTAATGTGAGAATATTCAAGATAGCAATATTCCAATGTAAGAATTAAAACATAAGTCATAAATCATCAAATTGATCCAATATTCCAAATTTTTTTAGGTGCATTATACACATGTGAGATAAGAGAGAATTAAAACACTCTCAAAAGTGTTGCTAGCTAATATACTACAACTACCAAGCATCTAGACAAACTTTGGATTTAGAAATGTAGTAGAAACAACTACATGAAAATAAGAGTATACATATGACTACATGAAAATAAGATTAACAAACTTTGAAACTAAGCCTATAAACACTTAACGAGTTGATGATGTTGGTTGTGTGTTGATTATAATCTTCATTAATTTTCAGTAATGGAGAATGTTACTCAAAACCAACCTTCTTCATTAACATCTGGTGTTGGTGCAACTGATGTTGCTGCCAATGAAATTCATGTTCTTGGACTTCCTCCACTTGGAAAGAAGAGAAAACAAAATGCTAATGGTCCTAGGAAATCCTCTCTCCTGCTTGGGACCATTTTATTAAATTGCCTAATGAAATTGAAGCAGTAGCTGCTTGCAAACACTGTCATAAGAAATATTTGTGTGATCCAAAAACCCATGGGACATCTAACATGCTTGCTCATACAAAAGTATGTACCAAAATGCCACAAAATGATCCTACTCAAACTGCCCTCTCCTTTGCCGGTGGAGAGGGTGGTGGCTTGGTTGCTGCAAGCCAACGATTTAATTTGGCAGCTTGTAGGAAGGCTATTGCTCTCTTTGTGATCCTAGACGAACATGCTTTTAGGGTAGTTGAGGGGAAGGCTTTAAGTTGTTATGCAAACAATTACAACCCCAATTAATTATTCCATCAAGGAGGATTGTGGCGAGGGATTGTTTTCAACTTTTTGTTGATGAAAAAGCAAGATTGAAAGGTTATTTCAAATCTGATTGCAATAGGGTAGCCTTAACCACTGGTTGTTGGACATCCATTCAGAATCTTAGTTATATGACCTTAACTGCACACTTCATTAACAATGATTGGAAGTATGAAAATAGGATTCTAAGTTTTTGTTTAGTTCTTAATCATAAGGGTGAGACAATTGGTAGAAAAGTTGAAGAGATTTTAAGGAAATGGGAAATAAGGAATGTATCCACAATCACTGTGGATAACACAACATCTAATGATGTAGTTGTTGCTTATTTGAAGAAGAGGATTAATAATATGGGTGGTTTAATGAGTGATGGATCTTTCTTTCATCTTCGTTGTTGTGCACACATTTTAAATCTGGTGGTTCGTGATGGTTTAAAACAGAATGATTTATCCATTTCTGCCATTAGAAATGTTGTTAGATTTGTTAGGTCATCACCCCAAAGATCTGCAAAGTTCAAAGAATGTATTGAGTTTGCTAGAATTAATTGCAAGAAACTTCTCTGTCTAGATGTTCCGACAAGGTGGAACTCATGTTATTTGATGCTAGATGCTGCTGAAAAGTATCAAGCAGCATTTGAGAAAATGGAAGGTGAAGATTTTAGCTATTTGGAATTTTTTGGATTAGTTGGCCCCCCTACTCTTAATGATTGGGAGAATGTTAGGTGTCTAGTAAGTTTTTTCAAAATTTTCTATGATGCTACTATGGAATTTTCTTCGTCAAAACAAGTATCCCTTCATAAGTCATTCCACCAACTAGCTTCAGTACATTGTGAGCTTAAAAGATCATCCATGAACTTGAACACAATTTTAGCCTCAATGGGATATGAAATGAAGAAGAAGTATGAAAAATATTGGGGGAAATTGAAAACATCAACAAGTTTATTTATTTTGGTGTGATTCTTGACTCTAGATACAAGTTAGGATATGTAGAGTGGTGTTTTAATGATATGTATAATGGCGAGTCGATGCCTTTTACTAATCTGACTAATGTGATAAAAAAGGAGTTGTTTAAACTATTCAATTGGTATAAGGGTATACATGAAAAGCAACATGGACCCTCTACTAGTCCTAATGAGGGTGGTTCATTTGGTGATGGTGTTCCTAATGTTGAAGTTCCATCTCATTTTGCAAGGGTTGAAGCTTTTAAAGAGCACCTTAAACAAAAAGATTCAATAGATAAAAAAATGATCTTGAGAGGTATCTAGATGATAATTGTGCCGATGATTTTAACTTTGACATCCTTATGTGGTGGAAACAAAACTCTTGTAGATACCCTATTTTATCAAAACTGGTGAAGGATGTTTTAGCTAGTCCAGTATCCACTGTCGCTTCTGAAAGCACGTTTAGTACCGGGGGCAGAGTTCTAGACACATATAGAAGTTCACTAACCCCTGAAATGGCAGAGGCTTTGATTTGTGCACAGGACTGGTTGAAACCTACACTTAGTCAATTCAAGGACTTGAATATAAATGAAGAATTTGAGTTGTCTGCCACTATTGTTTCAGGTATGTAAATATTTGAGTATGAGTATTTAGTGTATTAATGTATTGACTTTGGTTTTGATTTAATTATTTGGTTTCTGTTTAATTTTATGCAGAATTTGGTGGTCCCTCTACTAGTGGATCAACATCTGGTGATGGATCTGATGCTGTTGGAAACGGAAATGAACCAGTTGCTGGTTCATCTCAATCACATACTTGATGATGGTTGTGATTTTTTTATTTTTCATTTGATTTACTTATTTACTTATATCTATGTTTTTTACATGTATTGATATATTTTTGTGTTTCGTTTCAGTTTGTTTTTTGGAGTCATATGTGAAAATGACCTTATTTTAGGCTACTGATTATTATGGATAATCAGCTTATCTATCAGCTAATATCCTCAACAGTTCTTTTTTGTGTGATAATATATCAACCAATATCCTCACATGATAGGTATTAGCTGTTTCCCAAAAGGAATCTATGTGTTGGATAACTATCTTTATAGGTTTTGTTTGAATGAACTTGTTTACTGGAAGTATATGTTGTTAATTATACATACTTGATGCTTTCCTTTGTTATAATTAGCTAATTGTGATAATGTAAAATACAGAGCATGCTCCGCCTACAACAAAGTGATGTAGTTCACAATGACTCTGAGATTGATGATATTGTGATGGTGATGTAGTTAACTTTTCTTAAATATGTTGAGAATATTTTGGCTTATAATGAACTTGTAATATAATATATCAGGTTATTACTTGAATGATAATGTAATTGTAATATAATGTTAATACTTTATCACTTAGATGATGATGAAAATGTAATGTACTGAAAATAGTTTATGAATTCTTAATTCTTTTAATTATATAGAATGAAGTTTAATGAGTATTCATGTGATTAGTGTTATAGGAATGATAGAATTCAGGTTAGAATTTATTGGTCCAAACCGATTCAACCCAACCGAATGAACCGTATAAACCGATAATCCATCAACCGATAAAACCGAACTTAGTTTTGGGTGAAACTGGGTTTAACTTTTTCAACCGTGGATTAGCTCGGGTTAGCTATTTCGGGCCCGAACCCACCCATAACCGACTGCCGTCCACCCCTAGTTTAAACTACGCGTATTGTAGATTAATAAAACTGACGTTTGCAAGCTCGGTCTTTAAATTTTACGCCCGTTAATTCGACCTACATTTAAAAGTTGATTCAACAGATCTGTGTGTAGATCCGAAAATTTATTCTGGTTGATATTTTAAGTATTATACAAAATGAAATGCATCAATTTATTGACTGAATAATTGCGAATAGACAATCAGATGCAAAGGAATAAACTCTTGGACCCTTTGCTTCCAATTCTCAACCACAATGACAATCAAAACCTTACAAAGATTCAGATAACAACAATACTCTTGACTATTATCCTTTGGAGCTCTAAAACATGATGCAGATGGATTAGATGATGCACTAAGACTAAAAAACCAAGTCTTTTGACTTCGTAATCATTAGATGACTGAATGAATGTCATCAAGATAAGATAAAATGTCAGAACTCCTGATCTTTCATCTAAACCCTGATGAATATCTTTGACTGATGTAATGCAAGATAAAATGAAATGATTACGCTATGCTGATGTAAGTAAAAACTCATGGTAAAATTTACAGTATGACACTCTCCCTTAGTGACTCATTAGTGGTATCATAATCCATTGTTTGAATAAGAAATCAGAAGCTTTTGATTATGTAGAAGCATAGGATAAATAAGGCATTGATTGGTTTTTAGAAGATGTAGTTTAGTGTTTTAGTAGGAAAGTCGTATTCGATATAATTGTGTTCGATGAAGTCGTATACAACATGTGTGTCGAAGTGTGTAAGCAAGTATTCGACTAGAGCCAAATACTGTAGTTAGCAAACTATGTTTTTGTTACCTATATATATAGGTAATGATGTAAATCAATAGGAACTAACTTCATAATAATAAAATTCATTTTCATAATATAATTTCTCTCTATTTCTTCATTATTTTTGAAAACTCTAATTTGTTCCAACAAATGGTGACTCTTACGAGGCTTAAGGGAAGGACGGGTGAAATATTGAGGGTATCTTATCTCCTAGAGGCGATTTTGGTATATATGCTAAATCACCATTCCATTCTATCACTTGAATAGGACCAAAATACTTAAGACTCAGGTTTTTATTTTTGCAAAGGATCACCAAGTGTTTGACGGTATAGTTGAAGCTTGAGCAACACCATATTACCAATTTTAAACTCTACCACTTAGACTTTTTTTATCAATAAATTTCTTCATAAAACCTTGATATTTGGCTAAGTTGAGATTCAACTGTTGCAGAATCGTGTCTCTCTCTGTCAGTAGGTGCTGCAATGAAAGTGAATCCAGATGAGTAAGATCATAATGAACAAGACTCGTGGTTCTTCACCATACAAATCTAATATGAATGTGAAATAAATTGAAATGTATTTGAGCAAGTAATAGTATTAAACTCATGATATTTTGTATAGGAATATTGGGTTGTAAAAAAATTATTCATAATTGTATATATGTTGAAGATTCATTCAAAAAAGAGAAATAAAGTTGAACACAAAAGAATGCATGGTTTTTGTTTTTGTCGAATACAACCAAATATTTGAAGAAATTTATGATATTAGAGATGAGATTCATGCAATATCTATGAATTATATTAGTGACTGTATTGACATTAAATGATTGTAAGGAGATTGGAAGTGACATTGCATTAAGACGATACTACTCACAATTGACAAATTGTCTACGAGGCTTTAAGGGTCGGGGATGTTGTAAATTATTAATAATTAATAATCTTAAGTGTGTTTTAAAATATAAAAAAATAGGAGAATTGAGTGACTTTGCCCAGCGAAAATTAATTTTTGAATTCAGAAATAGGAGAATTCATAAATAGGCAACACATGTGAAGTATTGTAGTAGGTTTGAATTCAGAAATAAACAAAACTTCGTGAAGTATTGCAGAATGCGAAACAATGCAACCTTTGAAAACTGTTGTTGTAGGAGAAACAGTGCAATATTTGGTAAAAGTGATGTTGTAGACGAAACAGTGCACGTTTGAAAAATACAGTTGTAGACAAAACAATGCAACATTTAGTAAAAGTGTTGTTGAAATTGTGTGTTTCATCAAATGTCGCAACCTTATGAAACAACACCAGTTTGATCTATAAATTGAGCATTCTAGATTCAGAAAAACACATTTTTTTAAAAAGCACATCTTCTTTACACAAAATTCTAGATTTCATCTTTTCTACATTCGACTTTTCATCGGCCTTGTGCAAATTGGAGTATAGGCTGGATTATCCTGGGTATTCTCGCGTTCTAACTCTAAGGCATTTGAGAGTGCTTGAAATACTTATAACAAAAGTGATTTCGTTCACGATTCTAGCCTCGACCCATTTGATTTAAATTAATTTTCTAACACGAGAGTTATTGGGATTCGAGTGTGAGTGGCTAAAGTCGCACATCAAATAGAAATGGAGGAAATGTTAGATATATAAGAGAAATGACTCATACCCCTAATTTCTTAAGATTTTGGATGGATATGTGATGTCAAAATCTCTTGAATCATGAACGTTTAGTCCATTGACACTTCAGTCGTTCCTTAGACTCCTCAACAAATGATATCAGAGTCTAGTTAGGCTCAGCGGGAAAGCGGAAATGAATTATAGTCTGAATCAAAACTAGTGATGTGGATGACTTACACTTGTGAGGGATATAATTGAGATTCATGTGTGAGTGGCTAAAGTCCCACATCGACTAGAAATGGAGGAAATGTTGAATATATAAGAGAAATGACTCATACCATTAATGCCTTAAGGTTTTGGGTGAGATATGTGGTGTCAAGGTCTCTTGGATCCTAGATGTTTAGTTCATTGACACTTTTGACGCTCCCCGAACTCCCCAACAAGAGCCTACAAGAACTCACTACTACAAGTAATATATTTTTTAACGAAATTTTATCTTGGTCAGGAACTCCACTGAGGTAAAATCCCATCAATTAGACGCCTTTACTTTATTTTTTTAATTAAAAATAAATAGTTTATTATCTCAGTTGTAAATAACAACTGAGGGAAAAACTAACTCATAGACCCGCTTCAAATCCCAACAAATGAAGTTTATGTCTTTATTACTTTTAAAATGATGTCATTTGTTTTATTTTATTTTTTAAAATAAAAATGAAGTCGTAAATTCCTTCAGTTATACAAACAATTGAGGGAAAAATATTCGTTCATTCAGTTTTATCAAATCATTCGTTCATGCAGTTTTATCCTAAACCTAACTTATCAGTTGTCGCTCTAAACTCGTAAACATCGTTCTTTAGGAAGGATTACAAGACAATTTTTTTAAGGTTTACCAACTTTAAATAAAACACTATTCTGCTCTTATAATCTATCTCACTGAATGATGTTGTTGTTGTTGTTGTTTTTTATTTCACCTAATGCAATCCATTGTTATAATTGGGAATAAGTTCTCAATGTTGTCGTCCAATGCAATAATTTAATGACTTATTGCTTTTCTTGGTTGTTAGTATTGAGAAACATATTTCTAATCATGTTGAGAAGATATTGCAACCCAAGAAGGAAATGGTGAATGGTAAAAAGCAATAAGTGATATTTCTTATAGTCCACCATTTTCTTTTTGGGTATGGAAGGAATACATTCCCTCAGGTGTGTTGATAATTGAGGGGGAAGATCTATCAGAGATACAAACTTCATTCCTAGCACCATCAACTTTATGTTTTATTCATTAAAAAAAGTGGCCCTTTCCTTATATTTTTATTTTTAAATTAAATTAAATTACATTTTCCCTCGGGTATCCTTATCAACCAAGGAGAAACGTAATCCAACTTTTTCTATAAATGTACTACTTTCATTAATTTTCCCTAAATCTAACTCATCTCAAAATCATCATTTTTCATGTCAAATTTTGTTGAAAATTTTGGTTTGAATATTAATGTCAAGTTTCACTTTATCCAGTATATGGATCTGTTTGAAACTTGACATTAATATTCAAAGTCAAAATTTTCAAGGTAATAAAAAATTGAGAAGATATTGCAACCCAAAAAAGAAATTGGGGATGATAAAATATTGAAAAAGGAATCAATACATGTTATTGCTTCTCCTTTTTAATTTTTTCTCGTTATCCAAATTTATTTTGCAATATAAGTCATATATCACCTCAGTTGCTTTATCCACTGTTCTGTTTTGGAACCAATAAATAGAGAAAGGTATGGAAGTTGCGATAGAGTAGAGCTTTCGGTGCATCGGAATGGGGATGAACCTGAAAGATTATCACTCTAACGCCCAAGTCAGTGTGTGAAAGAGTATAGAGTATCCAAATTGTATTTGAAACTTGGTATCTGTTTCGATGTTATTTCCTATTGTCATACCCCAAAATTTGCCCTCCCATTTTCATGCTTTCACTTAATCCTTGACTTAAGATTCATCTGTGCACATTCATGCTTCATATGCATCATGCATTCATGTTAATACAAGCATCATATATTCAAATTTGGTGGTTGATTCAAATTAGGGTTTTGTTGGAGTGTGGCTCATCATATGAGGGGGAAACCCTAATTTCATGCCCTCTGAGGTCTTGATTCATGGAGTTCACATCATGACATTCATTTATATATTCAAAACCTTAATCCTTGAGACTTTAGCATGAAGATGGCATCATGTGATTCACTTATGCACAAAGCCCTAGTTCTTGACCAAGGGTGCCAATGGATCATGTGACTTGCATTCGGGTATTAGAAGCCCTAGCTTCTTGGTTCATATCTTTGGTGGACCATTTGGTTTAGAAGTCTTACTTATCGGTTTGAGGTCCTTGATTGTATGATTTGCATCTTGATCTTGGCTTAGATATGGAACCATAGTTCATGGAATGTGGTATCTGGTCCCTTTGGTTTGCATCATGCCTTTATTCTTTGGTATCTTTCATCAAGTTTAATCATTGGTTGACCATGGCTTATTATATGATGATCCATTTTCTCCAAGGCTTTGTTTCATTCATGGTTTCATTCAAGTCCATAATCCATTGATTAATTCTTCATAGTGCATTCATTGGCTCATTGGTGCTTGATTCATAATTCTCATTCATAGTTCACTTAATCAAGTTTTATAAGTCCATAGTCCATTCAAAGATATGATTCAAATGTGATTTTTTGGAGTGATTTTGTTTATTTGAAAAGTAATACAATTTGCATTAATTTAAAGCATCTTTTTCATTCAAATTTGTCCATTCATTCATATAAAACCATTTACAAACACATACAAAGAAAATTATTTAAAAAATGGTACTTTGACCAAATTCAACCGTTTAAGACTGCCTAGATATAATGTCTTCATCCATCATCCTCATAATCATCTCCTTTTAAGCTTCATGCCAATGTTCTTCTATGCCATGCCATTTTTCTTTGCACATGAGAACCTATAAGAGCAAACATCAATAGGTAAGCCATTCAAACCACTTAATGAGAGAGCGGATTCAATTAGAGAGCGGCAGGAGAGAGAAAATCAAAATTTAGGGTTGGGGAAGAAAAATTTGGGGGTTTCTAATCATGCTGATGCAACAGGGGAGAAATTGGAAGAGGGAGAATGGATTCCGGTTAATCGAAGAAAGGGCAGATTCAATTACAAGAGTTGGGATATTGTGAGGAAGGGTTTTGGGAGGAGGGGAGAAATCACTTCTTTCTTCTTTTCTTCAATTCCTGATTCATACAAGGCTAGAGATCTTCATGAAGTTTTTTCCAGGTTCGGCGAGGTTGACGAAGTTGTCATTCCGATGAAGAAAGATATACGAGGGAAACGTTATGGTTTCATGAGGTTTTTTAATGTTGTTGATTCAAGAAGGCTGGCGTGCAAATTGGATAATATCTTTGTTGAGAGTGTCAAATTGCAGGTCAATATACCTAGGTTCTCCAGGAACTCGAAATCAATTGCTTCTAATCGTAACCAGAATCGAGATAGAAGGACTGGTTGGGAGGAGAAGTCGCGTGATGGGGGAGGTGAGCAGCGGAATGGATTTTCATCGCGATTTGCCGACTCTTTTGCTAAAGTGGTGACAGGAGGGAACGAGGAAGTGATAATGGTTGCGGTGGTGAGGAATAATGAAGTGGGTTCTAAGGAGTTGTTAGGAGGTACTGGGAAGGTGATAGGTTGTAAAGTGGTGACTGATGTTACTAAGGTTGTGAAGAAAATCGATGTTGTGAAGATGATTGATGCTGCTAAGGGAGTGATGAAATCTGATGCTGTGAAGGTTACTGTTAGTAGATCGGAAGATTTGGAATTCAATACTGATTTGGACAGGGATAATCCAAATATACTAAAGGCGTATGTTGGATCGGTCTGAATGCCGGGGATGGCGTTTTCGATGCAGAAAATTTTTCAGACTGAAGGCTATTTTGACTTTTCCATCAAATCGTTAGGGCCTAATTTGTGTATCTTTGAAGATGTGGAGGAGGGTGCGGTAGAGGTTTTTGTTGATGAAGGGCATAATTGGTGGAGCAAATGGTTTACGTCAATTGCTAGATGGAAACCGGGGCATGTGGATGAAGAACGATTGATGTGGGTTCGATGTATAGGTATTCCGTGTCACGCTTGGACGGAAGAATTTTTTGGTGTCTTTGCGGGTTTATTTGGTTTGTTTGTGCGGGCTGATTTCAATACAGCTTCGCGGAAGGTGTTGGATTCGGCGAGATTGTTGGTTCGAACTAGAAGCAGAATGTGGGTTAATGATATGTTTCAAGTGAAGATCAATGGCTTGATTTTTGACATTAGTGTGGTGGAAGAGGTGGGAAGGGATGTTAGTGAATCTGTTGATAATTTTACAATTAATTCTTCGAATGAGGAGTTGTCAGAGGATGATTATGATTCTGGTGCTGAGGGTTTAGATATTCATCATATGTTCGAGGAAGACGAATTGATTTTGCGAGAAAATTTTGAGCAACCATTCGGACACAGGCCTGCTGCTATTCGATCAGAGACTGCTGTGTTTTCTGGTGAAGTTCGATTGCAGAGTCGGACTGTGTCTCAGGATGGAGGAACATCGCTGGTTTCGATTGCGAAGAAGAGTGGATGTGATGGGAACTGTTCGAATGTTAGTGCTGGTTTACGGACAGGGACTGCTTCGAATTCTGTTGATGGTCGACGACATGCCCAAATGGTTTCACAGGTTGGAGGGAAGTCGCTGGATTCGGGGGCGAAGGAATGTAGTAGTTTTGGGAACTGTTCGAATGATAATGCGGATACGATTGTCAAAGAAACTGAGCAAAATGGTTCATTTTCTTCGGAGACAGCTGGTTCTTGTGTGCGGGTTTCTAAAGGGAGCAGTAGGCTGGTGGTTGGAGACAATGGTATTGTGGGTGATACGGCAGAAAGTGAGATTGGCGAGTCTGTATCGTTTTCGGTAGATGTGGTAGCAGGTGGGAGGTTTGCTTTGGGGAGCTGTGAAAAAGTGGTACAGTGTGTGGATTTATCACGGTCTGGTGGACATTTGATGGACAGTGAGGCGACACTGTCTGGGACGGTTATGGGATTGAAATTATTGGTTGGTGGGCAGAGTTTGGGGAATACGAAGGCTAGTAGGAGGGATAGTGCTTTTTCTGTGCTGAGAAGTGATTACAGAGGCAGTAATAGAGACGGATCAGAGACTATATCTGAGTTTCCTATTTCTAAATTAAAGTTGAATAGAATTAAATTTGCACACGGTAAGAATGAGGGGGATGGACAGTATCTCTCTTCTTTTGAATCGGTGGAGGGAAGTGATAGTGTGAAACAGGTAGATGATGATGAGTTTAATAGTGGAGTGGCGCGAAATATTTGGCATAGATCAAAATGTTTGGGGTTGACGGGAGGAGGGTCTGCAAGGTTACAAATTGAAGCTATTAAAATGAGGGAGTTAGCTGATAAATGTGTGGTTAATACGGTGGATGCAAAATCAAATCATTTTAAATGATTATTGCGTCGTATAATATTCGTGGGTGTGGATGCAAAGCTAAATTGCAATCTTTGAGAAAATTAGTTTGTGATTCTAAGGCAGATGTGTGTTTTATACAAGAAACCAAGATTCATGCTATTGATGTTATCCCATTGGATTCTTTCTGGAATGATTCTATAGCGGATTGGAGTTCTAAATGGGCAGTGGGTAGATCTGGAGGTATTTTAACATTGTGGAAGAAAAATTCTTTTGCTCTGGTGTCTAGTTTTATTGGGGAAGGGTTTCTTGGAATTCATGTGTTGTGGTCTGGTATAAATCTTTTTTTGGTTAATGTGTATTCTTCTTGTTTTATTGAGAAGAAGAGGGAATTTTGGGAGAGGCTTGTAGAGTTTAAATCAAAATTTCCAGAAGGGTTGTGGTGTGTTGGTGGTGATTTTAATACTGTCCGGGTTAAAGCGGAAAGGAAGGGTATATCGAATAATTTTAATCTTAAAGAGGCGGAGGACTTTGAGGATTTTATTAGTTCGATGGATCTTGTGGATGTTCCAATGATTAATAAGAGGTTTACTTGGTACAATTTGGATGGGAGTGCTTGTAGTAGGTTGGATAGATTTCTCATTTCTGAGAAATTATTTGACTTGTGGGGTGTGGGAGGGATTGTGGCGGGGGATAGGTCTATTTCAGACCATTGTCCTATTTGGTTAAATTGCAATATTGTTGATTGGGGCCCGAAACCTTCTAAGTTTTTTAAAGGGTGGTGTGAGCATGATGATTTCATTCCTTTGGTGAGTGATATTTGGAATAATACTATTAGGGGTGGGAAGGCGAGCTATATTTTGAAAGAAAAATTGTTGGCGGTGAAAGCAAAATTGAAGAGTTGGAATGAAGAAGTTTTCGGGATGCTTGACTTGAATGTGGAAAAAGCGGTGGGTGCTCTCAACTCGTTGGATTTGGTGGTAGCGGATTTAGCGGAGGAGGGCATTGTTGATTCTTTGAGGAGAAATAGAGAGGTGGCTACGAAAGAGGTGTGGAATACTATGCTTTTACGCGATAACTTTTTGCGTCAAAAAGCTAGGTGTAATTGGATTCGTCTTGGGGATACTAATTCCAAATTCTTTCATTCCGTTATGAAAGGGAGATTTAGGAGAAATAATATTGTTTCTTTGATTACTTCAAGAGGACGGTTGGAAGGTGTGGAGGATATTAAAAGTGAGATCTTTAATCATTTTAAAAGCCGTTTTACGGAACCGATGGAGGATATACCGACTTTGGATGGGCTTAATTTTAATGTTCTTAGTGTGGAAGATAGAGATTTATTGCAAGCTCCATTCCAAGTGGATGAAATTAAAGAGATTGTGTGGTTAAGTGATTGTGATAAGAGTCCGGGCCCGGACGGTTTTCCGCTTGGGTTTTTGAAAAAGTGTTGGAATTTTGTGAAGGATGACGTGGTTAATTTTGTTCAAGAGTTTTATGTGCGGGGTGTTCTTCCTCGATCCGCGACGACATCATTTCTTGCTCTTATTCCTAAAGTTGATTGTCGGATAAGCATTGATGAGTATCGTCCTATTTGTTTAGTGGGTTGCTTATATCGTTTAATATCAAAAATTCTTGCGGCTAGGTTGAGATTGGTGATTGGTAAACTTGTGTCGCCTTTTCAAACGGCTTTCATTGAAGGGAGAGAATTATTTGATGGGGTGGTGGTGCTTAATGAGATATTAGATTTTGCGAAAAGGAAGCGTAGGAAATGTATTGTGTTGAAGGTTGATTTTGAGAAAGCCTATGATTGTGTTTCATGGGGTTTTCTTAAATTTATGCTTAGAAAAATGGGTTTTGGTGAGTTATGGATAAAGTGGTTGGAAGGTACGGTTTTTTCTAGTTCGGTATCAATTTTAGTTAATGGTAGTCCAACTTTGGAATTTAAAACATCTAGAGGGTTGCGTCAAGGAGACCCTCTTTCTCCTTTTCTTTTTCTTTTGGTGGGAGAAGGTCTTGCGGGAATGATGAGGAAAGCGGTTTCGTTGGGATTGTTCAAAGGTTTTGTGGTTTCGGAGGATATTCATTTTGAGATGCTCCAATTTGCAGATGATACGGTTTTAGTGTGTGATGGATCTAAGGAAAACTTATGGTGTATTAAAACTTTATTGAGGGGTTTTGAATTGGTGTCGGGATTGTGTATTAATTTAAAGAAAAGCAAGTTGTATGGTGTGCATGTGGAGGATTTTATTTTGGAATCGGCGTCTTCTTTTTTGGCTTGTAATTTGGAAAAGATACCTTTTACTTTTCTCGGTATTCCAATTGGAGGTAATCATAGACGTAGACTTTTTTGGTCTATGATGATTGCAAAGATGAAGAAGAGATTGAGTGGTTGGCGAGGGAAACATCTATCTCTTGGAGGTAAGGTTACTTTACTCAATTCGGTGTTAAACAATTTGCTTATCTTTTTACTTTCTTTCTTTAAGGCTCCTAAGTGTGTTTTGGAGGATATTATCAAAATTCAAAGGAATTTCTTATGGGGGGATGGTGGTGGAAGTAGAAAAATGTGTTGGGTTAGTTGGGATAAAATTTGTCTTAGAACGGAGGAAGGAGGTTTAGGTGTTAAGAATGTGGAGTGGTTTAATTTGTCTTTGATGAGTAAATGGGGTTGGCGTTTTCTTAATGATAAGCAGGCGATATGGTTTAATTTACTTCAATTTAGATATGGTAGTGGATTGCAATCTCTTTGTGATGTGGTGTCGAAGTCGGCTCTTTCTAATTATTCTCTATGGTGGAGAGATATTCGGTTGGTTTGTGGAACTCCTTTTGGCGGTCATGATTGGTTTTGTGAGTCAATTTCTTGTAAATTGGGAAGAGGCAATTCTATTCTTGCTTGGAAGCATTGTTGGTTGGGAAATATTTCTCTTAAGCTTCTTTTTCCTCGTTTATTTGAGGTTTGTTCATTTCCTAATGCTCTTGTGATTAATTGTGGTTTATGGGAGAATGAGGGTTGGAGTTGGAAGGTGGGTGTTGATTCTACCTTATTAGTAGGTGAATTATTGGAGGACTGGAAGGAGTTAATAGAGATCTTAAAGGATGTAAAACCGTGTATGAATGAGGTTGATAAATTAATTTGGTGGAGAGATGTGGAGGGTTTTTCAGTTAGGAATGCATTTAAACGATTCTATTCATTGAAAGCGGTTAATCATATTGGTAGTGATTTTAGACTTTGTGAACTTAAAAGATTATGGAAAGCTATTATTCCGTGTAAAGTCAAGTTGTTTGGGTGGAGATGGATCTTGGGAGCCTTACCGACGAGAAAAGAACTTTGGCATAGAGGTGTGATTTTAGGTGTGGAGGGTTCTTTTTGTCCCTTATGTGAGTTAGAAGAGGAATTTGTTGGTCACCTTTTTCTTAAGTGTTGTAAAGTTAAAACCATTTGGAAGGAAGTGTTCTCGTGGTTTGAAGTGGATTTTGATGATCTATTGGAATTTTCGGATATTGATACTATTGTTACCGGAGAAGATGTGCTTTTATTTTTATCAAATTCTTTGGATGGAAGAGTGAAGTCGTCTTTTTTCGCTTTTATTTGGTCTTTGGTTTGTTGGAGCATTTGGAATGCTAGAAATAATTTGGTTTTTAAACATTCCATTTGGAATGTGGTAGAGATTTTATTGATTATTAAATCAATTTGGTGGGATTGGATTTCTATTTTGTCTAAGGGGAATATAGATATTAATAGAGAATTATGGTTTGCTAATCCTTCTAGTTTCATTGGATTGTAACTTTTTTCCCTTTGTATTGGGTTGCACCCCTTATGCGTATTAATACAAGTGCTTATAAAAAAAACCACTTAAACAAGCTTCACAAATCCAAATAATTGTCACAAACTTAAATAGACATGACATACAGAATTGCATCCACAAAGATAACAAAGATTAGTTCATTAATGGCATGTTAACCAAGTGATGACCAACTCTGCTAACATTTTTTTGCAGCAATAGCCCTATTCCTAACCTACCATAACCAGTACTTCATAGTAGGACTTTGAATCAAGCAAACTATGCGAACAACCATTAAACAAGTGATCAACCATCCTGCTACTGAACTAATGATCCAAACTAATTCACAATCATACCAAAACTAATTCAAAACCAGTTCAGTTATTCACAATCCCTTTCATTAAAACTAAACTAACACAACAAGTCAATTTTGTTTAACTGCAACTACGAATCGTGATTAACAGAGGGAAAAGCAAACAAACTAACATTAACCAATTTTCTAATTTAACTAACTGACTCAAACACTAACACTTCAAGCCAAAACTAACAGAAAAGTCTGAAACAATCACATAGTAAAGAACAATTCCTAACTAACAAAAACATCATTTCATAAAGCAGGAAGGTGAATTCACATTTCATTTGAATTTGAGTTTCAACCAACCTTTACATTTCTAACTAACAGTTCATTTCATTGTGAATTTCATTTGAATCTCTAACAAACTCTGCAACTCTATATAAACAATAACTCACTGCATTTTCAGCATCCATGAACATTCAATCTTCACTTTGCATCGCCATCATCATCAAAATCAACCCCTCAGAACCACTCTCACGCTCAGAACCTCACATAACCTCTCAATCCGCATGCAACGAATGCAACAACAACACACGCAATACAAAAAGCGGAGGGAGAAGAAACATAAGCAATTCAAAGAAGATTGAAACAGAAGTGAGAAGAAGTAGAGGTATACGCAGAGCAAGGCATAGATAATCGATACATGTTCGTGCCACGTAGCTTGAGCTCAAATTCCGGTAAATTTTCCTCTACCTTTTTATTATGATCCATGACTCATTGTGTTGTTCGCTTCAATTAGATTTCTTTCGATTCTGCGCTCGCACAATGATGAACCAAATTGGATGTTGATGTTGATTTCGGAGATTGAATGAACCTCAGAGCTTTGTTTTTCATCTTTTCTTCGTTCTGATTTCAAAGTGGAAAACGTGAGGTTTGAACGCGATGAAGTCTTGGCTGCATCGAGGTGGATTTTGAATGATGTTGGTTCCAGGTTTGATATTAGGAATAATTAGAGTTAATGGTTAATTAGGTTTTTAGAGCTAGATTTAGAATTTGAATATTAGGTTAATTAAGTGATAATTAGAAATTTAAGTCATAATTAGAATTGTATAATTAATAGATTTTAGAATATAATTAGGTTTTAAATCTTGATTAGGTTATGTTTATATTTGATTAGGATAATTAGATTTTAGACTGATTAGATTTTCACACAATTAGATATAATTAGGCTTAATTATTTTTTAATTAGATGTTGATTTTTAGAAACTATATTCCCTAATTGATCATTTTTGCATATTGACCATTTTGCCCCTAGCTAGAAGAATTCTGATTTTTAATACATGATCCTTTAGCTTAGGGTTTGCTTTGGGGAAACTGATTATTCAATAAGTGTTAGTACATAATCCAGTTAACTTTGTGAAAATATTCTAAAAACAAAGTACTTTATCTTTTTAGCATTTACCGTATTCATCACAAAGTAATCTCTAAGGAAATATTCTAAAAACAAGTCAAAACCGGAAAAAAAAATCATAGTACCTAATCCCCCTCCCCCCCTCTCTCTCTCTCTCTCAGGTGCACACTCAACTTACAAACTTCTCTGAATCCCACTGATTAGTGTTGACCAAAGGTCACTTTGGTCAACCAAATCCTTTGCATTGTGCTTAAATTCCCAAGTCAATTCAAGTGATCAAGAGACTCCTGATCACTTGATAGGGCAAGCTCATTGTGCTCAAACTGTATTGGATATGCTGAATCTCAGAAGCTTAAGACCTCAGGGTTCAAATCCAAGATCAAGACTTCAAAGTCAATATCAATCAAGCATGACTGACAAAGTGGATTACTTCTCAAGTACAACAAAAGTATCAACACTTGTAAATCATAATTCAGATTGTGTGGCATGGGCCTTAAGAAATAGAGAAGGAATAAGAGTGGAGAATTCCATTAACTCATTCTGAATATCTTTGGATAAGGGACAAATGACCCAGTTGCTCATCGTATTCACCTCTATTCATAGACTTTAGCGCAATTTAAATCAAATGATTGACAAGTCTTTTTCTATAACAAGTAGCATTGCATCACCGGGATCAACACCCAAGATCTCCTATCAGCAACTTGTCAATTTTGATTCAAGGTGTATGTCATGAGCCTTAAGTAACAAAGAATGATAACAGTGGAGAATTCTTATCCTTGTCTAGAATATCTTTGGGTACGGGACGAATGACCCAGTTGCTTAAGGTATTCGCCCTTGTTCATAGACTTTAGTGCAATTTGAATCATATAATTGACAAGTCTTCTTCAAGTAAGCATCAATCATTCAACACTTCAGCTGTGAATCATCATTGCACATTAGTCAGTGTTCAACAGTGAAACACCATTACTCTCCTCTTAGATATAGTACCAGACTTTCCTTCTTGATGTCCATACATCTTTTGGGATCATTACCTTAGGATCGCACACCCACTTCCTAATCAATTGCCTCATGCATTGCCTATACAGTTACAGATTTTGGCATCCTTTGTTCCTTGCCTATAAGGTACATACCTTGCCATTCTTGTCCTACAGAGTTACAGACTGTGGCAATCTCCCTTTTTCCCCATTGAGTTACGAACTCTGGAAACCTAGACTTTTTATATACAGTTACAAACTTTGACATTTCATTCTGCCTATAAAGTACAGACTTTGGCATCACTTCTCTTTGCCTATGGATTTACAGACTCTAGAAACCATTTGATTTTTCCCATAAGGTGCAAACCTTGGCTTCCTTGCCATACAGAGTTACAGACTGTAGCAAGTTCTATTTTGCCTATGGAGTACAGACTCTGGCAACCTTTGACATTTCCTACATCATTGGTTAATGCCACGCTCTTTATTTTTAAGCAAATTTTCTTTGCCCCTTGGCAATCCAATCAAGTATCCTTTCTTTGTTTTCGTGGTTCCACGAACTACAAAGCTTTGACTTTCTCATTGCATGATGATAATACGTAGGCACGAGGGTTTAAATCCTGTACGAGCATATTTATCATTATTTCTTCTTCTGCCTTAGAGCATCATCCAGTCCATCATATTCCATTCAATACCGACTATCTTCATTCACTTCATGTGATATACCTCTCTCTTTGAGCCAAACACACTATTTATTTGAGCTCCATCCAGTGTCTGCTTATGAACCGAGAGATGTTTGCCCTGATACCAAACACTTAATTCTCTTTGTTTTCGTCCATACCATATAGTGGTTAATGCTTAAGGCATACCATTGTTGTTGTGTTATCTTATCAAAGTCTTGACATCTCTCTTAAAGGTGTGAGAAATTTTAGTTGAATATTGGTTGTTAAAATGTGTAGTTTATAAATGTTACTTAGAAATGTGTGTCTAATTTAATATTGGTGTAGATTTATTGAAATGTTACTTAGAAATATTTTGATATTACAATGTGAGTTAGTAAAGTTTTCATTCAAAATGCATGATTAATTTGTCTAGTATTTTGATTTTATTTTCAGAAAGTACATAATTATTGATCATAGTTGGATGAAAGCTAATGTATTAAGTGAAAAGTATAAGAATGTAGTGGTTGCGTTTCTTGAATTCATTGAATGAAAAATTATTGACAATAAAGGATTGTTTTATTGTCCTTGTGATGTAATTTGTCAACATTATATGACATGTGTGTGGCCCGATGAAGTGAAAAAAGTCTAACTACGCCATATAGAGAACCCATGTGTATAATACTTTACATAGTGACTAGGAAAACTCTTTATATTATAGGTGCACTAATTTGACACGGTTGGTAGCGATGTTGAGTCTATTTAATTGGAAGGAAACAAAGTGGGTGGATGGATAAAAGTTTCGCTGAATTGCTTGAATTGTTTAAAGACATGCTTCCAAAAGGTAGCACGTTGTCAAACCATAATTATGATGCCAAAAAGATATTGTGTCCAATAGGTTTGGACTAAATCTAAATGCATGTATGTCATAATGATTGCATATTATATATGAAAGAGTAATAAAAACTGAATGAGTGCCTGAAGGATGGAGAGTCACGTTACAAGTTGAATGACAGTGGTGTTGATGATGATGGTGGTGTAAGAAGAAAATGGACTCCTTCCTAGGTGATGTGGTACCTACCAATTATTCCAAGGTTCAATTGATTGTTTGCTAATGTAAACAACTCAAATAACATTAGATGGGATGCGGGTGAAAGAAAATGTGATGGAAAAATTTGTCATATAGCTGATTCTTTATAATGAAAGAAAATTGATTCGTTGTTTTCTGAATTTTGGCCATGAGCCAAGAAACCATTGAACCAAGTGTAATAGCTACCATTAGTTTAAATATGCATAATCTCATTTTTATTTGTCCAGTTAAGAAACTCATTCGTGGAAGTTTTGTTTGAAGGACATCTACTAGATTTCTCATGGGAACCAATAACTGCATTGAAATCACATATCATGCACAAGGACAAGGATTGACCTATTGAAGCTTGTTAAGTTCATTTTGTAACACCCCGATAAAAATAAGATAATTATTTAATTTAAGTTAATATTATATTTATTAATTTAATTAAATAATTGGAATTATTGGATTATTATTATTATTATTGGAATAATAATTATTGGAAAATATATATAAGTTGGAAATAAGAAAAAGAGTCCCATTTTTGGTAAAGAAAGGGTTTCACTAAAAAGCAGAGAAGCGGCTGAAAAGAGGAAAAGGGCAAAGAGACAGAGCAAGAGGAAGAAGGTTGGAGAAGAGAAAAGCTTGAAGCTTAAAGATTCGCCGGATTAACTCAGGTAAGGGGGGTTTATCGTCGTTTAATGGGTATTATGGGTTAACATGTAATGGGTAGTGATAAGCCATTGATTTGACCCTAATTGGGATGTTGAATGCTGAAAAATTGTGATAGATAAGTTGTGTTAAAACTGAAATTGACTCTGTAATTGGATGAGTCTTGATTTCCCGGAAGTGTAGCTTTTTACGGAAGTGAAATCGGAGGTCCGGGGGTCCTCCAACGGCGGAAAATGCGGAGAGTTCTGCATTCTGCTTCGCGTTAGCGCAGGAACAGCTTTCTGTCTTGCGTTAACCGGTTAACCCAGGGTGTTAACCGGTTAACACTGTTAGGAATTATGAAGTATTGCTGTTTTGCTTGCGTTAACCGGTTAACCCAGGGCGTTAACCGGTTAACACTGTTGTGAGTTCTGAGAAATTGCTGTTCTGTCTGCGTTAACCGGTTAACCCAGGGCGTTAACCGGTTAACACTGTTGAGTTTTGCCAAAAAGCGTGTTCTGTGTTGCGTTAACCGGTTAACCCAGGGCGTTAACCGGTTAACACTGTTGAAAAGTGGAAAAATTGGTATTTAAATGTTGTGTACTTATTTGATGGTTGGCCTATATTGGCGTATGGGGTAATAGGGATCATGTCCCGTTGTTTTGAGCAGTATAAGTATTAGTAGAGTGTGCTAATACTGTGATTAATTATTTGACATGATATGATGTTTTGATACATGTGTTGATGATGTATGATGGTATGCATAATGCTGTGAATGTATATGTTACGTATGCAATTGTGAATGGACTGTTTATGGCTTAGAGTGTGAGCATATGTCCATTGTGGATTATTGTTGATGATTTTGCATTGCTAGGTGAATTAGCATGCATATTGTGGCCTTTATGGTGGTAGCTAATTCCCATGGTGAGGAATTAGTGAGTTAGTCATTATGGACTGTTGTTGATGTTTGCATGCTAGGTGAATTAGCGTGCATAGCATGGCCCTTGGGGTGGTAGCTAATTCCCATGGTGAGGAATTAGTGAGTGAGTCACTAGGTCTCAAATGAGTGGGACTAGTGGGCTTGGTAGCCGTATCTGGATTTGATCGGTGAGGTTGAACTATATGTTCACGAATAGTCGGTACCGCATGCATGGAGTCTCATTGCATAATGTATGTATGGCGTATGATATGAATGGATGTATTCCAGTATTATACGTGTGATGTGTGTTGTGTGTTGTGTTGATGTTGAGTATGATTGAGTTGATATTGCCGTTGCTGAATGTGTAATCTGATTAGGGTGATGAAATGTGTTAAATTACTTAACATTGCATGATATTTTATAATGCTTATTATATCGATTGAGGAACTCACCCTTACAACTATTTTTCAGGTAACGAGCAGTGATTGAGTAGGAGCTAGTGCTTGGAGTCTAGTGTAGTTCCTTAGTGGGTCATGCTCTGGTAGATGTAACATCGGGATGGGATGTTTTAAATGTTTTATTGTTGGTTGTGAACCATTTTACATGTAATGTGTTACATGTTTTGCATGATTGATTAAATCTCTATCCGCTGCGTATTGTGCAAATGTTTTATTTGATAAATAAATGAGCATGACAAGCTACTTTGATGAATGGTGTGGAGTTGTTTGTGTGACACCCTTAACTGCATAATTACTCTGATTGACATATTGTTATTTTAATTAAATATTTGGGGTATTTTAGAAAGGTGTTACACATTTCATAAATATATTTGAATCACGTGCGAGTTACTTGCATATACAGTTGCAATGAATAATTTAGTTTGATCCATTTCTCTAGGAAGAAGTTACATGTTGTTCAGATAAACTCAACATAATGG